>NC_091125.1:77731620-78931620 GCF_040183065.1 Periplaneta americana
CTAGCAGACTACCGCGTTCCCAATTGCCGTCGACTCTAGATAAGAAAATAAATGAAAGTATCTCAAATTTTTTGTATCAAAGAAAAATTGGAAATACAGAATAACTGGTACCAGTATGTCCAGAAGATGGAACCTAACAGAATACCATCCCTCTTACTATGTTGTAGACCTGGGAAAGAAGACATGTGGAAACAGGTCGAAAGGCCCTTTAGTTGCCAACCCTCATGCACTGTGTGGGAAACCAATAGGTGGAGCTTAAACTGAGAGGATTCAATCCGGCATCGGAATTGGAATCCGGTGTGGCTTAGTGGATAGAGCGTCAGCATGTAGAGCTAAAAAACCCGAGTTCAGATCCCGGTGCCGGAGAGAATTCTTCTCCGCTCCGCTGATCCTTCATCATAAGAGCCTCATAGTCCAACAATTAGCCTTTACATAGAGGCCAGCAGAAAAGGGTAGGGAAAGCCAGGATGCGACAAAACCACTCGGACGGACAGTATGTTATGTTATGTTATGTTATGTTTATTTTTTTTGCCTGTCTTTCTGCTTATCAGTTTAAAGAAATGAACCTTTCAGTCCTAAATGAATCGAAAATCAACAAAACTCCAGTATTGTGAGCTTGACACAACACCGTGTCTTCATGTAGGGCAACTGACTTAACTAGGACAAACACCGACATACTAGCCAACACTGAAACCAGCTTATACTTACCATAAAACGTGCATATTATAGTATAAACTTTGTACTGGTTACAAAATGGCTAGAGTGCTGTTTACCTGACTAATATTGTTTGAAGTCCGTGACTAGTAGAGCAGACAACTTGAAACAAGTAACAAAGGGATTGTAAGTAGGGAAAATGCTAGAGCACAGAGCGATGCAAAGAAAAGCCGACAATTTGACTGAGCTCTGAAGCTTCACAAAGGCGATATTTCAGAAAGCGGCTATGCTCGTTTGTTTAACAAGACGTCGATACGCCCACATAAGGGAAATCTGTAGTCTTCTCAAGAGCGTATTTAAAATCGTGCGCAGATATTTTAATGGTAGCAATTCTATTATTTCCCTGAATACAGTACATTCATAGGATAAATCCAGATATTTTATATCGCATATCTAAGACCCAGATTGAAATTCTGACATGTTTGAATGTAATTTATTGTAGAGAAACCGGTACCGGGACAGTTTTTAGACGATACTAGTTCTTCTTCTGCAGTCGTCAAATAATTGAGGGGGTCAGCGCAACAGTGGTCTAAGCCACTTTTTTAATGTGGAAAAAGCAAGTGATATTTTTAGGGGCGAAAATTACATCTATATAATGATGTATTGGTCTGTTCCACTTCGTAGAAAGATAATTGACGTCAGTATCAACAGAAGGCTCAATATTTAATTTTTCGCATTGAGGAGGGTTAGATCACTGTTGCGCTGACTCCCTCAATTTGTCTACATAAAAGAACATTCAATTGCACTTTTATAATTCCATTTTCTCTCAGTCAGCTAGGCCTACATGATAATGTATAATTTTGTCATGCTTAGATATTTATGGTTTACCCAGTTCCTCTGTTAGTATGACGTAATGTCTATTTTATTCTGTATTTTTTATATTTGTCGTCTGACTTCTTAGTTTAGTTCCATTCTTAGTTTCTCCTTGTATATAGTTATCTCTAAACATATGACCATTCTGTTTTCACATACTTTTAATTTGACATTTCCTGTTCTCATACTTTAGTCACGTGCATTTAGCCTCAGTGAGTAGGATACTCCACTGCTATCTTGTTATCTGAACAAAACGGTAGAATTTCTTTGTCTCCATATTTAACGTGCAATGAGATGATCAACCTTTAATAAAACACTGTTATTTCTTTACAAGAGTTTTTATGTCATTATAATGGTCATGACAAAAACACAGCTGTTGACAAACAGACAAATCCCCATCTCAATTGACGGAACAACGCTACCATATGCAACGGAATACACATACCTAGGCCAACTAATTTCCTTTAAAGACAAGACTGGAAAAGAAATAAGAAGAAGAATATCCTTAGCTTGGAAATCCTTCTGGTCCCTCCAGTTCATACTTCTGGATAAGACAATCAGCAGAAGACTCAAATTCGAAGTACTACAAACCTGCGTCTACCCAACACTACTTTATGGATGCCAAACATGGTCGACAACAAACAGACAGATGAATGCGCTAGAAATATGCCAAAGGAAAATGGAACGAAAGATATTGGGAATAACTATGAGAGACAGAATTTCCAATGATTCGCTGTCCCAAATGGCATCAACAACAAACGTCACACAAAGAGCAAACAAATTGAAGTGGAAGTGGGGAGGCCACATCGCGCGGATGAAAGACGGAAGATGGACATACAGAGCCACCATGTGGGACCCGCGCACAGGAGACCGGCACAGAGGCAGACCAAGGAAGAGGTGGGCAGACTTCTACACAACACAAGCAGGCCAGCAATGGTCCAGAATAGCAAGAAGCAGGGGAACATGGAGAACAACTGGAAGTCGACTACAAACGAAGACAGTGCCAGCCACAAACAACATCCCAAGTTGACTCAGTGAAAGTGCATTCAATATAATAAAAGTGTTAGTGAAATCAAATTAATCAAAGTGACAGCGAAATCAACTCCAACCAGACAAAGAAACACTAGACACAACCTAACGCGGAGTAGCTCACCGCGTTAGTGAAACAGAGCTACCCTCTAGCAGGAGGCCTTTGCCCTTCAAGGGACACATTAGGCTATTATTATTATTATTATTATTATTATTATTATTATTATTATTATTATTATTATTATTATTATTATTATTATACTTCGCAAGCAGCATGGATGACTGATGGATAGGATCTCTGACTCAAGGCGGGCGTTTATAAATTGATCTAGGCATCACGCTGTATTTTAATTGTAGTAAAGATTGTAAACAGCTAAAATAATAAATAAACATAGACGAGTGATGTGATTGCTATATAGATTTATACGATATGTTTCAGTAAAGAAACAGACATTGCTAATACTCGGGTTTTTCCATGGTTCCTAACTAGAATGGTGGGATATATGAATGTTTGGATTGTCTGAGAGTTTTCGATTACCGATTCTTTCGTGCTTTTAAATTCGAACTCCTATTCCTTGTCATTCCAGAAAATTCAAGTTAACACTATTATGAAACAGCAATATTAAATTTGCTAATATTTAAAATGCAGAACAAGTTGCAGCCATACTTTGACGTAGATACTTTCTATACCTTCATACTGGAATATTTAGGAATGTTTTAAGATGTGAGACATAACTTTTAGGCGCTTTTTTCACATTACTAAGATTGAGATAAAGTAGCTGCATCAGGATAGGCTATGTTGCTGTATAGGATAGAGCCTTGACTTGCTTCATACTAAGTAAACACTACCTCCTTCCACAAGCTAAAACTCTACCTGCTGGGAAGAGCGCTCAACACCACCTAGCTAAAACATCATTTAATGGACAGTATAGCCGATAAGAACTGAATATACGTCGTCACTACTGTCGACTGGGGGACACGCGACAACTAGTTAATGTTTGTAAACAAAACGCACGGATCAAGGATGCCTGTTCTCATACAGCTACTTTATTCGAACCTTACTCATTGCTATTACATACTAAGTGAAAAATACTCTTAAAGTTACACATAGTGAATACATCTCGAAAATAAATTATGTCACAAAGCTGTAAGTTTGTGTAAAGTACGCTAAAAGTAGACTGTTATCATATTGATATAAACATGTCAAATATTTTTACAGGAATTACGAATTTTAATTAGAATTCATTTTGATAATCAAATTATAAAAATTGTTTTAGCATAAATAAATATGAGTAATCCCACGAGTGACTTATCTACTGAAGTTCAATGTTATCAAATAATTCACGATTTAAACGAACTAATACAACACATAAAATAGATAAATAAGGTTATATTTCACATATTTACAGCAAATATTATCTTAATTCCGCAACATTTGTCATGCTATTTTGTTATGGGTGTCAACACACTGAAAAATTAAATTATGGTTTATTTAAGGACGCTCGCAACCGCCGAGTTTATAGCAGCGTCGCCGGTGTGCCGGAATTTTGTTCCGCAGCAGTTCTTTTACATGCCAGTAAATCTACTGACATGAGTCTGTCGCATTTAAGCATACTTAAATGTCATCGACCTGGGCCGGTATCGAACCCGCAACCTCGAGCACAGAAGGCCAGCGCTATACTAACTGCGCTACCCAAGTGGAGGTTGTAATAATTAATCCAAATATAAATATATAATATAGGTTACAGTTTCTGTTTTATTGTTTTTTGAATATAGCACATTTGGTTTCACTACATAACTGTGTGTTATACCTGATCAATAGGGAACATGAAATAATTGCTGAGTGATAATATAGTATGATCTACGTTGTAGAGGATCATAGTTGGTTGATATTTAACATTTTGTTACATAGTATTGTTCTGTATCAAATGACTAACATAAGTAATATACTACTGTAATAGCCTAAAGATTATCTTAAAATTGCAACTTCTTAAATAATTTGTTTTTTTTTTTATGTATGTCCACATGCTCATGTCGTATACTTACTTACTGGCTTTTAAGGAACCCTGAGGTTCATTGCCGCCCTCACATAAGCCCACCATTGGTCCCTATCCTGAGCAAGATTAATCCAGTCTCTATCATCATATCCCATCTCCCTCAAATACATTTTAATATTATCTTTCCATGTACGTCTCGGTCTCCCCAAAGGTCTTTTTCCCCCCGGCCTCCCAACTAACACTTTATATGCATTTCTGGATTCGTTCATACGTGCTACATGCCCTGCCCATCTCAAACGTCTCGATTTAATGTTCCTAATTATGTCAGGTGAGGAATACAATGCGTGCAATTCTGTGTTGTGTAACTTTCTCCATTCTCCTGTAACTTCATCCCTCTTAGTCCAAATATTTTCTAAGCACCTTATTCTCAAACAACCTTAACCTTTGTTCCTCTCTCAAAGTGAGAGTCTAAGTTTCACAACCATAAATAACAACCGGTAATATAACTGTTTTATAAATTCTAACTTTCAGATTTTTTGACAGCAGACTGGATGATAAGAGCTTCTCAACCGAATAGTAACAGGCATTTCCCATATTTATTCTGTGTTTAATTTCCTCCTGAATTTTGTTACTGTTGCTCCCAGGTATTTGAATTTTTCCACCTGTTCAAGGGATAAATTTCCAATTTTTATATTTACATTTTTTTGTACAATATTCCCGTCACGAGACATAATCATATACTTTGTCTTTTCGGGAGTTACTTCCAAACCTATCTCTTTACTCGCTTCAAGTAAAATTCCCGTATTTTCCCTAATCGTTTGTGGATTTTCTCCTAATATATTCACGTCATCCGCATAGACAAGAAGCTGATGTAACGCGTTCAATTCCAAACCCTCTCTGTTATCCTGGACTTTCCTAATAACATACTCTAGAGCAAAGTTAAAAAGTAAAGGTGATAGTGTATCTCCTTGCTTTAGCCCCTGACAGAAACTGACCTATACGGACTCTGCTGTACATTTCACTGAGACACATTTGAATTAATGGAACTAGTTTCTTAGGAATACCAAATTCAATAAGAATATCATATATAGTATACAAATTAGTAAATAAAAAGAGTGTAGATTTCTGCATCTGAAAGTGGTGTCTCACCCATTTATCCCACATTAATTATTATAACGCTATTATTATTATTATTATTATTATTATTCTTATTATTATTATTATTATTATATATTCATTTGCATTTTATGCATCTTCAGTTTAAATATCGGAACATTTATAATGATGTTTCCATACTTTCACCTACAAGTCCACTTCTACAGATATATCCAGTGCAGGGTTATGGTAAACTCCGATTAATAGATAAAATCGCTCGGCATTCCTTACAGTTAGGTGGGTATTTTCTCTTCTCTTCGATAAATAAAACATGTCAGATGCGAGAGTACTGATCCCCAGTGATGGACATAGAAGACAAAGCGCGTGTCGTCATTCGCCAAGACTGGGTTAGTAATAAAGGGCAGTCAGAAGAAAATCCTCCGCAAGTCGCTGAGAGGCTATAAAATTGGTTTCGTTTTAGAGGCTGTCCCTCGAGATGTATCGTCTGATGGAGCGTCTCTTCGACATGTATACGGTGCCCCTAACCCCTCAAGTCAATCGCGAACTAATATTATTTTATACGCCTTCTCGAGCCCGCGCTAGCTGATAAAGAATGGAACTTGTCAATCAGCGGGGAGAGGAGAGGAAACCACAAACCTCTCTTCTTCTGCCCCAATTACTACTTTGTTGTACAGAAAAAACGGGCATGAGACTTTTATGGCTTATCTTATATCAGATCTCTCGAAGTGCTGAGGAATGGGAAGATGGCCTCCAAAAATTGTTTGATCTCTAGACCTAAATTTCGTTTAAGATAAATTGGAAAAGATACGCAAAACGAATTTTGTAACAAAATTTTATTCTGTCGCCAGTACATTTTTCTCTCTGTTTTCGTTCTTTTCCACTCAGCTCTCTTTTCATACATATTTTTGTTTTCTTTCAGTTCACTTACTTCAGTCATTCCTTCTTTTTTTCCGGCTTTCTTATTTTACGAGTATTAAGTTTCTGTACTTTATTTACTGTTTTCAATCTTTCTTTACCTCTTCCTTTTCTTCTTGGTACTTTCTTCCTTTTTTGGTACTTTCTTTCTTTTCCATTTCTAATTTATATTGTTGTTTCCATTTCTTTATTTTATCTATGAACCCTTCTTTTCCTCTTCTGTTATAATTTTTATTCTCACATTTCTTTCCATATCACACCATCCGTCTTTCTTTTTTAACTCTCTCCGTTTATCAATTTTTTTATTTTTCCTCTTTCTATCTTTCTCTCTATCTTTATATTCATATTTATTTTCTTTTGCTTGTTATTCTGCCTACATTTCCTGTTTTTTTTTTCCTTTTTCATTACTTACTGTTTGTTTTTCTATCGATTTTTTTATTTATTTTATTTTACAACGTTTTGTCATCTGCGTGGTTATTTAGCTTCTGGGTGAGATGAAGGTGATAATGCCAGCGAAATGAGTACAGAGTTCAGGGCCGAAAGTTATCCAGCATTTGCTCTTAATGAGTTGAGTAATAACCCCGGAAATCATCAACCAGGTAACTTGTCCTAACTAGGATTTGAATCTGAACCCCCAGTCTCGCAGTCCAACGTGCAGACCACTACTCCACGCTGTGGACCCTAGCGTTGTCTTTTTATTATTTCTTTTATTTCTTCTTTGTTCTTTATTATTTCATTTCTTAATTCCCAATTCCCTATTCTTTTTTCTTATTTACAGCTTATTCATGCTCTATTTCGTCATTTTGCTGTCGGAGAATGTCGTGTATGCTTTATTTGAAAAATCCGGACGTAATTTTTTAGTTGGCTTTTGTGCTAGGTGAATGTATGAGTTTAACCTCAACGCGGCAATCGGACTGTCGACTGCACTGCTCCGTAGACTCCGCTTACGCAGGCAACTGCTGTCAGTAATATGTTGCATATTATCGGTCATTTCACACGCTACGAACTATTGATGCAATATTACTAAATATAATCAGTTAAAATACCAGTTACTCACCTTAATTAAGAAATACGCTGAAACTGTCTGCTTTAATTTTTCCAAGCATTTGTCACCCCTATTTAAGAAATGACGCATCATTCGCTCCAGGTCCCATTGGGACGCTATTTGTGACCTCTTTCAATGTGTATGCATTATTTTTGGTAAAATTTGCCTTTTAGAGTTCTCAAAAAATAAAAGTTACTATAGTTTCGTTTGGGAGATCGGGAGTGAGGCCACATATTCTACTGCTGATTCTACCCACAATTACTGTATAAAGTTTATCCATAGAATAGTCGGCTCTATGTATTGTAGCAGAATTCTTTGGATATGGATCATGATTTTGTCTTCTCCCTTGGCTTCTGTGTTTGGGGGAAATCAAAAAGACAATTTATATAACAATATAAGTCTACATACCTTAGAATAACTGAAAAATAGCATAAGGAAAACTTCATTTCTCGACGGGAACATTAGCAACTCATGCCTGACTTACTAAACGGATCCTACTAATAGGCATATTCAGAAATTGAGCTTCTCAAAGATGAGCAGGCCTGCGTTCAAATCCTGGTAGGGACGAGGTACCAGGTTTGGGTTGTTCCGATGTTTTTTCCCTCAACCAAATGAAGCAGAATTGATGATTAACTTTCGGCGTTGAACTTGGGACTCATTTCGACATCATTTATTCACATATTGGCCAATTGTGGTCATTACCAAAGTTCGGTATAGCGTGCTGTATTTATATAACAGAGGGACCGTTCGACGACAAATATCATTCACAAACATTTCCCGAACGCGACATCACGACACAAGGAGGAGGCTGGCCTGGGGACGAGTGGAGTTGCATGCTCGAAATCTAGATACGCACGGATCCCTAGCGTAGTTAGCCGGTATGAGTTGAGAATTCGCTCAGTTCCAAGGTCAGCGCAATATATATTCCAGGTCGAAGTGCTTGGTAGTAGTGTCAACTCCTGAAACTGCAATTCATTTCAATCAAGGGAATATGTTCGAAGTTCGTCCATAGCGTAGTCAGCTGTATGCATTGTAGCAGAATCGTTTTGGAGCGGGCGCCTTATTTTTTCATTTTCTTTGACTTTTATATTTGCAGGAAATCCAATAGGCAAGGTATACGATAATAATTAACGTATCCTGGTAGAAGTGGAATATAGCACTTGAAAAATATATCTGATATATTTCTCACCGATAATTTGACCTAGTGATGCGTGACACCTTACATAAGTGCGACAAATATTTGGAAAAAGAAATAAGGTAGTTTTAGCACCTATTTTCTTAATTTTTTTGAGCAAATCATGTTTTGACTACTAATATTTTCTAATATTTGTATTACTAATTTGTGGTGTGTTGAATTACCGATACTGAGCGGCATATTGTTCATAGCAAAGTTTCTGCTTGAACGGAGTTAGCGAGCAGAGTTGCCGAAAGACGGGTCGCCGCATTGCACTTTCTCTACAATGTATTCACTCAGTACTTGAGGTGTTTCATGTTTCATGTTATATTTCCTTTGAATAATAGAATGATAAACCGGAGTTGAATCTTAAGCATTTTCTTGAAATCTTTTTCAATATTTTTAAATCTGAATACGAATACAACACTTTAAATATACTTTCTCTCAATATTCTCTTCTCATTTCCTTTCTTCACATGTGTTTCTCTGTTTTCCATTCTTTCCCTTTCTTCTTTCGTCTTTTTTTATTCGAATGATTCTTCTTTTGCTTCTTACTTTCAAGATTTGTGACAGTTGATGATGTAGACCACCCGTCACACGGCAGACGTCCCCACTTACTCATCCCACTTCTAGGTGGTAGAGAAATTGGCGAGAAAATCTTCTCTTTATAAGGGAAAATGGAGTTTGTTGATGGATGCGACAGCGTTTCCCACTCTTGGAGAAAGCCAGACTTGGTTGCTATGACAACATTTTGCCTCTAGTATCATCGCTTGAGAAAATTTAGAGAATCAAGTGAAATACAATACTGTGCGTCAGTATTGAAATTGATAAAGTTTGGTGTCGGAATGTTATGAACGTATTTTCCCTTCTTGATTGCATTATGTACATTCAACACTACTGCTCAAGATTTCTATTGATAGAATCTTATTACTACAGCTGAATATTCCAATGTGACCAATATGTGAAGACATATAAATATATAGGTGTACCCAGAATACGGGGAAATACTTCAGGATTATACAGTGACATCATTTTATTTTTACTTCAATTTTTATTGTACCTGAGTTTTTGAATGTACTTCACTTCTACTAGTAAACGTCCAACCGTTCACGACACAGAGCCGAGGGCGCGTAAGCAGTACTGAGTTAGTGAGTATAGTACGTTCCAGAAACATGTTCGCGTTTTCCAGTGACGAAAGAGCTTTCAATATTGAATCATATTTTCGTACAGGTACTGTCGTCCGTTTGCCTACGTCGCATCCCGGTTTCCCCCCCTGCTTCTGTTCGCCCCTCTGTTAAGTCTAGGAGCTGGGCTTTCTTAGCTTTTTTCTGAAAACATTAATTTCTGTTAGGAATTGGACGTCTATGTAATAATATACAACTGTTTAAAATAACTTAAATAAAATGGGCCTCGTTAAGTAATTAACTGTCACGTGATCCCCCCCTTTCTACGACCCTGCGACAAAACCACTTGAACGGACAGTAGATAGCATTTCTGAGTAATTTTATCTTTTCGGATCGGGCAGAAGTGAAGATTGAATTTACAGTACGTAAGGTACTCTTTTATAGAGTAGGTAGAGAATTGTTTCAACATGAGCTACTCGTACGAAGGACGAAACTGGTAATTGGAATTACGTACAATAGTCTATAGTGCGATAATATGCACAAAAGAACTGAAGCCTGTATCGAAATGAACGGCCACCATTTTAAAAAATGTGTTTAAATATCCATATTATGATTATTTTTCAATTTAACTTCATTCTCTATATTGTACGCTAATGTGCTGTAACAGTACAATATACACTGCATAATTAATACGTCCGAATGGATAGCTCAATTCGTGAGTAAAAACACTAAGTGTTAATACAGCACTGTATTTTGATTAAACAAAAACCTAATGAAAATTATCAAACTCAAAATTGCGATATTTCCTAGTTTACATAAATGGATGAACTACATTTCTTCCCCCCTATACCTAGTGAAGCGATTTGTATTTTACGCCAGTTTCATCGAACTCCAGTTGTGGAAGGGGTAGCAAACGGTGTTTCCTGTTTCAATCGTTAATAGAAAGGTATAGCCAGGTTAATATTAAAATTTTTAGTAAAAATAAAATGATGTCCCTGTATTATTCATACGTAGGGAACAAACAAGAGTTAATAACAACATGAATCCGAAAATGCCTAATTTCTGAGTTACCAATAAGTATATTTATACTCCGTTGATATTTCCTTATTTGAATAGTTCAAAATGTCTACCTCCTGCCTAAATCCATGCCACAGCTTTTCGTTTGATTGCCTGTCAAGCCGTCACAGTTCGCTCACGGAAAGTTACGTCATCATCCACAGTAGTCCAGTATAGCAACGACTGTAAGTATCCACACAGAAAAAAAGTCAAACTGGTTTAAATCGGGTGGGCATACGTAGAGAAAAAGCAGCTTGTCCTAATTATCTATCCAGTAATAGCAATGACGTGTATTAAGGTGCCACGCAGGCGCAAAGTGTAAAATACACTGTAGAACGTCATGCATGAAGTGCAGCCTTCGTCGGAGTACTAGTGGTATGCTGTCCAAGAATGCAAGGAATGTGACGCGCAAAAAATGCTGTAGTTCCGCCTATAAGCCTGTTCGGAAGCAGGCCTACGTGTGTTCCCAACAGTAATCACCAACATTGCAGACCCAGATGCTGATGAACAGCCTACATTCATTGATGTGAAGATTGAACTGCTGCATTGAGATTTATACCTGCCTATACGTGGTGGTTACGGAAATTTTAGATTTCGTCTCTTGTGGAAGACTAAAAACTAGGGCAATGCTGTTACATTGCGCTTCATGCACCTCTGGCGTTAGGTACCAGTACGTAATTGCGTTGGGGTGGGGGATTTCAGTGTGTTTGGTTCAGCAGTGAACCTTAGTTGATCGGTTACATTACACCCGAATACTGCTATTCGTAACAGGCAACATTCAACGTCTTGTAAAGAAGAATAATAGCAAGATGCCGAGGACGAAATTTGTGACTTAATTGCAAATGAGGAAATTTGTAATAATGATACAGATTTTGAGATAAATAATGCTTGTCTAAAATATTTCAAATATATCCCCATTGTTTCTGCAGAAGTGGAACGAAGTTTCTCTAGATATCTATAAGGCTGTGTTTTCTAACAACTGGCAATCATCCTCCTCTGAAAATTTGAAAACGTGGTTTGTTATTCACTGCAACATTATATGAAATGAAAAATTATGTAAAACAAAAACGTAATACACTATCATATTAACGTAGTGAAATAATAACGCTGATATTTGTCAATGTCATATTAGGTGTATTTTATACAGACAGAAAATAAAATGTAGTAAATGATATTGTGACGAAACTGAATAGTTGGAACACGAAATAGGAAAAAATGTTGCAAACAAAATGGAAAAAAATACTGGATAACGTTATGGATATTTAGCTCTATGTAAAATTTGTGACAAATTCAAATGAAGTAATTTATTAATAACGATACAGATTTTGAGATATATAATGCTTGTGTAAAATATTTAAAATACGTCCTCATTGTTTCTGCAGAAGTGGAACGAAGTTTTTCTAGATTTTTTTAGTTGGTAATTTAACGACTCTGTATCAACTACGAGGTCATTTAGCGTCGATGAGACTGGTGATAGCGACATGATATTTGGCGAGATGAGGCCGAGGATTCGCCATAGATTACCTGGCATTCACCTTACGGTTGAGGAAAACATCGGAAAAAACCCAACCAGGTAATCAGCCCAAGCGGGGATCGAACCCGCGCCCGAGCGCAACTTCAGACCGACAGGCAAGCGCCTTATTCGACTGAGCCACGCCGGTGGCGTTTTTCTAGATGTAAGGCTATATTTTCTAGCAACATGTAATCATTCTCATTTGAAAATTTGAAAATGTTGTTTGTTATTCACTGCAACAATACATGAAATGAAAAATTATGTAACACAAAGAAAAAAAGTAATACACACCATATTAACATAGTGAAATAAAAAAACTGATACTTGTCAATGTTATATTAAGTGTATTTTTTAGAGGCAGAAAATAAAATGTCTTTAAAATAGTGCAATTTTTCATTAACAAAAAAAAAAATGATAATGATAATGTCTCTAAATATCTCTTTAGCTGATAGTTATGTTTGGAAGTCAAAGGAGTGGCTTTTAACCACCCAAATGCTGAGGACGAACTTACCGAGATGATAAGCATGAGTTCAAACGAACGAAATACACTGCGTTAACTCACCCCAACTCTCAGACGTACTCAAAGTCAGAGGCGCACGAAGCGCACTGGTAATATATTTCTCAGGACTGCTGCTAACTAATAAAACAAGCTTTTCTGAACTCATGTTTTTATAGCTGCTTTCCTAGCCTGCATGTGAATAATCAATTCCTGGAATTTTATCTCGTAATTTTGTTACACCCTGTATATTACTTTCTTGTTTTGACATGACTTTCAGGCAATTAGCTGACTAATCGTTAAACTACTTTTCCTTTCACTGAAGTAGCGAGTGTATGGGACGGATAGTTAGGAAAACCTTTATACCTAAGTTATAATCACTACCCAGGAGGTAGGTATAACATGCACGGACAAATTTACGCGAGGTTTGTGGGCCCCAGTAATGCCGCACACGTTAATGAGGCTGGTCCCTGACATTCACCAAATAACACAGATCATCCCCGAACACCACCTGGATGCCACTTAGGCTGCGTCAACTGGCACGAGCATCCCCGGATGTTAACGAGGGTAGCTCATTGAGCGTGTTTGTCTGGTACGGGATACAGTCCTGAACGTTTCGTAGAGTAAAGTAAAACGTTTAGTCATCTCCCCTTGCATCACCGGAGCGCAAATAACTTGCCCTCAAATAAAATTCACAATTGTATAAAATGTAGAATGGGACGAAATATAGAATGTTGGCAAAATGAAAATTGAGGAAAACGGGAGAACGCAAAGAAAACAGTCATTCTACTAGACTACTATTATCTTATTCAGCGCCGGAAATCGATCCTGAATCCACGAACATACAAGCCACCTGTCTAAAACTGAGATATCAAAGGAGCATTTTTACCAGAATGATAAACACACTCTATACTCGTTGCACATAATTGCTAAAAAGAGGACATTTTATTAGTCTCTCCAAAGTTGTGCATGTAAGTGTCGAGGTGCTTGTCGGGTAGGATATGAAGCACTACTGTACACTGCAGTCTAAAGTAGTTTTTGGTACACTCAAATTGTTGACTTTGTTGCCGGCTAAGCCGGCTGCACCATCGCCACACTGAACATTCCTCTCTAGGCTTCTAATTCGTGTACCATACCTCTGGTGATGATTTGGCACTGCTAATAGATATACTGTACAAAATTATTGACTATTTAAAATATTATCTCGAACAAAATAAAAGAAATTAATCTTACAGCTTAATACTATGAGCGGTTGTTAACACGTTTCTCCCACTGTGATACTAGGTGACGGATACCATCTGCGTATAATCCCAGTGTTCTGGAGATGAACTAGCATGTGTAACAGCATTTGCACCGCTTCGTCCGAGGAAAATGTGAATCCCTTCAGACTTTTTCTTAAAATCTCTAAAAATATGGGAAAATTATCAGTCTGGACTGTAAGAGGGATGTGATAGAATTTCTCAGCGGAACCTCTGAAATCCGTGAGCATTGTCAAGAAGTAAAAAAATTCATTCTTCTTCTCAAAAGGCCTGGGCATTTGGAGAGACTATACTGGTTAAATTACTGCTTAATGGCAGGCGATTTTCACATATTTTTCTTCAAATAGCTCATATCTTCTAGTAAAATCTTTCTTCAGCATTATGTAATTGTATTCAATATCCTAGAATGAGACATTTTGCCAATAAGCTCGGAGCTCATGTAAATGGGTCATAAGTATCGAGAGACATTCCATGAATTCAAGAACTTTGGTATTTTTAAATAATCTTCGTATCATCTTCCACAATTACATATTTTCTTTATCAGAAAATGAATTATTTTTTTCTAGCAGATACCGCGATATTTTTAATATAGCGAGCGTGGCCCATGTATTTCCAAGAACACGCATTTCTTCACAATCTTCGTATATTCATACCTATATATTGAGAATATGGTCCTCAGTTACCTTGTGGTTGTAGTGCTTGCAATATAATCAAAGGTTTGCGGGTTCAAATTTAGGTCGAGGGCGTTGGAGATTTAAAGTCCATAATATTCTTGCAATTGTTTCGTTCGGAAAGGAGGAAGAGCTAGGGGGTTTATGTTGTAGATATACAGCTTGCAAAGGAACCTTTCACTCATTATGAAGTAGCACAGTAGGTCCATATGCACGTGAGATTATCCTGTCCGTTTCTTACCCAAAGATACTGCGAACAGAAACATTTTGCTGTCTTCAGAGTTTAATTTTATTTGGAAAAGAAATTAATAAGAGGTTATGTAGGACATCTCTTATTTAGGTAGACATTTCTATTACATGCCTTCGAATATTTCTTTCCTTCTAGAAGAAATGTTTTTCACTCGGCCGGGTTTCGCCCACTAATTTCGGATCGGCCTGGTTGGCGTAATTGGTATAGCGCTGGCCTTCTTTGCCCGAGGTTGCGGGTTCGGTCCCGGGCCCTGTCGATGGCGACAAGATCATGTCAGTAGATTTACTGGCATGTAAAAGAACTCCTGCGGGACAAAATTCCGGCACACCGGCGACGCTGATGTAACCTCGGCAGTTGCGAGCGTCGTTAAATAAAACATAACATTTAAACTAATTTTGGATGCAATAGCAAACATGATGACCATCAGAGCGCCAAAGGCGATCTCCTTTATTGTTAATAGTATCCATAATTGAAAGAGCAGTAAAGAAAAATGTACTTATTCTACATTGCAATAAAAAGTGTCTCTGAAACATTTGCAAATAAATCCTCTTGTGTTAAGTTCGAAAGGTTCACATGACCTACATTACTGTTCATTAAGTACACTTTCTTTTGTAAATTATCATAAAATATTGCCTTTAAACACCATCTGTGTAATAATTTATAATAAAAGGTTTTACTCGACAGAAACGAGTAGATAGAAAGTCATGCTAGAATTTAATTATCCCATAAAAGGAGTAAGTTACAATCACAGTTTTGCGTGAAATTGTAAAATTGAGATTTTGCAACATGTAATACTTTTATTTAAAGTAATAGGCATATAATGATATAATAGTAAAATTGATAGATAAGTCAAATTTAGGATTATTTTTACAAATACTCTCCAGAGAATAATGAAAGTGGAACTGTAACTTAGAGGCTGTATAGTGTAGAAGTAATTCTACCTAATTGTTTAATTACTTAGGTCAGCTTAATAGTGACATAAAACTTTCATAATAATTTAGTTATCCGACATAAAATCTTGTAATTTAACATACCAACATTCCTACGAAAGTATGAATAGTCTGGCAATGGCTGTTTGTGTAAGGGAACAGTAGGACTTAAAAAAATATGTATCACAGTAAACCGGTTTCTCTCAGGTAATCGCTGTAGGAATTTTACTGTTGCAGATAGCAGACGACTGCCGGGAAACAGTACGCATACTTCCCCTACATTGAGCTTGGGAAGATTTTGTGTCGCGTAGTGTGCACAGATAACATAGATGGAGGGACGTCGAGGTTAGACCATTATTATAGAACTGACTTTTTAAATAGTGCAGTTTTGTTTAGTTCGCGACAATGTAGTATACATTAGAACAGCGAATCTTTGTTTATGATAAAGTGTAATGCGACAAAATCGTACAAAAAGTGTTTTGTTGTGTTTCCAGCAGTCTACAGTTCCAGCATTTATTATAAGGTAAGTCAATAATGTGTTGTAATGTATTAGTCGCAATATTTTATTACCGAAACCTGACGCGCTGAAACACTGGTGATCTGTCCGTGTGGTTTTTCTGCGTCGTATTAAGCTCAATTCGTTTCCGAACGAAAACCCGTCAGTATCGGAAGTCACTAGTAATATGTCTGGAATGGCGTGAAGGCAAAGCACTGTAAGAAAATACATATGTAGGCCTACTTCTCTGCCAGGAAACGAATCTGAGACCTATGGAATGTTAATTTGAGAAGTAATTATTAGGACTACGTAATTTAGATTATATGAGAAAAATTTCTTGCATTCTTCTGGGAGTGAAATAAATTCAATGTAAGTCCTTACAACACAGCAGTGAGATCAAACGTTTGCTACACAACAAGCAGTCATTCACTTTCTTGTTACCGCTTTCCCGTCGACTAGAGAAATCTCCCTTCTCTTCCTCATCGGATTTCTGGACAGCTCCGACTGCAAAGCTCTCGTGTAATGCTGCTTCCCGATATCATAGTAAAGATACTGTCTTGAAGTTGACAGTATTTCTTCAGATCTTGATATTTTTATGTCTAGTTGCAATCTTCTTTTTTGATAACTGTGCGATGCGAAGTACAGAAAATTATTCTTGAGTGCAATATCGTATTTCAGGAGAGTTTTCCAATGAAATTACAATTAAAAGTTTTTTTCCTTATGAGACAAATATCACATTTCTTTGTAATATCACATTGTAAAGTGTGTCTTTTCCAAAGAGTTGAGAGTGTGTTAAGAAGGACTTTTCCGAATTGTGTTAAATAACAGTTAAGAACCATGCAGTAAAAATTCTAACTACAGCACTTGCTATAAAAATTTTAGTAAACGACAAAATTTACAATAGTGTTTATAAATAATTTCAATATTTATATTACTATTAGTGACATTAGCATAGCTTACGTTTAAAGAAGTTGATGCTAACAAATTATATCCGATACATTTGATACATAAATTTGTCACGAATCCTTCTATGTAACTTCGGCAACGCAAGACGACTTCCAGCCACCTTAGATCTTGGAATATATGCCCCAGAACTATCCAACAGTATAGTTGAAAATCTGAAACACTGGCTCATGTAACTTTCTAGATGAGGTACTTCCAAATACTGTATTTATCATACCTACTACTAGGATTGTTTGAAAAATTCATAGTCTGGCATAGAAATTATACTAGGATTATTCTGAAGCAATCTTTATTTCTCAACATAAAGCCCCCTAAAAACACACAGTTGGTCCATCGGTGCTGCATGCTGCTATACATTCCTTGTACTGAGATTTCTCTAGATCTGCAAATAAAGCCTTCTGCTCCTGCGATAACCTCTTCATTTGACAAAAATTTCTTCCCAATGAGGTGACTTTTGAGCTTTGGGGAAAGAAAGAAGTCTGTGGGTGCGAGATCTGGCGAGTAGAGGGTGCGACAACAATTCGAACCGTAGTTCGTGTAGTTTAACAACAGCGATTGCAGGTGTATGAGCAGGTGCTTTGTCGTGATGAGACAACCCTTTCTTCTTGGCCATACCCGGCCTCTTCTCGCAAATTTTCCTTTCTGTTGCTGCAAGAGATTTGAATAATAACCTAGGGTTATTATCCTCCCCTTTGCTAGATAGTCAATCATGATTATCCCCATAGAATCACAGAAAACTGGCGCGATCATTTTCCCAGCCGATTGAACATTTTTCACTTACTTTGTAAGCGAAGAATCACTGTGCTTCTATAGTTTCGACTGCTGTTTTGTCTCTGGTATGTAATAGTGGAGCCAGTTTTCATCAGTGGTGACAAAACGCCTAACAGTCGAGCGTATTTTTCTCGAATAGAGCTACATAATCCCTTGAAATTTTACATCGGATGTGCTTTTGTTCCGGTGTTAACAAACTCAGACATTAAGAGCACATGCTGAGTAACCTTCGGCGCTGCACCCTGGACTAATTTCGTCAGCATTATCACCTTCATATCATTCAGACACTAGACAACCACAGCTGTTGGTAAAGCGTCGTAAAATAACTCACCAAAAATAAAAAATAATAAAAACAAACTCAGACCACCTTGCGGAAACTTGAGCATGCACAAGACATTAGCTAAGATGTAGCGCACCCGTTCAGTTAAGATGCACACAGCCTCGCTAATTTCCCGTATTTTCAGTCAACGGTCATTCACAATCATTTCGTGGATATTTTCTATGATTTCTTCACTTGTTGCTGTTACTGGACGTTCACAGCGGGGGTGGTCTTCCACATATTCTCGACATTTTTTTACAGTCGAAAACGCTGGAGCTGTTTCCCCATCTATCATCCATGTCTGCTTTAATTTCTGTTGGACTGATTTCCTTTTTACGAAATATTGAATGACAGCTCGAATTTCGATATTTTTCATTTTTGTCAATCTGCTCGACGCATTAACTTCAAAATTAAAGTACACAAAATGTAGTCAACATAAAAATTATGATTTTCCGTACTTTAACTAATGTAAAATAGCCGTTAACAATGGCGGCATTGTTGATACATTTTCAATGTCATCTATGTGTCAGGGCAGGAACTTTTCAAATGCAACTCGTACACTCGGAATTTTAGGAAACTTGTTAATTCTGACTATTCGGATGCTGCCCCTTTCATTTCTATACTAAAGGCAGAATCGTCGATGTTTTACATTTGTTAGTTTCTGTAAATTCATACGGTGTTCACGCTTCACTCTTCCTTATTTAGAATTGTGAAGGTGTATTCAGTGCGTGTTATTTAATCCGGTATTTTCGCTATCAAATATAAACTATCGTCGCCCTCGGTCGCGCAGTTGGTATAGCGCTGGCCTTCTATGCTCGAGGTTGCGGGTTCAATCGCGGCCGAGGTCGATGGCATTTACGTGTGTTTAAATGCGACAGGCTCATGTCAGTAGATTTACTGGCAATTAAAAGAGCTTCTGCGGGACAAAAATTCCAGCATACCGGCGACGCTGATATAACCTCAGCAATTGCGGGCGTCGTTAAATAAACCATAATTTAGAAATTTTTTTATCAACTTTTATCCTCAATATCATAAGTTTCTTTAGCGACAACCTCCTGTTAACCCCATCAACCAAAAAATTTTGAATATATGAAATATGCTTTCAGGTAGTTTTAATAAAACTTTACCTAAAACAAGCCTTTTCCTTTTCATATCTATATCTATCCAACTTTTTTTTTTTTTTAGGAAAACTTTCAGGTTATCGAAGCTCTTTAATAACCAATGTTGATTTTTTAACAGAGAGCAGCTAATTTGACGAAAGATTTAAGAAATTCAATAACTTTTACTTCTTGGCAAAATAAACTTATAGCACTGATTCTGATATCTTTACATTTATTTCCTTAACTCATATCATAGTACACTCGTATTATCTGCCATATACAGTCTTTAAGGGTGCTATTCATAGACATTTCGCAGCACGCGCTACGAGCGTACTAAGCTAGGCCCGGCTATCGACTGGTTACTTGTATAGAATTCAAATCATATCCTATCGCTAACACTGGTTTATGAATACGAAAAACGCTGATCATCCACCGGAAAACCGCGCAAAAAATGTCTATGAATACGGCCCTAAGTTTTCATACAAAATTCTTGAAATTGCATTGTTTGCTGCCTTACAAATTTCATATGGTACACGATCCAAATTACTAGATTATGCTCATATTGTAGTGAATTAGATCTTATATTGACTAGTTACCAAACAAACACGATTGTTAGGAAAGCAAATCCGGATTAAAAGCGAAAAAGGATTGCAAGCTCGGCTTACAAGTGCTTATATGACATGCCGTTATAATCGCATCGATTTTTTTTTTTTTAGATTATGCATTTTTAAATTATACTACACGTTATAGTATTATAAAATATTAGCATACACCTAGCGTGACGAGCAAATTTTCACATTCGTTGTGGCCTAATTTAACCTTACTTGCGGAATAATGTTTTTTGCACACTAGTTTTATAATTAATAACAATGTAGATATTGTAAATAGAGTTTCTTGTCGTTCAAACGTTAGTATTTTTTACTACAAATTGTGCTGAATAATTTGGATTCATTAATTTCTAGGGAAGTTGAAATTTAACTCCCTAAATAGGTATAGTCCGATTGTTCAGTTAATACCCAGCCTGTGTCAAAAACGACGCTTTCCTTTGAACAGATTAGATAAGAGTTTGTTTATTGATTAGGCCTTCTCAGATGCCGCTTCAATCACAAGGAGCGGTAACATATATCTACAAATGATGCGTTAGCATTTATAATTAACGTTCTCATATACAAGGTGGAATGAAATAACCTTGAAGCTTGAAAGAGACGACAGGGTACACGTAAATGAACAGAAAACCTATATCACGTTTTGTAGTTAAATGCACGGTTAATTAGAAAATTAAATTTGAAGTTTGAGCAGTCCGGCAACATCGTCGCTAATACACTCTACTCGTGATACAGATGTAAGAGGTCAATGAACTCATTGAGTCTCCGTACGGCTGCATTCTGCTGAGATGTTACCACTCGCTCGCTTCGTGCAATGGCTTGAATTTTGGACGATGAAAGAGTAATGGAACGGAGAAAAATTCTCTCCGGCGCTGGGATTTGAACCCGGGTTTTCTTATGATGACGCAAGATATCTGCATGGAAATATCATATGTACTTTGGTACATTAAATAATATATATGATATGCGTAAATCACTTCGTGATTTAAGACGGCGCTTATTCCGTCGGATCCCGGCCATCTAGTCACTCATAACGAGTGCACCTCAGCACATGTGTGGACTTTAGTCCTACGTTCATAGACATCTATGACGTAGTGCAGAGGGCGGCCACTAGAGGGAACCCAAGAGTCAGAACTTAAACTGAGACGATTCTGTCCGACGCCGGGGTGGGTATCCGGTGTGGCTTAGTGGATAAACCATCAGCATGTAGAGCTGAAAACCCGGGTTCAAATCCCGGCGCCGGAGAGAATTTTTCTCAGTTCCGTTACTCTTTCATCGTATGATGACGCAGAATATCTGCATGGAAATATCATATGTATTTCGGTACATTAAATAATATCTATTGAATTTTGGAGTTTTTAAAATTATATTTACACGAAAACCGTTCACGCTATTGAAATACTCTACAGGGGTAAATTATTCTTTATTGGATTTCTACCGATGTGGACAAAAATCACAATCCTATAAGATTAAACATTTAGGGAAAACTTTTTTTTCTGAAGAATAAACTATGAACTCTTCACCAATATGATACTATAGTTTTTTGTTACATGTAACATGAGCTATTCGCTCTAGAAATCTGCAAGGCTAATTCACTTCCACTCTGTATACTCCACGCGGAATAAAAAACGTCATATATCACGTTTATTGACAATGAAAA
Source organism: Periplaneta americana (assembly GCF_040183065.1). Taxonomy (NCBI): domain Eukaryota; kingdom Metazoa; phylum Arthropoda; class Insecta; order Blattodea; family Blattidae; genus Periplaneta; species Periplaneta americana. The sequence continues at coordinate 77,753,635 of NC_091125.1, forward strand.
TAAAGATTAGTAATTTTAATTTATATTTTAATTAACCCTAGAATGCTATCGTACGTAATTTTGACGTATAGTAGTTAAATAATGTCCCGCGCCGTGACGTCGTGGTCTAAGGCATCCTGTCTAGGACTCGCGTTACGGAATGCGTGCTGGTTCGAGTCCTCATGGGGGAAGAAATTTTCTCATGAAATTTCGGCCAGTGTATGGGACCGGTGCCTACCCAACATCGTGATGCACTTGGGGAATCTACGATAGGTAGCGAAATCCGGTTGCGAAAGCCAGCTGTAACGGCTGGGACGATACCTCCATTCTGGTTGGATGACCGTTCACCTCTGCTTCGGCATGTGGGCGTGAGGCCAGCAGCCGGCTGGTCGGTCTAGGTCCTTCACGGGCTGTAGCGCCACAGAATATAAAATATATAGTAGATAAATAATTCATCCTCATTACTCTTCCCGCCAAGCCAACCCTTTCTTCTAGCTATGCCTTCATCTCTCTGTTGCTGACTAGCAACCGTGACAGCAGGTTGTAACTTGCAGGATTAGCTAAGTTTTTATATAATTGTAAGTATACGTCATATTTATGTATCAATAGTATTAATAGAAAAGATTCTGTCATTGCAGTTTATTTACTTCCTTATAAGTTTGCTTTATGTGAGAAAGTAACAACGGAAGTAAACTTACATGATGATCCTGACATTATTTTTCAAATTACAGATGAAACTAGTGGCTTGTGCAGCAAATGCTGCAAACTAAGTTCATTAGACGTTCAAATAAACATTTTTCAGATTTATTTTCAATGAAGAATACCAGACATTCTGAAAGTTATTTGCTTCCGTAATAATGAAAGATACTCTCTCTCTCGAGCAAATACTGAAGAGAACCACGCACGTAAATATCTACACCACACCGCCATTAAATATATGAAAAAGACCCAACCCCACTTGATTAATAACTATAAAAATATTTCGTGTTTAATAATATTATTATCTTACGTAAGTTTTAGAGCTTTCAGTAATATATACTATATAGCCGCAACTCAGTAAAATATAGAAATAAAAATCTAATTTAAGATATTCTCTACATCTACTTATATAACCCCAAAACGTTTCACTTTCATATAATCAATATAGCATTAATATGTATAATTAATGAAAAATAGTTACATCATGGCATTAACTACAATAATATTTCATTTCTAATGGTAATAATGTCGTCAAACCACCTCAAGTTTTGTAGTTTTTAATATCCAATACACAGCTGTACCCAGAAAATTACACACCACAGAATCGAACCTGTAAATTATTTTTAGTAAGTTAAGTTTTAATAACCAATTTAATTTGAGCTCTAAATATGTCAGCATCCTTGCCTTCGTGTAATATTGTTTACTATAGTGTGTGTTTTGTTTTATTCTGAAATGCAACACGGCCGACTTGATGCTTGCTTCGCTTCTCCTGAATGCAATTAGCTAGTTCTCAGAACTGACGACAGATGGATTTTGGAAAATAGGAAAATTATGTAGGAAAATTGACATTTCACTGAAAACTACTATTTTTTTTTCGAAAAACTTGGGTTCCAAGCTTCAGAATGAGGGGCCATTTATTAAAACCCGTTCAGCCGTTTTCCCGTAATTTCCATTACCAGTTCAAATTATATATATAGATTTCAGATGATAGTGCTGATGATCAGGTTTCGCGTTTTTGTTACATTGAATTTATCGAGGAATATAGCCTTGTACGGAAGGAATTCAAACGTCTGGCGCTCACTGCATAAGTGGCAGTACAGTAGGCTATGTTGAATGTAAAATATAATGGAGCATATCATGAAAACACTGCAATTTAATTTTAATGGTTTTCATAATCGAAACGTTTTGAACAAATATGTTTGCCATGCCACTGATTACAATTGAATTTCAAAATTAATAATCTGATAATAAATATACAACAGAAGATTTATGCATATACACAAACGATAATTTACACATCTTTATTGAAATAACTACTATTACAATGACAAAAAATATACATTCTAAGAATATGTTACCATTCTTTACACAAAAGTAATCATTTCCAAATTCAGAAACAAACAACTGCAGTGTAGATATTGGTGGCGGCATTTGTCTCCTGGTGCACCTCCTCTATGACTGAACGGGATCACAATGAACTCATCGACATACAAATTTACGTAACAACGTGCGCTTCTACATAACACAAGTCAGAACTCTCTGAAGTCTTGTACTCTGCTTGTGCCTTTGACTGACGTCATTAATGTACCAGGCGAAACTACTCCATCCAATATAGCTCTTGTGACAAACATGCGAAGCCTGCTGATGACAATTTAGAGATTGAAGATGAAGTTTGTGACCGTGACAAGGATCAGGAATGCATACCGGATGAAGATGCAGCTCATGAAAAAAGAATTATTGAACATAAAGTAAGATAGATTTAGAATAAGTTTTAAGCACATTTTCGTTAATAAACATTTATCGTAATATTTATATTTGTTACATTCATATTCATACTTCCGTTTTGGATAAATTTCCACAATATTAGCTAGCAACCCACATCATACTTGTATGTGCAAAAATAAAATAAAATATGATTACATACAGCGCAACCGTGTATCATGCAATAGTAATCCAGTCTTAATTTAATTGAGGTTACACACACACACACAACCTCTCAATTACATTATCAAACTATCATATATTACAAATTACACTACACCTGACACAATACAACCCATAGAAATATGCTTGCGAACAATTGTTTTTTAAATGATATATTTTATTATAAACGAGTTTTCACTTGTACGCAGCCTTAACAGTAATACATGCTGATATTATTTGGGCAACGAACATATACATGATATCCAAGTTTAATACCAAAATATAATTAAATTGTTTTTAAATACATAACTGGAAGATGGAAATTAAAAATTCCAATGTATCACAAATCATTATTTTAACATCTTATGACTTTTATATATCTGTCTTAAATCACATTATATTAAGGTGTCAACACCTGTTGAGTAACGGCTAGCACGTCTGGCCGCGAAACCAGGTTCGATTCCCGGTCGGGGCAAGTTACCTGTTTGAGGTTTTTTCCGTGGTTTTCCCTCAACCCAATATAAGCAAATGCTGGGTAACTTTCAGTGCTGGACCAGGGACTCATTTCACCGGCATTATCACCTTCATCTGATTCAAACGCTAAATAACCTAAGCTGTTGATAAAGCGTCGTAAAATAACCTAGTAAAAATATATGTTAAGGTTTTAGCTTGGTGATCTCACACGCTTATATTACTACATAAATCTAAGACATTGTATAGCCTACTTGAGGTTAGTTACTGAAAAGATCAAAGTACCTGCTGATGCCACAAAGCATGGCGAAAACGTTAATAGTACAAAATAATATGTATAACATGTAATTAGCAAACATTTGACTTTGTGATATTAATATGATAAATCATTAACTGAAATTAAACAAGTTATTATTTGAATCTTAGTAATAAAACTTTATAACCTTTGCTTGACAAGATGGTCATGGTGGTGGTGTTGAAGTTGAAGATGATGATACTATTCATTCATTCATATTACTCTACCCAAGGGTAGGTCTTTCACTGCAAACTCAGCATTCTCCAGCATTTCCTATTTTCCGTCTTCCTCTTAGTCTCCGAACACGATCTATGTATTTTAATGTTGTCTATAGAGATGAACAAAACTAACTGCCGCTCTCGCTCGCTGTGTTCGTTGCATTTGTCTTTCGAGTCTCGTCTTATTCTCGTGCGCTTCGAGTCTCGCTCATCATTCTCGAAATAGTATTTGGTCGGCGTGGAAAGATTTCGTAACTTTGAATAACATACATCACTGAAATAACATTATAAATGTTTAAATGAGACAAAAATACAAAACAGGACAGTATCTTAGTTATCAAAATGTTCTGGTTCTAATATATGATATTACCTATGGTTATATAAATAGAAAAAAACAATTCTCAAATAAATTTACATTTCTAAGAAACATAAAACATAACGTTAATATCTTTTTACTTGAGATTGCACACTTGATCTCAAACATATGAAAAGAAAATTCCTAGCCTTTTAATAAGGTCCTAGTAATTAAATAAAGACTGGGGAACGGGTTATTATACACTGAAAGCTAGAGATGATGTTTCAAATAGGCTACTTGATTGTTTATACACATATAACAGTTGCCAAAGTAGATAAAAGTTCAGTTGGCTATAAACAACTGTGGCGGTTCAAGGCTGCTTGTCGTTCGAGACTTCGGGAGTGATCAGTCTCGACGTCCCGAAACACTCACAAGCAGTCTTTACGTCAACGACGCGACGTATACAACATTGTCGTTCGGGTTTTCGGCCTTGCGGGCGCTGTTAGTCTTTCTTTCTCGATAGTTATTAATCTCTAGTTGTCTATCATCCTATGGAACGGACCATCCCACCCCATTATCTACTGACTTAGTTGCCGTATAAGTGGTGCCATAGTGGTATCACTTGTGAGGTTTAGACCTGTCTTCGGACAGTTGAGTAAACAACAACATCTGACACCTTCTTCTGTCCCGACGTTTCTTCCGTTCATCATTCCTTCCAGTAAATCCTCCAGTAGGTAGTTTTTTCTTAGTCCGTGACCCAGGTAATTCTTTTTCCCTTCCTGATCAGTTTCTGAATTATTGTTTCTTCACTCAGTCTTCCTCGCATAGCTTCAATTCTCATTTTATAGTGATAGGATTTGTTTCAAACAGAGCATTTCGATATTTCAGTGAATCTAAATCTGCTGGATTTACGGGTTAGGCCATGGGTGTCCAAACGCCTATAGAAACAGGAGATAATGCACGTCAAGCAGCTCTTCTAAGGTCAGTAACTTACCATATAAAATAGGAAAAACGACCTTAAAGAATATGCGCTGCGGGTTGCTTATGCCAAGGGTTGACGAGTTACATTGAACATCTATGGTTTAGGGCGATAATACTGCTTCTGCTGCAATTGTTGATGATAATGAATGATGATAACGAAAATTATTATAATTATAATCATGGTAATATTGATAATCCGGTGATTTATAGCGATATTTTATAGCTTTTAATGTAATATGACGTAAGCGTTTACTATGCGATTTAAGGACACAAATCGTATTTGTAATTTACGGTATTTTGATACGCCACTGATAATCTCCATTTATATTTTGTTTTATACAAATGACGCAGATACCTCTGTACATTAAAAAATTGTGACGATCCACATGCTGTGCTATCCTGATACACTGATTAAAGGCACTCCATTATTTATGGCGGACACGACAAACAGCTGCATTATTCCTCTCTCCCGGGGACATAGCTGCAGGGTTGAAATGCACTGCAATTCAGCTCTCTCATTGGAACCATGGTGGATGACTGAAATAGCTACAAGAAATCACTTACGTATGCTGTTTCAATTAGTCCATGAAGGCCAATGCATGACGTCGGACGTTTTATCTGCAAACACTGCGCTGTCGGTACGCTCACAGCTTCGGCTATTGACATTCTCCGTACAGAATTGCAGTATAAGAGAAAATCATCTCTAAACGATCTATCACATTTAGGCAGCTATGAATAGCGATAAAAGCCTTTATTATATAATCCGACTCCCTGCAGGCCGTGTGTTGTGAGTTTAACTAGTAGGCCGCATTTGTAGCTCGGAGCTAACACAGTGGTCATTTTTCCAGACAGCCCGGGTTCTATTTCCGTCCTGGCCGTGATGGAATACGTGGCGAATAAACTGGTGTAGTAGATGTATGAAAATAAATTTGTCCCTGAATAAAAGAACTTCAGGCAAAATCTGTCAGCCATTTCTCGTTGATATCAACTTTGACACACATTTATATAATCATTTATTTATTTAATCTGGCAGAGCTAAGACCAGTAGGCCTTCCCTTCCGCCCAGCCAGACCCTAATTCTAATTGAATACAATTGCTTACATAATTATTATATTAATATCTAGACCATAAGACAACATGAAAGTAAATAATGAAAGTTGGGTAAGTAATGTTAGTGTGACAGTAATAAACATTGGTAAGAAATAGTTATAATAATAATAATAATAATAATAATAATAATAATAATAATAATAATAATAATAATAATATGATAATAATAGTAGTAATAATAATAATAATGAGATAATTTAGATATTTATGTGTGATATATATATAACTATTAAACATTGAGAAATCTGAAACAGCTATTATTGTTAACAAGAATTGTTAGAAAAATATTTCGTTAGCCTATTCTTAAATTGATTTGATGTCTGACAGTCCCTGACATTACTCGGTAGGGAATTCCAAAGCCGAGGAACAGTCACAGTGAAAGAAGAATTACACAGTACATAATATGCAGTAGCATAACATAACAGCACAGTGTAACAACCTTACTATTCCTTCACTTAATAGATAACAAGACAAGATAAATCTTAAACCTAATGGTATAATTAAATCAAAATCACAAATAAAAATTTTACTTTTCTGAAAGTTTCGTTTATTTTTTTGTATGAGAAATTATTTGGTAAGATAAAGAATATAGATTTTATAGCATATGAAGAATGAACACAACAGCATAATATTACAAATCCTCAGGGCGTATGTACAACACAATATAATTTAGAGTCACATTTATTGTAATGCAGTGATGAGATGGCATCAACATCTGGATACATGTCTCTCTTACGTACCTATTATATTTTCGCAACTCATCGCTACGAGTGACTGAAAACACACGTAGAATGCCAATATCTACTTCTGATAGACTTTGCTTGTTTGAACATTTTATCACTTGTGGGTAACTCCGTCGTTTTAAACGTTTAAATATTCTAACTTCAATTTTAAATAAATGCATACAATCTGTTATTAGTCACATAACATCTATAGAATTAGTGTGGTCTTCATATTATAAGACTATTTTAACTTACTATTAATTGTTATATATGGCATGCTGTTGTGAATTAGAGTCACGCTTATTAATAATAATAATAATAATAATAATAATAATAATAATAATAACAATAATAATAATAATAATAATAATAATACTTTATTGCCAGAACAAAGATACACTCTGGTACCCCCAGAAAGAGTAAGTTACATACTCGTGCTCAGGGGGTATTCCACATAAGTTAATGTTAAGACAATTTATTGAATAACAGAGTAAAAAGTAATAAAAGAAAAAAAAAGAAGAAGAAGAAAAGAACATAAAAAATTAAAGCTTTTTAACTTAAAAATTAAATTCAATAATTGAACTTTAAATTTGCTCTGTTAACAGCAATTTTTAATAGATTTTTTTTTTAAATAAGGATCATTAGCAAATTGTACGTTTGGGAATTTATCTATTATAATGTTATAAAACCTTGAACCGAAGTTGCTACTGTGAGTATATGCTACAGTTGTAGTACATTTAGGAACTGTCAAGCATATGTTGCCTTATCTTTTGGTTTTATATTTATGTGAATATAAATTAAATCTGTACCTGAGAGCTAGAGTGGCGTAAGTCCACTTTTTTTGAAAATGATATTATTACACATTTGAAGTGCTCTTATTGCGATGCATAAGTGCCACAGTGCAACAAGTCTCTAATAATAGTAATAAACGAAATAAACAAGATTATAATTATGCAAGTCCAACTCACTTTAGAACCAAATTTAACTAAGTCCACTTACTATTATTTTGCTCTAATAATTTGTATACGGAGCAAATGTAAGTCCACGTATGCTATTTTAGCTCTCAGTTTTTGGCTAAAATGTACACAACGCATAGCTGAAACTATCCGAAATCAAATTCATAAGGAATATTGGAGTGAAAACAGGTCCTGGGATTCAAAACGTCAATTTATATCATCATGTGTCACGAGTAAACCAGTACAACAGAGCTGACCAACGGACTCAACAAGGGCAAATATGAGGACACAAAGCAATGTGTATTCTTTTACAATAGAAACTGCAAAAAAATCAGTACGTAAGACATTCTTTCTGAATACATTAGCAATCTCAGAATCCTTTATGATAGTAGCATTACTGAAAACTTCGGAAGTTGGAATGGTGAAACCTGATAAACGTGGCAGACAGTCTTCATACAATAAAACCTCTGATTTTATTATTGAGTAAATAAAAGCCCACATCAGAAAATATCCCTCTTATGAAAGCCATTATAGTCGAGAACGAACAAAGAAAATATATTTGGGCACTCATCTTAATATATCTAAAATGTATGCACTGATGACTGTAAAGCTTCTGGAGTTAAAGAAGCGAAGAAATGGCTATTTAGACGTATCTTTAATGCAGATTTCAATTCATATTTCCACCAACCAGATGTTGATACATGCGATACATGCGATTTTTACTGTGTACAGTTGGATGATGCTTCAACAGAAGAAGAGATTAAAGCCATAAAAGAAAAAAAAGATATGCATATGGAAGAGGCAAATATGAGGTACTGCTTGAAAAAGGTGGGTAAGGAAACAGCAAAAAACAATGAAAAACACACAGTTATAATGGCTGATCTGCAAAAAATGCTTGTCCACTCCATACCTCACAAATTCACAAAGTTTTTACCTCAGAAAACTATGGACACTTAACTATACAATACATGACCCAATTTCAGGAAGGTCTTGGTGTATGCTATGGGATGAAGTGACTGGAGGGCGAGGTGGAAATGAAATGGCATCTTCTTTCTTAGCCTGGGCAAATGGAAACATAAAAGGTAATGACACAGAAGTCTTAACTGTTTGGACCGATAATTGTGCAGGGCAAAACAGAAATTTAATGATGGTAATGATGTATATGTGGCTCCATAACAAGAACAGTAGTCTGAAAGAAATTTACCATAAATTTCTCATGAGAAGTCATACCCACATGGAGGTCGATGGAGACCACAATATAATTGAATGGTCAAAGAAGAGACTTTCAGGTATGTCTATATTCACATGCAATGACTGGGCGAACTTTATATTGAAATGCAAGAAGTCATTTTTTATTGTGAAGAGTAAGCAGTTCAAGAATTTTAAGAATTTCCACTCATTGATGAATTCCATTTCCGCTCCGCTTTTTTCTAGGCAGAAAAACTGTCAGAATAAAGCATTTTTAATTTCCTCAGCAGTGTGGCTTCAGTTACGAAACAATTCTGATGGAAGTATTTTCTACAAAACCGAATTTGGAGGAAACTTTCAATCAGTAGAGAAGAAATACAAGGAAACCATTAGAATTCCCCATAATTGAACTCCCACAATTGAGGATTTTCAAAAAGAAAATCAGCACACAGAAATACAGAGATTTGATGATTCTTATGCATTGGATTCCAGAGGAATATAAATCGTACTTCAGGGACTTGCCACATGCTGAAGGAGAAGAAACTTCCCGTACTGAAGAACATTTCAAGTGGACTCTGAAATCTCTACAGTTTGTATTTCTTTAATTTCACTGTTTTTAATGCACAATTAAACATGGCTATTACATCACATACAATTTAAATAACATTTTGTTTTTGATAGCTTTAAGGTTTAGACAGTGTTGGGTATATTGTTAATTAAAATAGCCTTATTAATGTAAAATGAGGTTTCTGTCACTAATAACAGCTACTACACGCGTATAAGACATAAAAAATAAGTGTAGCCTAAGTGAAACCCTTAAGACTGAATTTGAATGTCTATTATATTAAACTACTGTTACTTGCATTTTGATACATGAATAAGATTAAAATTATGACTATTTTGTATGTGAATAAAATGTAAGTCCAAAAATAGTACTTATATTTAGAACTAAAATAACGCAAGTCCATTTAATTCCAGTGTAACAAACCGATGGAAAATGAAAGGTGTTGATCATGTAAAGAGTAAGCAGTAGCCTATACAACATAAATATGAGATTCATAAGAAACGAATAAGATCGCAAAAATAACAAAAATATGAGTTTTTTTTTTTAGGCTCTCCTGTAAAATTGTTGTTTTGTGACTTGCGTCACTCTAGCTCTCAAGTACAGAAATATGTTTCGGTTTTTATGTATGAAATTCAGTAATACATTGTTATAAATTTGATGGAAGTCAAATACTTTAAATTCTGAATACAGCAGCTCTGAAGGCTAATCAAAAGGTTTATTAAGGCATTTAAACGCAACTTCGGCGTCCTCATGACATTAGCAAGAGAAGGTGACGTCATTTGGTGTAGTTACACACGTTACAGAGCCACATGGAATAACTACTAATAATATTAACATTCTTCTGTGGCTCATAGTGCTATTACAGTAAATATTTGGATTTGTTATTGTTTCAACACGGATCATGGAACGGGTGGCCGTTTTTTACGTCAAAACTCTTTTTATTTACATCCAGTAGGCTATACATCACTAGGAAGACCACAGAAGAAATGGCGCAATCATAGCTGGCAACACCTAATCCTCGAAGATGGTCATTAACTGTAGAACAGAAAGCTTTGTGTCATATATTAAGCCTAGGACTATTCCTGTCCCTAAGCTATAGAGATGCAGAAAATATTTACCAACAATGCCCCGTTCACTTCGAAATTAGAATGTTAATCATTTTTCGACCATATCGTTTTGATCTCAAATAATGAAACTCGCACAATGTGTCCGTGTAGCGAAATATGAAACCGTGACACCGCTAGGTAAAAGGGGTAAAAACAACTAAGCGAAACGTAACTGTATTATAGATATATTGTCATCCGCCTCTAGTGATTCAATCTCTCAATAAATGTCACAGAGATAGGAAAGCGCCCACAAGGGCAGACTCCATAGTCAGAACTTCATTACTGTGTAGGAGGCCAATAAAAATCCTCTTCTCTCGTCTCGTTGATGCAGCCTATTTGTTGTTTTGGATTACACTTGGCCAAGCTTTGAAGTTTATCTCGTATATTTATACTCTTTTACTTTCCTTCTTCAATACTCTTATTACGTTCTGTTTCCAGTACCTTCCTTTCATCCTTTCTGTTTTCTATATCCGGTCTCTGTCCCTTTGCGCTTTACCACGTTTCTGGTACTTTCAACTGTCTTTTTCTGCGTTGCTCCTAAATGTAATGCTCTGTGATATTTCATGTCCATTTTAAGAGTACTAAAATTTAATCCTTCTTGACGTAATAAATTTAAGCTTTAGACATACTGAAATCGTAAGTGGAATGGAGAGAAACGTGAGGCTTCACCGTGCCATACGTATGAAGATAATGTTTTGAGCTAGCTACATGTCTCAATTATACAGCAAGGAAAGGGGAATGGGCAAACTCCTCTTTTGGAGAAGTTGCTAAAAATGTTCTCCAGGAATGAAGAGTACTGTTCTCCAACCAGGAGATTAACCGTGAAACTAATGTGCTTACTATTGCGTCATCTATTGGAGCGAAGTAGATAGATAATATTACCGGTGTAATGTCGGTTTAAAAAAATATGCGTTGTCCTGGATATGTTATTTCCTGTATGGAGGGATTAAAAGACCAGGAGATTAACCGTGATCTAATTTTGTAACTACGGTAGTATAAATATGTGTGTTTCAGTGTTATCGTTTATGCTTTGAGAGTTAGCCAATGGAGATGCGTGTACCCACGTGTGTGACCTTATGATATCAACATTCATTCACAGCATTACCCCGCTGCGTCTCATTCCTCTGGGACGTTCTCCTGGTTGGAGTACAGTAGACTGATGATGTAGCCTATACGTAGCTCTGAAATTTGAACGATTCTATTTCTACGACATGGTCTAAATAGCCAAAATCCTTGCACCTCATCGACTACTTTTAAAGTACTATGATTTACCGAAGTACATATGATATTTCCGTGGAAGAATTCTGCGTTACCATATTATGATGGTTGGAGAATATAGAGAAAAATTCCCTCCGGCACCGGGACTCGAACCCAGGTTTTCAGCTCTACGTGCTGACGCTTTATTCACTAAGCCACGTCGGAACTGGAATCTGGAATATATTTTATATGCCGGAGATTAGTAGACATACATAGGAAGCTGAAAATGACTTTGTCAATACACTCAGCACTTAGACTATTTCACACTCAATATCCAGGAAACGATTGGAAGAGATGCTGAACAAATTGTGCGAAGAAAGCATGGCAGTAGGCCTAAAAATTAACACCAGCAAAACCAAAGTACTGACAAATGACGCAGAAGGGCAGATGATCGTCAACAATGCGAACATCGAATTTGTCACGCAATACATATCATTATAGACTATATCATTTCAGAGCAGCATGGATAAAGAAATTGATAGACGAATAGCATCGACATGGAGAAAGTTTTGGGGTCTGTCCTTCATCCTAATGGACAAGAGCGAGAAATTGCAGAACAAGAGGCAGATCTTCAACAGCTGCATTGCACCTATACTTCTGTATGGGGCTCATTCCTGGTCACTCACCAAGAAACAGGCATTAAAATTAGAAAGATGCCAAAGAAGAATGGAAAGGAAAATACTCGGAATAAACCTGAAGGACAGAATCAGAAACGAAGAAGTACGGCGATGAAGCGGCGCAGAGGACGTGGTCACACTCGCTAATAGGACGAAATGGCGCTGGGGTGGTACGAATGAATCCTACCAGATGGGCACACACGGCGACACTGTGGGATCCGAGAATTGGCTCGAGAAACCGTGGACGACCGAGAACCAGATGGGGGGACGAGTTCAAGTTGCAGCTAGGAGGACTGTGGACCAGAATAGGACGCCAAAGAACACGGTGGAAGGACGCAGCCAACCAACTTTGAGTGGGAGCAACAACCAGTGCTAGCGAAATTGTGGACAAAGAACTAGAGATGTAAATAGACCATCAGGTCGGCTCTTCTGATGATCAAGACTTGAGCCATCCCTGCCAAAGCAGGAGGCCTTGCCCCACTGGGGATTTACGGCTTTATTATTATTATTATTATTATTATTATTATTATTATTATTATTATTAATACTCTAGAAAGGTCTTAATTATTAGCTATTCATGTATAATCTGCTTAAAAATTGTCTGACAGTTCTCTAACTGATACAAGAAATTTATTATAAAGTTTAATTCCACTAATATAAACACGGGAATTTTACTTGAGGCAAGTAAAGAAATAGGTTTGGAAGTAAATCCCGAAAAGACAAAGTATATGATTATGTCTCGTGACGAGAATATTGTACGAAATGGAAATATAAAAATTGGAAATTTATCCTTTGAAAAGATGGAAAAATTCAAATACGTGGGAGCAACAGTAACAAATATAAATGACACTCGGGAGGAAATTAAACACAGAATAAATATGGGAAATGCCTGTTATTATTCGGTTGAGAAGCTTTTATCATCCAGTCTGCTGTAAAAAAATCTTAAAGTTAGAATTTATAAAACAGTTATATTACCGGTTGTTCTTTATGGTTGTGAAACTTGAACTCTCACTTTGAGAGAGGAACATAGTTTAAGGATGTTTGAGAATAAGGTGCTTAGGAAAATATTTGGGGCTAAGAGGGATGAAGTTACAGGATAATGGAGAAAGTTACACAACACAGAACTGCACGCATTGTATTCTTCACCAGACATAATTATTAGGAACATTAAATCCAGACGTTTGAGATGGGCAAGGCATATAGCACGTATGGGCGAATCCAGAAATGCATATAGAGTGTTAGTTGGGAGATCGGAGACCTTTGGAGGGGCCGAGACGTAGATGGGAGTATAATATTAAAATGGATTTGAGGGAGGTGAAATATGATGATGGAGACTGGATTGGTCTTGCTCAGGATAGGGACCTATGGCGGGCTTATGTGAGGGCGGCAATGAACCTCCGGGTTCCTTGAAAGCCAGTAAGTAGTAGTAGTAGTAGTAGTAGTAGTAGTAGTAGTAGTGATAGTGGTAGTAGTAGTGATAGTGGTAGTGATAGTGGTAGTGGTAGTAGTAGTAGTAATAATAATGGTAGTGGTAGTGGTGGTAGTGGGTAGTATTAGTAGTATTAGTGGGTGGTAGTAGTAGTAGTGGTAGTGGGTGGTAGTGGTAGTGGGTAGTAGTAGTAGTAGTAGTAGTAGTAGTAGTAGTAGTAGTAGTAGTAGTAGTAGTAGTAGTAGTAGTAGTAGTAGTAGTAGTGGGTATTGGGTATTGGGTGGTAGTGGGTAGTAGTAGTAGTAGTAGTAGTAGTAGTAGTAGTAGTAGTAGAACATTATTCAAACTTGAGTTCAGCCTACAGTAATGGTATATCAACGGTTGATATATTTCTTGTACATCACGAAAATCCTACTAAAGTTAAATAAATGGGAAAAAATAGTTTTTCAAACTATCGGTGTGTAATAAACCTGAAAAAACCTAGAACAAGATTATAAATAATGTAGACTTAGATGATTTCAATATAGCCTGTCTTCTCATTCGTGAAAATAACCTGGTCCTTTAATTAATTCACAATTACGAAGACAAATTGTGTAATTTACATGGTACTGTTTATTCTTTGTGAAATTTTCACTGTGATATATTATGTGCTATATTATTTCTTACTTCACGAAGACTTATTTTTTGCCGGGATGGTAGGACAAGTGAAAACGTTCCAGTTTTCGAAGAAATCTGTAATTAATTCTAAGTTCTGGAGGTTTTTTTATTTCACATCTATTTTACATAATGTTTTTGCATACTTACTCTTGCACGACAGAATTACAAATTATAACGTCTCGTTTCTACTTTCAGAACATTTCCTCTTCTCTTACCCTTCGACTTATTTTTACAGGCGTTACATTTCTCACAAACCGTCCCTCATCTCCTACTTCGAGCACTCAAGCAGGCGTACAAATAAAATCACTTTTAAATTCCGTTGAGTTACGAGGGAAACTACTGTTGACTTTATCACAATGGAAATGTTCGTAGCAACGTTAGCTGTTTCGATTTCCAGAGCTAGTTCGTAATCCTGGCTGTTATTTGTTCTGCTTTCCAACTCCTTCAGGAATCACAATTTCTTTTCTCTCTCAATAGTTATGTAATATAAACTGAAGTTTCCAGAAATATATATTCCTACATATACAGTTGAGTATGATTTTCTGAACTACAATTTAAATAAATTTATTTATACGGGTCGAGGGGAAAGTTAACTGAGACTTTTTCGGAGAGCGTCACAGATTTTAACGTGTTGGCAAACAAAAGAATGGCCTCTTAGGAATTTATGTTTGAGGCTACGACAGTAACTTATCATTTGAGGGATTCACAACCAGAGTGGACCAAGTCTTTCTGGAATAATTTTGAGAAATTGAGTCTTAAAGTTCCTGGCTCACGCTTAGCAACTTTCACCTTCCATAGGAAATGCTGCCCTCTGGAGTAACTAATGACTTATGGACTTGGTTTGTTCTGGCAATGAATAAATCTAAGTTTTATTCACCCGAAATTGTATTAATCCACACACTGACCGCTGGTGGATTTGGTCTACTCTAGTTGTGAGCCCCTCTTACTACTGTACATTTATTTTGTTAATAAATGGGACGAACGTTTTCGGTCATAAAGGGAATCTTCAGGTTCTTACATAAGATTACATTTGAACACTAATCATACATTTTTATTCTCAGAGTATAAATGTAAAATTGAACATGAATTGCAAAACGTGAAGTGCAAAACATAGAAGAATTAGTTATTAATGATATATCTCAAAATTCATTATCAAAATTTAAGTAGGCCTATAAAATTCAACAAGAATTATAAAACTTAAAGCACAAAACATTATTGAGTTAAAACATATAGGCCTATGTGTACTATTTTTTGCGAGAAGTAACTGTTTATAGATCATCCATCATACAGTTATGTTAGTAGTCGTTACATTAAAATGAATTGTTATATCCATGATTACAACTCTTATGTTGCTAATATAATGCTGTTAACTGTAGGCTGTATGATTTATGTGAATGCAACTAGCCTATATTATAATTTGAAAAGATGTCACAGCTGTTAATTGTGTGACGCAGTATATATTCTCGCTCTATAGAATAGTGTTCTGCAAGTAATTAAGTTAATATGTGTAGAACTAGATTATATGATGCTTTAATTACAAGTGATTTTGATAGTTAATCTTGTTTATTATTTAGAAAGTGTGAAACTGAACTTGAGTTTGTAATATTTTTATAGTGAAAAATAAAAAGCTGACGCTCTTTTGAGGACAATAAGTAATATGTGATTTTATTGGAGTGTCGGTGTTTGAACTCGGGACTCCATAGCGGAAGGTGGACGCTTTGTATAAATTAAAATGTTTCGACAGACTCTGAAAGAAAAAGTGATCGCAGGCTATTTTGTGAAACTTCATGAAATTTTGTGGTTATAGAAGCAACGTTTTACACAAAAAATTGTCGCTTGTGGTTTACATTTTTAAAGCTGAATACAATCCCCGATTATGAGTTTGAAGTCTGCATAGAACAGTGGTTTAATCTGTTACAAATGTGATGTTGCTTATTGTTCTTCATGGAGATCTCCATGCGTCATGGGAGGTTTGCGGCTTATTAATTTATCCCATCATGAATAGACCTTTTCATATTGTTGTGAAAGTTTTCATGAAATACCGTAGCCTTATTAAATGAGATTTTCGGATTAAAATGGTTAATGCCTTAGCAGTATGTGGTCCAGTTAATGAATAAGTATATTTTAGTAGTAATAATAATAGTAATATAATAATAATAATAATAATAATAATAATAATAATAATAATAATAATAATAATAATAATAATAATAATAATAATGTGTAATAGAGTATGACATCTCCAACATTCAAGTTACCAATTTCTATAATTCCAGTGCTGTCTAAGGTATTCTGTGTGCGTAATTGTATTTACTATAAATAAAATTGTTATAATGAAATTTTGAGTATTATCCCCGGTCACAAAAAATTAACAAGGATTTGTTAAATAGGTCAGTAATATAATACTGTATATATCATGGAAAGAATCCATGATATTAATTAATAAATTCATTCATTGTTTAAACATAATGAATAAATCTAAGTGCAATAGATATTTTAATATGTAATTTTCAATCAAATTTATGATTATCTCGAAAACTCAAATGTCTTTAGTACTAATCAATTTGGCTTTAGGAAAATTGAGCTTTTAATAACGGAAATTTTAAGAAATTATGAAAATAGAACACTAGTTAATGCAGGTCCGGGCAGCAAGAGCGGATTCTACTCTCACGGGGAGCCATATGATTTCTCTTCATCCCCTTTCTTCCCCGCCGAACACCGCGCAGCGTTGATTCAGTGACGGATGAATATTAAGTTTCCCGTTTAGAGTCTAGTTCCGCTCCCGATGCCCAGGTCTGAGTTAATGCTATATTCTTTGATTCCACCAAAGCGTTTGATTGCGTTAATCACAAATTAATTTTATAAAAATTAGAATTTTATGGTACTCGAGGGAATATACTAAATATTTTTAGAACCTATGTTCATGACAGAAGGCAATTACTTGCAATAGATGAAAATTGGTCAGATCTCACCAGTACACATTATCGTGTTCCACAAGGCTCAATAACTGGTATACTACTATTGTTAATGGCAATTAATCACCTTCCTGAATCCATTAGAGCTGTAACAATTATTATGTATGCTGATGTGATGACACTACTTTGAATTAAATATATGCTTCAACAAACGATATTTTACCAGAGATAGCTTTGTGGTTTGAATCTAATGGTTTCTTGATTAATCAAGAAAAGACCATCAACATAACGTTTAGCCTAAATCGTTAATAAATAAGGACAGCAGACAAATCTATACTACATTTCTAGGACATTTGATAGACTTCAGTTTAAATGGGAAAAACATATCGAATATATGTATATACTCAATGTTATCAAGAGTTTTATATTTGTTTTAAAAAAAACTAATAACTTGCGTTTCTCAAAATTATTTAAGATGTGCCTCCTTTTCTTTCTTTCAATCGATAATCCGATATGCCTTAATTTTCTGAAAAAATTGGTACCAAAATAGGAAGTGTCTTGATTTTGCAAAAAAACATAACTGGTAGAATTTTGTGTAAATGAAACTATCTTGAACAATGTAGACCACTTTTCATACAGTTACAGATATTAAGTCATAAATTTGTGTATATATATATGTATATATATATATGTATATATATATATATATATATATATATATGATCTAAAACTTCACACTCTAAATAATATCGACAATTACTTATTATTGGCCAATATACAGTATCATGAAATTAGAAATAATAAACAAATTAATATTCCATAATTCATACTGTAAATTACATAAGACTAACAAACTTTTCTGTCATGGGGATGAAATTATATAATAAGCTTCCCAGTCAATATTATATAAGTTACTAATCAATATATTTAAAACTAGATTTTATAATTGGATATTAATTATTTCCTTTCATTCTTTTGGCCAGTTTTTTAACATACATGCTCATGAAATTGTTTTTTTTGTTTTACTACTACTACTACTACTACTACTACTACTACTACTACTACTACTACTGCTGCTGCTGCTGCTGCTACTACTACGTTTCATTAATATAAATAAATAAGTAAATGAAATTACTTTGGGCTATTTATGGGAATATCTTTAACATGAAGATTATTATTATTACTGTTATTATTATTATTATTATTATTATTATTATTATTATTATTATTATTATTACTACTACTACTATTATTAGTGTACTTATAATGTGACATGAACATTTAACACTGAATCTTGTTTTCTTTCTGTTCTAGGTAAGTGTTCCAAAATGATTATCCGCAATAATTCATTTCTGATGTAAGTAAAACTTCATTTTTCCTCTTAACATAAATAATTATTTCAACTTTATTACGGGGGCTAGTGTTGTGATCACAATGATTTTCATAGTTGTCCTTACGTTATTTTTGGTCTGATATCAACAGCAAGAGAATCGAGATTTATAACCTTACGTGGGTGTAATTTTTCAAGAATAAGCTTCTAGAAAAGAACAGGAACTTAATACATTTTTTCTTTTGTGTCTAGCACTTTATTCTTAATACTCACTAATCCTATTCAGATGTGCGTTTCAATGTGTGATATTCTGCTGAATTGTTTCAGCTTTCATATACAGTATGTTTCATTTTATGAAAATATAATTAATTAATTTGTTAAGGATGTCAAGGATTCTGGCATATTCGTCGCTTTTGCCTATTAGAAATCGAATATACGTCATCGGTTCTGATACTTGTTTTCAGTCAGTAAACTTGCTATACATCCCTTAAGATTTGTTTTGTATTTTTAATATGTTAGGACACTGTTTCTAGTTAAATATAATTCAGTTCCGAAACTTTGGATGGAAATTGTGCAATCACGAATTTCCCTAATATTTTTCATAAATCTATAAGTTTTTATTAAAATTATTTCAAAATATCTAAAATAGCCTACTCCATTTATAGTATATCGTGGAAAAATAGTTTTTTACTTAAGTTGTTACACAATTAATTAATATTGTAACATATTCAAGTTCTTTAAACACATAAATAACATATGCTAGAGCTAAGATTGCAGTTCGTGTTGTTAAATTATGAAAAAGTTAAGTGTGCAAGCTTTCATTAAAATATGTCAATAATTATTTTAGTTGTTAGGGACGACAGATGAAAATGTTGAAATTTCGGACGACAAGCGACAAATTTTACATTCAAATGGACAGTGAAGTAGCATATGCGAAAGATGAAGGGCATATCTCATTCACTATTAGAGACATCTTAGAATTTCTTTCCTCACAAGAAATATAAATGTTTATTCTAAGAAGAAAAAATTAATATGAAGATGTAATTTTTGTCCTCCTTCCATAAGAACACTCACAAAGGCGAAAGGAATAATATTTATGAATTAATAAACAGAAATATCATGCTGTCACAACTACTACAATCTTATTACTATCATATTATCTTCCAATACCACTGCTATTACCACTCCAACTAGTTACTCTTAGTACTGCTGTTTCACCTACGGGTACTATTATTACGACCAACACAACCACAATGTTCGAATGATCAATGTTACCACAATCAATTTCACTGTTAACAATAACAAAACATTACCACTATCACTAATATTTTTTTATCCATAAAAGAGTTAAAACCATAGGATTTGTCAAAGAGAGAGAGAGAGAGAGAGAGAGAGAGAGAGAGTGAGAAAACAATTAAAACAGAAAACAATAATTAAAATAGATAAAAATACAGTAATTAGGACCAATGTAAACCCACACGTATTTCATCTAAATTGTCCGTCCACCGTTGTGGAGTAACGGTTAGAATGCCTGGCCGTGAAACGAACTGGCCCGGGCTCAAATCCTGATTTGGAAAAGTTACCTGGTTGAGGTTTTTCAGGGATGTTTCTTCAATCCATTAAGAGCAAATGCTGGATAACTTTCGGCGTTAGACCCTGGACTCTATAGCTGAACAACGATCGAGAAAGCAAGACTAAAAGCGCCCGCAAAGCTAAAAACCTCCATGACAGTATTTCCTATGTCGTTGACTGCTTGTAAGTGAATGAAACGAACGTTCAAGACATCGGGAGTGTTCAACTCTCGAACGTCAAGCAGCCTTGAATCATCACAGTTGCTTATACCAGACTGAACTTTTATCTGTTTTGGCAACTGTTATATATGTATAAACAATCAAGTAGCCTATTTGAAACATCATCTCTACCTTTCAGTGTATAATAATCTGTTCCCCAATCTTTATTTAATTACTAGGACCTTATTAAAAGGCCAGATTGTTTTCGTTTGTTTGAGATCAAGTGTACAGTAGTGGCAAAAAACCCGGACCGACCCTTGTAGCTGATTTTAGAGCCTTGTTCACTCCAGATCTCGATAGAATGGAAAGTAAGAATTTCGTGGTTCGAATCCTGCCTAGGAAGGAAACTTTTTTTTTTGTTCCTTATTCAAATTTATTCTCAATACTTTTCGATTGCTGGTAAAATTCATGTTCTGGAATAATAAATTAATTAAGTAGTAAAATATCGCTGCAATCGAAAAGTATTGGGAATAAATTTGAATAAGGAACAAAAAAAAGTTTCCTTCCCAGGCAATATTCAAACCGCGAAAGTCTTAGTTACCAGTCTATCGTGCTCTGGAATGAACAAGGCTCTGAAATCAGTTACAAGGGTCGGTCCGATTTTTTTTTGCCACTACTGTACAATCTCAAGTAAAAAAATATTGAAGCTTTATTTAACGTTATGTTTTATATTTCTTATAAATGCAAATTTATTTGAGATTTTTTTCTATTTATATAACCGTAGGTAATATCTGAAAATAGAACGAGAACATTTTCATAACTATGATAACGTACTGTTTTGTTTTGTCTTTTTGTATCAATTAAACATCTATAATGTTATTTATTTCAATTATGGATGTTATTCAAAGTTCCGAAAGCTTTCCACACCGCCAAAAGCTATTTCGATAAGATGAGCAAAACTCAAAGCGCACAAGAGTTACAAGACGGGTCTCGAAAGACAAGTGCAACGAACACAGCGAGCGAGAGCAGCAGTTCGATTTGTTCATCTCTACTGGACTCATTTCGCCGACATTATCATCTTCATCTCATTCAGACGCTAGTTGAACCCAGCAATTAATAAAGCGCCATAAAAGAACCAATTTTAAAAAACCACTAATAAATAAAAATGTTTTCACTGCAATCATATTCATCACAATTAGCAGCACTACCACTATAAATTCCATTGCCATCAATATATCATTTCTAGCACCAATACAACGAATGCTGTTTTTGTCCAATGACTGAGCCCTTAACTTGCCTTTATTCGCCCCGAAACTACCAGCAGGCTCATAGATATCGCTAATTCCGAGAAGCATAGCTCACTTAATTCGTCAGAGACTATCCAGAGTGCACCACAGGTGAATCCATAATTCACTCGTAATGAGTGATGATGGAGAGTTGTTGGAATGTCACAAGGGGGCCGTACAACCCGCAGAAAACACCTGTGTTGCCTGGATCACGGTGAAGCGGGATTTGAACCTGGGATCCCTGGCTTACAAGCACACTTCGCTGTCACTGAGTCTCTGTGGCGTTCACACTAATACTAGCATTAATACTACTATTTATGATACTACTTATACTATTATTAATACTACTACCGCTGCTTCTGTTACCAGTACAGCCAAATAAAAGGTAATAACACTTGTATATTCCAAATTTAAATTAATCATCATGAATTGTATTAAATGAATAATTCTGTAATTTTTAATAAAATGAAATGTATGACTAAAAGCATGGGAGAGTCTCTTAAACCAGTGCAAAGCAAATTACGAACTATTTCCTACTATTAACACTGCTGCTATTGATGCTGCTGTTACTGCTGCTACATTTTATATTAGGCCTGCTATTGCAGTTACTCCTAATATCACCACTGCTTTCGTCACCATTACTACTATAATAACTAATAACCTTTAAGCCACCAAAACAATTACTACAGCAAGAGCACTATTACAACTTTCCATAACATTACCGTCAATAATATCACAAACACCACTGTTTCACACATGTAACAGATTAGTATTAGTAAATGTAATCGTTATAATAATAATAATAATAATAATAATAATAATAATAATAATAATAATAATAATAATAATAATAATAATAATAGTCATAAATTTTCATGGAATACATTCTTAGTATCGGTACTAAACATTTTCGTACCACTTGTAGAATAAATAATTTAGCTTTGTGATACAGAATAAGTAAGGCTAAATCCCTAAATTTTAATTGCAAATGCAGATATTCATGACAGATCCATCATTTCTTTACTTACGTATTGTGTATTACGTTCCACTTTCTCTCTAAGCGTCTGACAACAACGGCTGAAATATTGCCTTCAGCTCCTGCACGCAACCGTTCTATGTTATCAAATTCTCGTCTCGGGACGTCAATCTTGTTCACAATAGTTTCGCTGTCCGTGTTTCTTGCAGGAACAGCGTGATTAATAGGATACTATTCAGTTTACAATGGAAACGTGCCTTCTTTTGTGGAAATGTAATCCTATATCTTATAAATTGTAACCACAACTATGCAATCCCAGGTTTGCTCTTGTGAGTAGAGGAGAAATTTACCAGAGGAAAATATGCATTTTACAATCTTAACACCTTGAGGCCTGATGTACATTATAGTGTACATTGTTTCTTTTTTTCTTTTTTTTGGAATGTCTTAGATACTTTTAAATATTTTGAAAAATTCAGTGCGATGGAAATGGAGAATATTATTTTTGAAACATTTCTATACATGAATTAAAAATTAAATTTTAAATTTTGGGGCACCAGGGGTCAAAATTGTTCCCAAATTTTGATTTTCTGTGAAGACTTGATTTGGGAATTTTTGATCCCCAGAATGATTAATATGACCAGTTTTTTCAACTTTCTTTAATATAAATTCAGGTCTGAAGGGGTTAACATTAATGATTTATAAAATAAATTTTTCATCTGGACACAAAAAATATACTGTAATACCTTTCATTTTGTAACTAGACTTATTGTTTACATTTCACCATTACAATCATGCAGTCAATCAACAATTAACCTCAAGTACCACTTGTGCCGTTCTTTTGCTTTTAATAAATGATTTGTCTTTCTGCTGCTTGTTAATATATCAACGAATGAACATTCCATTCGGTATTACCTGTAATAAAACCAACATTGAAGTAGAAAACCATTATTAAATCTCTACATTAATAATAATTTGAATACGTGTATATATTTTAACTGTTGAGTTTTGAATATTTGCATTTATACTTGCATTAAGAAAATTAACTTCGTGAACATATAATTATTAATTACTAGCCGTACCCGTGCGCTCCGCTGCACTCGTTAGAAATAAATATAAAGTAATTACATAATTAAAATAGGATATTTGATCCAGGGAATATTCGTGTTTGATAGAAGAATAAATCGTTTAATATGTTACTTACTTTAAATTGTATTTAAAATATTAAAATGCGATCATTTTGATCCAGAGACCACTCATTTGGTGCAATGACAATTCCTTTAACATGTTTCTTTTATTGTTATTACATGCAACCATGGTTTAATGAAGATTGACATATCTTTTAGTTTTAATGTGTATACTTTATATTACTTGCTATATGTTTCCATTGAATTAAGGACTAATAACTTAAATTTAACCCTTGTTTTCTACGTCTTCAGTAAATGGCGCTTGGCCCACTATGGTTCTGAACCTTCAAATAACTTAAATAGTGATACGCGGTATGTAATTATATTCCTTTCTTTCGAAAATGTAAGAATTCATGATCTCCTATGTACCATTGTCATGGAATGAATAAATGTGTTTTTTCTTTCTACTCAAAAATTTTATATTTTGCTCATAGAAGTTACTGCAGGAACAACAACGCTATAATCTGAGGCGGCGGTGAAAATGTATTGTATTGTTATTTAAAAAGTCTTGTATATCCTTAAATATCAGTCCTATAAACATTTTGCATAGAATAAAAATGTACAGAATAGCCTATCAAGTTTTCTGTGCATAAGAAGCTATTTTAATCTTAAAAGTCCTCGATTCACTCAGAAGTTACTGTAATAACATTGTAGCATTATGTCCATCTAGAGAAACTACACTTTCCAATGGTGAAATAATAATTAATTATACAAATCGGTTAATTTAGCTTCCGATATTACCTCATACAAACACAGAAACATTCTCTGTACGCTAAGCTTCATAGCTTTCGATTATTGTCCAAGGCCCCTTATAGACTGTCATTTGTTTTATTTCATTACACCGCCTTAGATGGCAGTTATTTTAATTTTAAAACTCAATAATTAAAATTTCACGTAACTGTTATGACGAAATGTTACATTGGAAGAGTCACGATATGACGAATTGTTAATATGTGACGAGTAAGGCATGTGACGAATTAATTTTGATCAATTTTCAGGATCCCGTGTATAGACGTTGATCATGTCATTT
This sequence comes from Periplaneta americana, assembly GCF_040183065.1. Taxonomy (NCBI): domain Eukaryota; kingdom Metazoa; phylum Arthropoda; class Insecta; order Blattodea; family Blattidae; genus Periplaneta; species Periplaneta americana. The sequence continues at coordinate 77,778,554 of NC_091125.1, forward strand.
GTGTATGAATTATTAATAATGTACTCTGTTTCTGTTAGTGTTTCACTGCAATTTCTAATTTCTTCAAATTTGTCTACAACATGAACATAAATCTCTTATACTTACAATATGGTATTGGTCGTAGCAAAATATTACTAGGAATACTTGAATCAGGGATGGAACATTGACCAGTCTAAATCCAGTTGCTCAAATAAGTAACAAACTCGTATGAAGTTTTTATTTAATGAGAAATTAGTATTCGAATCATCTTTCATTTATGAATAAAATAAAGTGATACAGATAATGGTAGTGTCGGTGCGGTAGTAGTAGTAATAGAAATGGTACTAAGAATGGTAATATTGGTAATGTTTGTAGAAGTAATGGTAGTAATAATGATAGTATTAGTTATAGAAATAGAATAAATATTGGGAGTAAAAAGCAATAGAGGTAGATCTAATGGAACCAGTGGAAGTATAAGTAGCAGTAGCAGCTTTTGCAGTATTTGTTGTAAAATAATTAAAAATACTCCAGATTTATAGTAATAAAACAGTTATAATTTATACGAAAGAGTGAACAAAAAAGGTTATAAAGGGAAAAACTCTAGAGGAGAGGGATTCGATCCGGTGCTTTGGATTGAATTTCGGCGAAGCTCAGTGATTAGAGCACTTGGTACGTAGAGCCAAGGATCCGGGTTCGATCCCCGGCGCCGGAGCGAATTTTTCTCCTCTAATAATCATTGTTACCATAACAGATTTATTCTGTAGGACCAAAAATTAATCTTTAAATATAATTTTACATATATTTGGAATTGCTTAAATGATTACAAAAATATGCTTAAAACTTGGTGATTACCTTTTAACTTCTTTTTTTTTTTTTTTAATTTAGAATCTATAATAATGAGCAATTGCGTGGCTCAGTGCCAGAGTTGCCTAAGCCACAATTACACTCAAAAAAGTTATTGAAGTCTAAACTTACAAGCAAACATTCTGATAGGGACAGATAAAAAAAGTAATTTTTTTTTCTTTCACCTTGTTAATAATTCCAAAATAAGTGCTTATGCAGTCCACACCTGTGGAGTAACGGTTAGCGCGACTAACCGTGAAACCAGGTGGCCCGGGTTCGATTTCCGGTCCGGGCAAATTACCTGGTTGAGATTTTTTCCGGGGTTTTCCCTCAACCCAATATGAGCAAATGGTAACTTTAGGTGCTGGACTCATTTTACCGCCATTATCATCTTCATCTCATTCAGACGCTAAATAACCTAAGATGTTGATAAAGCGTCGTAAAATAATTTACTAAAATAAATAAAAAAGTGCTTATGCAAATTTTGGTCATTCGACCCCAATTACGAGGCCGTAAAAATAAGTTCGTCAGGTGCCGTTAGCAGAAAAAAAAACACAGTTTCATTGGAAAAATTTATAGGAACAGACACAGCAATTTTTGAGCTATTTTCCAACATATTTCCCATCGGAACTGAGACATTTGTCATGTCATGGGATCGACAGAGAGGTGCAGACGGCTGTCAAACGCTGGTTCCGATCCCAGACGGCTTACTTCTGGGACACAATGATACAAAATTGATCCCATGGTATGACAAATGTCTCAATTCCAGTGGGGGATATGTTGGCAAATAGCTCAAAAATTGCTGTACCTGTTTCAATAAATCTTTCCATGCGATTTTGCTTTTTTTCTGTAGACGGCCCTAGGGAAATTCACATTCTGTACAGCCTCGTAATTGCGGTCGAGTGGCCAAAATTTGTGTAAGCACTTATTTTGAGATTATTAATATGGTGGAAGAAAAAAAAATAACTTTTTTATCTGCCCCCATCAGAATGTTTGCTTGTTAGACCTTGTTTTTTAAAACTATATGCTCTTAATTGTAAATTATTTCTCTTTTACTATAATATAATATTTATCTAGTAGGGGAGAGTCGGGTAGTATCGGACATCGGGTAATATCGGACAGCGCGTTTCTTTCATCTACCACCATATGGTAGTACCTGAATGTCATGGTTAAATTTCTCTATGCGACATCACAGATACGTAACCATGCCAATCAGGTACTATCATCGTGTGGTAGATGAAAGAAACTCACTGTCCGATATTACCCGATGTCCGATACTACACGACTCTCCCCTACATCTACATTAGCACACATGTAAATGATAGTTTACAGCAATTTTATGCAGAAATCTGCGGCCAAAAATGTGTAGTTTAGGCAACTCTGGCACTGAGCTACTCAATTATTATACAAATATGTTATTGAAGTATTACTACAAACCTCGCGAAGATTATACTAATAGAGTCACTTCGGGTGGCAACGCCATGCTCTGTAGGCAACTTCTCTGCCTTCTCCGTGTGGTATGTGGCCTTCTCTTCAGGCGTATAGACTCAGTGTGCCGACCGATTTTTTAATTTGACGTTTGAATATGTGTAGAAGCGTTCTTGAAAATCAATTTCAGTCTCATAATGGTTCCTGGAATGCATGTAGATCAAAGGCTCTGCATCTGTTTCCTGCGGCATTATTGATAATTATTCGGTTTGAAGAGATACGGTTAAATTGCGTGCTGATGGAGTATGTAACGAGTGTAATTTTTAATTATGATATTATAATGAACAATATAGTTGTTACATTATTTGCTTACATTTTGATCGCTAATAAAATGGAAGGGAGACAACTACAAAGGCAAAAATATGTTAAATAATTTAAGTACATAATATACCACAACATTTATTAATACGACAGAGCAATACACTGTGTGATACGAAAGTAATACGCCAAATGGAATACATTATTCAATTTGAAAATGACTGCTAGTTTACAGTATATATCTCTGTTTACAAGCAAAACATATTAAGTCAAAAATATTACCTCTGAGGAAAAGGCGTTTGAAAGCTCTTAAGAAAAACTGAATCCTCATAATATTACTTTTAGTAAGTTTTTTTTCATAATGCGTATTTCATTTTTCATTCTGGGTTTATACATATATATTATGTACATTATATAAGTCTTTTTCTTAGAATTAATATTTTTTACTTAATACGTTTTTCTTGTAAACAAAAACTCTATATATAGTGTTTTGCGATTTAAGCATGAAGTAGACCATGGTAAATAATAGTGCTAAAGTTAATTGTGTTTTTGTTTCATTCATTGTTTGGAGTTATACTAATCAAGACACCCATGATTCTTACAAAAATATTCCCAAGAATGTGATACCTCATTTTTAGTAATGGCACGTGTAATAAATATGCTATTTATTCTTGTGATCATTTATTTATCGATTATCTGAAGTGACGATGATATTTGAACAAATTATGTTCACAATTTTAAATGAATGTGAAAGCCCTGAGAAATATTTATAGTCATAGATACAGAAAATAAATTATTACTGATCCATGTGACAGAGACAAATACTGCATTTACTCGCTTATTAGGCCGCCCTCGCATATAAGACGCCTCTCTACTTTAAGAGCAAAATATAATATATATTTCATATATATCCGATTTTGAAACAGCTATATCTTCAGTACATATCAGGAGTTCGGTTTCATATAGGTACCATTATTATTAGGTTTGGGTTTTTTAATCTCTACGTATATGGTAACTCTATGACCCTTGTTTAAAGAATAATCGTTGTTCAGAATGCAGACGGCAGTTATAGGAGAGTAATTTAAATAATTTTTACAATGTTTTTCGGTTTCATATAGGTACCATTACTGTTTAAAAGGTTTGGCGTTTTTTTATCGATGCGTGTTTCGTTGCTATGGTAATTCTGTCATGCTTATATAAGCAATAATCGTTGTTCAGAATGTAGACGGCAGTTGTAGGAGAGTAATTTCCCTAATCTTTACAATGGTTTTACCTTTACGAGTTCAAATTGGCCTCTTTCATTGCTATTACGAATACAATAGACGATATGCATATGCATCGAGAAGATATCGAACGTTACATGGATTGAGAAATAAACAGATGAGGCACATTTCGAATTGAACGGAGGTGTTAACACTCATAATTGCAGGATATGGGCAGAAGATAATCCGAACACAATTATACAGCAAGAATTACATGATATCCATGTTACTGTTTGGTGTGGTTTTACGTCACATTTTTCATAACACGACCGTATTTTATGAATGGACAAATAAAAAGAGTGACGGTAACCGGGCAGCGATATTTTCAAACGTTGCATGACTTTGCAATACAAGCGTTACAGAATCATGAAATGGAAAACATTGTTTTCATGCAAGACGGCGCTCCACCTAACATACACAATAATTTACAAAGACTATTGAGCAAGACATTTTTTGATTTATAATTAGTAAGCATTTTCCGAACAGTTGGCCTTCTAGGTCACCAGACATAAATCCAGCTGGCTACTGATCATGGGGTTATCTAAAAGAAGAGTATTTTTAGTAGACATACTAAAAGTGAGGAACTAAAACAGTCAGTATCGCATGTCGTTGAAAACATCCCTAGGACTATTTCTTATTGAACAACACGGAGGTGGTCAAAGTTTTTTTTCGTGTTTTAATAAACTCTCATTTCTTTACGATCAAATGGGTGTTTTTATTTTTGTGGAATCTAACAATTTGACAAACTTATTACCATTTAAAAATGGGAACTTACTAGAGATGAACAAAACTAACTGCCGCTCTCGCTCGCTGTTTCGTTACATTTGTCTTTCGAGTCTCGTCTCGTCATTTTCATGCGCTTCGAGTCTCGGTCATCATTCTCGAAATAGCATTTTGTCGACTTGGAAAGGTTTCGTAACTTTGAATAACATACATAATTGAAATAAATAACATTATAAATGTTTAAATGTGACAAAAAGACAAAACAGAACAGTATCTTGCTTATGAAAATGTTCTGGTTCTATTATATGATATTACCTGTGGTTATATAAATAGTTTTCAAATAAATTTGCATTTCTAAGAAACATAAAACATAACGCTAATATCATTTTACTTGAGATTGCACACTTGATCTCAAACATATGAAAAGAAAATTCCTAGACTTTTAATAAGGGTCTAATAATTAAATAAAGATTGGGGAATGGATTATTATACACTGAAAGGTAGAGATGATGCTTCAAATAGGCTACTTCATTGTTTATACATCTATAACAGTTGCCAAAGTAGATAAAAGTTCAGTCACGTATAAACAACTGTCGCGATTCAAGGCTACTTGACGTTCGGTACTTCGGGAGTGATCAATCTCGGCTTCTCGAAACACTCACAAGCATTCTTTACGTCACCAATGCCACGTATAAACCTACAACATTGTCGTGCGGATTTTCGGCTTTGCGGGCACTGTTAGTCTTGCTCTCTCGATCGTTGTGCATCTCTAGAACTTACTTTTGAATAACCTTGTATATCAACATATTAGACTCCTTCAACATATTTACAATACAGGGCTCTAGGTTCTCAATTCCTGTCTAATATTTTTGCATTATCAATCACAAATGCTTATTACGGAAAAATTGCAAGGCATAACTTGTATTGTCATTGACAATTGGAAAGGACAGTTCCTCTGTTTATTGTCAGGGGGAATTCAAAGTGTAACTTAAATTGTTTAGAAATGGAATTAGAGAAGAATATATTCAAAAGTTGAGATAAAATGTCTATGAAGGAGATTAGTACAAAAAATAGATAATTCAGAGGTTGGTACCTGTTTACATGGATTCTTAAGAAGTTTTATAAAGAATTCTCTGTACTTCCGAAGTTTTAAACAGACCTTTTGGATTGCTTTATAATACGATAACAAAGGACATGGAGTATAAAGACAATAATAATTATAAAAATGCAGCCCTTTAAACTTACTACACCGACTACAATGCATATTGAAGTAATTAGTGTTGCAAGTGGGTATGAGCTATAATCAGTTTTAGTGTAATGGAATTATTATGTATAACCAGGCCAGCAGGACGGAAAATATACGACATCAATAGAATTCACTTGGTAACCTCTGCACTATCACGTAGCAGGTAACGAGCAGGAACTGAATCTCGATGGGATGCAGCTCTCAGACTCAAGGATGTATTTTCCTTGACGCCGAGGTTCCACTCGTTGCTGTTTCCATCATGAACATTCCCACGGGTATTCCAAAGTTCATGTTGCGTCTCTTCCAAGAATTTATCTGTTCTTGTTCTATAAAATATGAGCACAAAATTTATTCTCGCGGTTATAGCCTTTCGTCAAGTTTTCCAACGACACAAGTGAAGGATGCAATATTCCTTTTTCCATAAACTTCATATCACCACTACTAACGTCTTCGTTTTCACAGCCATCATTTCCTTATTGTTATAATCTTGTTCTCTTTTTATTCACCATCTTTTTTAATTTTCCGCTCCTTGTTTTTCTTATTTATATTCTCTATACTTCTCCCTTTGCAAGCTGAACATTTTTAAGCACTAATTCGATTTCTTCTCTTCTACCGTTCTCTATATTTCGTTAGAAGCAAAATTAATGAGTAGGCGTATAATCTGATTTTCTTCTATTACAATACATAATATTGCAATCACGATAAGCGTAATTACTATCATATTTACCATAATCATTTCAGTCTTTGATTACCGTCTTTCCTTTTCTCTCTATTTTTCTTGCTTTATTTTTATATTTTTAAACTACAGAATATTGTGACAAAACTAATACTTCGCTTTCAGATTTACAGTGCTGTGTTCCTATGACGAAATAAATAAAATATGGAACAAACCTTCACCCTCTTATATCTAAGACTGAAGTTGTTCAAGTTGTTAGTATAAGAAAGGTTAAATTGTTCACGACTGTGATGTATATTAATATATTTTCTTAAGTTCATAGTAATTTCATAACTATATGGTGAAAAGATTACCGCGCGCCTTACCTTAGTAGTCTTAGACATCATGCCTGTATTCTCCCTGGTTCTACTTCTTATGGGGAAGGAATTTTCTCATGAAATTTCGGCCAGTGTGTGGGACCGGTGTCTACACAGTATCGTGGGAAATTTGAGAAGGTACGACAGGTAACGAAATCCTGTTTCAGAAAAAAATTATATACCCTGGGAGAATCATCATGCTGATCACACGTTACACCCGTACTGGTTGGATAATCGTTCACCTCTGCTAAAGTATCTGGAATTGAAACCACTAACCGACTGGTCGGCCTTAGCCCTTCATGGCCCATTAGTTCCTCGGATTATTATTATTATTATTATTATTATTATTATTATTATTATTATTATTACTACTACTACGATGTTTTTGTGTGATATTTTGGAGCATTCTGATTCCGGTAATCTATTTGGGAAATATTTTTACCACAGGTACATAATTATGAAATTTACTTATCACATTCTTTTTAACACCAGTGGAGAACCTGATTGCAACACACATTGTTATCAGGCACGTAGTATGAAGTCACTATTGTGTTTGCGTATAGTTTACCTTGAGCCAGAAGTGTTTAAATGAATGTAACGCAGGTCATTGTTCTGTTTTGTCACAACAGCTACATTCGTGTTTCACGATGAAATATAATATAAAAAAAAATGGTACCGGTTAGGAAGACTTTAATATTATGCTGGATCTAGTATCATATGCTTCATTATCCTTATAAATAAATCCATAAGGTATCATGCTATTCTGTGTAAAATATTTCTTATTTGTTTGCACAATATCTACCTACTAATCTACTAGCTACAGATAGAGTCAGTGAAGTGGAAAACCAGCGCGCGACATTTGTTTTGCCGTTTGACCAGGAGGTCGTTGTTCTGTAAGCGTATCGTATAGTGGCCGTGATGCAAATGTAAATATAATATAGTTTCCTTAATTTATCGAATAAAATTAGTTAAAATGTTACTTATAAATTTATGAAATTAGTTACTCAAACTATCACCTTTGTTGTCCACATATTTTTGCCATCTCTTGAAGAAACTAGGCTATCCCTCAGTCGCTGTAGTTTTCTTTGAGAAACGATTGCAATCTCATAACGGATATTAAGTTCCATTTCTTTCAGAGTGTATGGGCTTGTCTTGTATAACGTAAGAATTTTTTTAAATTTCATTTACTCCAGTTAATTCTCGCCTTAAGTCTGGGGACCGATGAGGCCAAAAATCCTTAATAGGCTACTCTTTCCTTATTGAACAACTTAATAACTGTTATCGAAATATTGATTATATAAACTGTGCGAGCGTCCAGTTTACAAAAGGAAAAATCACGTTCCCTGTCGGTTCATCCTCTAAAAATGGCGACCAAAGTCGTATTATGTATGACCATTAGCTATTATCCCATAAAAATAGTCTTGCGGTTCCTTCATCATTGTGGAAAAGCATTTCATGAAGAATATTAATTTTATTAGAGCACCAATAACGATAATTTTATGAGTTCACTTATAGGGCCTACATGGCGGTGGATGCCAAGCCTCGTCCTGAAAAATATGAAAATTATAAGTTTTCTTTGTTATGTACATTATTCAGAATTCATTCAACAGAACTTGCTCCTGCATGTAAGGTCATCTGTTTGAACGTCTCGTACTACATTTGTTTTATTCGACTGTAATATCAGTAATTTTGTAGTTTCTCACGAAAAAACATAAGAAGGTCCCGTTTGTTACGAAACGCGACGAACGATGAGTAATATATTCAATTTCTGCTTTGAGAATCTTAGGCTGTCTGTTTCGTTCATTAGCTTTAACATTTAGCGTTGTCTGAAATTTGTTACAAAGAGCATTGATTATTATTGTACGAGCTGGAACTTTTACATTTGGGAATCTTTCTTAAAAAAATAACTTGAACTTGACAAGCCGACTGTTTTATTTGCAGCATATGTGAATGTAAAATAAATACACATTGTTGAGTAGAAAACGTAATGCTGAATGATAATGCACTCTGCAGTTACATATACAAAAAACACATACTTGACTCTTGATAATGTACCAACTCACTAGGCAACCGCTGACTTACTGACTCAGCCTTAATTGAAGGGTTCAGAGCCATAGTGGGCCAAGCGCCATTTATTAAAAACGGAGAAAGCAAGGGTTAAAGTTAAGTGAATACTATAGCTTAATGAAGATTGACATATCATTTAGTTTTAATGTGTATACTTTATATTACTTGCTATATGTTTCCATTGAATTATGGTAATAACTTTATTTTAACCCTTGTTTTCTACGGCTTTAGTAAATGGCGTTTGGCCCACTATGGTTCTGAACCCTTCAGTTACACGTCCACAGGCGCGAGCCAGCTGTGCTCTCAATAATATTAGAAGCACCGCGAACTGGTTAACACTTAAAAGGGCCACCTTGTATATACGATGTACAGGGTGAATTTTCTCATCCTGCGGATTGGTAACTAGGCAAACCTGCATTTTACAGACGATGCGAAATGCAGGTGCTCACATCGCATTCATCAGCCCGTCCGATAAAACTACGATGTTGACCTGTGTTAATGTGCTGTGGTAGCGTAACGGTTAACACGCTGGATTGTCCCGGTGCAGGTCCGGGTTCAAATCACGGATCTGGATACATACCTTTTTGTCGTAATCTACCTGTGTTTCGAGAATGTTCTAGAAAAGTATGTTTTCTGTCCGAATGCGTAGAACATTCCAGACATTGAATTTGCCTATGAATAGGTGGTTCCAGCCGCTCGTGCTCGGTGTGGTACGTAGCAGTCAATTCGGCTGAAAGGCGCAGGGAACTGTGTTTACGGTATAGTTTGTAAAACGCCGGTACTGCATAACTTCTCAATCTACAAGATGAGAAGATACACCCGGTATAGTCTACACATAATACAACGATCTCAAAGCAATTTAACATTTTTAAATAAATGTTTGTGTTAGTCTGCAAACCATTCCACTGTTCTACAGAAGGTCTACTTATTATTGAATTATTAGATTAAAAAATATGTATTTTTTAAGTTTCGGACAAAGGTGATAGTCTGAGAAGGCTAAGTCTTGGTAACATAGGAGATGGTCAATCAGTCCATTACCAACTTTTCAAATTTTCTGTGACGCAATCAGTGACCAAATCCAATTAAGAAAAAAGTTACTGTTCCTTCTGCCTTAAAATGGACGTGAGGAAAAGCTGAACCAGTAGGTCAACTTAATCTCGGAACATACCCCATAAAATGGTCCATAAATTTAAGCACACCCACACAAAGGCCTTAACCTCAACGAGACGGATTTATATTAATGGAGCAATGCTGTTACTGCATCAAGATCCAGGTACAGGGCTCTCAACGAAGTGAAATGATCCGTCTGCTGCGAGATTGGACAAGGTCGTTCTCTAGGTGCATTGCTACCTTTTGTTAATTGCTCATGAATTTCCTAGATATAATTTGATTCAGTTGGCTTCTGAAAACTGTTAAAAAAATATCTTAAATCTCTCTTTAAGTAAATAAGGTACACACATAGTGGAAACCGGATTACGATTTCGTGCCAACCTCACGTCACCGTTTATCTCGCCATGACGGACCACTTGCGAAGCTCAGGCGGTAGCGCTTTTGCCTACTGATCAGGAGGTGCGTTCGGACCTGGCTTCGAATCCCGCTTTGATTGTATACCTGGTTGTTTTTTCTTTGAGGTTTTCTCCAACTGTAAGGTAAATACGTACTAGGTGATCTATGGCGAATTTTCGGCCTCATCTCGCCAAATACCATCTCGCTATTACGAAATCCATCAACGCTAAATAACCTAGTAGTCGATACAGCGTCGTTAAATATCCGACTAAACGTTCTCGCTATGAGTTAAACTATACGTGCAGAATTAGGTGCGCTATATAATATATTAAGTCTGTAGCAGTTGTTACTTTGAAGTTCATATGAAACGTCACAGTCTATCTCCTTACGCGTTTTGTGTACTATTGCTAGAACATGCCTGCTTAAGAAAATTAGTTTCGAATCAATTTCCCGGAAAATCTAATGTTTTTACAATGTAGAAGCGTGAATTTCTGTAGAGCTTTCGAGTTGGTATATTTTTACATGGACAGATAACCAGTTCGTCCCATAAGCTTTACTCAGAAACAAAATTTAATAAATTTAATGTAGACGTTTTACTTTTACGCTAAAACATAAAGTACGGAAAGAAATAATTTCGGTTTACAACCAAACGGTTTAAGCGAAAAGTATTGCTTCTGTTGAAACTTTTAAATAAATGAATAGTACATTATGCAACGAGCCTGTAATGATAGTAATTAAGACGCAAGTATGTTTGTTTATGAAACGAGCGCAGGGGAGTTTCATAATTTTCATACGAGTGTCTTAATTGCCATTATAGGCAAATTTCATACGACTTTTTATGCTCGACCATATTTCTAACTTTAAATTATTCAGAAGTATACATTTTATTTGTATCTGACAGAAGATCGGAAGTGACCTTGTTCATAGCTCTTGAATTGTGAGATGCGCAGACGCGAAAGTACTGATTTTTTCCGAGGAACAATGATGTCATTGACCTTGATGTAATGCAGAGAATGTATAACCTGGAAATTAATTTAGAATTGGAAAACGAGGTGACAAATTGAATTTATTTGAATATTATTTACAATTAACGCTAATTATTATAGTAACAGAACATAACCTTCTGCAACAGTATTGGATTTCCAGCCTCCGTGACGTTTCCCTCGTCTTTCGATTGCATATCCGAGAATAATCGAAAACCTGAACTTTAATGAATAGGTGTACTTTAATGACATGCATTAAAGGACTGCTACCAGGTGTATAATCACTACATTTCGGCATGATCGAGCATAAAATATATTATGATATTTTAAAAATCATCCAAACCAGTCTTCGGTTGATGAACGGGCATATAACAACTACATGCCTGAGGTCAGTAGGTACTCTTGAATGGGTATTCGCCTCCTGGAATGTCTAACACGTTTTTCTTAATGAAAAGCGGCTTTTCTTTTAGTACCTCTCATAATAATAATAATAATAATAATACCTATGGCTTTTAAGTAACCCAAAGGTTCATTGCCGCCCTCACATAAGCCCGCCATCGGTCTCTATTCTGAACAAGATCAATTCAGTCCCTAGCATCATATCCCACTTCCCTCACATCCTTTTTAATATTATCCTCCCATCTACGTCTAGGCCTCTCCAAAGGTCTTTTCCCCTCAGGTCTCCCATCTAACACTCTATACGCATTTATGGGTTCACCCATACGTGCTACATGTCCTACCCATTTCAAACGTCTGGATTTAAGGTATCTAATTATATTAGGTGAAGAATACAATGTGTGCAGTTCTGCGTTGTGTAATTCTCCATTGTGCTGTAACTTCATCTCTCCTAGCCCCAAATATTTTTCTAAGAACCTTATTCTCAAACACCGTTAACCTCTCTTCCTCTCTCAAAGTGAAAGTCCAAGTTTCATAACCATACAGAACCACCGATAATATAACTGTATTTTGAATTCTAGCTTTCAGCTTTTTTGAGAGCAGACTGGATGACAAGTTTGTCGATCGAATAATAACAGGTATTTCCCATATTTATTCTGCAATTAATTTCCTTCCGAGTGTCTTTTATATTTGTTACTGTTGCTCCAAGATATTTGAATTGTTCCACCTTTTCAAAGGATAAATTGCCAAATTTTATATTTCTACTTTATAGAATGTTCTGCACACGAGCCATAATCATATACTTTATTTTTCGGCATTTAGTTCCAAACCTATCTCCTTACTTGCTTCAAGTAAAATTTCCTTGTTTTCATTCATCGCTTGTGGATTTTCTCGTAACATATTCACGTCATCCGCATAAACAAATATCTGATATAACCTGTTCAATTCCAGACCTCTCTGTTATTCTGGTATTCCCTAATGACGTATTCCAGAGCAAAGCAACGTCTACACGTTTAAATCTATTTTAAAGTAGCAAATGAAATTACATATCATTATTTAATACTTTGTCAAATTGACCTCATTTTCGCTAGTGTGATATAACAACCGAATCAGGACATTTTGAAGGTTGTGTTTATCTTCATCTATAGGGAAGAACTGGAGAGAAATGAACATACTACCCTATGAAATTATGTCCGAATTCATTCGACATATCAGTCTAAAGAAAACCTTTCCCCGAAAGTGTAAATTGTTTCGATTATACTCCTTCAGTTCATCCCCTTGTAAGGAAAACGAAACACATAACATTCATTAAAACGAATTGTAAGTAGAAAATGCAGTAACGAATTAGAAACAACACGCCACAAGGTTTACGTCACGAATGAACTTCAACATTATCACATGAATGCAATAAAAATCTTGATTTGTGTTCTTCTACACTTTAATTAAACGAAAGAAATGAAAAGCTTACAAAACGGCTATAGCAATCGATATACTCTTACATAGTTATCTTGGACGCAGACTCGTAAAAAAGTGTTGTGCAGTACAATGAACATATAGATATAGTCAATAAAACATGCTAATTTTATGGATTGTGTTATCTATGTCTCGACAAAGTACTGCAGTTTAGCTATAAATGGTCACCAAGTTAAGCACTCATCGTAATCTGCATGCTATGCAGTTTCATTATGCAAGTTCCGGTCATAATTTTGGCTGTGAGATTTCTTCCTAGGGTTGCCACATGTCCCGATATCGCGGAACATTCCAGATTTTCATTAATTTTTCCCGTGTCCCGCTCAAACCTATCGTGAAACGCAGAATGTCTCGCTGTTTATGAAAAGCAGAATTGAAAACAAAGTAATCCACCACACAGTAAGATTTTAAAGATTACTCTCTTAATGCTTGATGTTTGTATTTGAAATAGTTACATAGCAATTTAATTATTACATAACAAAAATGTATTTTTATTCTTTTCTATGTTAAATTGTCACAATATATATTAGTACATCAATTTTAAGTAATCTCATAAACATCAAGTATTTTTAAGTTGTAAAAAATTGGATCCATTAATTCAATTCCATTTCATAATAGGGAAATAAGCCTTATATTATTGTAATATTTCGAAATCCCTTTGACTTAGAATGCCTCAGGAATAATTTCCCGACTTGTAAACTCCTATTAACTTGTGTTAATGGAAATAATTTTTTATTGACCAGGAATATCTCGATACATTAATTTCCCACAATGCAAATACTGTACCTCAAGAAAGTACTCATAAGAGATGAGCACATATTCAAACCATACTCTATCTTTCATATCAGAACTTTCAGGAGATCAAAACAAAATTATCTCCTTATGCAATTGTAATAGAACCATAATTTTTTTTTTTATTCTGATCATCTTTGCAAACTAAATCGTTATGAATAAGCTATTCAAATTCTGAGACAATGTTTAAGCATTTCTAATTTAAGTTTGCAGAAAGCACCTTTCGGTTTAAATTTTTTGGAAGAATACGTTTTGATTGAAACCATTTTAGAGGAAATATATTTTGCTTGGATTGCAGCATGAAAAACAACCACATAATAAACTGATAATTACAATATGGCAGACAATCAGACCAATCGCAGTAAAGAAGAGTATTTACCTAATTGGCTCAAGGTAGAAAGCATAATCCAGTCGAAAAGAAACGTGAGAGAAAACTCTTTTTGATTGAAATTTCAATTTCTTTTATATAAGGAATGTTTTACATGTTTAGAACGAAACTAACTTCACAGATGAGAAGGTCTTACTAAGCTGAAAGTAATGATGTGCATAATTAATTTTTTTATAATTTTTTCGGGGGAGAAAACATAGTTTCAATATTTGCCCCTTAATTAGCCTATATAGGCTTGTACGAAAATTCCATATTTTTATTTCGAAAAATTTAATATTTCTTTCGGAATGTTATTCACCAAAATGTTTTAATCGTAAAAATATTTTTTCATATAGCAGGACAGTGTTTTACACGTTCTAATTTTCATTATTGTACAAGATAAATTAATGGAGCAAAAATTGTTGATTATTTCCAAAACATTTAGTGCTGTAAGCTGTACCTAACCTCTTAAGCAAATTCAGGATTTTTTTAACGTGTATGCACAATATAATGCGATGTATTGTAGACATATTCTGGTTACCATTCTGTATGTTCATTTCTTTAAATTAATTACGTGCAGTGTAATTTAAATTGCATTATATTGGGAATTCTCTGTTCAAGCTCAATTAATAGCCACGCTAGCTACAAAATAAGAGGATTCGGATTCGGTTCGAGGCAGTGAAGTGGAAACGTGTCTCCCTCCCACAAGGACTGGACGTGTCACTTGTGTTTGTACGAGGTTGTATTATAGGTTGTGGTATTGCGCCATTCTGCCCACATGACCAAGGGACCCTACTGTCCGTGGACTATAGTATTGATTCACAATCCTCAGTCACAACGCCAGCGAGTAGTGGCTAGATTCCTGAAGATCGATGATGATAATGATAATGATTTTGGGGGTGGTAGTATGGATAGTATTTGTATAATGTAAAATATCTCATCATTAAATCCTTTGTAGATATACTTCTGTTATATCCAGACAATTTAATACAAAATTATTATTGTCAGGAAATTAATATATCAAGGGCCGATTTCACCAACATGTTATTAATCCACAATTAATTATCGTTTACATGTCACCAAACTAATACGGAGGTAAAATGAAGTCCATTAATTTAATTCCCAGTTAAGTTGTCACGGCCTTCGGAATAATAGTAACATAGTAATTTAGAAGGCCATGTGCCTTACAGTGATCTTTACAGTGAGTTCATTTGTTGTATTACGACAATAAAATGGCATCATAAACAGAACTAAACTCAAAAGCTATTAAAATAATCGAAAACAAAAAAGGGGGATGGGCAGAATTAAGAAGAAAAGAAGGAAGATTGGAAATAAGTGAAAATAGATTTCAATGCAAAAAAAGCCTCATACCAATGTATTCAGCAATATTGAAGACAATACAGTAGGCCTATAATATGAAAGTAGATCCAAGAAAATATCATGCAATAAGCAAAATAGAAACATCTCACATTTTAGATTATGTGTATTATTAGCCTCGTATATACAGGGTGTTTAAAAAATACGGGGCATAATTTCAGGTATGTATTTCCCACATGTAGGCAATCAAAATAGTTCATTACAACATGTGTCCGGAAATGCTTCATTTCCGAGTTATGGCCTTCACAACATTGAAATTCACCGGAACGTTTTTCTTTCCGCAGGTCGTTGTCATTACAGAAGATGTTCAAAATGTCCACCTCCTGCTGGAATACAGACCTCACATCGATGTCTCATTGACCTGCGAACACGATCCCAAACTCCAGAAGTATTACGTATGTCCTCAGAACATACCACAATTCGATTCCGAAGGGATTCCAAATCAGGCACCGGAGACGAATAAACCGATGATTTTAAATGGCCCCACAAATAGAAATCGAGAGGGTTCAGATCAGGTGAGCGTGGAGGCCAAGCAATTGGGCCACCTCTACCTATCCATCGATCAGGAAACCTTCGATCCAAGTACCGGCGAGCCGTACGACTGAAGTGTGCAGGAGCGCCATCATGCAAGAAATGAATGTGTTGACGATTGATCAGTGGAGTGTCTTCTAAAACATGAGGTATGGTGTTTTCCAGGAAGTTTGTGTACGCCTGCCCCGTAGTAAATCTGTTTACAAGTACAAGCCTACACAAGTACTAACCGATCACCAATGATACCGGCCCACATGTTGAGGGAGAACCGCACCTGGTGATGAGATGGAACAGTTGCACGTGGGTTTTCATACGCCCATACATGCTGATTGTGGAAATTTGTTATGCCATCTCGTGTGAACTGTAAATAATACTAAGGCAGGAAAGTTCGGATTTACACCACACTGCTGCAAGAACCACTGACAGAACCTAACTCGTGCAGGGTAATCTGCTGGTGACAGGGCCTGTACACGTTGCAAATGATAAGGATACAATTGATACGTACTCTTTCAACAGTCTCCAGACAGTCGTATGAGGAACATTGACTTGCAACGCTACCCTTCGTGTGCTGATAGAAGGAGTCATGTTCACAGCCTCCAGAATCTCCTCCTGTACTTCTGGAGTTGTAGATCTTGGTCGTCCCCTTCCCAAACCATGAGAGTTAAATTTTCCATACTCGCACAGACGGTAATGGAGACGTACAAATGTCTTCCGATCTGGACATAGACGCTGTGGGTACCTCTCCTGGTACAAACGACGAGCCAGCGCAGCATTGCCGTCCGCCTTACCGTACATGAAGTGTATCTCTGCCAGCTCTTGATTTGAATACATGTCGCACAGTCTAACGCCTACACAACACTGAATGTAACCTTCGCCTCGGAATAAACTGTCAGAGTGCCCTCTTAATGTCTCCTTTGACGGCAACGACCTGAGGAAAGAAAAACGTTTCGGTGAATTTCAATGTTGTGAAGGCCATAACTCGGAAATAAAGCATTTCCGGACACATGTTGTAATGAACTATTTTGATTGTCTACATGTGGGAAATGCATACCTGAAATTATGCCCCGTATTTTTTTAAACACCCTGTATAATATTGTTATAACATGCTCTAAGTCAGCGTTTCTCAAAGTGTGTTTCGCGAAACTTCATGGATAACGGAAGCAAGTCCTAGGGTATGAGAGAGTCATAAAGTTGTTAAATTTTATTTTATACTCAGAGAACACTATAAAATGGAGGCTTATACAAAAATCTCGAAGAAATGAATCAATAATAATAATAATAATAATAATAATAATAATAATAATAATAATAAGCCTATTATTATATTACTCATTAATACAGATATATAACGAATAATAATATTTATCATTTATCACTGGATTTTCTACGTATGTGTACATCAAAATAAAATACCGAACATTTCTTAATACTAATGAAATTGCAATAAAATATATATATAATGCAAATTATTGTTTAGCTTAGCCTAAACCGCATTTTCAAATCTTTTTCGTCCCTTATATTAAAATAACCTTCTCTTTCGGAAATTATTCTCGCCCGTCTTGATAAGAAATCATCATTTTCAAATATCAAGACCATCATTCTCCTCGTCATGATGAAAACTACTGTCGTTAATACAGGATTATTTATTTCATCATCATCATATCCTTCAAGTATTAGACGGTATTATTTAAATGACCAAATGTTGACCAATTAACTTAAATGTAGTTTAATGAGAGTTTAAAGCCCAATTTGTGTTGGTGAAATGTATTGTCCCTTGAAGTGTCAATTCAAATGATTTTAAGTGACAGTTAAAGTTAAATATGTTTGGTGAAATCGGCTCTAAGGCTGGTTATAACATAGATCTATAAATAAATAATGTATTATTCGTTCATATTAAAGACTTCAAATGGAAGTAGATATTTGAGCGTGCCACATGATACATAAATAATCGACAAAATCATTATTGTGGTAAAGAATTACGATGTTAGAGCTCCTACGTCCGTCCTCTTAATTTCCTTATCGATATGTAACTCTAATCTCTCTCATAGCCATTTTTCACAGATCTTCTCTAAGCCTTGTTTCAGTACAGATCATCACATTTTAATTAAAGTTTCTTTTTCAGAGAATTCCTCGAGTTTTAGGAAAGTCATTACTAATGAGCCAAATGGCTCGGTCTCCTGTATTGAGATCACTCATTCTGCCTGTAGTTTACCCGTTGTTTTCTTAAGGCGTTTATACAAATGGCGGGATGAGCGCTGATAGAAATGAGCCACGGACGTATCACCCACTAGCATACTTTCCGCATTTCCAAATTCTCTCCTTCATTTGTCTGCTGCTGGAAGTGGAACACTGACATTAGCGGAGCTTCTTAAAACTCCGGCAGGCGTCGCGTCGGGGACTTGGCTTTGGCTGTGCTGCTTTCCCAGTTTGTGCGGGGATACGGTGGTATCCGGCGGTAGTAGCTGTCTTTGTTGTTGCGAGTACTCGTGCCTCGTTGTCCAGCCACTTAACATTCTACTATTTGACAGCTACTTTGACTTTTCGTCTGCAAAATTTACTTACGTCCCTTAAGTGAGACTGTGTGAAGTGGCCTTTAGGCTAGGAGATTACATGAAGTTCAAGATGAGTCCCAAGAGCCTTTGCAAGAAGCCGATAAACATCGTGTACCTTTTAACTTTATACTTCCTCTATCTTTTCACTCACTCACTCACTCACTCACTCACTCACTCACTCACTCACTCACTCACTCACTCACCCACTCACCCACTCACTCACTCACTCACTCACCCACTCACCCAGTAAAAGTAAAAAAAAAAAACAAAACAATAACAGTATCTTTCGTGTTCTTAATAACTGTCAGCTATTCTTTTTCATTATGCTGATATTTTATGAGCGTTTATATGAAATGTAGGCTATTAATAAAGTGTTATGTTCATTATCTACAACGGGAAATTTACCGGCCCATTGTAACATCAGGGTCCACACCTGTGGAGTAGCGGTTAGCGCGTCTGGCTGCGAAACCAGGTGGCCAGGGTTCGATTCCCGGTCGGGGCAAGTTACCTGGTTGAGATTTGTCCGGGGTTTTCCCTCAACCAAATATGAGCAAATGCTGGGTAACTTTCGGTGCTGGACCTCGGATTCATTTCACCGGCATTATCACCTTCATCTCATTTCAGACGCTAAATAACCTAAGATGTTGATAAAGCGTCGTAAAATAACCTACTAAAATAAAAAAGCAACATCAGGAAAGAGCTGAAATTTATCATTCCATATAGTTATCGAGTGGACACTCGTTCTGCATGCAATTGGCATATGATTATGAACAGTTTTTGAGATTTCCGTTTATAGTGGACTATGCTATATTAGAATATGTATCATACCATTTTAGTAGATGGTTTTGCATATATTCATTGAAACTGAAATATTCAGTTCCTTAAAACACTGTTTCGCTTTTGAACCATTGATATATATCCTGCAAATGGGCTCAAGGATTTCATGTCAAATGTTTCGAATGTCCTCTTTTCACTTTCTTATATGATCTAGATTTCGCATCCATATACCAACACAGATACCATCATTATGGGAATATTTTCATGTAAAAAATACCTGTATGATGAATTCTGCAGTGCTTGGGAAAAGTGACAGTCACAGTCAGTTTTCACAAACGTTTTTTGATAATTTATTGACAACTTACACTGGATTATGTCGATTTGATATTTTTCTGTATGAATTATTGTAATGGAAGGAGTACTTATGTTTTTTTTTTTTTCCAGCGAGCAGGTGTTCCGTAAGTTGTCAATAAATTATCAAAAAAGGGATGTGGAAACTGACTTGTGTCACTTTTCCCGAGCACTACAGAATTTTGAGTTGGAAAAAATATTTCACCCATTATTAAATGTTGCTACTTTTTCACTTCATGAATATCTTTTAGAGGAAGAAATGAAATGAGTTTGATTATGCGGAATCACCAGAAGAGTGTTAAATTGCTGCAAATAATTCTGTTGCCAAGGGAATAGTACCGAAAGAACTGGATGCGGTGAAATAGAGATTTGCATGTAAATTAATGCACAAACAGGTGCTGCACCCACACGAGAGAAATGTAAATAAGGTTCGAAAAGCGCATAAAATGAAAACAATCACTAACAAATACAAAAATGTGTGAATATGAAAGACTCTTCTGTGAATATACAAAAGCGAGTGATCATCACGTATGGAAATGTGTAACGTTTCATCTGATGTAATAGCAATGGGAAATATACAAACAAATCTTGTATTATATATTGGTGTTTTATTCACAATGCTCTGAATTGCGGTACCGGTATTTGTTTTTGGGCGAAGTGAGACAGGAACATTAATGGGAACTGCTAGAGCACAGTTTCGAACCATTCAAGAAATCTGGAAGAGGTAAGAACGAACACCAAACAGCAACAGTATGTATTTTAGACACTCCATACTTTTTACGCTAGGTGCTAGATTAGTACATTAATCATTTTATGTAGCTCATTAAATGTATTTCGCTTTATGTTACCGCAGATTTCAAACCTAACTAGATTGTTCACTGGCTATCTCGGAAGTTTTTTGGGACTAAGATTGTGAATTAGAAGTTGCCACATGTCATGCAGGCAAGAAAGCATGTATTACTCATATATTTGCTTTTGCATACAACAGCGGCGTATACATCGGGTTTTGCGATAACTTCTTATTTAGTATATTAATACATTACACGTCTTCCCGATGTGAAGTTAGCAATGTCGGAAGGTTTGAAATCTGTGTATATTATTGTGGATATTTCAGATTATATCCACGTTGGAGGAGATTAATTACCTAATTAATTTTCTTAGTTATTATTTAATTATTTATATATTTATTTATCTATCACTATTAGCTCGCTAACCAACAGAAAATTAGGTCTACCAAAAAACTTTAGCATGAAGATAACGCTAACAACATTAATTAAAAAAAATACACATGTAAGATGAATAGATATGTTTCAATAATCATGTATAATGATCATTTAGTATATAAAAGACTAAATAACTTAATATTGTTATACAAGTTGACAATTCTAATGTATGTGGAAACTGGGATAAATGTTAACAAATTATTATGTAATAAAATTTAGAAT
The DNA here is from genome assembly GCF_040183065.1 of Periplaneta americana. Classification (NCBI taxonomy): domain Eukaryota; kingdom Metazoa; phylum Arthropoda; class Insecta; order Blattodea; family Blattidae; genus Periplaneta; species Periplaneta americana. Next base: position 77,799,999 of record NC_091125.1, read on the forward strand.
CAAAATACTTTCGATATGAAGTCATAAGTTGAAAATGTTCATAAAATATTTATGTCTATTAGGCCTACGTTTAAGAATATTTAGTAATAGTAATAATAATAATAATAATAATAATAATAATAATAATAATAATAATAATTATAATAATAAAAAAAATAATACGAATACATACCTATATACTATACGTACTGTACATATACGCACACGCACAGAGGAGAACCCTAAGTAATGTGATTAATTTGAGATATTTCAAACAAAAAAGTTTAATACAATTTTGCACGTTTTTGCTTCCTTTTCGAGATAAAAATAGTTTCTTATTAAACATTTCATAGTGTGTTTAGGGAAATCTTTGAATTGAATTCCCAGTATGCTCAGTTAGTTTAAGAGCGTAGTGCATTATGATAATAAATGATTGGAAGCATTTCACTTTTGTCCTTTGAATATGCAGAAATTTGATCCGAACGAATGTAACGTTTTAAGATTGCTTTTCAGGACAAAAAGTTATATTTGTTCCTATCAAATTTCTACAAATTTAAAGGACAAAAATAAAATTATTTCTACCATTTATTGTCATACTCTGCTCATGTGCTCTCTTAAAGTGACTGAGAATATTGGGAATTAAATCAGTGGCTTTCTCAAAACACGCTATGTTTTATATAAAATAATTTTTATCTCGAAAAGGAAGCAAGAACGAGCAAAATTGTATTAAACTTTTTTGTTTGAAATATCTCAGTGAATAACCACTGGAATTAATGGCACCACTTGCGAACCATGTCACTCGTCCTCTGATCATGCGCACTGCCTCCTTCCTGGGACTTATAAAGTATCTGTACGACAAAACTTTTTTCTAAGACTGTAGCCTATATACATGCGTATGTGTCCTTAATTATTTTGAATCATTTTTATTGTACGACGTCACAAATGTAGAAAGCTTAGCGTTGTTTTCAAGCGTGTATTTCCCTTAAGTACTTGCACATGAATAAGTAAACATACTGACGTATAAGTTGATATGAAACTGTCAAGTGTTGATGGCTGTAATGATTAATTATGTACATGTGCCACAAATTGTACTTCCTGGATATAACTAACTTCCTCTGGTATGGATCATAATAGTTTTATTTGTGTTATTACTCGACTGCTGCTAGTTCTTTAACTAACGGAATTGTATAACACTCTTTTCGATTTTTCCAACGATCTGCACTTACCTTCATTATGTGGACAACACTCAAAAGAAATTAGGTCATGATGTCATCATACGTTAGCTTGGGTCGTCGTTTAATTGTCATATTACATTTAACAGCATTTAGTCATCCTCAGTGATCCAGAACTTACCATGGCAGTCCTTGAATCAGAGGTACGCGAGTTGAAATTCATCCAAGAGTGTTGTATTTTAATAAGTAATGAAATTCCAGGCGTGGGTTCGTATGGGAGGCATGTAAACCTGTGGGTCCAGTGCAGTAGTTGTTTATTATCTGATATCTTCTTCTTCTTCCCAGCACTTTTCTCTCGTTCACCATTCCTTCCAGTGTATCCTTCTCAGCTAGTGACCGAGTTAATTATTGTAGCATACGTATCATAAATGAATATTCACTGTTCTAATGTGTACTGTATTGCCATGAACTAAACTGAATTACATTGAATGAAAGTCAGCTGTATATTAATGCTCGAAACTTGACGTCCCTTCAGCCTGTCTTATCTGTCCATACTACGCAACACAAACCCTTCCGATTCTCGATCCGGAGGGAAATGTACACACTAGCAACACAAACCCTTCCGATTCTCGATCCGGAGGGAAATGTACACACTATCTCCTCGAAGTCGCGTGAGACTAACAGCAAAAGGCTTTCTATATATACGTACTGTAGATCTACCTGAGCGAATCTTGTTTTCCGGCGACGTTCTGTTCATTAATGAATAACGAGTGAATTTTCCAACTTTTTTTGTTTAGAGGTCAATATTGACATTAAACTTCTGTCCAGAGAGATTTTTTGAACACGTATTCTGAAGAATTATAAAGAAGAGAGGGTGACCCATTTTTCGATGTAAGATTTAGTGTACTATCTTTTTTTAATTAAACCGACAGATATTACTTTAAGTAGAGTGTAAATAATGATCTTTTCAAAGCTAGAAAATTTCATTTGAAACCTCTGTGAGACGAAGAGTACTCCTTCTCACTCCAGAGTGATATGTGAATTTCCAGGTTGAGAACACATACTTTTCATTTTTGCCTAAATAGACTATATTAGATATCAGTAAATTTCTGCAGTTGCGAAATCACATATTAATTCCTTTACATATTGATCGATTTAAGTAACGCATTTGAATGAACAATAATGAATATTTCTTAACAAAAATGTAATTTCTATACACTTAAAATCACTATTTAAAGCCTACTATGTGATATATTTTGACCTTCATTTCGAAGTAGTAGTTGGGAGACACTTTATTACTGATTGTTACAAAACGTATTACAGAAAGATAAAACCAGATGTAACTCTTGCCCGTATTTCTTTCGCACTTATATAGTCACGCACATTCATAGCCAATGCCGTAAATAGGAATCCTTGCTCCTGAAGCCGGAGTGCGTATCACTTGAGGAGGCAGTTTCGTAAGTACAACTAATAACTGTTCCCTTGTTTACCAAAGTCACTAGTAGAGTAGGGGTTAAGCTTCTGGCTTGTGTGCAAGGAGTTTTCCCTATAAGAAGTCACATGAATTCTAATATCATTCCATAAAATGCAGAATTTCGAAAAATAGGAGCAAGAGATATAGCCGGTATAAAGCTATTATTCATAATTGTATTATAATAAATTAATTTACTTGTTGTTTCCTTGTAATAATAGTGAGAGATAAGCTTGAAAACATACATGCTTCTGTAAGTGCCGTCTTAAAGCTGGATTTAAGCGGTGTAGATAGAATAGCAAGACAAGGGAGAATGGGTATCTCGTAACTAGTTCCAGATATTTCATTGTAACACATAGCTTCATTTGAGAACATAGTCAGGTAAGAGCAAGTTTCAGTGTAAGTAAACAGGTAAGACTAGTGAGTAGAATCCAACTTCCTTGGCATCTTGTTTTACCTGTACTCACAAGTAACTTTCCCATTACCTGCACGTTGTGAACTTTTATTAGCGTTCATGTCAGGTAATAGACTAGATCTACTGTTCGTGAAAGAAAGAACTGGTGCTTCATTTACAAAGTTTCCTTTTCATATGTGTGATTATTTCGGGAGTTCTAACAATCTTCGACATGAACTGATCATTTAACATTTCAGTTTGTTGGATTATAACCTATCAGAAACAAGAATATTAATCAGAAGATAAGAGTATGTATAAAAACAACACGCAATAAAATTATTGTTACCTTTAAGAGGCACTCAATCATGTTTTCCTACAGCTGGAACCTTGGAATATTATAATAATAACTTGATGTACGTCGTCTTGAATAACATTATGAGCTTTACCAGGCTCCCAGAGGCAGTGGATTAATATTGCCGTGCTTATCGCTGAATATTAATTTCTAGTTGAGCTCCATATGCATGTTTTGGATTTAATGTCGCAGATTTATTCAAGTTTACACCTGTGTTTACAAAGAAACAGTAATTTCAAATGAAAATAGAAATGCTACTTAAAATATATGATGTAATGTTTCTTGCAATTGGTCATTGCTTACTTCTTGCTTCAGTTTCTTATTTTTGAATCAGCTGAATTACCTAGTGATATAATTGATGAGTGGAATTCGTGATCCGATGTTGAATTTTAACGAGGATTAGAAAACCTTTTTGGCCGTTTATCGAATTGATTTTTCCGAGGTTTTTTTCAATTTTTTTGGATAATATCCACGTTTCACTGCCATAAAACAATTATAAAATTTTAATTAGATCTCCTTCGTAATTTTAATTATAAAAGTTCTTACAATGGTCCCACATATTGCTTGAAATTTACTGTATTCTAGCTATTATTAAAGCTTATTTCACAGCCAAGATATTTAAAACCAGGTACTTATTCTAAGACGTAACGGTTTGAGTGGATCTTTCCCTTTGAAGGTCATTATTTCATTTTCTCAACTATACGGCGAATATGAAGTAATCTTATTGAGATATTTTGGACTCGTCTAAAAAAATATTTCGTTGTTCCCAATTCTACAGACGCTACATAATTGTGTAACTGGAACAACGTAATTGAATAAAAACATTAAAACAACCGACTTAGAAGATCAAAACTGATATCACTTCTTGTATGCAAGATTTTTATGATTTTAAAACCTTATTTTATCTATTCACATACACATGTTATTAAATTATAATTTAAATAACACGAATTGCTTATTCGTGAACGCCTCCTTTTTTGTTTGATTATTTAACGACGCTGTATCAGCTACCCAACTTAGTATTAAAATTATGAATTATGGTTTATTTAACGACGCTCGCAACTGCAGAGATTATATCAGCGTCGCCGGTGTGCCGGAATTTTTGTCTCGCAGGAGTTTTTTTTACATGCCACTAAATCTAGTGGCATGAGCCTGTTGCATTTAAGCACACTTAAATGCCATCGACCTGGACCGGGGTCGAACCCGCAACCTCGGGCACATAAGGCCAGCGCTATACCAACTCTGCCACCCAGGGCAACAACTTGGTTATTTAACGTCGATGGAATTGGTGATAGAAAGATCGTCTTTTACGAGATGAGGACGATTCGCCATAGATTACCTGACATTCGCTGTACGGTTGTGTAAAACCTCGAAAAACCCAACCAGGTAACCAGCCCAAGGAGAAATCGAGTCCATGCCCGAGCTCAACTCCGGATCAGGAGGCAAATGCGCTACTGCCTGAACTACACTGGTATCCTGAAGCCTCTTAGTCATTCCATTCGTTACTGACAATAGGCAATCAGTCACCTGAAAGGAACATGACTTTGTAAGTTAAAGTATTTGTTGATGTGGTACATTACCAGTATAGATCGAAAAGTCGAGTTACCATCCGTTTTTTTTTTCCGGTTTTATATGGGCTACATGAATTCAGCTGATATTTTGCCACAAGATATAAACGTACTACTACTATCGTTACTACTATCATCACTGCCACTACTATCATCATATCATCATCACTACTACTACTACTACTACTACTACTACTACTACCGCTACTACTACTACTACCGCTACTACTACTACTACTACTACTACTACTACTACTACCGCTACTACTACTACTACTACTACTACTACTACTACTACTACTACTACTACTACTACTACTACTACTACTACTACTACTACTTGACGTTTCATGGCTGTCATGATTTCAACCTTTGGGAAGGCCAAGACGTAGATGAGAAGATAATATTAAAATGGATTTGAGGGAGGTGAGATATGATGATAGAGACTGGATTAAACTTGCTCAGGATAGGGACCGATGGCGGGCTTATGTGAGGGCGGCAATGAACCTGCAGGTTCCTTAAATGCCAAGTAAGTTACTACGACTACTACTACTACTACTACTACTACTACTACTACTACTACTACAGATCTCGGATTATATCTCTGCCGGTCAGGCACCGTTAAATTTCAAATGTCTTATCTTACAACGTAGACGTCAGCGTATTGGAAAGCATTACAACTTTTCTCCCATCTCTTCACTTCCCCACCGCAAATGTGACGTTGCACAGAGGCAGAGATAAAATCCGAGATCTGTACTGTTCTGATTGCGTTAGCTACAAGTAGTCTGTTACGGTATCTCTTCTCCTTTCATTAATCATAAAGACACTATATTAAGTTTCTTATCTAGAATCTGGTATGGGATTCTACTAGTGCAATCGTTCACTCGAAGCCGTATTGATTTCTCATTAAACCGTACATTTATTAATATCCCAAAAACAGTAAGATTTATGCTCATCCATACCAATATCCTCTTTTCCAGACTCGTAAATTTCTATGTTTTCCATTGAATTATATTAGCAATATTATGTTTCTGTTTATTAAAACTAATTGTCAGAGTCTCGCTGTCAACACAGCTGAGGGAGTCTTTCATTGGCTGTTACTAGTAGTTTTTTGACACAAGTTACGTTGGAAATCTGATTAGTTTTAATTGCATATTCACATTATTCTGAAACGAAAGGATGTTGTAAAATAAAATAAGTTACTATTCAAACTTGATTACTGAAAGAAGATGATGAGAGAGAGATGGAACGGAGAAAAATTCTCTCCGGCGCCGGGATTTGAACCCGGGTTTTCAGCTCTCCGTGCTGATGCTTTAACCACTAAGCCACGCCGGATACAATCCCGACACCGTTGAGAATCGTCTCAGATTAAGCTCCATCTCTTGGGTTCCCTCTAGTGGCCGCCCTCTGCACTACATCATAGATGTCTATGCACGCAGGACCGAAGTCCATACATGTGTAGAGGTGCACTCAGATGAGTGACTGGTTGGCCGGGGTCCGACGGTATGGGCGCCGTCTTTAAATCACAAAGTGATTTATTACGCATATCATATTTATTTTGATGTACCGAAGTGCATATGATATTTCCATGCAGATATTCTGCTTTCTCAGATGATGAGAGAGAGATGGAACGGAGAAAAATTCTCTCCGGCGCCGGGATTTGAACCCGGGTTTTCAGCTCTCCGTGCTGATGCTTTAACCACTAAGCCACGCCGGATACAATCCCGACACCGTTGAGAATCGTCTCAGATTAAGCTCCATCTCTTGGGTTCCCTCTAGTGGCCGCCCTCTGCACTACGTCATAGATGTCTATGCACGCAGGACCGAAGAGAGATGGAACGGAGAAAAATTCTCTCCGGCGCCGGGATTTGAACCCGGGTTTTCAGCTCTCCGTGCTGATGCTTTAACCACTAAGCCACGCCGGATACAATCCCGACACCGTTGAGAATCGTCTCAGATTAAGCTCCATCTCTTGGGTTCCCTCTAGTGGCCGCCCTCTGCACTACGTCATAGATGTCTATGCACGCAGGACCGAAGTCCATACATGTGTAGAGGTGTACTCAGATGAGTGACTGGTTGGCCGGGGTCCGACGGTATGGGCGCCGTCTTTAAATCACAAAGTGATTTATTACGCATATCATATTTATTTTGATGTACCGAAGTACATATGATATTTCCATGCAGATATTCTGCTTTCTCAGATGATGAGAGAGAGATGGAACGGAGAAAAATTCTCTCCGGCGCCGGGATTTGAACCCGGGTTTTCAGCTCTCCGTGCTGATGCTTTAACCACTAAGCCACGCCGGATACATCCATCTCTCTCTCATCATCTGAGAAAGCAGAATATCTGCATGGAAATATCATATGTACTTCGGTACATCAAAATAAATATGATATGCGTAATAAATCACTTTGTGATTTAAAGACGGCGCCCATACCGTCGGACCCCGGCCAACCAGTCACTCATCTGAGTGCACCTCTACACATGTATGGACTTCGGTCCTGCGTGCATAGACATCTATGACGTAGTGCAGAGGGCGGCCACTAGAGGGAACCCAAGAGATGGAGCTTAATCTGAGACGATTCTCAACGGTGTCGGGATTGTATCCGGCGTGGCTTAGTGGTTAAAGCATCAGCACGGAGAGCTGAAAACCCGGGTTCAAATCCCGGCGCCGGAGAGAATTTTTCTCCGTTCCATCTCTCTCTCATCATCTGAGAAAGCACTTCGGTACATCAAAATAAATATGAAAGAAGATGGTAATTTAAGATATATATTTGTAATTTGAAGGAAACTGCATTATATTTCCTGCGACTCAACGGAATAGGGAAAAAGATTTAGTGAAAAGAATTAACTTTTCCTTTTTCGTTGGTTGCGATTTTGTACTATTGGTCTTTGAACTTGTATTATGTTATGAAATTGCAACGTTATGCGCTCGGTGGGCATGTAAAATTTCGATGATGTGAATGTAACACTATAATAAAGAATTTTGCATTAGAAAAGATAGAAAACTTTTATATCTGACGCAGGATTGGTACCGTAGACTGTAGCTTCAACATAGTCAAAAGTGTGCCTCAAAGTATAGTAGACATGTAACAATACGAAGTATTATGTGTACTTATCAAATGCATATACATATTTACAAAGTCAATAAATTACAAAATTAAATAAAACATTTCATTCGAAAGTAAAATTTATGTCGTCCTGATGAAAGCAAAAAAAGACGAAGAAAAGAGTGTGTGTTAGACAGAGACAGAGAGACAGAGACTACTCCTATATTTCGTTCTTTTAATGAAAAAATAATAGCAAGGATGTGAATTTTTATAAATGGTGAATAATTTTTAGTATTATGTGTACTTATCAAATGCATATACATATTTACAAAGTCAATAAATTACAAAATTAAATAAAACATTACATTCGAAAGTAAAATTTATATCGTCCTGATGAAAGCAAAAAAAGACGAAGAAAAGAGTGTGTGTGAGACAGAGACAGACACTACTCCTATATTTCGTTCTTTTAATGAAAAAATAATAGCAAGGATGTGAATTTTTATAAATGGTGAATAATTTTTGTTGGCTTAGGAATTTGAAAACTGAAAAATTATCATCACCCCTACCACCACTACCACCACCATCGCTTCTGCTCAGGGCTATAGCTTCTGCTAGCGGCATCATTATCACCATAAACACTATAATCATAATAGTCTGCTATAATAAAATGTCTTCGTTGTCTTTCAGGTAGCTGTAGACCTACCAGCTTAAAAATTAAAAGCATTTGAACTTTCGTTGTCCGTCGAAATTCTGCAGCATATCTGACCGATATATAGGCCTATAATAGACGCAGTAATGGTAGGGCTGCAACTTAGTCTATCAATCCCCATGTCATACTTAAGAATATCATAGAAGATTATCTGAAGAGGATCTGCAGATAATCAAGCTCCTTTTGCCTGAACTGCACGAAGTCCAGACCTCACAACACTGGTAATGCTGTCTGGGGGTTCATCAAGGACAAAGTACGAAATCACCGCTATAATATAACAGTACAATTACGAGCAGCTGTGGAAAACGCCTTCAACAAAATGACGCTTTAATATCTCCGCAAAACATCTGCCAGGACATGGCGCAGAAATCAGCTGTGTTATGAAAATTAAGGTCTTAATACCGACTTCTTGGATCATTGAACTATCAGGTCCATGTCCATATCAATTAATCAACCATACATATTGTAGTGTCGTAATACATGGGGGTAGCCCAATTTGTGACCTCACTATATAGATCCAGCTTTTGTTCTTTGGGCATGACCAACTATTGAAGATGGAGAGTGACCGAAAATGTTTGCATATTTTCTTTAACGATGTAACATTTGTAACACACTCACTATAAAATGGAATAGATTACATAGATAGAAAACCTTTTATTTAATCTTTAATATAAATAGGTTTAATATTATTATCTGTCTTTTACAGGTAGTGACTTTCAGGCATTTAACGATGGTACTCGCCAGCGTGACTTACATTTTGTGTATAGCGAAGGCTTGTAGATAATCATTATTGAACCTTAAAAATTACTAAGTATATAATACAAAATAACGACACATGTCAAGAAATAGCTAATGACTTATTTCGTGTTCTTTCTTCTTAAAAAAAATAATAATAAATTGTCAAATGAGACAGATTATTTCGTATCATGGAGGATGTGGTATATCAAAAGAAAATAAATTACTATAAAATTATTTCTACCTATTCTTGCAATATTAGTATGTATATACGCCCTCCAGGAAGAAGACTAAACGATAGACAAGCATTTCTCTTTCTTAAAGGTTTAACAGGCACTAGTATTAAACCTCACTATTCATCCTTGTGAATTTCTATAGAGAGAATTCTGTTATAAATGAATGCCTAAATGTGGTATTGCTCACATATAATATACAATAGTGTTAATGGCTCACCATTAGCTGAACAGCTATAGCGTCGGTTTTCTACTGGAAACCTTAGCATCCCGACGGTTGAAATGGAATTTTAGGTCGACAGAGACTCTGGTGGTAGGATTTAGCGTACAGGCATTCCAACATTGCTTCATTAATCACCATCATCATCATCGTCAACGTCATGCAAAGGTATGTAGTTTTTCTGCCATGACTCACCGAGGGCAAAGATTAAGGCGGCGAATAGAACTACAGATTCGGCGTGTTACTCATGGATGGAGACTCTTGAGTGAATGATGCAAAGTTAGTTTCTCGCCATTGGATAAAAAAAATTAACTACGTAAACTGTAAAATATATAAATGGAGTCAAATACTTTTCTTACGGTGAAGGATGTAGTCCAGGTAACGGAAATGTATTTTATTTTTGCGTAGTAAAACATTTCACTCTTGTATATATTTAAAGTGACATTTGAAGAAAATATGTGTCATCTACGTGACTTTGGATCTCATTAAGGTATGCTCTTCCTTCTTCCCACTGAAGCACGCTTACATTGACTCTGGTAAATTATATTATTTGTTCGTTACATAAAATCATTACTATATTTCGTCATATAAATGGAATATCTTGTAGTACTTTTTCTTCCTTCTATAGGATTAAAGATTGAAATACTGTTGTAGGAAGAAAACTTTTCTCTTGACAGAAATGTATATGAGAAATAAAATGAGAGGATTTAATTTGGTTTGCTGTGTTCTCATATCCAGCTAAAACTCATGTTGTCGTAGTCAAATATCCGCTGACAGGAGTTATTTAGCGGTTGACGAGAGGGAAAAGCCGTCCCTAGAGGAAAACAAGAACTAAGTTGGGAATATTCAGCTAATTCTGATATGAGCTTGACGCTTGCAAATGACGTTGAGGTCAAAGAGCGAGAGAAAATCCTAGTCAGCAATTGGTAGAAATTTTCTGAATCCACTTGACTTGAAATTGTACGTGGGCTTCAAAGTGAAGAGGCACTGTGAACTCGCAAATTTTAGCGTGATTTTTAAAACTAGAGTAATATCCCAAATTCACGTAGGTATATATGAATGTAATATAGTGTAATGTATATTTAGTACGTATTTACGATGTGCAAAATATAGGGGAGTCATGGGAGATATGGGACATTATTTAAATGTTTTTTTTTTTTTTTAATTTTCTCTTTAAGCAAATGCCAATAATTTCTGGATGTGTTAGAGAACGTTTTCTTATGTACACATTTAAGAAATGGTGAGTGTTAACTCTTTAAGTAAAGGGATATAAAGGATATAACTGGATGTTAATTTTAACATCGCCCATAAATAGGGACGTACGGGACAGTAACAGACGCTTAAAATTTATCACAGGTATAGTGGGGAGTTGATAATTCATATTACTTTCCTCCATTACATTAAATTTACAGGGTATTTAAACAGCACTTTTATACTTTCGGTGCCTCCATTAGACTTACGGTCTCACAACTTCATTAAAATATAATTTTTATTCACAAAAATTTGTTACTGGTATCGAGAAATTTCATGTTCACAAATCTTTTATTTTTTCGAATAAATATAACTTCATATCTACAGTGTAGATCAGTGATGTCTACTGATGCCCAAAGGAGCAAGCGCGCGCTAGAACCCAGGAGAGCCTGAGCGCTTTACAGCGGAAAGGAAAGAGACAGGAGAAAGAGGTAGTATATGCCGCTTGGTCGAGCTATATACAGGGATGGCCGGCACTGATTTAATGGATAATGGGAAGAGAACTAATTAAAACTGTATCCATGTTAATTTTTAGATTTGTCTAAGACGTATAAGTGCATTATAAGAATGTAAGTTTTAATTTTAATGCTTATTTTGCACAAGTTTCCTTTTTTATTCGAAAGGAATATTTTCTCAACTTTTTTTTTGCAGAAAAGTGAAATTTTCAGATATGTTTGTTTATAGCCTTACAGATACTAAAACCATGTTTTCGTAAATCTAATATATCGTAAAGATAGTGAAGATAGTGAATATAGTGTATTAAAATGTTTGAAAATATTCTCATGGAAAATGTTTGTAAGGAAATGAATTGGCAAAGCAAATACTGTTACATCACAAACAAAAGATATGTGCCTATATGTTGGTACAACTTCAGCTCTATAGCTTCAGCAGATTTCGAGACAATTTAATATTCTAATAACAGAAAGTTGCGCACCAATATCACCTAAAAGCATAATTCGATAAAAGTTTTATTATGCAATATTAGTTACAGTTAAAACATATACCTAGGTAACTTTGCTTTGTATTATAATATTGTTTTCATTACTTTTATAAGGCTAAAGATACCATCAATTCAATTTCAACTTATCATGTCATATTCAGTGTCTTTCTTTGGGATAACACTTTCTTTATGAATGATGTGTTTAATTCACTTGGTACAGTATAGTTGTAGTTATTATGGAATATGTGTGAATATTCCTCCTTTACTCTTTATTATGTTACTAACGTTTAAAACACAACTGTTATATTAGGCTAAGAAATAGGTGATAGTACTTTTGTTTTACAGACAAGATAGAAATTAACGAACAGAAAGAAGTCATATACAAATAACGACATAAAATTTCACGTTCCGTTTGAAGTTTGTGCACCACTGTTTTCTTAATCCAGCAGGCTGCTTATTCCTCCTAGCATACCTAGCGCTTGTTTTTAATATTCACAAGGTTCTATGAATGAAAGAAAAATGAATGACTGAATTGGGAAATGAGAGGAGACGTGCGTCTTTGCAAGAGAATTTGGGGTTGTTAAGAAGAAAGTATTTGATCTCCTAACCTGTTTGCCACTTGTCTCACTGTTTTTCACCGAGCTCATAAAGGAACTTAAGACAGTTTTCTTCCAAGGTTATTTTATTTTATCCTTGCCAAAACTCAGAAACATTTATAGGTCCCCATCACTGTTTAGTATTTCTTGAGATAATTAGAACCTTCACAATCTTTTTCTTTTCTTTTTTTAAATATTTCGGAGGACAGCACTTGAATTAGCTGCTCTTTTCCTTTCTCTACTTAAAGTGATTCTTTCTGTCTCTGCTTTCTCTGATGAGCTCGTTGGGTTTGATTTCTACCTTTCTTCTTTCATTTTAGCTTTTCTCTTCGTTCACCACTTTATGGAATACTCGACCTTCTCTGCGTTGCAGGGATTTCCATTGCAGTTGTGAATTCTTGAAATGTAGTCGATTATAATTTCCTGTTCAACTATGGAAAGGAAAACTTGTGAAGATATGTATGTGTGCTAGCTGTTACAAAATACATAGGAATATTTATTGATTGAAAAGCTTATTGTTATAGAGACATAAACAGAAAGATTATTATTCTCTGCTACAAAGGATATGCCTCTCAGTAACCAATCAATGTAAATTATGTTATATTGACATTTAAATGAAGCAAATACACATCAAGAGCATGCAGTGTTGTTCTCATGATTATATATAAATAACGATGAATTTTGGTTAGCTTTTGGTGTATTTAGTAGGATTTATTACCTGCTCTAAAACCTGTTTGAAAAAATCACTTTACATTCAACTATATGCTAATTAGTGAGAGGATTCCGGGAAGTATAACTTTCAGGAAAATAGTTTTGTACGTAACTCTAGCAAACACAAAAACTGGGAATCAGAGCATTTCCAATTGCATTCACTATGAAATGTTCTGTGATGTGGACTGCTACACTCATCTAACCAGCTTGCTTTCACTACTCTTTGCCCAGGCGGTGTGTTGACGATAGAAATTCCTGTTATATCACAAATTAATATGCGATCTGTTGTAAAATTTTACTTTCGATAAATTTATTTTATGTCGTCCAGGAACATAATATATTCAGGTTTGATTTGTAGCTCTTATAATTCTTTCTAGACTGGTACTTCTGGCGCGTATGGTACCTCAGTGCGAGAACCTTATCATCCCACAAAAATCTAGACCCAATTATACCCAGCCATTATATCGACTTTTCAAAATTTATGCATTTTTTAAATTATAAAGCAGAATCCCGTTGTAAAGGGGACACTCAACTTAAAAAATTTCAGAAAAAGTGTCATAGAAATGAAAAATTAAATTTCTACACTAATTTTCGTGACAGAACTAAATCAATAAGCAGAATTCTTCCCCTATTCAATCAATGATTGATTGAAAATTGAAATATTTTTTATTTTGAAAAGTATTGGATCTAATGAGCTGAGATTTTGCATGTTACCTTCCACGTGTATATTAAACTTTTTCTCCAAATTTGAAAAAGATTGGTCAAATAGGAAAAAAGTTCCAAAATATAGTTGAGTGTCCCCTTAAGCCAGAATTCTCATGTAAACTGAATTCAAACCTTAATTCTTTCTCCTTGGAGTCATTTCATTCTACTTGGGTCATTCAATTTAGTGGCAACAAAAAAAATATTTTTGGAAAAATCACATTGTTGCAGTGCTCAGAAGTAATCTCCTCCAACATGAAGAACCCGCCTCCACACCTCAGGGAGACGACGGATGCCATCCACAGCGTCTTGTTGTATTAATTTTCAAACAGACTGCTCTACTGCTGATATAATTGCCTGTCTGGTTCTAAAGCGAACTCCTCTAGGTGGTAATTTCATTTTCGCAGAAAGGTCAAAATCACAGGGGCTCATATCTGGGGAGTATGGAGGATGATCCAGAATTTCCCAGTTCCATCTGCGAAGTAAATTAACCACAGGGGCAGCTATATGAGAGCGAGCATCATCATGTAGAACAATAGGATGAGAATTCAGAATATTTGGACGTTTACGGTGCACAGCTGGTCGTAAATGGTGTTTCAGAAAATAACTGTAATGTGCACCATTTACATGATTCGCAGGAACTGAATGAGTGACAAGGACACCGTCAAATTCATAAGCAACAATGAACATGGCTTTAAGGGGATCCTGTTCTTGCCGATACTTTTTTGGCCGTGGGGAATCATTGTGCCGCCACTAATTTGATTGTCTCTTCAATTTTGGTTCTTATCATCGAACCCAGGTTTCATCTGAAGTTATGATACGTCGAAGGAAATGCTCGTCTTCACGTCCATAGGGTTCTAGGTGAAATCTCGCTGTTTTCATTCTCTGCCACATGTTTTTTTCTTTAAGATTGTGTGGAACCCATCGAGCACAGATTTTCCTCATCTTTAACTTCTTCTTCAGTATGTGAAGAAGCCTACCAGGAGCAATTCGAACTTCCCTCGCTAGTTCAATACAAATCCAACAACGGTGTTCTTCCAACAGTGCTCTTTCTTACAGCGTTCCGATGCACATCATCACTTGCTCATTGCGGTCTGCCATTCCCTTTTTTGATGAACATCTTCCCTCCCGTTGCGAAATGCATGTGCTCACCTAGCCACGGTACGATATGGTGAAGTCTCTCTACCACAAGCTTCCAGTAATGCTGTATGGCATTGTCGAGCATTCTTGCCTCTTGCAATCTGAATTTTAATGAAGCATCTTTGTTCGTATTTGCTAAACATTTTAGAGCACCACAGGTAACAGTATACAAATTAAACTCACTACATATGTCTTATAAATGAGATTATTGTCTTCAAACTGACAGTTAACACACATCAGATGCTTTTTGTCATTGTTATCAGTTTGATTTATCGGTGATAGCGCCACAAACAATGTTGCCAATAGTTATTGAATGACCCATGTATATTACTATTAATACACTTATTAAGAGACCATATCTCATACCAAATTACAATTAAATATAATGCTCGTTTGGATATTAGGGCCTACTACAAATAACTTCTCCACATGACAAAAGTAACGCCTGTCTTCCTTCTCTCTCTCTCTCTCATTTCCATCATTGATCTATATGATAGTTTTTAAAATGCGAGACTGATGTACGGTACACGTTATATCTGGATTTTTCTTCTTCAATTTATACGACACTTTACCTTTTACCAGTCTCGTTCCACTTTGATTTTATAACTTGTGTTGGACAAGCTCGTGGTAAAGAAACAGAGTTTCTCTCCGATGCTGTGACATCCCTATAATTCTTCGTGGTCGTCATCATCATATATGGTGCACTCAGGATAGTCTCAAACAAACTAAGTGGTTTACGCTTCACGGCACTTGCGACGTCTGAGTCCACTCGTAGAGTCGGAACAAATGACGACATGTTAAAGTCACTCTCATTGTATAAAAAATAACGCATAATCAAATAATAAATTCCATTCGTTCCGAAATTATGTTCGGTGAGTTTGGGAGAGTGTTCTAATCCATTCTTAAAGGATATGTTCAATTCCTCCAAGACTTTATTTTTAGAAAGTGAGTTAAGAGCATATTTAAGTGAAATAATACATAGTTCACGAAAAATGTAATTTTTTTACTCTTAAATATCTCGAAAAAATATTACAGATATCCATCGCAAAATATCAGACTTGCGTCCGCTAGAATAATTGTTTTGGCAGCCATTTTTCAACATAGGCGCGCTTTAATTCTCCTGTTGTCTATACTGTTTAAATCCATTTTTTATCGGTTTTTAGTTTTTGCATTTTTGCCTATATTCAAATTGTATCTCCTTCTACAAATTTTGAGCTAGCTGCATAAAATTTCTTCCACAACGAACATGATGATATACTGTATGAAAGTCTGTGTGGACATCTCAGTAGGATTTCAAAATAATTTAAAAGAAATATTTCGTTCTGTCGTGGCAATTCTTTATTTTCACATTTGAACTAGGCCTACATAAATGTAAATATCTTTTTGACGGAACACTTGAAATTTCCATGTCTGTAATTAGTATGTTGAACATAATAGTAAGATTTCTGTTAAAAATATTATATGAGGAGATCAAAAATTAAAATTGTTCGGTATTTTAAAATTTTAGTCGGTGTAGCCTTGTCGTAATTTTTATAATAGCCATAAGTTCTTAGTCGTTTCATGTAGAGAGCTGAATAATTAGGCTTATTTTATATTTTTGTTAAGATATTTTCTATTTCTACTTGTCAGACGAAGCGAATGCAAGAATTATGAACCACTCATGAGCAAACTAAGCAAGGAGATAATGGGGTAGGTTGGTCACCTCCTTTCCCCCTCCATTGCATATATCTCTGTCTAGTAATATATTTCACTAATAAGACTTAAGGTTTACTGTATCTGAGCAATTTTTCTTTCTCTGACACATATCGTCAACTGAGATATACTGCCTGATGAGACCTATAGTACATATCAGCTAGAAATTCAGTCAGAGTTAGTATATAGATTATGACAGAAATTAGTTAAAACGACAGCACATATTAATTTTTATACAATTAATTTGAAATCCGTAAGTAATATATTTTATACATGGAAACAAATACGTATTTCTTTCGTGTTCCTCAATATTCTTTTGGATATTAATGGAAAATCTTTCAACGGCTCTAAGGCCCCCTAAAATCAGGCTCATGTATTCATACATAATAATACATGAAACTAAATGAAACACTGATACTATGGCATGAACAGAAACACCAGTAAAATAAATCAACACCAAACGTGTTTCATTCCTGTACTGAGAATCATTCATCATGGTTTTCTCTACAGAAAGGGATATGGTATATGGGCAAATAATTGTTAGTTATGGGGACAGAATGACTCGTATATAAATATTTATATTTGTATTTATATTTATTTATTTCATCAATCTTTGTTCACGTCATGGCGGATTAGATGTGTTCCAGTTCTTAATCCGCCATCACTTTCTATACAAACATTACAAGAACAACTACATATTGAACCTATAAGTATCCTCTGTACACCCTAATAATAATAATAATAATAATAATAATAATAATAATAATAATAATAATAATAATAATAATAATAGCTCTTGTATTTAAAACTCTTACTTTAGCTTTTTCGTCCACACCTGTGGAGTAACGTTCAGCGCGTCTGGCCGCGAAACCAGGTGGCCCGGGTTCGAATCCCGGTCGTGGCAAGTTACCTAGTTGAGGTTTTTTCCGGGGTTTTCCCTCAACCCAATACGAGCAAATGTTGGGTAACTTAAGGTGCTGGACCCCGGACTCATTTCACCGGCATTATCACCTTCATTTCATTCAGACGCTAAATAACCTAGATGTTGATACAGCGTCGTAAAATAACCCAATATAATAACAATTTAGCTTTTTCACTTCTATACTCAATCTCTTAAAAACGTCTAGAAATATTATACAGTAGTTTCGAAAATAATGCAAAATTGCAGTGAAAGGGTGAGAATAAAGAATAATTGGAAATCTGGAAGACCAAAAATAATTGCAATTAGAGGACAAAATGTTCATGATTTCATATTACCCATCTACAAAAATTCGGAGATATATAATTATAATCTGAGGCAAAAGAAAATGACCAGCTGCCGTACGCGAAATCCCCTGCGGGAAACTTTGGTAAAGTCCGTGTTTTACACGTGAACGAAATTCTTATGCACGATTCGCCATGTTTTTCCTCTGTTTAGTTAGTTAGTTAGTTTGTTGTTTTTTCTGTCTGTTTTAAGTGAACTATCACAAAGCTTCAAGAGGTGCAAAATAAACATCCTTGCCCTAGTCATGTAAACCAGGCGCTGCCCGAACTGTACTTGAACAAATTAACGCTATAGATGGTCGGTCATTTCTTATGTCTAAGGCATGTCAATACGTCAGTCACGCATTAGTCTGGAAATTGATAATTGAGAAAAATGCCAGGCATCCATACAAAATCCAGATTTTGCAAGAGTTAGGTGAATACTATTTCAACGGAAAGAATGAATCCTGTGAAAGCTTAACTAATAAGACAAATAAGAGTCACATCAACTTTCTCTTGAAGTGACAGCGTCAGTGTTCATTACTGTTTATACTATTCTCATGGCAACATATCGATGGCTGAAAACCAGACTGTTCTAAGTCCAACATTTTATAAGAAAGAAATCTATGTTTCATTGTGTTCTAGTGCTTGTGAATCGAACAAAATTGTAAATAATCCTCTCCATAAGGTTACTATGACGCTATTCCAAATCGTTTCATGCAGCTTTGAATGTCAGGAGCTTAAGGATATATGTACGTGAATAGTTAAAAAAAAATAATTGTATTAAAAATTACGCAGAGTTTTCTGAATCCAGTGTTATATAGTTTATTAAATTTATTTATTTGTGCCAATTAAATGGACATGTTCTAACACAATAGCCAGTTAAGACATTCACTTTTTACTTTAAATTAAATTTCCCAAAAGTTGCGATTCTTCCACACATATTATTTCATAACTCCTCAACCATTAGAGATAGAATTCTGAAATTTTGCACAATGATTTCACATCTATTTATGCAAAAAATTGACTACAATAATACCCATATCTTTGAAAAAAAATGTCACAGAACATGTTAATTTTAATATATGTTACATAGGACACACAAAAAACTAATTGTATTAAAATTAACAAATCTACATGTCTGAGAGCAGTCCACTTTTTAGTAATAAGTGTATATTAGATGAAGTAAAAACTTAAAGATGTCAGAGAAACCGTAACAATGTTATGGTTACCAAATCATATAACTGCATATTTTTTTTCATATTCTGATAAAACTAGGTCTTAGGGAATTGTTATTATTAACTTTTTTTAATAATCAGCTATTAATTCTTTAATCAGCTATTTAAGTTCCAATAAGTCTTGTTATTGTACGATACATTATAATTTTTGTCTACTTCTGGATTCATTTTCTTGTAAAATTTTAGAAATTTGGAGCCTACATTTTCTGATATTATTTGTGATCGTTCACGTACATATATTCTTAAAATAGCTCTCCTGAAAAAAAAATAGTAAAATGGATCTGGAACAGTCTGGTTCTGGGCCGTCGTTATATTGAATGGCACAATATTACACAAAACATTCTCAGTATGTCATTATTGCCGGCAAGTATCTGCAAAATTGATTGATTTAACATAGAATTTAAAATTTGATAAACTTCTTCAGCTTTTGCGTCATTATTTTGTCTCAGCTTGCAGATGATCGTTTTCCAATGTTATTCATTTAGAATTCTGGTTTTATAAATATATTGTTTCTATACATTTTAGAAAAGAAGTAATAGATTTTCTTAATGAAATGTTTACCTGATAAATAGGTCGGTAGACGACGATACATTCAGTGCCTAGCCGAAGGGTAGATGCAGTAGATCTCTAGATCGCAGTTGGGTTTTAGTGACGCCCCAATATAAAGTAAACGCGTCTGTTATCGCGACCTATCACAATGATGCGACTTTAATTGTTACACTCACTAACTAACTCTCTATCGTTAGATAACACAAACATAACAGTGTAACAACTGACGGATCTCACAGGAATCAAACCAGGCGTTTCACGTGTTCATACGTAACCTTATTTCGGGAACGAATCCGAATCGACTCATGGTATTGTATGAACTCTTGCTCAGGTGACCATTCAAATAGGCTGGCAAAGATTGTCGGTTTCGTGATTGAATAGTGTGTATGATTTTGAAAATATTAGAAATAGTTTTCTTGTTAGTTACAATTTTTTATTGCTTTTGGGATTATAATACAGTGTAATAACAGTTATTTAAGATATAATTATTAAAAATGCATGTTATTTTGTAGGTAGGAATGTTTTCGTGCAGAATATATAAAATCAAAAGAGCAAAATTGAATCCTTTTCCAGCTTGTGTGTCGTACACTTTCTTTTAGACAGCCATCCGTTTCTATTATAAGGACAATTACTCAGACATCTACATTGTTGTATTCCCTTCATTACAATAGTGAAACTTTACCTGTTGAAAAACATTCAGCGCCCCTTAATTTTTATAAGTAGGTCTACATTTACCACGGACTTTTCACCCATAACTATTCATTTCGAATTTCCAGATTTTGTCATTCACTTGATTTCACCTCGCAACAGAGCCTTGGAAAAACAGAGCTTTCAGCACCAGCAGACGTCTGTAACTTAAGAAGTTTTCACGGAGCAGTGGCACGTCACATGTGGCATCTCACCTGAAAACGAACAGATGAAAATCAAATTAAACCTTTCATATAGGAGTGACATGACTCGTCACATCTGCCACTTGTCTCCTTGAAGCCATTCGCATGTCGGACCGGATCGTTTTCTTTCCAGAGTGCAACTTATCACCTAAGTCGCGCATGCGCAGTGAGTGATCCAAGTTCCAACCGAACTACAGAGAATACCTGACGAGTTCATTTTCTGCTGGTGCGCGGTGTTTCATCTGCTGTTACATATTTCAATACATATCTCTTCCAGGAAGTGAGTCCTTCAACATTTGTTGAGTTTATTGAATCTTACCAATGTATGATCTACGTCACCAAATTGCAGCATGAAGGATGATCAGGACATGGCATGGAACTATGTGGCTCAGCAATTTTCTTCAAATACCAAGAATAATATAGGGTAAGGCAGTGTAATTTTGATAAAAATTGAAGCGGGAGAACAAACACCAAATCTGCTGTAAAACTCGTGAAGTTTCTCTGAATGCATCTCTAGTTGCCTTGAGACTGCGTAAGTGCTGTGCATTGTCTTTCAGATATTGATATATCTAATACCTCCTCTTACGTCTTCTTCTGGCGATCACAACAGCGGTCAAAGTAATAATTATACCATCATAATCGTCAGAAGACGTCTTGAGAACTGGGAAATAAGCGAAAGAAGACATTTGCCTCTGAAAACTGCCACTTTTGTCTGCAACTTTCATGTCATTTTTCACATGCCACTTGCCTCCTATCATTTGTCGTCTGCTATTTGCCATTTTGGTGTGAAATCTCCCTAGTCTTGCCGGTTCTCCTTCTCTTTGGCTCGACGACTGGACTGGAGATGCTATGGATGCGACGATTTTAGTTGTTAATGATGTTGCTTGTAAACGTGCCCAATTATCTTAACTGCCCAGCCGCCTAACGTTCTAGTTGAAGGTATTTTCGGATTTTTCTCTTACAAAATTTAAACAGGTTGCTTCAGTGGGACAGTCGGAACAAAGTGAGACAAGAGTCTTTTAGGCTAGGAGCTCATACAAAGGTTAAGATGAGATTCAATAGCACTAGCAGGGACGCGATTCATATCGTGTATCTTTTAAATGCTTCCCTTTCCATTTCACCATTCATTCACTCTCTCTCTCTCTCTCTCTCTCTCCTCCTTATTTATTCATTCAACTACATTTTATTCTACGTCACCAATCTTTAAAATATTTGTTGAAGAAATTTGTTTGTGTACTTTCCTCGACCAAATACAGTCACTATTAAAAGTAAGTTTGTCATTGTGCGACCCGCTTTACTGATTGCTGTCATATGATATCGGATGAGAAACAATTGACAATAGTTTCAAATAGTTGAAAATTAGTGTTAAAATAAATTTTGACTAGCGTTAAAATTATTTTTCATTAGTGTTAGAAATAATTTTTTCATTACTGTTAAAATACTTTTTGGACGATCATGCTTCTCTTCCCTTACTCAACATTTTCGTTTACATGTTTCGTAAGTTGACAATACCGCACGTTCTGCAAAAGAAGAAATCATAGTACTGTAATAAGTGTGCGATAAGTAGAAACAAACGAATCCTTCATTTAGAAAAATACACAAATTCATATTTTCTTTTAGACTTTTCCAATATTAACTTAGCGCAACCGATCCTGTATACTTCTTCAATCCCTTCATCCACTAATTTCTCTATCAATTCTTTTGCCATAATCATTAAATGATTACAAAACTTTTAATTAAACTCTTATATTAATCAGATGACTCACTTAATAAAATAAGCATTTTACTGAATCAGACCGGTTCATGACAGAAATAGGATTACGTCACTTATTTATTTAATCAGATTAATACAAATGTCATTATCGGAATCAACAATGACTATCAGTTTACACTAAAACAAAATAACTCTCATACTGCCTAAGCAACGACGTTCAAACTTTCTTATAGAAGAAATGCTTACTTCCCAAACAAATTTATGCATTATTCCAAATGAAAAACAAATTTGTTTAAATGACGATCATCCAAAAACATAGTGTGCAATACTTTTTTCAAAAGTGTTGCCTCGATTCTGTTATAACGCACTTAGGACACTTGTATCGCAATATACTATTTCGCAACGGTGTTACAAGTATTTTTCACACTGTTTCTGTAAGTTCTTTTAGCACGCCAAACAAGATTGTCTACCTTTGTAAGACCTCCTTTTATGAATGGGTGGATAAAATATCTTTATGAGATTGTTCAGATTTAAAATTTGTTTCTTGTACAATTGCTTTAGCTTCATAACTATGATTTTTCCGACATTTAGAAATTGTTTTACCACTAAAATAAGAATTTATACCACCCAACACTGTCGTTGCTTTATTTACAATTATTTTATGTTGCATTTATCTTTTATCGTACTAATGCTAGAATAAAAGCAAATCTCTAAGCTTTACACAAATATAAAGACCTAATAAATTTTGAATAGAACTGGAGTTAGCGTAAGTATTGCTCATCCCTGCATTGGACAGTATTTGATAGTAACTTCAAATGGACCTCAACCAAACCGCCGTAAATCCCTAACAGACCGATGTTTCACATCATCCAATTTGTGACAGGTAAATGAGATTTACTGCACGTACATTTATGCTAAATTATCCATCAAACCATACCGTCAGTACGTACACATTGATGAGAGTATGTTCATGGACAAGCAGTATAACAAGTTGAAATCTCGGGAGCAGGAAAACATTAGAATTGATTTTCTTTCTTAAAGCCTCCTTTGGACTACAAAATTTTATATCTGTGATTAATTATCGTGCAATAAATTTTAAAGCGTTATTTCGACATCGTCAGATCCAGACTAGCCGATTAAAAAATATAAGAATAGAAATAATCTAAATCGTAGGACAGTTGACTGAAAACTTCTAAAGATGTGTTGTGTCATGACGTTCCTAAAAGCGGTTTATACGACATTGTTATTGTAATTTATACAACATTTTGCTCCCAATTCTTACGAAAACCATATAGACTTATGACTATCCGTACCTCATTCAATTGAGACTTAGTTACCAATTACACTACAGCTCGATTGTCAACAAATGGCAGAAATTTGTTATGGATAAAACGGCAATAAGGCTCAATCTTTCCAAATACTAGGACTTTCTCCTTTAATTCCATTCCATAAGATCTGCACCGGTCATTACAGCTCAGTATCTCTGAATTGCTTTTGGTATTTGAAAGTGTCAGTGAATAAAATATCGTTTAATTATATTTAAATCCATATAACTTGTTCAAAAAGTAAAAATTCCAATTATCGAAGTACTAAATGTTCGGATCGCCAATTATCCGGATCGATTTTCAAGAAATTAAAGAAATTTAATGGTTTATTCCAGGGACGGGAAACAGCCAATCTCAGAGAGCTTAGCTTCTCCCGCTACAGTTGCTGTTGTATGTATGTAGATACGCATACTGACTGCTCTGTTTACAATACGAGTTTCCCACCCCTGGTTTATTCATTACGGAATAGTAATATGCGTTACAAGAGCGGTATGTTGACGTTTTCATGTTCGAGGAAAATATTGAGAAAGCGAAACGTAGTTGAGCTTTTTTAATGTCCGAGAACATGAAAACAAACATACCGCTCGTGTATCGTGCATTATTTTGTGCGAAGATCGTTTATTACATACCTGAAAGAGGAATTTCTAATTAGTTGCAATGAAATCTCCATCTTGGTTTCTGTTCAATAACGGCAACTTTGGAAAACAAATATATCTGTCTTCAACATTGTTCCTATAAAATGTTTTTTTTGTGTTTACTATACTCCAGCAGGCCGTGATATACGTCTGTCTTTTTTTCCCCCCAGTCTATGATGAGTCTGGAATCTTGTTGATTTTTTCACGGCTTCCTTAATGTTACTTGCATTACAAATGCAGTAACTTTTGTGGTGTTGTAGAGTTTACTTAATTTTTGCAAATATTTAAAAACAATAATTAACAGTGCAATTTAGGTGAAATTGCAGTGATAAGTTTCCAATTTATAATTATTACTATATTGAACGTCTTTAAAAATAATATGTTAAAAGCCTAAAGCAGTAAAATGAATATGACGCTTAAGCGGTAAGAATAGGGAAATTGTTTTGTGTGTTACGTTGGGAATACTGAATGTGGTATTTCACACTTACCGCGTATTGGTTTTGTGCGGAAAGCAAGCAAATACGCACGATCTCGCACAAAATACTTTTATCTACTCAAAAGACAGCGCAGTATGTTACATAAGGTATTCACCCCCGTCCAGTTGTTTCGTGCGGTTGCTAGGCGCAGAGCAATGACCTTGGAGCTCTTTTCCGCAACACCCACTTCCTGTCGGGACAGTTTGAGTTACGACTCACGGCCCACTTACTGCTGTGTTGTGCAGGTGTTGAGTAGTGCGAGTCCAGTATTCCACGGTGAGATTCAGCTGCTGTTGTGGGTTTTGAGACTGATTTTCATTCCTGACCCAATTTCCTTATTTATGCATATCATGCCAATTCACACTGAGTCCGAATAACTGGATTTCTATTGTATTACGGCGATGGCATATAAGTTTATACTTCAAATATCATAATTATTTCTTTTATGAATTAAAGCATATACTTCATGTGAAATTCGAATTAATAAAAAAATGATGTGCAAGTTAAAACTTTCTGTACATACTCGCAGCTAATAACAACCCTTGCTCCAATCAGTGAATTTCCATGCTTCACGCTTGCGAAGGCGATTACCACAGAAACTAGTAGTTGATCATTAGTTTCGTAGTTATTTTCAGCCACTGTCTCTTTGATGTACTCCCACAGGCTGTTATCCAATGTGGTCAAATCGGGATTTCGTGGAAGTCATGGTAACGGTGACAGTGATGTTGGAGATACACGACCAAAATATCTTACTGAGAAGTTGTCGTTTAGAAAGAGATGAACAGTTAGTGCGAAATGGGCCAACCCTCCATCGTACTGAAACCAGTAACTCAGTTTTCTGTGAGTTGGGGTATTAACCAAGTCCGAATGTTTCCATATAATGTGTTGTTCATTTAACAGGCTCTTCAAAGAATGTAGCCCGTTTAACATATTTTCACCAACATCGTTCCACAACGTAACATGAAGTGGATTGTGTGACTGTCGATCATAAGCGACAATGTATGGGAGAAAAGATTGCATAAAAGCCGATGACTGTGTTACAAAAGCGCCAACAACCGTATTAAAAAGCGCCGAAATCAGTGCAACTGAAGTTCTACTGTGAAATATTTGAAAATTATTATTGTAGAATGTGGATTTCGCACCATTTCTGCGGAAATAAGTTAATAACTATTCACACAGTGACTAGTATGATAAATTTGAAATTGAATAATAATACATAACTGTAATGTTGCGAAAAAATTATACAGAGTGTTAAAAAAAAGTATCCAATATTTCAGGAGGTGATAGTATGCATCACAACAAAAAGATAATGTCTAATAAACATGGGTCCTACAACACATACTTTCTGAGATCTGAACACTTGTTCATAGGGGATGCTCAATATGACGTCCATTCATGGCAATGCATTTCTATAATATAGCAGACTACCAGATAATCATACTGTAGTTTGACACCCCTGACATGGAATAATGATACGTCGCAAGGAATACTGAAAACAAAAAGTCCGGTTACGGATATGAGCGGGATTCAGCAGAGATGGTGTTGTGAATTTTCGTAATCACCATGTGTAGGCTGATGAAAATCCCCATGGATTTGAAGAAACAAGGCGTAAGCACCGATTCTCAATCAATTTATGGGCAGGCGTTCTTGGTGATAGATTAATAGGGCCATACGTGCTATCACAGAGATTAACTGGGGATCGTTATCAGGACTTTCTTACCAACATATTAAAACAAATTTCAAAGAGTGCGTGATTTCTTATGCTGAAGGGCAGAGGAATGCATTGCCATGAATGGACGTCACATTGAGCACCTCCTATGGACAAGTATTCAGATCTCAGGAAATATATTTATTAGACATTATTTTATTGTTTTGATGCATACTAGCACCTCCTAAAATATTGGATACTTTTTTTTAACACATCTGTGTGTACATTGATGTGCCATCTGTTAAAATATCTATTTACTCATTTCATACAAATTGTAAATTATTTTAAATTGTTAACTTAAGTATTTCAGTATTAATATCCACCATATCGCGTTTATTAGTCAGGCTATCAAATTGCATATTTTTCAGTTACAACACAGCTTCTTTCAAATATTTGGAAACAACTAAAATAGGTTTCCTTCTTTCCTCCATATCAGTGATGTTAACGAGAGCGCAAGCGTGCCTCATCGCCCATATGCGCTGTTCAGAGCACGTACGGAACGCAGGTACAAGTCACTGATGAACTCAAGGGTTGTACATTACACATTGAGGAAGAAGTCGTTCAGTAAGTTTTAGGCTGACTGGACTCCTGACTTCTTACGAGTGAAAGAGGCGAAAATGTTCGTCTGATATATGGAAAGCATTTAGTCACGAAGGGGAGCAATGTGAAACGCCTGAAATTATTAATTGATGTACATAATTATGTATTGAAATTTTGTTGTTTTATTGACATTAAATACTAATAAATATATGTTTAGATATACTGTAAAGGTTCTTCCGCACTACATTGCATTGAAGTTTACAGAATAAAGTACAAAATGAGTATGATGCTAATAGCGTAGACTCGTTATGAATTCTGTCTAAAAAATTGTGAAGATATGTCGTCCATAGATTTTCAGTTTGACAATATATCCAGGGTACGAATAATTGCGGCGCAAATTATTTCTATATTTGGCAGTAAGCACTTATGTGAGCAATTTTCCTCACTTATGAACCTCACAAAACCAAGACTAATACCAAGATTATCAAAAGATAATAAGCGTGCTATGCTACGTCATGCTGCGGGAAACATAATTTCGCCATACGTAAGAAGGTTGGTGTCGGCAAAAACAAGAAAAAACACTTCTGTATTAAGCGAGAAGACAGGAATTTAAATTTGTTTCTAGAATTATGCGTTTCATATAATAAGTACATTATTAAGTATGCAACAGTTACATAAGAATTAATTAGGTAGGCCTCATTATCTAAAACATCTAAGATAAAAAATACACGGTTTATTATTTCTTGTAGGCCTACATTCATTTTTCCTTATGCACAATGTCCTGTAATTTCTTTCACTTTTGTATTGGTAAGTTTAAAACCGGAAAACAGTGTTTTTATACTAGTTGGATTATTAGATAATTAGATAAAAATTAATTATATTCTAACTATTATCTGAAACTATTTAAGTTAAGGAGAAGCTATGTTTATTATTTATTGCAGCCTACTATTTTATAACTCATTGCATTTATTAGAGTGGTACACTCTACAAACCATGTTCGGATTTCGTGTTGTTTTGTATGAATGTAACATGTTATCTATTATTTAAAAACAGTTTAATTCATCTCGCAATGACAGGCCAATAGAGTTTACATTGCTCACCCCTTCTTATTCTCTGCTGCTACCTGCAGAATAGATTCGTAGCAAGCAGTGAGCACTTGATCGCACGCGATCGCACGCACTACCGTCTACGTGCTCTTGACCTTGACATCGCTGCTCTATATAGCAATTCGAACATTGAAAATGGCTGTCGAATTGAACGAAGTCTTTTCTATCACATTTAACTCATATTAGCTTACTGGATTTCTCATGTAATTCATCCTCTGCTTTATTCTTACAACTATATCGTGAAACATGATTATCTAGTAGTACCTAAAAGTTCAGTGCTTCACGTGCATATTCTCTAGACTCGTATAAAATACACTTACTGATTTTATCGTTAGTTATCATTCTTCTTGATGAAGCTTTATAAGCAGGCTTACATTTCCGTGGTATTTCACAACCACCTAATATACGTATTTTTCAATCGTTCCTACACCTTTTTTTATAAGCTTATATATTCCTCGACACCTAACTCAGAAATATTCTAATTTCGCGCCGCTAATATAATGTGAGGCTTCTCCCATATCAACTTAATTTTCTCCCCACTGAGATTATCCATGTTAATTAACACCATGGGGAACTCGCTCCTTATTAGAATTTTTGGACCTCCTTTTATAATCTTCAGCCCAGATAAGTATGTTAGACCGTGGTTGCTAAAGGCCGTCATGATGCAACAGACGTCACAAGGAAAAAACGTGACAGGAAAGGAGAAAATGCTGTGGAAAATCTAATACTTTGAGCACCAGTATGTCGTTTAGTAAATTTCTTTGTTACAAACAAATTTATTACTTTATTAAGTCAAATTGAGTCAGTTTATACTAACATGGATATAATTTGTATTTCTTGTGGAAGGTGCATTGGGGTGTGAAAATAAAAAAGGGTAAATTATGTTTTTTTAAAAAATGAATGTTTTTCTAAACTCTGTTTTGGCCCTGAATTCCCTGTGCACTGAGCTGTAAACACCTCCTATTCCGCTTCAATAAATTTTAACCGAGTTCTACCGCCCTTTGCTAGAATAAAAACAGTTCTTATAACTTTTTCGCACTATGAATGATTAAAAATTATACCCAACTCATGACTTATCTATTACGAAATTTATCGTACATTCCACTACATTTACAATCAACGAGCATTTATTCAATATCTCAACTAATTACACCCAACAGTAATTCTTTAACATAAACAACATTTTAACGAGTAATCTTATAATAATAATAATAATTATCTGCGTCTCTATATAATAACTTGTCTATATTTTGCATTTATTATTATCTCTTAATCTCTATTTTCAGGTGAAACAATTACAAAACACACAACATCAACTACGAAAACTATCTTGAACTTACGACAATTCCCAGCCATGATTACTCTAAATATTTTATTATCTTCATTATAAAATTAAATTTTAACATTGACTAATTTAATCACAGTATATCAATTGTAAAGTAGTCATCAGCGTCAAACAACATTCATTCAAATGCCAACGGCCTCTCTAAGCGAAATAATTACAAAACACAAGAACATTAACTACGCATACTATCTTGTAACTTACGACAACTTTCAACCATGATTACTTTAAATATTTTATTATCATCATTTTAAATTTAAAATTAACATCATTGACAAATTTTAAAACATTGTATATTAATTGTAACCTGAGCTATATGTATAAAATAAAATATTCGTCCAGTCTAAGTTCAAATTCAAAGATTATCTCAATATTCATCCTGTTTCATGTTATATCTACATAAAGCTCATGAATTTCATGTACCACATATATTGTTCTCTATTTTCCTTGTTATTTGCGTAATATGTTATCATAGGTCCAGATAATATGTTTTGTTATATCTGAAGATGCCCTAAACGGCGAAAACGTTCATATATTGTTATTAAATAGCAAATAAACATTTGCAAGTTTATATGCCTTAAGATTGAAATTTATTAAATACTTATTAATAATTTACCAGGCATATTGATATATTAAAATGAATTGTAAAAAAAAAAAAAAAATTATGTGATTCTGGTTGTTCATAAAAAGAAAATTTATAATCGAAACCTATGTGAAGAATCGATTGGTGGTAGTACCATTTCCCGTAACAAACCGGGAGTAGGAGTACCTGTGGTCAACTTCGAAATTTCAAATGAGAACATGGGTCATTGAAGGTACCATTGGAAAATACTTTTAAAAAGAAACAACTTTTACTGAAACTTTTTTTCTAACTTTTATTGTTTACTCACAAAGCAACAAAAATGGTATCTTCTAAGAAATGCTGTATGCTGTTTATGTACGTACACTCTTCATAGCAAGTGTTCAAAATGTACGCCACCCTGTGCTAAACAATGTTCTGATTATTTCCTAACATCCATGATTGCACTTCAGCACAGCTGAGAGACCCACAGGCTTCTCTAATTCTTTGTTTCATGTCTTCTCTAGTTCTATTATCATGGTCCGCTCCTGCATTAGAACAGAGCATCTGTGCCGGTATGTCTGTACCCGCTTGAGATGTACTGTGTACTTATAAGCCCACTCCTCCCTATCCAGCAACGTTGCAAAACATCTAATATTGTAAACTTCAATAATTAGTTAAATATTGCAATTATAAAAAAATTGTAAGGACCTTGTTTCTTCCTTATGACATGAATAATCATCAGTTAAAATAATGGCACTTATACCCTTTACACCCTGTATATCCTTAAAGAGGATCCATAAACATACGTTGTAACATTATTGATGTAGGAAACTTTTTATAACATGTTTATAGAACTTTGAGATCTGAAAAGTTTCTGCAAAAATAGTCTGCTGTTTGACTACAAATAAATTAGTCATCTCATTTGTTTTATTATTTTTCGCCGTTAAACAAGTTTGTACATACCACACTACTTTCTTGTTACATAGGTAGCCTATTGCTTTGTGGTACTGCATCGGAAATCGATTGCACTAAAAAGCAGGCGTTCCTTCTCACGGTCGGTTTGAACGAAAGTTTTTGCGTGAGTCAGAACACAAAGTGAGAGAATAGATCGGAATTTATATCACATTTTCAGTAATAACATAGCCATAGAACTGTAACCACACGTCATTGCGGTTCATAATGCAAATGGCACAGACAGTTACACTGTTATAACTTCAACATATAAAGTTACTTCAAAACTCATGACAGTTAACAAATCTCTGAAGCTTTATTTAATACCAGTATATCTAAAAATAAAACCGTCATATTTTTCACAAAGAACTGGAATTTAACATCACGATACCTTATTAATATCTCTAATTTAGCTGTATTTGGCATTTTAAATTGAAACTTTAACACGTCATAATATGTTTACTCAAATTTCGTATCGATATTGTTCTCAACTTTATTAATGTCTGTAACGTTTTTGTTCTTAAAAAATTTTAACGTATCTTTATAATCGTTATTGTGAATCATATATGATATGATTGATATGATATGATATGATATGATATGATATGATATGATATGATATGATATGATATGATATGATACGATATGATATGATATGATATGATATGATATGATATGATATGATATATGATGTGATGTGATGTGATATGTGATGTGATGTGATATGTGATGTGATGTGATGTGATATGTGATGTGATGTGAACATTTACATCCATGTAATGTGGACCTCACAATTTTTGCATCTGGTGCCACAATTATTACATTTTTGTAGACGCTCTTATAATTTAACTTTCGACCCCAATTAAATTGATCAGAATTCTCACCTTTGCAACCTAACAACTTAATTTTATCATTCAAAAATTGCCACTTTTACGACTTTGTTCTTGATTTTCAGTACACTTACATCGAACACACACTGTTTTTAATAATAGGCTACTTCTTACTAAAACATACTACACCATTATCCAATATGTTCGTTATTATGTCTGTTTCTTGTGTACATTTCATTTTCAGATCTCACTAATTTTCTACATATTATACTTCACTATCCTAGCTAGCCTCCTCAACCATACTCCTTACCTATTTTATTACCTCTATCGTCTTATCTAACTTCCTATTACACTCCTCTAATTCATATTTCAATTTATTTACTAAGTTCTTAGTCGTCTCTTCCTTAGCCGTCTCTGGACCAGAAACATCCACTTCACCCTTTTCTGTTATAAACTTGTCATTCTTTTTCTTCACTTCACTTCTCACTACTTCAGTTCTTGCACTCACAGAAACAATTTCACTTCTCCTTTCGATGCATGCGAATGAAATAAAGGATTTTCAGTGTCCTACAATTATTTAGAAGGGACTGATTTGGTAGAAGATAAAAATATGTAACAAAGTTGACATTATTTTCTCGTTATATATTTTACGCTTTTTAAATCAATTCAGTACTTTTTCGCACTAATAGTGACTGATTACATTACATTTTGACATGAAACGTCTCTATTTGACCCACAATGAGAGACAAATTTGTAACATTATGACATGAAACATTTCGTCCTGTATCATCTGTATTCGACTTGTACTGAAAGAAAAAAAAATAATTTGGTTGAACAGAAATTACAATGATGTAATTCGACTTCGATCGCCATGGAAATGCTTACGTCATATACGATAAATTGCAACAATACGAACGAGTGCATTTCTATACAGCTATACAGATGTGGTGCCCGCACGTATACAAAACCTGCTTAGGGGAGTTTGTTATGATTTATGGAGTATGATTACACTATACTGTATTTTAAAAAATAGGCCTAATGTTATTCTGTTGCTCTTATAATATGTTTGTTATACAGAAGAAATCGTCCCGCTAAGAGTTTTAAACCGTACGGATTAGCAGGCCAATGAAATTTAGGGGTTGCTTGTGTCCTTCCTCCTCCTACCTGCAACCCCGAAATGTCATTGGCCTGATAATCTGACTGGTTTAAAACTCTTGGCCCGGCCGATTCCTTCCGTATAGAAACATACTATAGACATGGGAAATAGACGCGTGAACATTAATATGCGTATATAACTATAGAAAGTTAATACGAGTTTGGTAACATAACACATTGAACAATATTATACATACAGATGTACTATATTATCAGAATTTTCTCTTAAATCCAATGCACGGGTCTTCTGACCGTACGTGCTGTGTAAAACATGTGCTACTTTGTAGGTTTCACCCCCCTCACCTGTGATTAGAAAAGAACACACAGATTAAAATTAAAATAGCAAAAACAAAACACATTATATAATATATCCTAACCTAAAACAGGCATAAAAGTGTATAATTGAGTAGTTACCATTATCTCTCCGTCAGTTCGCATCACAAACTTCAACAGCTGCAGTTCTAATCTGTCTCGCCTTCAAGAGGAACAATCCAGTCTTTTGTTCGCATTCTCAATTTCCCATGAGGTTAAGATATGCAAGCAAGCTCCTATTCTGACTTAGCATCGAAGGTGGTAGACATTCTCTCCTGATATGTTCCGATTCGACACACTGCAATAAAATATGTCTCGAAGAGTCCTTTTCCCCGCACAGTGTACAAAGGCGCTCTCCATCTTCGTTGACAATTTTATTACCCTTGTCCACACCTGTAGAGTAACGGTCAGCGCGTCTAGCCGCGAAACCAGGTGGCCTGGGTTCGATTCCCGGTCGGGGCAAGTTACCTGGTTGAGGTTTTTTCCGGGGTTTTCCCTCAACCCAAGATGAGCAAATGCTGGGTAACTTTCGGTGCTGGACCCCGGACTCATTTCACCGGCATTATCACCTTCACCTCATTCAGGCGCTAAATAACCTAAGCTGTTGATAAAGCGTTGTAAAATAACCTACTAAAATAAATTATTACCCTTCCATGCCTCCATTCTTAGCCACGCTAAACCTGCTCTACTGTCTTTGTTACAAGAATTTATGTAGTCACACCTCCCCCAGTTAAGCATGAGATCTGATTGTAAATGTACTGAGGATTTTTCCGAACATCGGAGTTGTATCTACATGTAGATGGATACATAAAAATAACATTATTTGTAAGATCTTATCATATACTTATACGAGTATACAATATCGTGACTTACTTTATTTGTCCTTTTAATGGTAGGCTATTGTTTTAATAGATTATTATTATTATTATTATTATTATTATTATTATTATTATATATTTATACTAATTCCATTATTCTAAATTCTAATATTAAACCCAGTCACAATATTTTATGTATTTCAGTGAACGTAATACGGCTCTTACTATCTTCTTACTCATTATACGTATCTTATAGCGTATATCGTTGGCTTACTTTTGAAACCTCGTAAATCCAATTTTTATTGAATTTTGAAATCTGTGGATATTTGCAATGTGCGTCTACGATAACACCTTGTAAGTCTACAAATATTTATATATTTTATAAATAACAAGTGCATAGCAGTTGTTAGCGGGGGGCATAAACAGAATAATTAGTTATTTTGCTCTCGTGTGCAATTGCGTCAAATGCAGTTACGATTATTTAGAAGTAAGCCAGCGTTATTCACTTAAAATGCAGTCATGTAAATGATTTTTGTTGTGCTTAAAATCCGTTATTTTTAATCGTACTTGAACCTATGGTTTTTACTAGATTGATGAAGAGAAATCAGTAATTACCGAGAACAGTGGAATTTTGAATTTAATTTAACTGGTTCCTATGGATACTTTCTCCGTGGAACTTTCGCCGTAGAAATCCAGTGATGTTGATCTCCTGGAAAAGGTAATACGGTGCACTTCTTCCCTTATGATGATAATGCTGATGACTCTAAATTGAATGGAAATAGCAGAGTTGCCGTAAAAAAAACGTGAATATCCTGAGAATATTAAAGAAAATACAGTCTTTTTCCACTACAAATACAATACATATTTTGGTACTAATAAATAATTAAATCATACTACTACAGGTAGATCAAACCTTCAAATTTTTGGCGTTGTTTAGCGATAAATTTTCTTCAGCTCTTCAATCACAAGCAGTGATACATTTATGAAAAAATCGGTGCTCAAAATAGAATACAATCACAGAAAGCAAACCGCTTCCTTTATGAAGTTATGTTGCAGCTAGTAGCAAAATGCAAATCTGATTGCCTTGAAAAAGCTGAGTGGTATAAAATTACCTCAATTTCTGTATTATTTCTGCGTCAGGGCTATACAATTAAAAACGCATAACACTTTATTTTTCGCACGGTACTTGTCTTTCTATTAAGAACAGCAATAAAGGTTTTCCATGATAAACATCAGAGGCTTCGTTTATTATGATGACTAACAGTCGTCGTTTTGTGGCTGCAGAATTACTCGTAAAAGTGGTCTGGATGTGGTATTTATTACTCGATTTAATTCAGACACCCCCTAGAGGTTGTACCTCACATCACAGCTGACGACTTACGGTAATGTCACCTCATCTTGAGTTTAATATTGAGTTTGAATACTGTATCGTGTTAAGAGACAATATAAAAGTGGACTGTAAAGTAGCGTAATATAATTATATACACTTAGATCATGGAAAAGGCTGAAGAATTTCATTTAACAGTATACCTGGCCTTTGTAGATTATAGCAAAGCTTTCGACTCGGTTGAACACTTGAGTGTAATGCAAGCACTGCATACGCAGGGAGTCGACAACAAATACATCACGATACTAAATAAACTGTATAATCAAAGCTGTGCCAAAGTGAAACCGAGATCCAAGGACGACCATTCGGGCAAGAGGAGTGCGACAAGGAGACCCAATTTCCCCAAAATTATTCACAGTGTATTAGAAAACATTTTTCGCAAACTGAACTGGAACAGAAATTGTGGAATAAACATCAACGGCAGCAGACTAAATAATCTATGATGACGTCGTATTGTTCGCCAAATCACCCAGAGAACTGCAGTCAATGCTCCAAGATTTATGCGACACCAGCAGATCAGCAGGCCTCCTGATGAATATGACCAAGACACAAGTAATGTCGAACGGGCCGGAGTCACCCATAATAATTGATGGTGCGGAACTACAATACGTATCTGAATACGTATACCTAGGACAGCTAGTCTCCTTTCATCAGAAGACAGAGAAAGAAATAAAACGAATGATTTCTCTCGCGTGGAAGGCATTCTGGAGTCTCAAGTTCATCGTACTGGAGGGAACACTCAGCAAGAAACTCAGAGTAGAAATATTGGAGACCTGCGTAACTCCTGTACTGTTATATGGGTGCCAGACGTGGTCTCTTACTGCCAAATTTCGTAACAGTCTCCAAATATGCCAAAGAAAGATGCTGAGAAAGATACTAGGCTTATCACTGTGGGACAGAGTTCCAAACGAAGTGCTACAAAAGATGGCAGCAATTAAAGATCCAGCACTGCAAGCCACCAACACCAAATGGAAGTGGGGAGGCCATGTTGCATGACTTAGAGACGGAAGATGGACGCAGAAAGTCACACTATGGGATCCCCGCATTGACAAGAGATCACCCGGAAGACCAAGACGAAGATGGGCCGACCTCTTCAGTGAACGAGTAGGAAGCCATTGGTCAAGCAGAGCAAGACATAGGGAAGACTGGAAAAACATAAGAAGACAAGTGAACAGCGACTAAAACTAGTGCGACAGAAACAAGCGAACAATACCAAACTGTGCAGAATGTGAACCAAGTGAACAATTCCACTCTTACGCGGAGTATCTCACCGCGTGAGACAAATAGAGCTCTCCCTCTATAGGAGGAGGCCTTTGCCCTTAACGGGACATTTTTAGGCTAATCATCATCAATCCTCTACGCTAAGGCCGGCAACGAGTACTCCCCGCTTCGGCAATACAGAACTGGAGCGTGCTCGTAAGGGAACACAACTGATGTGTCTGCAAGTACTGTGTGGTTACGTGCACTATTGTAGAGCTGTACAGTTGTACTGTACATTAGCGGCGCGGTGGTAGAAGGTCAGGCTTATTTCTTATCAGTAGTACCACTGCTTGTGTGATTGCAAATAAATTGTAACTAATAAAATATGCAGTAACTAGAGAAACAAACTGTTCATTCTACTCTTATTAAATTACAATAGAAATTACTATGCTTGAATAGTAGTATAATAGTAGTAATACAATAATAATAATAATAATAATAATAATAATAATTGTAACAATAATAACAATAATACAATTATAGTGAATAACATTACATTTCTTGTCAAAGAAAGCAACATTATCATAGTTTGTAAACCTAAAACTCTATAAACAATATAAGCGTACCTAGCAAACTATCATTAATGTAACAGAAAGGAATACATAAATTTCATACACGGCAACATTTTCGAAAGTCAGAATACAAAATAATAATTAAATTCAATTCAATTTATTAAGCAATTAAACATACAGTGATAGGCTTCGTCACAATACAGAAAGGGGGAAAAAACATACATTTCAAAATGCACATATAATTGAAAACAGTAATGTTTTATTACAATAAAAACACAAAACATTTTGAAACTCTAAAAGTTAATGAAAATACTTCACTCTTAATGTATTATTTGTAACTAAATGTAAATAACTTTATTTATTAAAAAACAATTTCGTATGAATTTATGTTGAGCAACTCAACTACAGAGTAGAAAGGATTAATTAAAAGCCAATCATAAAACCTAATTTTGAAACTATTGATTGGTAACTTATAATATTGACTGGGAAGCTTAGTATATAATTTCATCTCCATGACAGAAAAATTTGTACTAGTTTCATGTAATCTACAGTACGGAATATTAATTTGTTCACTATTTCTAATTTAATGATCAGGTATATTGGCTACTAATGAGTAATTGTCTATATTTTGTCGAGTGTAAAGGACTAGATCGTATATAAATTTATGACAGTTAATATTTGTGATTGTTTGAAAAGTGGTCGACAATGTTCAAGATAGTTTGATTGACATAGAATTCTAATGGCTTTATTTTGCAAAATCAAGACACTCCCAATTTTGCTTCCATTTCCCCAGAATATTAAAGCATACCGAATTATCGACTGAAAGAACGAAAAGTAGGCACAGCTTAAATAATTTTGAGAAACGCAAGTCACTAATTTCTTTAATAAATATATAACTCTTGATAATT
Source organism: Periplaneta americana (assembly GCF_040183065.1). Lineage (NCBI taxonomy): Eukaryota > Metazoa > Arthropoda > Insecta > Blattodea > Blattidae > Periplaneta > Periplaneta americana. The sequence goes on from NC_091125.1 coordinate 77,838,375, forward strand.
TTGTGCATATATATTCGATATGTTTTTCCCATGTTAAACTGAAGCCTATAAAAAGTCCTAGAAATTTGGTATAGTTTTGTATGTATCGAATATGAATGAGGTCTCGCCCACCTCATTACATATTGCTCGACTAGTATGACTAGTCAGTTTGTTTTTATACCATTAAGTACGAGAAAAATTCGTACCGGCACCGGGAATCGAACCCAGGACCTCTCAGCTGTGCGCGCTGAGTGCTCTCTAACCAACTGAGCTATGCCGGGACCCGATTCACGACGCCGGCCGAACTCCTCTCGTAGTATCGTGTTACGGCCTTACTGCCTGCATTTAAGACGATACACGTCATATATATATATATATATATATATATATATATATATATATATACAGCAGCGCATATTAAATGACTTTATGGCCATATTCATATAGTTTTGTATGTTGTCCTTTTTTATAACATGATTTAGGCTAAGAGTTATGTTGATAGTCTTTTCTTGATTAGGCAAGCAACCATTAGATTCAAATCATAAAGCCTTCTGTGATAGAATATCATTGGTTAGAGAATATAATTAATTCAGAGTAGAGCTAGATGTAGTGTCATCAGCATACGTAATTGTTATAGCTTTAATGAATTTAGGAAGGTAATTTATTGCTACTGGTTCGATGCGAAAAAGCGCGCCAAATTATTGGCGCGGTTTGTGACCACTGGATGAAACTTGGATCCACTACTACATACCAGAGACAAAATAGCAGTCGAAACAACAGGAGCACAGCGATTCTCCTACACCTACACCAAAGAAAGCAAAAGCTGATCAATCGGCTGGGGAAGTCATGACGTCCGTGTTCTGGGATTCTAAGGGAATAATCGTGATTGACTGTCTAGCAAAGGGGAGAACAATAACCGGAGAATATTATTCAAATCTCCTGCAGCAGCTGAAAGGGAAAATTCGCAAGAAGACACCGGATATGGCCAAAAAGAAAGTGTTGTTTCATCACGACATTGCATCTGCTCACATGTCTGCAATTGCTGTTGCTAAACTATATAAACTACGGTTCGAATTGTTGCCACACTCCCGACTCCACCCACTCACCAGATCTCGGACCATCACAATTTTTTCTTTCCCTAAAGCTCAAAACTCTCTTGTCTGGGAAGAAATTTTAATAAAATGAAGAGTTTATCGCAACAGCAGAAGACATTTTTTTTTAGACCTCGAGGAATATGTGTACAAGGATAATATAGTAGGATTGCAGCATCGGTGGATTAAGTGTGTGAATCTCAGGAGGGATTTGTTGAGAAAAAACATTGTTTCAGAATAATCCTAGTTTAATTTCTATAGTCTATGTGTATGAATTAATCAACCTATATTATATTTGTATTCTATAATTTTGAAAAAAAAAATATATATGTATAGTCCTACTTTTCACGTGCTATATTATTCTTCTCTAGTGTTAATATTATATTATATAATTCCATTACCGCTGTAATTTAAATTTTAGTTCCTATTTTATTTTACATATTTATTTTTATTATTATTATTTTTTTATTTTCTATATTTCTCTTATATTAATATTGTATTATATAATTTCTGTAACTGTAATTTTAATTCTATTTCCTATTTTATTTTATTTTATTTTCTCTTATAGGCCTATTAATATTATATCTGAACTGCGACCAAACACGAGCGCTGCTCATTCGGTCTCAAATTTTGTTAATGCTACTGTATCTCCTGTTTTATATTGTTTGTATTATTTTATTTCTATTTCTCTTGTTTGTTTGTAATTATATTCTTTATTCTGTATATTTAAATTTTAAATAAATAAATAAATTTAATTTATTATTATTAAAAATGTCAGGCTATGAAATTTTCAAACAATCCTCGTACTACATTCACAGAATTATACCTCCAGCTGACAAAATCTTGACACAAAAATGTATTGGTTATTTGTCACTACATGAATTACTTTGTAAAAATAAAATGACCTCAGAATAATGGAACCAAAGTAAGGAAAAGGAACTATTTTTCTTCAAAAGTGTGTACATTTCTCAAAATGAAGTTAAGATTCTTTGCTAGATACAAATATTTCAAAAGCTAGCGACGATCACAATGGAATCCCCTTTCTAATGAAGAACTATCTGCATTTGAGCAGTTAGTCATTAGCACATTTCCTGTATTTAATATTTATCGGGTTATTTTACGACGCTGTATCAACATCTCAGGTTATTTAGCGTTTGAATGATATGAAGGTGATAATGCCGGTGAAATGAGTCCGGAGTCCAGCACCGAAACTTACCCAGCATTTTCTCCTGTTGGGTTGAGGGAAAACTCCGGAAAGAACCTCAACGAGATAACTTGCGCCGACCGGGATTCGAACCCGGGCTACCTGGTTTCGCGGTCAGACGTTATTCCACAGGTGTGGACCCACTTCTTTATTCTCAGACGAATTCCATGAAGTAATTCTCCTCTTAAACGAATAGTACACTTAGAGTAAAACTTGTTCAACTAGGAATCACAATGAAATAAATATTTTGCAATGTACAAGATTATATTAGTCTCAAAATACGTATTTGATTTAGAACATACTTTGTAAGATTATTGCATACCGGTACCTATTATTACGGAAACACTGATAAACATAAATGATATAATAAATGTCATTACTTACTATTATTATTATCAATATCAAATATTATTATTATTATTATTATTATTATTATTATTATTATTTATACTGGTATTATTACAAATACCGTATTTAATTAGACCAACTATTTAGGTCTAATATCCTTATTATGTTATCGTGTCACCGGCTTAGCTCGATCGTTAAGACGCTTGCCTGCTGATCCGGAGTTGAGCTCGGGCGAGGGTTCGAATCCCGCTAGGGCTGATTACCTGGTTGGATTTTACCGATGTTTTTCCCAACCGTAAGCCAAATGTCAGGTAATCTATGGCGAATTCTCGGCCTCATCTCGCTATCACCAATTCCATTGACACTAAATCATCTCGTAGTTGATACAGCTTCGTTAAATAACCAAGGAAAAATGTGTTATCGTGTGCATGTGTACTGTATAGTTTCTACAAATAACATTTCCTCATGAATTGGAAACTAACAATTTCCCCCCCCCCCTCTCTCTCTCTGTCTTTTATCTGGCAGGTGTTAACGTAATGAAACTCATCATCAGTACTACCAATGATGCGTAGTAAAACAAAAACTTGTCGTTTACCTTCCTGTTTCCTAATACGGTAGAGTCTCCATTATCTGATCCAAAGTGTACTTGGAAGAGATTGTATAAGGGAAAATGTCGGATAATGTAGAATGAAAAAGAATATAAATAAAATAAGTGTTGTAGTAAAATATGTCAGTTACTGAATAAAATAATTAGAAAAAAAAGTTAATGAATAATGAGAATACAGTAGGCTCAGAATAAATAAATATTTACAGCACAATATTTAAGGAAAAAAAGTCATTAATGCTTGTTTGCCTTCTGATTGACATTTCCTCGCTGCGAGATCTACCACGGACAGTGACGGATAATACGGAATGTCGGATAATCGAGACTCTCCTGTACACATACTACGATTTTCTGGAAAACCGATTAGAGTCAAAGCCAGCGTGGAAGAATTTCATTGAAAATTTCCTTACCTACCAATCTTTCGATGCAATAGGTGCATCGGACGGACACTAAATAATTTCCTTTATGTAGAGCTATGGCTTGTAAATTACACTTCAAGAAAATAATAATAGTGTGGAGAGTAATGTCATTAACAATATAAATTAAACAACTGAATCGTTACAAAACTCGTAAAACGTGTCATAATGATTATAGGTGTGCTTCATCTACATGACTCCAATTCTTATTCTTACCCTTCAATAAAATAATGTTTCAGTCACATGTTTTAGTAAGCAGAACACGATATGCGCGTGTCTGTGTTTGAAGGTAGTTACAAAAGCCTTTTCACAGCATGAATTATTAAATATACAGCTACAGTGTATCAAAGGAGATAGCAATACATAAGACAAATGTTGTCCCAGGCTTGTAGTTACCAAGGCGGAGAGAGGTTCATCAATAATTTCTTTTAATCTTAAAGGTGAAGTCCCTTATCATGAAATATGGCGGCCATAAAGCTGTTTAAATTCAGGTAGCTGCTTGGTTTGCCCCGGCAAACGAATCGATATGAGCAGCCAGCGGGCGTATCAAGTGGCAACGAAATTTGCATTTCAAATCCTCTCAACACCCCGCGCACGCCCCCTTTTCTTCGGATGAAACGTACACTGAAGCCTGCGACGAATTCAGACAACAATAAGACTTCTTAACAGCTGTTAGTTAATACGCAGAGAAACAGAAACTTGGGCGAGTGTTGCCAACACATGAATTGGAAATAGCGATGAGTTTCTACAGAATTAAATAAATTTCGACTAAATTTTTTATGAACGTGATTATCACCACCACCACCACCACCACCACAACATGATGATCTTCATTATTCCTGTTCCCACCAACTTCTTTTGGGTCTTCCACTGTCTCGTAGTCCATTAGGTGTATAGCGTAGAAAAGAAAAAACTTCCATCCATGGTACGTGAACTGGTAAGCGTTATTACTGGGATGGCAGTGTGATATAGTTATCTCACAGAGAGCGATGTTACGCGTAATGCAGTTGTAAGTCGACCACCGTGCATAGTGTAATTAGTTAAGGCTGGTTTACAATAAACCGGAAACGAGAATCGGAACGAAAACGAAAACAGTAAAATTGTTAAAATGTATACATTTAAATGTGAGCATTCACAATTAACGAAAAGCTTGCCGGAGCCCGGGATCGAGAACGGAGAGTTGGCCAAGTTTCAACTTTGGCGTTCACGTTTCCGATCACAGCCCACTAGATTCATTCTATTGCCATCTAAAAGCTATTTTGTTGTCGTATATTTTGTAGCAAGAAGACCGTGACATAACCTATGCATTATTTTGTTCTGTGCTGTGCCTCATGGAGCAAGTTTTATTTGATGAGGTTCTAATATTGAGTGTTGAGGAAAATCCTCACGTTTACGATAAGCGGCGCGCCTCGTATAAAGATGAGAAATAGCTGCATCTTGGAACACCGATCGTAAGTGAATCATATTTTATTACTGCATTGGTTGTATTACACACTACATATTCATGCTTCAATTCAATAACTACTGTTGTGTTCATTTTTGTTCTATTACAAATGTTTCTTCTCTAATTATTTTACGTTATGGTAGACTTAAAATAGGTGTGATAATAAAGATGCATGGGCATATTTATAGTCCCGTACCTAATGAAATGTTTCAGTTGAAATTTCGAAGTTGGTTAACCTGTGTTTATGTTGGCTGCCTTGTATTCATGATAGAACGCCATTGGTCAATTATACACAACATCAGCATGCGTAATATCGACTTTACATATCGTTATTGACATACATATCGATATGCATAGTCGTCTACTTTCTCGGTTTATTGTGAATAAAAAATTTTCATATTCACGTCCTCTGCTTCTCGTTTTGATTCTGGTTCTCGTTCCCGGTTTATTGTGAACCAGCCTTTACCACGGCCACCGGGTATTTATCCATTTGCAGTGTGAATAAATACACACACACTGCGTTAGTAGGGCCAGATTTGTTATTCATGACCATAGGATTATTCACATTCACTTTGAACTAAGAAGCAGATTTGCCACCATAGTGAGTATCCAGGCACGGTCTGCAAGACCGCCCGAAATATAAATGTAATACATTACTTTCAGAGACAGTTACAAACAAATCCCTATGGCAGAAATATTAATCGACAACAATAAAAAAATTACACAGAATCACAGATGCGCAATTAAATTTGAAATAGAGATATAACCAGTGTAACCAACCGCAAAGATCTGAGTGACCATGCCTGGGTAGTTGAGGGATAATTCAACATAATGCATGTTCTTAATAAAAATTTGTTTGCTTTCTTTCAAAGCTTAGTTTTACCTTTATAGACTACTTCATCAGGTTATCATTCATAGTAAATTTGCATCGTACTGAGGATATTTCACGAGGTCATTATTTATGATTTTTCCATATTATTTTTTAAAGTAATCACTTCTCTTCTTATCATTCGTTTTGTAACATGACAGAGCTCTTCAACTCAATGGAACTTTCTTCAGATACCAACAACTGTGTGTAATGTCTCTCGATTTTGTAATTTTCCTCCCCCGAAGGGAAAAAACGATTACAGTGTCGTAGAAAGCAGCACTCCGAATAATGGGTGGGGAATTATCCATTACGAATTTCCTGCGAAAACAGTTTGTCTCCATGCCTCCATCGTTACAGCGCAGCCGCAAGAAATATCACTTCATTAATTTTAAAGGCACACATCCATAGCAATGTCCACACACGGCTGTTGTCTGTGGAAATTGAAAAGCTCTGCGCGGGTGGAGTCGCAATTACGTGTTGCCAACTGGAGTCCATTCATTCTTCGTGTTCTTTTGTTTCGTGACACTTATTGTTTATACACTGCCATTTTCAGAACGTTGTATGAAGTTCATTATCAAATACACTATTGTGGAGAGGATTAGGGAATGTTGCTTATACAAGAAATATTACCAAATCCTCACGGAATAACACACAAGTTAAACGCGATGAAATACAAAAGAAAATGTTATAAAATTTTGAGTTCGTTTGATATAAGGTGACATAATATTATATAATTAAATAATGATATTGATAATAATAATAATAACAATAATATTCTAGCAAAATAATAATATTATTATTTTCATAGGTCTAAAATTTTATGTACCATTGACGTTATTAATATTTACAACTTTTTTATTCAACTACCAGTAATTAATCATAATCTTATCTAAACAATAATAATAATAATAATAATAATAATAATAATAATAATAATAATAATAAATATTATTTCAGCTACATCAGAGTACTGTAATGTTCATAGTATACAATTGTCGAACTTGTAAATTTACTTAATTATAACTTCTTGATTCTAGTGTCGGTAACTAATCACAAAATCATATCTACAGATATCGGAAGCTGATGAATCTCTAGCTAGTGGAAAAATGAGAATTTATTTTTACTAGCAATTGGGTCTGGCACATTCAAGTGTTTGCTCTGTGTGTTTTATTTGTGCACTATAATCTTGAGCGATGTTGAAAAAAAAGTAATTGGTAGGAATTTGCAATAATTCAAGCCGAGTTACACCAAACGAAGATAGAAAACAGCAGTTATTATTATTATTATTGTTATTATTATTATTGTTTGTTATTTCACATTAAATTGCAGTGTTCAATTTGACATTAGTTTTGTTATGAATGTTATACAACACAGAACAGCACGCATTGTATACTTCACCTGACATAATTAGGAACACTAAATCCAGACGTTTGAGATGGACAGGACATGTAGCACGTATGGGCGAATCTAGAAATGCATATAGAGTGTTAGTTGGGAGACCGGAGGGAAAAAGACTTTTGGGGAGGCCAAGACGTAGATGGAGGATAATATTAAAATGGATTTGAGGGAGGTGGCATATGGTGATAGAAACTGGATTAATCTTGCACAAGATAGGAACCGATGGCGGGCTTATGTGAGGACGGAAATGAATCTGCGGGTTCCTTAACAGCCATTTGTAAGTAAGTAAGTATGATGATACTAGAAAAAAATGTTGGCGACTATTTCGGGTAATTCTGGCATTAAGACATCAATTATTACATGTATTTCAGATGTAAAAATATTCGTATTTCTCATACTTCTGCTGTGAATTAGCAGAAAATATTGACTTTGAATAAAATTCGTTACGTGTTTCAGAAGAGATTCTGTACAATGAGGAATGCGAAAAATTAATTTTTTTTAATATCAAGGTAGTTCAAGACTTGCATTTTCGTACCACTGTCTATGCTCAGCATTACAGTACTCCATCTTTGCTTCGTACAATAAGAATATACTGTAAAATTGATACCAAAATGATTGTTCTTAGAACAAAGAATGAAATGAATCGAACGTTAGAAATTATGCTCTAGATATGTTCCATTTATCACGTTTCTGAAAGTTGTCGTTTAACAAATATATCGCATTTTCACTCATTTCAGTCTAAGCGAATTAAAGTAATATGAGCTTAAGAAACTCTTGTCTACGGTATGCAAATAGAGCTAGATTGTCAAGTGGAAATTGAAGAGTAATTAGAAACATGACCCTGCTAGTAGTTTTGTCTCTTGTATCTCTTGTTTTGACGGCTCTGCTGCTAATTCACACGGCAGAGAGGGTGGGTTGCTGGAAATGTTCCAGAAACTTTCAAATCTATATCTGCGGTCCTAATGGATGCCCTTCTTCCTGTGATAATAAGAGAGAAGAGACTGATAATGAAGTCCATGTTTGAAATTTCTGTTGCACTGGATGCATCATCATACATTGGAACTGTTTCACTATTGTTTCATAAGCTAAAAGAAATAAACAAGTTCCATATCTTATTTCTAATAAGTATATTTACAAGTTTGTGTCCCTGCTGTTTTAACTTGGTATGTTTTTATATTCGCTTATTTAACGATACTGTATCAAGTACTAGGTAATATAGCGGCATAGAATAGGTGGAAGCGAGATGAGGCCGAGATTTCGCCGTGATATACCTGACATTTGTTTCATATTTGGGGGGGGGGGAAATCGGAAAAAAAACATATCCAGGTAATCAACCCAAACGAGAATTGACCTTGCGCTCGAATGCCGTCTTAAATTAGTAGGCAAACCGATGCAGCCTTTTTACGTGACATAAATTTGTTGAGTCCCGATTGCGCATAACCAGATTAAAACGACGACTGCGAACGAAATTTAGATACAACTGCGCATCGTATTAACTAGAAAGTACACAACGATTTCGCACGCTGTCTTCATTCTACACTGCCTATTAGCGTTACCTAGGTGATAACTTTGTGGATGTTGGCTGCTTCGTCTCTAAAAATTTTGAAATATTTTATGTTTTAGGTCTACTATTTATAGCTAATAGATATTATCCTATTGTCAAAGTTAAAGTTTTCTGTAAAATGTCTTTCAATTCAATGTTCGTGCTTGAAAACATTAACCCAGTATTTTAAGACACTTCGTAACGTCGATGTTGTTACTTTTGTACTACCCGTCCGTTGTAAATTGACCGGTGTTGATTCCACGAACTAGCAGAATGCATTATCCCCCTCCACGAACGCTTTGATCGCCTCCGTAATCGCCTACGATGTCTTGTATACAACGACTGTGGCGACATCACCATTCTGTGGTCGCGTAACATTGAACGCGTTGTAGCCGTAATATGGTGTATTTACAAAGTATCAGTAATAATTTAACGAGTGTTATGCTATGCTATGTAGATATGTGTTTTGTATTCACGATGGAACCTTTCTGGACATTGGTGTACATGGCTGTGACGTACATTCCGCTGCCCATAACTCTGGAGAAAAGCATTCTTTTCCTGCTGTGTAGTTGTCTAGGATGTAGTCGTAAACTATCATATCAGTAAAAGGTGACGTACTGTAGCTGTATGTTCTACGAAAGGAGGTTTCACTTCGTCGGGCGCTATTTCCGTTTCCATTCCGTGGCAGTTCTCCCAGCTGGCGCACCCAAACTTACCCAAGCCTTGTGGAGTAGAAAATGCGCTAAACAACATTGAGCAGTCGTGATACAGTCTTTATGCGTAGTCGTGTTTCAGAATTCTAGCTTAACATTATCTTTAACCTCTGATTGAGGTTTTGGCTTATATGTAGGGCCTACATCTATTATCAGGCAGTACTTTTCACTTGACGATATGTATCAGAGGAATAACAAATATTGCCTGTATGCATCTGAAGCTGATTAGTATAATATATATCTAATCGACGATGTATGCAATGGAAGGTAAAAGGAACTGACCACCTTACCACAATATCTCCTGGCCTAGTTGCCTCATAAGTGATGTCTTGTTGATATCACTTGTGAGGTTCAGAAAGTTGACTAAACAACAACATTATCTTTCGTGAGCAGTCGTGATACAACCAATAAATTAATTTATGACTGGAATGAATAATAGATTCACTATGCAAATTGTCTCCGAATAATAATAATTATTTATCTGGTGAACTACTGTACAGAGTGTTAATAAACAACATCAAAATATAGAGGGGGGGGTCCTAAACGAGGAACTTGAGATAGTTTTTTTTTCCCCCCCAGTCTGCATGCTCCATTACTGTGGAGTAATACTACATGCATTGGTTTACCTTAAACTATGTTCATATAATTACTTTATATTGTTCTAAGAGTTACTTTATAGACAAAATAGATGGATGAATTTTGTACTAAAGAAGTAAAGAAGTATGTACTCAAAGCGAAATAGTGTTACAATAAATTTGTATCAGAATAATTTCATGCCTTCTTAGTGATCGAGAGAAATCGTATTGCTGTAACAGCAATAACTTATTAACAGCTTTATCGTAATCTGCAAAATTTAAGATTAATCACATGACTACAAGCCATTGTATTAGTGCCATAATCGGGACTCATTTATTAACAATATTTGTTGTGGTTCTACAGGGACATCATTTTATTTTTACTAACATTTTTAATATTAACTTGGCTATTCCTTTGGATCAACGCCGTTTGCTATCCCCTTCCACGACTGGAGTTAGATGATACTGGCGTAATATATAAACAAATCACTTTGCTAGGTATAGGAGAGAAGAAAAGTATTTCATCCATTTACGTAAACTAGGAAATATCGGGATTTTGAGTTTGATCATTTTCATTAGGTTTTTGTTTAATTCATAATACAGTACAATATTAACAATGAGTGTTTTTACTCACGAATTGAGCTGTCCATGTCCATGTGGACGTATGTATTCATTATGTAGTGTTATATCATACTGTCTACAGACATTAGCGTACAATATAGAGAATGAAGTTAAATTAAAAAATAATCATAATATGGATATTTAAACACATTTTTTAAAATGGTGGCCGTTCATTTCGATACAGGCTTCAGTTCTTTTGTGCATATTATCGCACTATAGACTATTGTACCTAATCCCAATTACCAGTTTCGTCCTTCGTACTAATAACTCGTGTTCAAATAATTCTGTACCTACTCTATAAAAGAGTACCTTACGAACTGTAAATTCAATCTTCACTTCTGCCCGATCCGAAAAGATAAAATTACTCAGGCATACTATCTACTGTCCGTCCAACTGGTTATGTCGTAGGGTCGTAGAAAGGGAGGAAATCACGTGACAGTTAATTACTTAACAAGGCCCTTTTATTTAAGTTATTTTAAACAGTTGTATAATATTACGTAGACGTCCAATTACTAACAGAAATTAATGTTCTCAGAAAAGAGCTAAGGCAGCCTAGCCACTAGATGGTGAATAAAAGCTGTTGGGTGAAAGCGGGATACGACGTAGGCAAATGGACGACAGTACCTGTGCGAAAATGATTCAATATTGAAAGCTCTTTCGTCACTGAAAAACGCGAACATATTTTTGGAACGTACTGTTTACTATGACTGTATATGCGGTCTTGGATCTGTGTGGAGAAAGATTGAACTTCATTAGTAGAAGGGGTGGGAGTGAAGTACAATCAAAAACTCAGGTACAATATAAATTGAAGTAAAAATAAAATGATGTCCCTGTGCTTTTCCCCAAGTGTCGCGAGATATACGTATATGTATATATAAGCTCACAGCTTATTATTATTACTATTATTATTATTATTATTATTATTATTATTATTATTATATAAAATAAGCTGTGAGTTTATTGGTGATGTACAGGAATATTTGATAGGGTAGTCTACGAGATCTTATCTTTATCGATGTCGTCTTTGTATTGCTACCTAAGGTCTCCAGTTCCAGAAATTTATGTTGAAACTGTGCACTTCAATTTAATATTCATTTCATTGTATCTTTGTTTATGGAATTTCAGTGTATAACACCTGAAGTTTCTTGCCTTCAAAAAGTAACTTCCGCTATAGGGTAAAGGTTGGTAATATTGTGATAGTATTTTTTATATAGAATTTATTACAATTTTATGAGCGAGAGGAAGGTCGGTTTTTCGCGTCAACGTATTAAGGGAATGTTCATGGACAAGTTGCTGCACAAAACCGGTCCTTCTCTCGCTCAGTAAAATTGTAATAAATTCTCAAAAAGAACTATCACAGTATTATTCGTAGCACGATATTACTAATATTTATCCTATAATATGTATTATGTATGTTTGTTAGAATTTGAAATGGTAGAAATCTTTGGCGTGCTTATCATTAGGAGATTTTATATTAAAATAAGGAAATTTGAATCCCTAGACCAGACACCGGCGTAGCTCAGGCGGTAGCGCGTTTTTCAGCTGACCTGGAGTTGCGCTCGAGCGTGGGTTCGATTCCCGCTTGGGCTGTTTACCTGATTGGGATTTCTCCGAGGTTTTTCTCAACCCTAGCAAATGCTAAGCCATGGGTTTCATATCTCAAATTGCCGTCTAGGACCCCTTTATACTCAATGAAAACATATCGGTGATATTCATTGACTTCCTATGTATGATGATGGTGTGTAGTAAATATAACAATGGTATTGGCGTTCAAACTTAACGTAGTAATGTCTCCAAGGCAAAATATTTTTGGTGCGCGGTAAAAACGGTATAAATCAGAAATTGAAAGATTTGATCAGAGCAAAAGCAAACGTCGAAATGAGGTTCAAAATCATTATGATGAGCTACAAATCTAAAGCTCTGTATCATTATGAAAGAGGATAGACATATGCCCTTTATACCATCTGAAGAAGTAATTTTTTTGTATTCACATAGAGATCCTAATTCAAAACCACTCATTTCTGATGTATGCTCTTTTTTATCCCTCACTATAGCTATACATTCTGGAAAAAATTCGAGAATCTGTTCCTTAAGCAACTCCCTGGGGACCAGTACACCATTATATGACGACTGTACAAAGAATAATTAAATGGGTGTTTGCAAAATCGGGATAACCATAATTTGGTAATAATTAAGAAAAATGACTTCTGAATTCATCTAAAAAAAGATATTAATGCAAATGAAATAATATATTTTTAATGAATTAAAAAGCCCATCTTTCTCCACTGTTACCAAATGATAGCCGTTTCTGCGAGCACCTATTGTTTGATTTGTTGTTGTTTAGTCAACTATCCGAAGACAGGTTTCAACCTCATAAGTGACACCATAAAGGCATTACTCATGAGGCGATTAGAGGCCAGGAGTTAATGGGGTAGAGTGGCCAGTTCCTTTCTCCCTCTAGGCCTATTGCATATAATCGCCGATTAGCTACATATTCCACTAATCAGACTTCAGATGCATATAAACAATTCTTCTTTCTCTGATATATGAATATATCGTCAAGTGAGGTATACTGCCTCATATTTTTTTTTATTTAGGTTATTTTACGATGCTTTATCAACATCTTAGGTTATTCAGTGTCTGAATGAGATGGAGGTGACAATGCCGGTGAAATGAGCCCGGGGTCCAGCGCCGATAATTACACAGCATTTGTTCATATTGGGTTGAGGGAAAACCCCAGAAAAAAACCTCAACCAGGTAACTTATCCTGACCGGGAATCGAACCCGGGCCACCTCGTTTCGCGTCCAGACGCGCTAACCGGTACTCCACAGGTGTGGACACTACCTGCTATTAGATCTACATTTCAGCCAATACCTCAGTCAGAGGTACAATTTGATTTCTCTTCGGTAAATTAACTTTTTCAAAATTTCTCTCTAACATTTTTGTATGTAGGACGTTTGAAAAGTGTGTATTAAGCATGGACGTACTAACCATCGAGGCGTCCTTGTGTAGGCAATATTCATATATCGTGCGTAAAACATTCACATTTCGCAACATGTTACTTTTTTTTAACCTCCGCTTGTAGGACTTTCCAATGACCGTAGGGAACGGGACGATTCTATAGATCACACACAATACTCAAACACAAACCTTCTGGATATGGCGACGGCCAAAAACATATCACTGCGACATAGTAATATCGCTGTCATTTGCGTGGGAGAGACGGAGACAGATAGGGAGATAGAAATCAGTTCCCAGTTGCGTTATCGCTCGATCACTGCGATACAAACCGCGTCTTTAAAATAATTGTACAGAGGCAACGGTTTGAGCAAAAATTATGTTTTTCTTTTCGGGCATACTTAGAAATTAATCCTCTTTACAACTGGAAAGATAATGCATTTGAAAATAAAACATCTCAGAGCTCCAATTGTCTTCCCTGATAGCGATAGGCTTACTCCGTTAATAGGCAACGCTGCACTCCTATGATTCGCGATACTCGTGAAGCCATTGAAGGTCATATGCTGGAGGTTCGCAGAGAAATATAGACACAGACACTTGTGTGGGCTTCTAGTCAGGCATCATCGGAGCGTAGGAGGCTCCACAGTGGCCACTGACAAGACAGAACACTAACTAAGGATATTCATCCAAGCCCACAAACCCACGAACCTTTGGGTCTAGCCGCTAAAGGGCAGCGCCTTAGGCTCCTTAGCCGCCCATCTGGGAATTTGTGACAGAAATAGCTATAATAGATGAAAAACTGGTTTGGAATCACTTAAGTAACATCCATTATCTAGGTTTACACGGTTTTGTGTAGAAAGAAAATGAGCCGACACTCGTAACTTTAGATGTACGTTCCAGGCGGCAATTTTGGTATCAAACGACGCTTCTAAATGGAAGTGAGGCATGCAATAACGCCATAACCTCGGGTTACATTACCCTAGCAACAGTTCAGCTGACGAGGGCTTCATATTATGAGAACAAAAGGAATGCCAATTCTTTTATGTCTTCCCCCAACAAAAGATGGAGTTCAACGCACTGACACTTCGTTTATTCCAATGCTCAAGCTGAAAAAAAAAATCTGTTTAAATAAACAGCAACACGGAAAGGTGTCCACATACAACTTCTGTTTAGTTATAACAAATACTATCTCTCTCTCTTTCTCAGGAAAATATATTGAAGCATGGAATGAGAAAATGATAAAAACAAATTTAAATTTGACTCTATACAGGAAAGCTATTTCATTAATTGAATCTACCAAATCAAATTTTTACTTACTTAATGTTGATGTTGTTGCAATTACTTTCACACCAGAAATGTAGGCCTAGTACCATGTATTGAAATCCAAAAAGTAAACTTAATGTAAGTATTGTGAATACCTATGTAAATGTATGCCTTAATATTTTTAAAAAATTCTTATTAGATATTAAATGAGTAATAAGAGAAAATGGAATTTTTGAACTCCGAGAAAATTTAATTGAAATATGAAAGAAGAAAAAGAATAGGAGGAAATTTAATTTAAATCGTAAAACATACGTTGAGATAAATGTTTTTTTTTTCTGCCGAAACTTTATTACAGTTAAAATAATATGCTCCTCTTGAATTTCCTTTACAGCGCAGATGTTATATAATATGCTGATATAAATTTATATTTTAAATCGGCAAGAAAGAAATAAATGAGATAAATTGTAATGAAAGCTCACAAATGTAACCTACATAACAAAATCAACTACCAGAGTAAGATATTGTATACCGCCTGCAGCAGTAGAAATGTAATATTTTGCTTGTATTTCAAAATGAAGAAAAGGAGGATGAACTTCGTTTGCCAGCAGTACACATCAAAGACAGATTTGTATTTTCAAAATAAAACCTTTGACTTCATTAATACATTATTTGGTTTAATAAAAATGTACATAAATGTGGCCCACGTAAATTGTTGCAAATTACTTTCTCATAAATGAACCAATGAAACTAAATATTGATAGACACATGAAAGAAATGTGTTGCATCACCTTTCTAAGTATCGTTAGCACTCTTCTTTATTGACTGTTTATGTACGTGTACACATTAGTCCCTTGAACTGTCTCTGAGCATAAACAAACCTTCACTACACCCTATCTTTCGAAAACAAAACAACATCAAAGCATGAGGTGAATATCAGTTGAAATCGTAACTTTGAGAAGGAAGTATTACAGACTTGTTCTGATCACAATGTAGACGTTACATACTGCTATGGCAAGAAGACAAATTCCGACATTTGACCGTGTCCGAATAGTCACACTATGTCAGGACGGACTGTCGTCGGGGGAAGTTGCTAGACGTGCACACGTGAATCAAAGCGATGTGGTACGGACTTGCAATCGTTACAGAAAAACAGGTACTGTTGAGGACTTGCCTTGCTCGGGTCGTTCACGGACTACAATTGCAGCCGATAATCGCTTTCTGAGAATTTTCACTCGGAGAAATCGGGTGACCAAAGCTACAGGTTTTAATAATGATTTCTTGCATGTCACAGGGCGTCGTGTATCTAACCAAACTGCATGATGGTGATCTTCATTCGAGAAGACCATGGAGAGCTCCGTTTCGTACACTTAGACATCATGGAGTACGTTACATATGGGCAATGAATCATGCAGAATGGACTGTTGGGAGCTGGTGCAAAGTGCTGTTCACTGATAAAACACGCATATGTCTTATGCCTGACGAACGTCGGCGACGTGTTTGGAGGGAGTAAAGAAATGTTGTTCGTCTGAGATACGCTGCAAAACAAGTACAAAAAAGTGGAGGCTCAATAATATTTCGGGGTGGCATTACATGGTGTCACCGCACGCCTCTCCTGGCCATTGAAGACAACTTCAATGCTCTACAATACAGAAACGACATTCTTCGCCCTATAGCGTTACTGTATCGTCAATATTTTGGAGAAGACTTCCTCTTCATGGACATTTCCATTCATCTAATCCTTTGCACCTCACTATGGCTCTAGGGCCTACTCAGGCTCCAACAGAAATGAGTACTAGGGGAGTAAAGGTGGCGGGCATGTAGGACTAAAATCCCTACTGCCGTTGAATGCCGGTTGTCTGTGAAGGTGGGAGTCTTAATCTCTGGTACGAATTGACCTGTCATGGGGTTGACTTTATTTACTTACTGACTTTCAATGCATAGATTAGTGTCAGTGGGTCTGCTGTCGGGCAGTACGACTTCTGTGTATGGTTATGACGTTATACAGTCGAAACCAGTGAGTGAAATAACGTTGTTTAGAAGCTTTTTGACAGAAAATATGCCGAAATCAGGGGCTGAGCAAACGAGAGAGTGGCATAAACGAAAACTTGCAAATGAACTTATAACATTGGGCCAAAATGAAAAAAAAAGTGGAAATTGTAACATATGCGAAAATACAGTGCGAGGAGAAAGGCATTCCCTAACCACTCTTCTGTAGTTTAGTTAAAAAGTATTAACAATTTAGTGAGTGGTCTTACTCTACCAGCACTCAACAAGTGAAATTCATGTTCCTACATGTATCAGTGATTGAAAATTAAATCATATTTCATTAAAAAGGAACTTTAAATCAAATAAATGTAATCAGCCAAGTATTTAGAACGAATGTTTAGTGTTGCTTTCTTATCTTATTTAATAAACCAATTCTCCATTTTTAAATTCTGAAAAATACTAAGTATAAAATTGTCAAATTTATTGTCCATCATTAAATAAATATTTAGTATTTATATTACGTGTGATAGGTGTTACTGTATGGTGCAGAATATTGTTTCTTTAGCTTCCATAATTCTCTCTTCTCTACATTTCGAATCCTGTCCAACTTCTACACTTGTTCTTGAAGTGACAATTGTAGTGGTTTTTCGCTTCATAATAATATAACATGAATTTTTCCCGCTCTTACTCTAGAAATGTTCATAAATAAACTTACGTAGCCTAAAAAGTTGACTTACCGCCCTGAATATAAAGTTGCCTGTACAAACCAATCATAAGTGAATATGTTCTGCTCTTAACGAATAAGGGAGGATGTTATTTGCTCTCTTGTTGGAGAAAGATGAAAGAACGCTTTGATCATGTGCTGCATCAATGAAAACGTAACTTGCAGGAATCTACTATCTTCAGGAACATTGAAGGTGAAAGTAGTTTGTAAGTCGTGATTGGGCAACGCTAGATACTAGGCCTACTTGAGAATAACAAAACAAATTAATTCATACTACAATACAAGAAAGACACTAGACAATTCACGAGATACAATTCACAAAATTGATATTCAGTAGAAGAGGAGTTTTTTTTTTTTTTTTTTTACAATTTTACGATTTATTTACAATTTACATTGATTCCTGCTTGGATAGATACCCGAAATTAGCATATGCTCGTGCTCGGGTACAGTCCAGTAGACTACATAAATTTTACAGGGTTCAAATAATAATGCTGATGATATAAAATAATAGTAATAATAATAATAATAATAATAATAATAATAATAATAATAATAATAATAATAATAATAATAGAATAATCGTGGCAGAAATTATACAAAGATTGTAATACAAAATAATTCATTATTAATAATAATAATAATAATAATAATAATAATAATAATAATAATAGTGATAAAACAAAAATATTTACAATAATAAAATAAATACTAAGACGGATAAAATAAAATATAAAACCACTAGCGAGACTTAACACAACTTTAAGCATATAATAACCGGAAAAAATGCCAAACTCCAAAATCAACAGAAAAGTTCGTTGTATCGCAGACGACAGCAACCGCCGTATTGACATTGTGTTGTGCATTAATGGTAGTAGTGGGGAGCTGAAAATCTACGTTGCTGCCATTCTCTTCGACTCTTCTCGTACAATCATGGAAAGTTAATGCTGTAAAAACAAAATGTATACGAGTCAAACTGTTCATTATTACCAGCATGAATACAAATAATACTGAAATATATTAATCAAGTTTCAGTTATAGATCTCTCCTTTTGTGCAAGAGGTATCATATCAAAATATTTTATGAATGGCGGGGAAAATATAAATTTCAATAACTTTCTAGTGACAAGTATAATCAAGTGTATCTGTGGCTATGCTAAGGAATCATTTATTGGAGATATACACTGTTATTAATTAAGAAAATGATCTATTTATATTTATTACAATGTTTTATCTTAAAGGTTACATGCATCAGATAAATACAATAAAAATTAGTACCATATAATGCTAGTAACACTTAAAAAAAATTTTTATAATAAAAATTATCAAATATCATACAAACATTTTCACTTTATTTTTAAACTTAAGAATGTGTAAATTGCTTAGGTCTGGATTATTTTTCAATACTGAATTGTATAGTCTTGGTCCATAATTCCTACTGTGTCTTAATCCAGCTGTAGTGTGGCATTTAGGTTCTGCCAAAAGAGTTGGGACATTTCTTCTGGTGTTGTGTATATGTTTTTCAGTTATAAAATTCATTCGATTTTTGTGAAAATAAGTTAGTAACGTATGTTTATATATTTGCTCAATTTTTAGTACTTGGAATTCAGAATAAATAAATTGTGTCGGATAATCAAGTGGTTTATGCAGACAAATTTTGATGATACGTTTTTGTAATAATATTAATGGAGTTAAGATAGTCTTTGTCATTCCACCCCAACCTATTATTCCGTATTGAATGACTGATTGAAACAAGGCTAGATAAACAACACGGAGAACATAGATAGGCATATATGCACGAAGGGTTACAAAGTTGTGAATTGTTTTCCGTAACCTATTACATAAATATGTTACATGTTTATTCCATCTCAAATGTTGATCAAAGATAACACCTAAGTATTTTACTTGCGTGGATTCTGTCAAGGAAGAGCAATTGCAATCAATCAAGTTTATGTTACTGCAATTGTGTATTTTTAAATTTGTATCCTTATTGAGTTTGATTTTTCTCAGACTACAAGCCGTTAATGTAAAAGGAACTGCAGTTGTTTTTGAAATGTTCAATGAGAGCAAATTTTCATCTAACCATTTCTTAATTATATTTATACCTCTATTAGCATTTAGGTAGGCATCATTCCAATTCGATCCACTAAAAATTACGGCTGTATCATCGGCATATGCAAATATATCTTCAGATGTGTTTCCTATATCAATATTGAGCAAGTCATTGATGTATATTAAAAATAGTAGAGGGCCTAAAACTGTACCTTGTGGCACACCTATATTTATATTACGAATTTCACTGTGTTGGTCGTTAAATTTCGTTAATTGGGATCTGTTGCTCAAGTATGACGTAAATAAGTTTAAAGCGATTCCTTTAATCCCGTAGGCATGAAGTTTAGAAGTGAGGATATTATGGTCTACAGTATCGAAGGCTTTTTGAATATCTAGGAAAACTCCCAAATATTTTTTACCCGAGTCTAATTCTTTGATAATCCTTGATGTTACGTTCATAATAGCGTCGTCCGTGCTCACGTTAGTACGGAAGCCAAACTGCTTTTGACTTAATAGACTGTTTTTTTCTAAGAAATTAATTAGCCTGCTTTTAATACATTTTTCTAATAGTTTAGAGAGACTTGGTAAGAGTGAGATGGGTCTGTAGTTACTGAGATTGTTTCTGTCACCAGATTTGTATATAGGTATTACTACAGCACATTTAAGATCAGTTGGAAATACACCTTGTGATAAACACAAATTAAAGACATGGGTTAGTGGTTTCGATAAGGGTTCAATAATCATTTTGAGTGTTCTAGTAGTGATACCATCAACACCGGGAGCCACATTATATTTTTAAAGTTTTAGCAATAGTTATAATTTCTTTATCACTTACGGGAAATATGAACATTGATGATGGTGGTGGTGGTAATGATGATGATGATGATAATGATGATGATGATGATGGATAAGAAAAGGAAGAAGATAGTCTTGAGTTTTTGTTAATTTTTGATGCTATATTTTGTCCTATGTTTGTAAAATGAGCATTAAATTCGTTTGCAATATCATAATGATTCTTAATAATTAAGCCATCTTTATTTACTAATTCCATAATTCTGCAGCTTTTATTTGTTGAAACGTTAGTATCTTCTGATGAAAGAGAGGTGGAACGGAGAAAAAATTCTCTCCGGCGCCGGGATTTGAACCCGGGTTTTCAGCTCTACGTGCTGATGCTTTATCCACTAAGCCACGCCGGATACAATCCCGACGCCGTTTAGAATCGTCTCAGATTAAGCTCCATCTCTTGGGTTCCCTCTAGTGGCCGCCCTCTGCACTACGTCATAGATGTCTATGAACGCAGGACCGAAGTCCATACATGTGTTGAGGTGCACTCAGATGAGTGACTGATTGGCCGGGATCCGACGGTATTGGCGCCGTCTTAAATCACAAAGTGATTTATTACGCATATCATATATATTTTGATGTACCGAAGTACATATGATATTTCCATGCAGATATTCTGCGTCATCACATGATGAAAGAGAGATGGAACGGAGAAAAAATTCTCTCCGGCGCCGGGATTTAAACCCGGGTTTTCAGCTCTACGTGCTGATGCTTTATCCACTAAGCCACGCCGGATACAATCCCGACGCCGTTTAGAATCGTCTCAGATTAAGCTCCATCTCTTGGGTTCCCTCTAGTGGCCGCCCTCTGCACTACGTCATAGATGTCTATGAACGCAGGACCGAAGTCCATACATGTGTTGAGGTGCACTCAGATGAGTGACTGATTGGCCGGGATCCGACGGTATTGGCGCCGTCTTAAATCACAAAGTGATTTATTACGCATATCATATATATTTTGATATACCGAAGTACATATGATATTTCCATGCAGATATTCTGCGTCATCACATGATGAAAGAGAGATGGAACGGAGAAAAAATTCTCTCCGGCGCCGGGATTTGAACCCGGGTTTTCAGCTCTACGTGCTGATGCTTTATCCACTAAGCCACGCCGGATACAATCCCGACGCCGTTTAGAATCGTCTCAGATTAAGCTCCATCTCTTGGGTTCCCTCTAGTGGCCGCCCTCTGCACTACGTCATAGATGTCTATGAACGCAGGACCGAAGTCCATACATGTGTTGAGGTGCACTCAGATGAGTGACTGATTGGCCGGGATCCGACGGTATTGGCGCCGTCTTAAATCACAAAGTGATTTATTACGCATATCATATATATTTTGATGTACCGAAGTACATGTGATATTTCCATGCAGATATTCTGCGTCATCACATGATGAAAGAGAGATGGAACGGAGAAAAAATTCTCTCCGGCGCCGGGATTTGAACCCGGGTTTTCAGCTCTACGTGCTGATGCTTTATCCACTAAGCCACGCCGGATATCTGCATGGAAATATCATATGTACTTCGGTACATCAAAATATATATGATATGCGTAATAAATCACTTTGTGATTTAAGACGGCGCCAATACCGTCGGATCCCGGCCAATCAGTCACTCATCTGAGTGCACCTCAACACATGTATGGACTTCGGTCCTGCGTTCATAGACATCTATGACGTAGTGCAGAGGGCGGCCACTAGAGGGAACCCAAGAGATGGAGCTTAATCTGAGACGATTCTAAACGGCGTCGGGATTGTATCCGGCGTGGCTTAGTGGATAAAGCATCAGCACCTAGAGCTGAAAACCCGGGTTCAAATCCCGGCGCCGGAGAGAATTTTTTCTCCGTTCCATCTCTCTTTCATCATGTGATGACGCAGAATATCTGCATGGAAATATCATATGTACTTCGGTACATCAAAATATATATGTTAGTATCTTCGTTAATAGTCTGCCAAAATCTTTTGGGGTCATTCCTATTGTTGACAAATTTCTCTGAGTAGTAACTAACTTTCATATTTCTTATAACGCAAGTTAAGATATTTCTGTACCTTTTATATTTTTTTGATAAATCTTCATTCAAAGGTTCACGTTTTACTTTTTTGGCTAGTTTGTCTCTTGTGCGGATTGATTTAACAGTACCCGAAGTAATCCAGGGTTTTATTTTTTATATTTACTGGGTACATTATTACAAGTATGAAAGGTATATTTAGATATTATATCGCGGAGTATTTTGTAAAAATTTTGAAAACTAACTTCAGCGTTTTGGCAATCAAAAACCGTTTCCCAGGTCTCTGAGCTAATATTTGCGACTAAGTCTTTGTAATTAATATGTTGCTTGCAATTATTATGTGAATTTATGATGGCATCCTTACTAATATATTTAGTAGTGATAGTGACTAGTCCAAATACCATATAATGGTCTGTAATTGCACTATTATTATATACTCCACATTTTAAATCTAAGTTAATAGATGTTTTGAAGAATATATGATCAAGGCATGCATTATATCGAGTAGGAGCATTTAAGTATTTCAAAAAACCATATTCATGCATAATATTCAAATATCTGTTGCCAGAGTTATCTAAATTGTGTTATAAAATTTGAATATTAATGTCACCTAAAATAATATGATTTTTAACGTCTTTTAGTTCATACAGAGATTGTTCAAAGCTATCCAGGAAATCAATTTTGCAATTATTTGGAGATCTGTAAATTGCTGTTAGAGAAAATGGAATATCGCCTATAGAAAAGTCAAAATGAATAGAGTTACAGTGATTAAATTCTACATCCTTAGAGCAGACGTTAATATAATCTTTAAAATATACCACTATTCCATCACATTTATTATATTTATTTATTTTAACGTATTTTTATAGCCATATAAGTCAAAACCGTTATCATGATCTATCCAGACTTCAGTAAGAACTATTATATCGAAAAAAAAAAGTAAAATTTTCTAGTAATACACAAAATTCATCATAATTTTTATTTATACTACGAATATTTAGATGAAGAATTTTTTAATGTAATAGACTAGTGCTAATATAACTGTTGCAGAGCGAGAGGTCTTCGAAATTTTCTGTGGCGTTGTTGTTTTCGTGGTAGTACTGGTTAAGTTGATTTATAATATTATTGTGTTCCATTGTTAGTTAACATTAAGAAAAATACTAGAAAGTAAACGTTTGGAATAATGTGCAAGACTTTACAGGTTATTTATGTCATATGTACTACTTATCTTAATAACCGGACTTCTTTCATCTCTGCGAACCAGTACTTTTCCATCCCTTGTCCAGTTGTTGTGGTGTTTTTCCTGGCATAGATCCCTTGACTCGAAATCCTCCTCTCGGTACCCAAAATTATTTGTGTCAGATTTTTATAACTAATTTGAATAACTCTGCCTACAAGGCTTTTATGAATGTTTGTCCAAACATGTTCGTCCAATACAACATTTCGTCCAAATTTCTATGACCAATACATTTGAGTCCAGTGGAATAAGTCCATAGTATTTTCGTCCAAGATTAAATTTCGTCCAGAAATTTTTTAGTCTACAAAAATTTAGTCCAATATACATATTGTCCTATCGTGATTGATTTTGGATATTGAGATACTAGAAGCACAGATTTTGGATGTTCAGATACTAGAAGCACATTTTAAATAGTTGCCAACAACATAATACCAAATAATGGAGAACTAAAAAATGGACAGGTATTGCTGGGGAAATGCATGCCTTAGTTTTACTTAAAATTATCAGATATGGATTCCAAAGTAATTATTTCAAAAAGGGACAAACCACTGCTCATAAAAGACGGCTACTGCTATCAACACTATTCTTATAATAAGGATCGAACCAGGATGTATTGGCGATGTGAGAATCGGCCAACCTGTAATGAAATTACACAGCAAACCGCAGAACCCCGAAGATGGAAATTAAGGAAGAAAATTACACTTTCTAAGAAATTAATGCATGATTTTTGTTTTTTGAAATAACTGAAAATAAATATCTTCTTCTGCGTGTTCTTCTTCTTCTTCTTCTTTAGTCCCTTCTGCTGCTAAGCGTCGGGTTCGCATCTATCCGTCCATTTCATCCATTTTTCCCGGTCTCTACACATTCTCTTCATCTCTACCATTGTTTTTCCTTTCTGTTGGCCTATTCCTTCTATTGTATCCTCCCATTTAATCCTTGGTCTTCCTCTTCTCTTTCTTCCTTACACTCTCATTTCCATCACCTGTTTAACCTTCCTTTCTTCTCCCATACGATATACATGCCCAAACCATTTCAACTGCCTTTCATTAATCACCTCTGTTAATGCTTTTCTCATTTTAACTTCTTCTCTTATCCTGTCATTCCTTATCCTATCTCTTCTGGTCTTTCCTACAGTTCTTCTAAGATATTTAATTTCCACTGCTGTTAATTTACTTCGATGTTTATCTAAGAGTGGTAAGCTTTCGGAAAATAAATATCATGTTTTATTTCAGTGATTCTTTTTTGTAATGAACACAGCTACGAAAATTTCAAGTCAATAAATTTTGATTATATCAGGTAAGGACAAAATATATATAGAACGAAATTTCACATAATACTAAACCGACATGGACGAAATATACTGTTAAGACTGTGAGCTTTCCTAAAATATAATTTTTTATTATTATTATTATTATATATATATATATATGACTTTTACTTTTAACATATAAATTTTCTTTATTATTCTAACAATTCGATTCACATTACAATAGTTTGTTTGATATTTAGAATTACCGGTACATGTAACTAAACTTGTTTTCATTTTATTATTATTATTATTATTATTATTATTATTATTATTAATTATATATTGTTTCTGTATTTCTGCTATTAAATTGCTGTTGTTCTAATATTGGTTGGCCTTAACAATGCCAGTAGAAATAAATCTACTACAGCTACTGCCACTGCTACTACTGCTACTGCTACAACTACTACTACTACTGCTACTGTTATAAATTTGGATTAAATCAGGTAAAGACAAAAAATATATAGGACGAAATCTCACTTAACACTAAACTTACGTGGACGAAAAATTTCTGGACAAAATTTTCATGCAGGACAAACATATAACTGGACAAACGTAAAATTAGGACCAAATTACGAATGGACGAAAACGTAATGGACTAACATTTTGCTAACCGCCTACAATGTATTGTATTGATTAAGGCTGGTTGAGTGGAAGAGAAGGCCTTATGGCCTTAACTCTGCCAGCGAAAATAAAACATTATTATTATTATTATTATTATTATTATTATTATTATTATTATTATTATTATTACAAGAGCCATATATTTTTTGTAGATCTGCTTGTAGCAAGATATTGCTCTAGATACGATGTTGATCTGAATGGAATTTGTTTATGGGGCAGAATTTTAGACGGCAGTGACATGGCAGCTCAATCTGCGCCATTGCATGGGCCATCTCCTCTTTCCCTCTCTCTGCTCCAGTCCCGACACTACTCTCCATCGCCTTTGAATGGCGATCAAGTTCCGCGATATTGGAGCGTCTGTAAGGGAATAGCGCTGCTTTCGAATGAAAGACAGTCAATTGACCCCGGCGGCGGGTTAGGGAGCAGCAGTAATCGGCTCCAGCGTCCCTCCATTGAGTTGCTCAGTATCCATCCCATCAGCTAGGTAACGGTCCTCAACATCAGACGGAGCTATAAGACACGCTCCGACGCAGTCATGGGTCAGTATCTGGTGCAATAGACTCAGGAAGTAGGCTAAGTGGTTCCAGGAAATTAATCTTATTCTCGCTTTTTGTACGTGCGGGGCAAATTAATCCGTTGCCACGTCTGCGATTACAATGAACAAGAATTGCATTATCTGTATGCAAATGACTGCATCAAAGTTAAAGGCACAGTATATATGAGGCGATAAGTAGGTATATTTTTCTATTTGTTCGTTGAAGCTAGTTTCTTAGTTTTCCGTATCATCATTCCTAGATTTACATTATCATCATCATCATCATCATCGTCATTCATCATCATCATCATCATCGACTAACTGTTGCAGTCTATATGCCAGACGTCAAGACATTATTTGTTTTTCTGTAAGGTTATTAAGGGTGAAATTGATTGTGAATCTTTCTTAAGTAATACCAGTTTCCGTATTCCTACAAAAGGATTACAATAAAAAAAACAAGTACACTAGAAATTCAAAATCTCTTTCTCCGGTCTGCAGATGCATAAAAAATGCCAATTTGTATGGAATGAATTTAGATCCATTTAATGTATAGTAGTTACCTTACTGATTTGTGTAATTTTGTTTTCATTATTTTTTAATTTATGTTTTTCGTTTAGTATTATATTTATTTAATTTATTCTCGTTATCATTTATATACATTTAATATTCTTGTCTTTTTGTATTCTTGTCTTTTTGGCCTCTGGCTGTAGTGCAGCACGTAAATATTAATAAATTAAAAAGTCATTATTATTAATGTAATTATTATTATATTATTATTATGATAATTATTATTATGATCATTATTATCATCATTATTACGATCATTATTATTATCATTATTGTTGGTATTATTGTTATTGTCGTCATTAGTACGACCATTATTATCATTATTATTCTTATTATTATTAGTATTATTATTATTATTATTATCATTAGTACAACCATTATCATTATTATTACGATCATTATTAATATTATTTTTGTTATTTTATTACTATTATTATATTATGATTATTATTGTGTTTATTATTACCATCATTAATATCATTATTGTTATTCTTATTATTATTGTAGTCCACACCTGTGGAGTAACAGTCAGCGCGTCTGGCCGCGAAACCAGGTGGCACGGGTTCGAATCCCGGTCGGGGCACGTTATCTGGTTGAGTTTTTTCCGGGGTTTTCCCTCAACCCAATACGAGCAAATGCTGGGTAACTATCAGTGCTGGACCCCGGACTCATTTCACCGGCATTGTTACCTTCATTTCATTCAGACGCTAAATAACCTAGATGTTGATACAGCGTTGTAAAATAACCCAATAAAATAAAGAATAAAAACTATTATATAATGATAATAATAATAATAATAATAATTATTATTATTATTATTATTATTATTATTATTATTATTATTATTATTATTATTATTATTATTATTGAAGGATTTACTATTATTCACAGCTTATTTTATTCCCTTTATATACTTGAATCTTACAGAAATAGGTGTAGCCTAATTTTATTTATTTTTTTTTTCTATTTCCATTATCCTAAGTGCTGTATAGACGTTACATCTAATCATAAAGATTTTCTCAAATCTCTTGTCATTTTTCTAATGAATGATTTTTAGATTTATTTTTTTCAGTATATATTAGACGGGAAATTGTATTAGTTGATGTAACGGTAAATCCTTTATAAACCTTAACATTCAGATTTATTCGACACTCACAGCGGCTATCTTAAAGCATTCCTTGCAATCTCGCAAATGCGGATGGAAACTTACTCGGAAGCTAAGAGATAAACTACTTTGCTTGCTACTCTGCGTCCTAATCTATCAAAAGCCGAGCTAGACCTCGAATAACGTGGGCGTCTTCTTACGTCATTACTGCAATTCTCGAAATGTTTTAGCTCTTGCAGATCCTGCTTGCATTTCTGTTTGCACAGGCATTATATCAGACTGTTTTTTCTCTGTTGCAAGGCAGTTTGTTGTTGAGATAATCAGATGTTTACACATACAAAATAAGGATGTTCGCAGTAGCGTCTTCCAGATGAATGGACAGATTTCAATGAAGATGGGAGCTAACAGATAATACCGCTCTTTGAATACTATAAATAATTTTAAAGTATTAATATTCAGTTCATAGTAAATCTAATTATCACTCTAAATTGAACTTGAATTTATTATTATAATAATCATTATTTTTATAATTATTATTTTATTGTTATTACTATTATTATTATTATTATTATTATTATTTTTCTTATTATTGTTATTATTGTTACATTTACACTCCACTATTTGAAAGTCGACAGTTTTTATAACCACATTAATAATTAATTAAGCTTTTATAAGCAACGAAATCAAACTTTAGTTAACTTGAACTTAGATTTTTGGTTGTACAGGCATTTATTATTATTATTATTATTATTATTATTATTATTATTATTATTATTATTATTATTATTATTATTATTATTATTATTATTATTATTATTATGCATTTATTAATTAATAGTTCAAAAGTACATTAACTTAATAATTAAAACTGATATATGCACAAATAATGATTATACACAACAAATATACAATTTAATAACTAATTTTCTATCATTTAACTTTTCAATTTATGTTGGTTTAACTTACACTTGCTACTGGTTTTAGTGCAAGTTTTCACCCTATCACATGTATTTTAAACATTTAAACTTCTTCAGCAAGCATTTTTTCAAGATCATATGGTCGTAATCTAAGATGAAATGCACCTAGGGACTTTTTTTGTTTAATTATATTAAATTAGGTTTAGGAGTTTGCTGAAGAAACTTTATCAAAGTAAAGAAGAATAAATGTGGCCCTGCAAGTAAAATGACCAGTGAAGTTTTAGTTGTATACAGTAGTATTTAACGTATAATTATGCTCATAAAGCTATCATGCATTTTTACACACAAGCTGAACCGTAAGTCATGTCTTTAACTTTAATGTGTTAATCCTTGAGATCTCTCGAACAAAACGTTTATTGCATTTTTGGTCGTTTTTACTTACGTGTCGAAAAGAAAATGTTCGTATTTAAACTTTCAGTACGGTAGCGTATTTAACAGATATATTAACGAAATTCCCAAACCATTCTTTCACAGTGTTCTGCCCAAGACCGTCTTCAATATACTCAAACTTTAATGCAGGTATCGATAGTGACCAAAATGACACCGATTCTAATACGCCAGCCGTAGTTTTTTTGATTTATGCTCCTAAATGACAGTAATTCTGATACGTCAGCCTTTGCTGTACTGATTAATTATATTCCTGAATGACGGTCATTCTGATGCGTCTGCCATTGCTATTTTGATTAATTATATTCCTATATGACAGTAATTATAATACGTCATCAGTTGGTATTTTGATTATTTTTATTTCTGAATGATAGTAATTCTAATATGTCAGCCCTTACTATTTTGATTAATTATATTCCTATATGACATTAATTATAATACGTCAGCCGTTGCTATTTTGATTAATTATATTCATAAATTATAGTAATGCTAATAAGTCAGCTGCTGCTATTTTGATTAATTATATTCCTAAATGACAGTAATTCTAATACGTCACTCGTTGCTGTATTGATTAATTATGTTTCTAAACAACAGTAATTCTAATACGTCTGCCGTTGCTATTTTGATTAATTTTATTCCTATATGACAGTAATTATAATACGTCAACCGTAGTTATTTTGATTAATTATATTCCTAAATGACAGTAATTCTAATACGTCAGTCGTTGCTATTTTGATTAATTATATTCCTAAATGACAGTAATTATCATAAATCAGTTGTTGCTATATTGATTAATTATATGCCCTAATGACAGTAATTCTAATAAGTCAGCCGTTGCTATTTTCATTAATTATATTCCTAAACGACAGTAATTCTACTACGTCAGCCGTTGCTATATTGATTATTCATATTCCTAAATGACAGTAATTCCAATACGTCAGCCGTTGCTATAGGCCTATTGATGATTTATATTCCTAAATGATAATAATTCTAATACGCCAGCCGTAATTATTTTGATTATTTATATTCCTAAATGACAGTAGTTCTAATATGTCAGCCGTTGCTATATTGATTAATTATATTCCTAAATGACAGTAATTCTAATACGTCAGCTGTTGCTATATTGATTATTCATATTCATAAATGAGAGTAATTCATATTCCTAAATGACAGTAATTCTAATACGTCAGCCGTTAGTTATTTTGATTATTTATATTCTTAAATGACAGTAATTCTAATACGTCAGCCGTAGTTATTTTTATTATTTATATTCCTAAATGGCAGTAATTCTAATACGCCAGCCGTAGTTATTTTGATTATTTACTGTATATTCCAAAATGACAGTAATTCTAATACTCCACCTATAGTTATTTTGATTATTTATATTCCTAAATGACAGCAATTCTACTACGTCAGGCGTAGGTTTTTTTATTATTTATATTCCTAAAAGACAGTATTTCCAATACGTCAGCCGTAGTTATTTTGATTACTTATATTCCTAAATGACAGTAATTCTAATACGTCAGCCGTAGTTATTTTGATTATTTATATTCCTAAATGACAGTAATTCTAATACGTCAACCGTAGTTATTTTGATTAATTATATTCCTAAATAGCAGTAATTCTAATATGTCAGCCGTAGTTTTTGATTATTTATATTCCCGAATGACAGTAATTCTAATACGTCAGCCGTAGTTATTTTGACTATTTATATTCCTAAATGACAGTATTTCCAATACGTCAGCCGTAGTTATTTTGATTACTTATATTCCTAAATGACAGTAATTCTAATACGTCAGCCGTAGTTATTTTGATTATTTATATTCCTAAATGACAGTAATTCTAATACGTCAACCGTAGTTATTTTGATTAATTATATTCCTAAATAGCAGTAATTCTAATATGTCAGCCGTAGTTTTTGATTATTTATATTCCCGAATGACAGTAATTCTAATACGTCAGCCGTAGTTATTTTGACTATTTATATTCCTAAATGGCAGTAATTCTAATACGCCAGCCGTAGTTATTTTGATTATTTACTGTATATTCCAAAATGACAGTAATTCTAATACTCCACCTATAGTTATTTTGATTATTTATATTCCTAAATGACAGCAATTCTACTACGTCAGGCGTAGGTTTTTTTATTATTTATATTCCTAAAAGACAGTATTTCTAATACGTCAGCCGTAGTTATTTTGATTACTTATATTCCTAAATGACAGTAATTCTAATACGTCAGCCGTAGTTATTTTGATTATTTATATTCCTAAATGACAGTTATTCTAATACGTCAGCCGTAGTTATTTTGATTATTTATATTCCTAAATAGCAGTAATTCTGATGCGTCAGCCGCTGCCATATTGATTAACTATTTTCCTAAATGACAGTAATTCTAATACGTCATGCGTTGCTATTTTGATTAATTTATATTCCTAAATGACAGTAATTCTAATACGTCAGCAGTTGCTATTTTGATTAATTATATTTCTAAATGACAGTAATTCTAATACGTCATGCGTTGCTATTTTGATTAATTTATATTCCTAAATGACAGTAATTCTAATACGTCAGCAGTTGCTATTTTGATTAATTATATTTCTAAATGACAACAGTAATTCTAATACGTCAACCGTTGTCATTTCTATTATTCCAGAACAAATGTCAATGCCCATATTGCTGTTGAAACAGAATCTAATGCAATGGAAGTTTTCTTGTGCAAAGGAACTATAATACATCCGATTATCTGACATCTTCTTGTACATGTCAGTTTCAGCTACACTTACATTTTTTCCCCCTCGTGATTTAATGTCACTAACAGGAAGAAGTGGTGTTATTACGAAACCTACTTCTGTGACACTCGGGTTAGTCTTCAGGGAACATTTCGTTTAATGCCTCGTAAGAGACTTGGAAACACTGGATAATTAAGCAAAACATTAATGTGTGAAGAGAGTGGTAGGAGAAACCCCATCCATTTGAGGACCCTCTCAGCGTTTTGTTACTGAAGTCTACAAAATATACTGCAAGCTCTGTTCACAATAGCTCGCACCGTAAATGCACACAATATATGTACAGTATTTACTAAGCTTTATTAACCTTTCATTTTAAAGCGGAAGGAAATGGAACCTCAATCTTTGAAATACAGTATGTTAATTGTCAATGTTTCTTATGACTTTGATTATAAGTATTCTTAATGTTCATCTTCATCATCATCACCATCATCATCATCCGTCACTATTCTGTCATTTTGGGTATTTTGATCCGTTGTTTTCTCACTTTCGTGAAAATTATGGATTAACTTCACTTATAGTACTGCTTAAGTCACAGTGAATGACGGATTCCTGTAATGCGTGAATGCTCTATGCAAGACTTAAACGGCATAGTTTACATATTATTCCATGCAGGAGAAACCGGTTATTATCAGCCGAAGCAGTATCATAACAAGTGACGATGGATTAAGAATGAGCGAGTTGTTTGCATGTTGTAAATAAAGTGAAATAAATTACGTATATAATAAATATATTTATTAGTTTGAGCACTGAAATTATTTATGCTCTAGGTATTTTTGTTAAATTTTAAGTATCTCAACTGGACCTAAAATGGGGGAAAAGCTCGAAAATGTGTCTCTGAAAATGTTTGTTGTTTGGCTATTATATTAACCATACTCCTCAAACTCTCATTCATGTCAATTTTATTCGTTTGTGTGTGTGTTTTTTTTTTAGCTTTCCTGTATTATGTATTTTGCAGTTATCTATTTATTTTGTCATTATTGTTTATTTGTATTTGTCTCTAATTTTAATAATTATTTGTATGCACTGTTTTTGTAATTCCTTGTTCACTGTAAATCTTGTGCTGAACAGTTATTGGCCTCTGGCTGTTGTACAGCACAGTAAATATTAATAAAGAAATAAAATAAATAAATTATTATTATTATTATTATTCATGTCAGATTAATTTGTATAATTATATTACCACCAATGTAGCAATACTTGGTTATAGCCTATGGTTTTTTAGTAGTAGTAGCCATAGTGATAGCGATAGTAACGAATGCCACTCCTCTTCAAAACTTCATATTATCTTATTCTGCCAATGTTGTCTTGAATACAAGTGAAATTCTTTCTCTTTCGCCGTAAGTAAAATTACATGGAACGATGGATCGGTGGATGAATAAATAACTATTAATCGAATGCAGAGGCCATTCAGAAATATTGAGATGACGTGGCGATAAGGAAATGAGAATGATTAGGAAAAATAAATAGCCTCGTTTGAAAATATCTTCCTACCGTCACTTCTGTAAAAATTCCACAAGTTTCGTCAGGAATCGAAGTCTTGTCATCGTTGTAGAGCAGAGAGATAATTGATGCCGCTATCGCTGAGCCCTTCTACCCATCGGTGTATTTGATTTGTCTTCAGTGGGGTACACACCTTCGCTCCAGCCAGAATGCGATGTGGGCGTTTTATGAATATTTCATGTGCCTTCTCTTCCGGGATGTTCAAGCAATCATATTCCATTTCCACAACTTTTTGACATTCTATTTGGAGCACGGAATACTGATTGTATATTTACTACCAATTTTCTACCGACAAACTGAAAACCAATTTTGTGAGATGTAGAGGTTAAAGAGGGCTTTTCGGTGAACACTACGTGAGATGGTTGAAAAGATTCCGAAGTTCTCTTTCTTTTAAAATTCAGATTTCAAAGTGTACAATTTTAACTACTACTATTCTCTTGCCATATTGATATTCAATTAGTATTTTGTCACTAGTCCGACTTCAATTCTTCTTCTACTGCAACTACTACTGCCTTACCACGTTTGTGGCTACAGTGCTAGCGCACTGGCCTTCTATTCAGTTGGGGCCGGGATTGATCCCCGGTAAGATGTGGGTGGAATTTGTGGTGGACAAAACAGATGTTGCAGAGGGTTTTTCTCAGGGTACTCCCATTTCTCTCTTTCATTCAATCAACACTCGCCACTTTACCTTAATTTCATCTGTCTAGGGTAGTAAAAATAGAATAGAGTAATGACTGGAGGTAGCACTGTTTTCTGATGCTGAACTTGGGGCTCCGGACTCTCGGTTCTGGCTAGTCAGTTGATGGTAGAACCTTACTTGCAGGACCCAGGAAGGATGGCCAGTCTGTCAGCGTCGGATTCACCAATGCCACCAGTGTCATTCGTCGGTCTTAGAGAAATCATTGCATGTATGGAGTGCAATGGATCTAAATGACCTAAGTACAAAGATCCATCTTGGATCCCGTCTTTGTGAAATCAGTCAATCATTATTACTACTTTACTATTGATATTCCTTTCCTGTTACTAATACTCAATTTCACTTCTATTCTGCTAACTCTAAGATAATTCTCCTATTGATCTACTATTGCTATATTTACAAGTAGCCTACAATGTATTGCTCAACAACTATTTCATTGTACTACTGCTACTACTACTACTGCTATTACTACTGCTACTGCTACTACTGCTGTTGCTGCTACTACTATTAATACTGCTACTGCTACTACTGCTGCTGCTGCTACTACTACTACTACTACTACTACTAGTACTACTGCTGCTGCTGCTACTACTACTGCTGCTGCTGCTACTACTACTGCTGCTGCTGCTGCTACTACTACTACTACTAATACTGCTGCTACTACTACTACTAATACTGCTGCTACTGCTACTACTACTACTACTACTACTGCTGCTACTACTACTACTACTACTACTACTACTACTACTACTACTGCTGCTGCTGCTACTATTGCTGCTACTACTACTGCTGCTACTGCTACTGCTACTACTACTACTACTACTACTATTACTGCTGCTGCTGCTACTACTACTACTACTATTGCTGCTGCTACTGCTACTATAGTATTACTAATAGACTATTTCAATTCTACTCCTGTTACTGATATTCTATTTGACTTCTCCTTTCGCAATAGCTCAAATTTCTGTCCTTTTTGTCTTTAAATCATTGTATTTCTGGGTTATTCCTGCAGTCTATTTTTTCAGGGTTCGTCACAAATAATAGTTGCACAGGAGAGGTCTTGGGAGCGTGTGGACCACAACCCTCTACAAAATATTCTTGTCATAAATGTGTGCAGATTGGGAATCTAGTTAAAATATGTATATTGTATCTGACAACAGTTAAGAAAATAGTGCAGGTATTTATATGCAGTACCTCCTTGAATTTACTACTTCTTAAAAATGTGTACTCACTTTTATTCTGCTTGCAGCTACAGAATAGTACTGCATGTATATATTTTTTGTCATATAACGAAACGTTGTCTATTACTCTGGGATTATTGTGCTCCAATATGAATAAAGAACATGACAGTGATAGAAAATCACCAACAATACCGCCATTCTGTTTCGTATAATCCAATTACACAAATTGACTGGATTTATAATTTCGTACGCCCATATTTAATTCATTGGGATGAAATCACTCATTATATAATAAACATAGCCAGCTGTAATCATATGCATGTTATTATGAATCAAAATTATACAGCGTGGAAGTAATGTAACTGTGCAGAGTTAACAGCTTATTCCTTGGATATAGTAAAACTTATTCTAATACCACGTTAGCTCCAAATGAATACTTTTCTTAGAACAAAATATTTTCCTCCAAATGTCAACACTCTTCTACTTGATAAGTGCTATCTGCACGATTCTGATTATTACACTTAACATTAGAGAAACTGATAAATAATTGATCATTTTGCAGCTTTCTTACAAAACGGACTGTTTTCTTCCAGACTAAAATAAAACCATTAACACATATCGTTACTTTTTGCAGTTAAGAAGTCCGGCAATCCTGCTGCAGTGACTAAGGGACGGAATTTTTGTGTACTTTTACGTGAGGGGCGCGGCGATGCGTTATTGCAAAACTACACAGCCTATTTTTCTTTTGAATTAGCCATACACTTAATTACAACACTCAAAGTAGCTTTTATTTATTTTAATGTATTGTACTGCCCCTTCACTCTAAAGAGTTATATCTGAAGCCCGGATTTCCTTGCAAATTCATGTTTTTATATAAGCTTGTTACACTCATCGAACTTTGAAAGTATTCATTTTATGACATCGATTCCAGATACCAGTACTTTTGCGCGAATATTTGCATGTTTTTTTTTTTTTTTTGGAGTCAATTCACTCATAATGCATATTTTTTAAGATTTTTGTTTTAAATAACACACATTTAGACTTTTATATTACATTTTTTTCTGGCTTTAGTGGATATATTATGTTAACTTGTATAATACTGGTTTTTATGAATTTGTTTCGTAGACTCTGGTATTTCCATTTATTTGTCTATTGAGAAAAAATGGAAGAAAGCTACCGGTAATATGGCTTCATGGCATCCTATCTCACTAGTCTTTGAACTGTTCACTGCACAACTCACAATTTGTTATACTGAAATTTATAAACCCCATACTCTTGCTCGTTACAAGCCGGAGGTCAAAATAATGAAAGAAAAGAAGGCAGAAGCGGCATGCTTGCAAACTGCAACTTAATATAATTTTGTGTAGATTTGGGAAGTTTTGTTATACCTCCTGTTAGAACTGCAAGACGAGATTTTGTGTGAAAATGGATTGAGAGAAAGGAATTTCTAAAGATGGACGGTGATGTAGTTTATTGCGATACTTGTAATAAAGACGTAAGTACTTGTGTATTTTAGGGTGCGTGATACCGTCGCATTGAAGGCATAATGCTGCAAAATCTCAAGGTTGCAGGTTTGATCCCCGATGGGGTCTTGGTCATGCGAAAATTTATAAGACCTACAATTTGTCCTCACTTGTCCCAAATTTCTTCGCTTAAGTATGCACCTATCACATTTCTTGTGCCCTAGAAAGATTATTTTCTCCATGTTGAATCTTTCGTACACTACTTTTAACACTTGAAAATAAATAATTGATTAAATGGAGATCTTACTCTTGTTAATTATGTAAGCATGTGCGGCTTACAGCTGTTTAGGTGCTATTCGACACCATCCTCAGAGCCTACTAGATCTCGGCGCTATCTCAACTTCGCTGCCTGTTGTGTGGGTGCGTTCGTGTGATGAAGAGTTGTGTCAAATAGTGTGTGTGTGCTGAAATTGATCTGTGTGTTGAGCATTTGACTGGGGTGTGTTTTAGTGTGTCTGTACTGTATTTCATACTGTTCTAGTGTGTTGAGTTTTTGGTTTTTGGGATGTATGTGTAGGATTTCCATGTCTGTATTTATGTTATTGTATGTGTGGTTAGCATTAGTTGTGTGTTCGGCATATGTAGATGTATTGTGTCCTCCGAAGCACCGAAACAGCTGTAAGCCGCACATGCTTACATAATTAACACGAGTAAGATCGCCATTTAATCGATCATTTTCTGTGCTTCAGATCCTACACATGAGCTTAAATGAAGAACATTTTGAAAAATTATTATAGTACGTTGTTTCAAAATACGATAAAAATGTAGAACTCTGTTTTGTTAAAGCATGTTTTTACTAACTTTTCGCTTCATTGTGCATGTGTTATCATACGATAGTGCATGAATGCATGTAATGTTTTAACATTTGATAGTACATGTAAATCCGGGCTCTAGTTATATCACTTTCACCCTGAATGAGAGGTTATGGATCAATAAGTCTAATGATGAAATCTACGGCGATCACACATATGCTTACATGGATCTTTTATAATTCGTATACCGTAATTTCCCATGACTATGGTCCAGGCACCCAACTATGGTCCAAAACGCATTATGTACTACTTAGTCTCCCAAGAGTTCGGTGTTTGCCATTTAAGGCGCCACTGTGATGGAATTATGTTCCCCATAGATGCTTGTATCTACCATTACACGTGGCAATGATATGGATGCTTAACAAGGTCAGTGTGCATCGTTCTGTTGGATGTGTGAAGACACGAAATCATTCAGTTTGTGTTTGCCTGTTTTATTAAGCTCTCCTCTGTAGAAATGGTACGTTATAGATATATGATTGTTTGTACAATTAAACCTGGCTATATAGTGTTTACTTTCACGTAATAATTAGACTGGCAGAGGTTAAGGACTCTGCGTGAAAAATGCTTAACCTCAAGGCTAGAAGTCAGTCCTCAACTATGTACTACAGTGTTTAGTGGACCATAGTTGTATTTCATTTTGAAATATTTGTTTTAATGAAATGTGAACAATTTGATTGTTTACTTCTGCAAATACGGTATCTCAGTATATTCTAAAATTCCATTTAACATTATAGCCCAGTAAATAAAGAAACAGGCTGTTCCAACCTCAATGCTACTAGCACGAACAATGGTCCGGTAAAACGAAAACTTCAGGGTAGAAGGATCACAACCGTCCCTGTAAGTGACTATGAGAGCGATGAAATTGAATTGGATACAGATTATGATGTTTTCGGTGTTCTCTCCATAGTGAGTCAGATGTGGAAAAGAAGACGAAATCTGTTAAAATAATACTAAAGGCACATAGTTATATGGTAGTTACATATGAGGAGGAATTGTGGCCAGGGAAAGTTTTGGAATTGAAGAATAATGGAGCTGTTGTTTCATGTATAGTAAGAAGCGGCAATTACTGAGGTGGCGAGAAATGGAAGACATTTTATTCTATAGAAAGGAAAACATAATAAAACAAATTGAAGACCCCATATGCGTCTTGAAAAAGAGAAATCTATTTTCAATTTCAGAATTACAAGAGAAGTGGAGATTCAAAGGATAGAAATAAGCCTAGTGAATATA
Source organism: Periplaneta americana (assembly GCF_040183065.1). Classification (NCBI taxonomy): domain Eukaryota; kingdom Metazoa; phylum Arthropoda; class Insecta; order Blattodea; family Blattidae; genus Periplaneta; species Periplaneta americana. The sequence goes on from NC_091125.1 coordinate 77,877,485, forward strand.
GTTCTCAGTATGGTAAATAAACATTATCAGTGAATTTATCTGGATAATATTTTGCTAAGAATGTGTTAGTTTATTTTGATATGTACTTTTGTTCTTTCATATACTGTTGTTGTTCATTATTGCTGGAAAATGACTTTCAGATTTCACTTGTTTATTGTGTGTTTATGCAATTTGTACCAATAAAAAGAATACATGTACTTTTTATTTATTTTTTTATTTTTCTGTGCTAGATTATGTTTCTACCCTTAAATTAGAAACTCAATTTATTGATTTACGAATAATTACAGCTCCAGCTATAGTCCATTCATGCTTTCAAGGATGAATATATCAGTGGACCATGGTTGGGCAACTCAGAATACAACTATGTACCAATGCTTATTATTTTTTAACACTTGTAATTAAATAATTTCGAACACATATGTCAATATTTATTTAATATGCACTTACAAGAGTCCGAAGCCAAAATTTCACTTAATCTGGATGAATAGTATTGAATATACAAAGAAAAATGCGACAAATGTGGACCATAGTTAGGGGAAACTACGGTACTACTAGTACTGACATTACTGGTACTATTCCTAGTAGTAGGGGAAATAATTCTTTTGATCCTACTGGCATGTTGAAGATCCTTCATATTTTATGTTTTGTTTAATATTTATAGCACAGTCTAGTATATACAGTAACGAAGCTCAACACCTAGTAAATATGCATCCATAGATAGTTGCTAACCACTAGGATCATATTCTCTTTATAATTTTAACTCAAATCTATTATGAAACCCATTATGAAACAAAAATATATTACCGCAAATGACTAAGAATTGAACTTATTCATAATCGATCCCCGGCAGAGAAATGGGAATTTATGTCCTCTCCATTGAGACTAGGTGTATTGTCTTGTATTGTTTTAAGTAATGGCCTTAGTATCATGATGTCAATGTCACCAAGGAATTCCGCTGTTAATGACATTTGATAATGGAGATAACAAACGCAAAGGTAAAAAAAATTGAAAATAAATTGTGTTTATAAAGGTGAAATGTAAACATACCTAGAATTAATAAGGCAAAGAATACAATTATATGTACAAGAGAACAGTCATTTCAAACGCCACTCCCATATGTCAAGGTATCATGAACTTAAAAGAACTTGGAAATATTCTGACGTCTATTAAGATTCATCTCACAAAAACAAAAGCAGTTTTATTCCTATATATTTCTCGGAAAGAAGAGAGTGTGTCTTTATTAAGTTTCCTCATTGCTGAAGGCAGTATTTGAAATACAGTGGAATATAAAGGGATGAAACATTAGAGTCTTTCGTTTTGTTTTATTCCCTTATTCTCTCATTTGTGAAGAAACAAAGCTACTTAATGTAACTTTGTATTCCTGAGGCATATCCGTTTCTTTCTCTGCACGTTAGGGCGGGCGAATGAGAAGTCAATTATTTTTATTTGATGGAATAGGCCTACTCTTTCAAATTCCAGTATATTGAATTGGAGTTTGTAGTAAATTATGCTATTTAAACAAATTCTTGGTTTGTTGCTTTATCAGGTGATTCAATAATTGTGACTATATGACAAGTACATCGTATGGAAACAACAGCTTGACATGAGTGTAGTTAATTTACCTGTACGGTGCCGTGTTTAAATGCGACAGGCTCATGTGAGTAGATTTACTGGCAAGTAAAAAAAAAAACTCCTGCGGGACAAAATTCCGGCACGCCGACGCTGGTGTAACCTCTGCAGTTGCTAGCGTCGTTAAATAAAACATAATTTTGTTTTTTATAGTGCCATATAAGAATACTCGATTGTCGAGTCGGGCTAGATAGCGTAGTCTGTATAGAGCTGGCCTTCTGTGCCCGAGGTTGCGGGTTCGATCCCGGCCTAGGTCGTTGGTATTTAAGTGTGTTTAAATACGATATGCTTATGTCGGTAGATTTACTGGCATGTCAAAGAACAAAATTCCGGCATACCGGCGACGCCGATGTAATCTCTGCAGTTGCAAGCATCGTTAAATAAACCATAATTTAATTTAATTTAATATCGACCGTCGGTACAACATTGATGTGTTTTCGTGGCTTTTGCGCTGTGGACGTTTTTTTCGTAGGTATTTCTATGAAGTTGGTATCCTGGAAACGACTATACAAACCAGTAGTTCCCGTTTTATTTTTATATTTCACGTATAATAAGGAAGATTATAATAAATATTTTCCATAAAAATAATTTTACATTATAAATGTTGATATCATTATCTTTTAAACATTATTTACAATTAAATACACATATTATAAGGGTCTTCATATTCTAGTTCTCAGTTCCAAATAAATTAGTCTGCATGATGTTTCTGTCGCGTTTACGGATTTAAGAGTATATGCTAATTTAATTATTAATAAATAACCTTAAGTAATGGATGTTTGACAACGCTGTTACCAGATGTGTTCTTCAACCTAAGGTCTGACTATCGAGGGACGTAATGTGAGTCACCCCGTGGGAAAGGTCTGGTATTGATACTGACTACATAATCACCCCCACTTCTACGGAGAAGGGATGTTTCATGCGTTGCAAATGATATTGTATATACTGCGATGTTGCTATTTCTAGGAACACAATTGAAGGGTTCAGAACCATAGTGGGCCAAGCGCCTTAGAAAACCAGAGTTAAAATGAAGTTATTACCATAATTCAATGGAAACGTATAGCAAGTAATATAAAGTATACACATGAAAACTAAATGATATGTCAACTTTCATTAAACTATGGTATTCACTTAACTTTATCCCTTGCTTTCTCCGTTTTTAATAAATGGCGCTTGGCCCACTATGGATGGCTCTGAACCCTTCGGTTATTAAAGGAATTTCTTTGTAGTTCTGGTTGCATAAATATCGCTAAGTGAAGTTCACTTTTCATTGAAGATCACGAAGTGGACCTAAGTTCTAGGTTTAATTTATTTTGTATAAAATTCATATTACAATATGCAAACTTTAAGTAGTGCTGAAATAAGATCACGGTAATTCAAGACACAACTGAGCGAAATGTTACTGAAAACCTTATTTATAACGAGTTGGTTTGTAATAGATTGTTACTTATCCATGTGCTTCTTTGATAACACGCATGACTAAAAACATAATCAAGCTGGAACACAAAAAATTGCAATGAATTTTAAAAATGAAAGAGTAAGGTGTTTATGGCAACTGAGGTTAAATATAAATGTTGTGTAGAATGAAATGAGATTCCATTACCACCAAGTAGAACAGAAAAGTCTAGAAACAAATTGCTGTAGACTATAATTATATGAGATTAGAAAACTCTGAAGTTGTGTTATGATAATACAAATCAACGTGTATTCTGAAAATAATACAACCTACAAACCAGTCCACACGAGTGGAGTAATGGCTAGCGGGTATGGCCGTGAAACCAGATGACCCGGGTTCGATTCCCGGTTGGGGCAAGTTATCTGGTTGAGGTTTTTTCCGAGGTTTTCTCTCAACCCAATATGAGAAAATGCTGGGTAACTATTGGTGCTGGATCCCGGACTCATTTCACCGGCATTATCACCATTTCATTCAGATGCTAAATAATCTGAAGTGTTGATAAAGCGTCGTAAAATAACCTACTAAAAAACCTACAACCCATCTTACAAAACAATGAATTACAGCATCATGAGCATCATATGTAAACAGTTAATACAGATCTTCCTGCATTCAATTGAAGTAAAACTCACCCACCATTTTTCTTGAAGAACAGAATTTACTATACTCCATTTTGATGTAGAATTATTTACCTTCTAAACGAAGTTCAACCAGTTTGAAATCAGAAAAATTACCAATTACATTTCATCTTGGAGAAAACGAAATGATTTTAGATTAATCTTTATACAATCAAAAGTAAGCTAATTTCAGTGTCTCATCTGTTTTTAAATATTTATGAAGCTGGTCTCTAGTATAACATTTACAAATGTATTTTACTCTAGTGTCACCCATAACTGTATTTTATTTTCGCAGTATATTCAATCATTACGATAATCTTGCGATCTGAGTAGAAATATAAACCATTATTGCCAGAATGTATACAATCGTTGAACCGCCACGGTAGTTCAGTGCTGGCGTACTGGGAGCCCGGGTTCAAATTCTGATCGATTCACCCTGAATTTATAACTTCTACTAGTGGCTTGTGCAGCAAATGCTGCTGCAAACTAAGTTCGTTAGACGTTCAAATAAAAATGTTTCAGATTTTTTTTTCAATGAAGAATACTTGTCTTTTTGATAGTTATTTGCTTCCATAATAATGAAACATACTCCCTCTGAATGGATTTTTTTAGGCCAAATACTTTCTCTTGAACCTATCCAACTTCAGTTTTTGAGTTTCAACGCAAAAACGCAAGTATCAATGCCAGGACGATAGCAGTGGCTATTTCAGGTCATTGTGGATTGTAGGCAAAAGTTTAAAAAATGTCAGGTTTGCTAAGCTTTCGAACAATAGCATTTTCGTATAGCTGTCGAGCCAATACTGAAGACAATGACACATATCAATATCTACACTACACCGCCATTAAGTATATGAAAAAGACCCAACCCCACTGGGCTAATAAGCATAAAAATATTTGATTTTTAATAACAATATTATTATGTTACTTAAGTTTTGTAGTTATATATAGCAGCCACTCAGTAAATTATAGAAATGAAGATCTAAATTAAGATATTCTCTACATTTACTTACATAACCTCAAAACGTTTCACTTTCATGTCATCAATATTATGTACAATTTTAATGAAAAATAGATGCATCATGATATTAACTATAATAATATTTAATTTCTAATGATAATAAGGTCATCAAACCACCTCAAGTTTCGTAGATTTGAATATCCAATACACAGCTGTACTCAGAAAATTATACACTGCAGAATCAGTTTTTAATAACAAATTGAATTGAGCTCTAGATATGTCGGCAATCCTGCAGGTCATGGCCTTCGTGTAATAGCCTATTGTTTATTGTAGTGTGTGTTTTGTTCTGAAATTCAATCAAGTCGACCGTGATTCGATAAAATTAGTTCTCAAAACTGACAACAGATGGATTTTGGAAAATAGGAAAATTATGTAGGAAAATTGACATTTCACTGAAAACTACTACTTTTCCGAAAAACGTTGGATTCCAAGCTTCAAAATGAGGGGCCATTTATTAAAATCCGTTCAGCCGTTTTCCCGTAATTTCCATTACCAGTTCAAATTATATATATATATATATATATATATATATATATATATATAGATTTTAGGAAGCTCGTCGTCCGAGCAACAGAGTTTTCTCAGGTTGTCCCGTTACTCCAATTCCGTAAAGCCTGGCATATCCACTACGCGCGTAACACTTGTGACGGAGATGTTGCCACCTCTTTAGGCGATCCGAATTTTCTTAGATAAATTTAATATCCATCATCAGCCTTCTTTTGTGGCGGATTAGGTCACAATTTGTTCAGCTTCGTAGAGAAAAGTGTAACTTTTAATATATCTGGTATTCATTTATCTGTTTATTATTAATAAATTCTTTAAATTATGTAACTTATCATTTGAAGTGAATGCGTTTTTTTTTATTAATTTACGACGAGTTATTCGGAAGTAGGCTATTAGTACAATGTATTTTTGTTACCCCAAAAGGAAGTGCGTCTCAATATTTAGACTACCTGAAACTGGACGTTGGTTTCGTCAGCGTGAATAGTTCATATTAGTATGTAGAGTAAGTTCCACAGGTATTTAAGGCGAAATATTTCTTCTTTTTAATGATTTCCTCTAAATTTAATAATTTATTCTGTAGTAGTCTTAATGTGTGTAAATAACTTAAATCATAAAGATAATATTAAAATTAATATTAATATTATTAATAGTGATAATGGTAATATTAAATAAGACGACTGTGTTGGTAAAGATAATTAATTTAAAATAAAAATATGTTGATGTGAAAGGTGGTTATGATTTGATGGTGTTGTATTGCGAGTGAATAGAAACGAACTCCTGAAAATTATCAATTCAAATAGGAGGATCTAGGAATCAATGGGTTGGAAAGTTGGCATTCTTGAAAGTGGAATTGACGAAAGGAAGAAAATCAGTAGAAGGGTGAAAAATATAGAAGTGACAAAAAAGCGTCTTACAACACAATCTTTCTTTATAACTTACACCAACTTTACGGGATTTCAGTTAGTTTATTGCACATCCATTCGACCTTTTATGCCATTATGGAGATCAGCATTATCTGTCCCAAAGTGTCTTAAGAGTGTTCACTTCAAATATGATAGTTTGTGTATTATTATTATTATTATTGTTATTATTATTACTATTACTAGTGCCGTGAAATTCATTGGCTAAGATTGTGATTGTGATCGTAGATTCGAAGTTTCCTGCGGTAAAAATGTTCTTTGTCAATGTGATACCCTGTGGTGTCTTAGGTGGGTACTTAATATTGTACTGGCTCTGAGTCTAGAAGAAGACAAATTGGGAACAGGTGAGAGAGGGAGAGAGTTGGAAAATAACATGTGCTTACGTATACTCGTATATATCTACAATCTACATATTGAGAGTGCTTTCCAACTCTGAGGAGGTGAATTTGTAAGAGGATGTTAGATGGTTTAACTGGGTATTTTGTGATGAAAAATTCATGAACTATTTCGCCTCTTTACAGTGCAGTCAGACCATTCTTATCAGATATAGCCTCAACGAAAATGTTGGATACATGTCATATTGATCGGTCGTGTTGAGTTTATTCTTTTGCATTGCGAGCTCTTCAATTTATTTGACGCCATTCTACTTTTTATTGGAGCATATAAGTTTTACTTAAGTAAAAAAGTCTTTCTTTGTTCTTAATTCTACAATAAACTGTCTAGCCTTTATTAATCAGTTAATCTTTTAGTACTTTGATTTTTATTGTATTTGTAAATTAGAATTAGATATTAATTGTAATTATATTCTTAATATTGTAATTGTCATCTCCTGGTACAGGGGAAGAGAAGTCCTGATGGCTTTATCTCTAGCAGGTTAAATGAATGAATAAATAAATAAACAAGTAAATAAATAAATAAATAAAATGGTATAATTATTTCTTATAAGCTAGATTCGAAATTAATAATAATAATAATAATAATAATTATTATTATTATTATTATTAATATTATTATTATTATTAATATTATTATTATTGTTATATAATAAACGTATATCGGTCATCTGATGTCGATAACATCTTCCGATTCTTAGTAGCCTTCTATCCATCCAATCTCCAATCTGCATTTCTCTTTCCTTTATGGCATCATAAATGCCTTGGATCCAGGAAACTTTAGGTCTTCCCCTGTATGTTCATCCTTGACGTTTCCACTTCAATATACATTTTGGCAGTCGTTATTCCTCCATCCGCTGAACGTTGCCGTACCATTTTAACTTCTGTGTTTTGGTGTAATCTAAAGCTTCATCTTAAAATTTCATATTTTCTCGTATAATTGAGTTTCTGACCAAAAAAACTAAAATAATTTTATTATTATTATTATTATTATTATTATTATTATTATTATTATAAATGTTGACTAAAATGACAATCACGGATTAATCATTATAGTGATCTATGTAATTCAAAATGCGGATTTAATATCAGAGTAGGCCTATGAATATAAGATCTTCAACAATTATTTAAAAAAAAAGTAAAAAGTCATTCATTGGCCCTGGTGAAAGATAAAAATATATAGTTCCTGAAGTATGGTGGAAGGCTCTTGTATTTCATATTGTTGCACTTAATACATCAGTGTTGACAAACTTCCAAGATTTATCAACTTCAGATGTTAGGCCTATATCTTTCTTGAAAAGGAGAGATCTCAGAAATTACAAGAATTATAGAGAAATTGTCCTTCTAAACTGAAGTTTTAAAAATTTACGCCAAATTGAAAGTGAAAGAGAAGAGAATGAAACCTTCTAAAATATATTGCATTCATCGATTTCCAAAAAACGTTTGACGGAGTGAATTGGAATGTGTTTCTCGATTGTCCATCAATCATCACCAAAGGATAATAAAATTATTGATTTACACTCCAGAAAAATTAATATTATCCACAAGAGTTAATAAGCATATTAAAAAGTATGTATTGCAATCAGAAAATAGTTGTTGTTTAGTCAACTGTCCGAAGACAGGTTTGAACCTCACAAGTGATACCAAGAAGGCACCACTTATGGGGCAACTAGGCCAGAAGATAATGGGGTAGGGTAGCCAGTTCCTTTCCCCCTCCATTGTATACATCGCCGACTAGCTACATATTACACTAGACAGACTTCAGATGCATACAAACAAAATTATTCTTCCTTTGACACATATCGTCGAGTGAGATGTACTGACTGATAATACGTGTACATATCAGCCACAACCTCAATCAGAGGACTCCGAAAATAGTATGCAAATGAAATATAAAAACTTAAAACATTTTGATAAACAGAGGTATTAGACGACAGTGTTTTGCATCACCTGCTGATTTTAATAGGTTATTTATATGAGCAAGTGAAAAGGCTGGTAAATCGAGGGATAAAATTAAACTAAAAGTTAAGTTAAAATTTTTAGTAAATATTTACGAAGGTGTAATTATTATACATGAGTAAAAAAACATAATATTTAGATAAACATACAACGTTCTGAAATTACTTGCCTCAGGAGAACAAGACGATGTATATGGGCAGCTCATATAAACATTTTTGATATCGAAAGAGAAATGCATATCTGCAATATAATACTAAGTAAAATAATAGGGCCTATCGTATTCATTAATTCAAGCATCTGAATAGAATGACAGACACCAGGTTTGTCAAAAGAATATTAAAGTACAGTCCAATAGGATCACGAGAGATATGAAGACAGAAAAAACGTCAGGAGGTTCAAGTATGATATTAATCAAATGCTCCGCATTAATTTTCTAGGTTCATTTTACCTTGAAATAACTTAATATCTCACAATGACGTTATTATAGCTAATAACACAGTAAGAAGGTCTCATTGTATATTGTTTTTTTTATTTTAAAGGACTTTAGGAATATTTCCTTTAACATTTCCCTTAAATTTTGTCGGTAGCGCTCGGAAATATGTGTCTTTTCTTTATACAATTAGTAATATTATTTCATGTTCACTTATTCCTACTAGTTTTCGTGGTCTAATTTATATGATCTCGTTTCAAAGAGGATGATAAAATCTACGCTTCATTTCTTTTCTTTAATTGGATTTTTAGCTTGCGACATAGAATAGAATAACAGTGCATACTTCTCGACTAGCTGATTCTTATTCAACCTCGCTCCGTGCCTGCCACCGCTTAAGGTGATATTATGCATATTAGTAGCAGACGTGACTGTCCTAACAATCTATGAATGACGTCACAGTCGTTAGTTCTACATTTCATAATCTATTATTTCCTCAACTAATTGGATATTGACACCAAATACATGGTTACTCATCGGTGACTTGGCCATTTCATTTATTTCTGTTTTACCTATTACAAATGTATCTTCAAAGTTTTAAAATGTATACACACTTCTCACGACATAATTATGTCAGAGAATAAGTGATGTAACACTTAATCCTACTTCTGAATGAAGGTTTATTATAAAAATTCCGTCATTAACTTGTCTTGTAGTTTGTAAATGATATGTAATTCAATCACCCGTAAATTAACATTTTGTTTATTTTTGGACAAACGTTTTCACCTTTACAAGTATCTTCGGGTCTTTCTTGCTGAGAACACTGATATTGAACACTTCACAGCAAGTATTTCACGCTCACCATTAATTTTAGTAATGTCATGTTATTTGTTCAAACATATTAAAACAGTTATAATTTAAAAATTGAATGAGTCTAAAATTTTTTTGTAATATATAACATTTGCATTACACGTACACTGGACAGCACATTAGATATTTTATTGAAACATTGTATTTCGAGTTAATCATTACTTTTCATAATCGAATATGATGTTAATTCAAAACTTTGTTATAGTTTAATCCTCCTAAGGTCCAGTATTTTATACAGGGTGTATCTAAAGTGGTGTCAAATATTTCGGGGATGTGTTCGTAACACAAAAATATTACAAAAAGTTCGTATGAACATTGGCCTCAAAATAATTTATTTCAGAGTTACAAGACAAAATTTAATGTTACAAAAATTGCTCGAAGTGGCTTCCTCCTGATTCGATGTATCCCCTAAGCCTGCGTTACATGCTCTGGCGTACTCTGTTGAAAATTCCTGGAGTGTTTCGTATTTCCATTTGGATACGCTCTCAGAATATCAACATTAATTACAGGAGTCGCATAAACCAGGGACTTTAAATCAGGCGATCGAGCAGGCCATGCACTGAATTCCCTTCAACCAATACATCTTTGGGGAAATCGATCATTAAAAAAATACAAACTATCAGGCTGAAATGAGCTGGAGCAGCATCGTGTTAACACACATTCGTCCAGAAGCACATCATCAATTAAATGATGCAAATCATTTCGTTCTGTTCACTCACAGAATATATTTTCTTCTGATTTCTTTGCTCTACAAAATACAAACAAACAAAAAGCCATCAACCAATCAGCGGTCAATGAAGGGGCAAATCCTTTAATAACTCCCTAACGAATGGTTTTGAGACCCATGTTCTTATTAACTTTTTAAATTGTTTTGATGTTGAGAACACGTCCCCGAAATATTTGACACCAATTTAGATACACCCTGTATTGTATATTGTACTACATATGTATTTTATAATTATTGTGAATTTAAAAATGTGATTAAGAAATTATAATAATGGCGTAAAAGTTATTTTACAACATTGTGATGCTATTCATTTAATTTAACATATTCTGTCATATCACTAATTAACAATTATTATTATGTGATGCTAATGGTCCCTGAAGGATATTACATTTGTTTGTAGATTCTATTTTAGTTTATTTTGCGTTTGTTATTTTCCGTAGTTAACCCATTACTGCATAAAGTTATTAGTTTCTGAGTTTACGTTTGCTAGTTGGTGACTTAACAATACTTTCTTACCATTTTTAACTTTATTTACTTTCTGGGATAAAAAGTAAGGACTATCCCATAAATAGGACGCTATGCATAATGGTAATTGATACAGTAGTTGAATAGAATAACCACATTTTGTAGTTCAAATAATATTTATGTATTTATTATGTAGCAAATACATATACATGGTAGAATCAGTGGTTCAACTGCCCTTCTCACACAAGCCTACGCATTGTACAACACTATTTTGCGTGGTAAGGGTAGATACATTTAGGGTGGAGTCCAATTTGATACTTGCTGCAGATGAATTTTGCTTTCCCTGTACAATTAGCACACCTTCACTAAGTTTCATTTTCAACTGGCCAGTGGTGTTGACCATCAAATCTTATGTCTCCTGATGGAATGGAAACAATTTTTCCTTAGTGGGAACTCACCCCATGCCTTTTCAATAGTGTAAAAGCCAGGAGACGGCAAAAGTTTAGGATCGGTTCTGAAGAGTTTTGAGGCTTCATTTTTCTGTACGGAAACCTAGCATTTACTATGGCAACGTCAAGAAAATAAGCGAAGATGGACCACCACCCTGTTGTTGCCGCTGCCACTGTTGCTAACACTGGTACTGCCAACGCTGGTGCTGCTGTTTCTGTGCTAGCACTGGCACTGCTGTTGCTGCTATTGCTGCTGCTAGCGCTGGTGTTGATGGTGGTGATTGTAAAAAAATCCGTAGCGCTTCAGCCCGTGAAGGGCCAAGACCGACCAGCCGGCTGCTGGTCTCACGTCCACATGCCGAAACAGAGGTGGACAATCATCCAACCAGAATGGCGGTATCGTGTGGTTAGCACGATGATCCCCCCCCTCAACCGGATTTTTGTTACCTATCGTAGCTCCACAAGTTCATGATGATGCTGGGTGGGCACCGGTCCCATACACTGGCCGAAATTTCATGAGAAAATTTCTTCCCCCATGAGGACTCGTACCAGCGCGTATTCCGAAACGCGAGTCTAGGCAGGATGCCTTAAACCACGACACCATGGCGCGGAACAGGAAGCAATATAGAGAGAAGTAATTATTTTAAGGCGAAACGTTTGTTAAAAAATAAGTAACATTTAAATGTATGAATGATTGAATTACATATCACTTACCTACTATAAGATAAGTTTTTATTTTGTTTTATTTTATCAACACCTAGGTTATTTAGCGTCTGAATGAAATGAAGGTGATAATGCCGGTGAAATGAGTCCGGGGATCCAGCAACGAAAGTTACCCAGCATATAAGATAAGTTAATGACGGAACCTTTATAATAAATATTCTTCATTAACTTTGACTCTATCAAAATAAACATGTCAATTCTACTTCTGAAAATTCATATGTCATCCACTTCTGGAATTCATGTAGAATTTTATGCCGCGAATACATTTGCCATCTGGACTCGGATACAGTGCAGCCTAATGGACGCCTTCGCATTTTTTATTTTATTCCTGCTTTGTTCATTACTAGATTCTATTTTTAAGTGAAACTTCTTTAGACAGTCTACGAGTCGAATACTATGAAACAAAATTCTGTGAGAAATGTTTTAAAAAGGGTTGCGTGTTGTTGTTACGGAATTGTGTACGTTGACATGTTATCTCGCTGACATGTTATCTCGCAAATAACGTTGTTGATATTTGTGGTTTTCCATCAGTTTACGCAAATGAACGCACAATTTGTGATACACATTCTACAAGAAGAATTTACTTTGACGATGAATAATTCACACTGCGAATCAATAACAAAATCTGGGACAACTATTGATGCAGTTTATTCGCGTCATTTGGAAAGACTGCAGAGTGGAATTTTGTTATTATATTATTTTGATCTATTATAAACAGTAAAATGTTAAGAGTATTGAATATGAAATATTAAATTTAATACTAATTTATCGTCGCTCATTCTAAAGGCATTTAGAAAGATTACTGGCCATCGGTGTGGTTCAGGCGGTAGCACATCTACCTGCTGATTCAGAGTTTCGCTCGGATTACTGTATATTTACATCTGAAACGTTTCACTTGTGCCGCGGTTAGAGACTACAAAGTCATAGTTTTTATTATGGTGTTGCATGGACATCCATATTATTAATCGAAACTTTCGTCTTCAAAGATATGTCATCAAAGCTGGGGGCTAGTTAGAACGAGAAGTAGTTGGCCGATAAATTAGCGAAAAAATTGTTTTACGTGTTGCACCTTCAGAAGAAATCACCGGATTTCCTTACTTACGAAGACTGTTGTTTTGAGTATTTTCTAAATAAAAAATAAAGATTCTCAGTCATGATCGAAACCGAAAACTTGGGATCTAGGCCTAAGAACAAATAAGGTCACGACTGTGATGATATCGAATCCCTTAGTTACTTGCTAAAATGGAATTGGTATGTTTTAAATTATTTGAAAAGGCTGATAAAAGTGGGGTAAAGGAGAACACAAAGAGACTTCTTTCTTCAAGGATTTTCGCTAGAGTACTATATGGATAAATTTCGAACAATATTGAGAAAAAAAAAATATTGCTACATTGGGAAAATTTCTCAACAGTGTCAAAGAACAAATAAATATTCAAAGTGGAGGATATACTTTCCGAAAAATGGGGTCGATATAAAAAGTGTAAAGACTAGAGATGAACAAAACTAACTCCCGCTTTCGCTCGCTGTGTTCGTTGCATTTGTCTTTCAAGTCTCGTCTCGTCATTCTCGTGCGCTTCGAGTCTCGCTCATCATTCTCGAAATAGCATTTGGTTGGAGTGGAAAGATTTCCTAACGAGACAAAAAGACAAAACAGAACAGTATCTTAGTTATGAAAATGTTCTGGTTCTATTATATGATATTACCTATGGTTATATAAATAAAAAAAATAGTTCTCAAATAAATTTACATTTCTAAGAAACATAAAACATAACGTTAATATATTTTTTCTTGACATTGCACACTTGATCTTAAGCATATGAAAAGAAAATTCTTAACCTTTTAATAAGGGCCTAGTAATTAAATAAAGATTGGGAAACTGACTATTATAGACTGAAAGATAGAGGTGATGTTTCAAATAGGCTACTTGATTGTTTACACATATAGCCTATAACAGTTGCCAAAGTAGATAAAAGTTCAGTCAGGTGTATACAACTGTGGCGATTCAAGGCTGCTTGACGTTCGGAACTTTGGGAGTGATCAATCTCGGCGTCTCGAAACACTCACAAGCAGTCTTTACGTCAACGTCGCGACGTATAGAACATTGTCGTGCGGGTTTTCGGCTTTGCGGGCGCTGTTAGTCTTGCTTTGTCGTTCGTTGGTCATCTCTAGTAAAAACGAACGTTCGGTTTTAACGGAAAGAAATCATATAATTGGACAACGTACCACATATTTTAAAGAAAATCAATGAAAATGAGAATGATAGAAATAAACCAGGAACAGATATGGAAATAAAATTTGGAGTACCCTTATTGTATAAGTTTCGCTTACAACACACTGCGCATGTGCAATAAACAAGAGCTCCTTTATATATACTACTTGTGGACAGTCGTGTGAAATTATTGTCTACATACAGATGCATTCCCATTAAGACTCGCTTCAATATAAATTCCATGTCTGTACATATGAATTACACTATCAAAAATTGTCGAGAAATTAGCTACTAGGAAGACGATTATTCTTGCTAATAATGGAGAATTTTGTAGTTTATGTGGAATTATGTATTTATTATTTATTTATTTATTTATTTATTTATTTATTTATTTATTTATTTATTCTGGTGTAGTTAAGGCCACCAGGTCTTCTCTTCCACAACACCAGGAATACAAATACAATAATAGAAATAAACAGAAAAAAATGCACTATATATGCAAAGTGAAGGTACACAAGAAATAGAAAGAGAAAAAACGCGTATGGCGTTTGTAAGAGGAACAGAATTTATTTTCGATTGAAAATGTATCTCAGTTAATTATCATGACGATATGTGCAACTCTATTTACTAGAAATGAATAGAAGAAAAGTTAATTCCTAATATCGTACCTGACAGAATTGCTGTCATATATGATCGTCCTACCATAGTGTGCAAGAAAATATAATTGCCAATATAATTCTTAGAACATGATCCTGCCAAATAAAGTATTTCAATCGTCACATAGTAAGGCAGAAATGTTTTATTGGGTAACATGAAACGAAATTATATTTCTTTCATAGATAACAAGACATTAATTATTCAACTATAGTCATTCACTCATAGTCTTTAGCCCAAGGACAGGTCTTTCACTGAAAACCCAACATTCTCCAATCTTCTCTCATTTCGCCATTCTGTTAGTTTTTCCGCATACGATCTACATAGCTTAATGTTGTTTATTATCTGAATATCTTCTGCCCCGAAATTTTATCTCCTCTACCGTTTCTCCCAGTGCATCATTCAGTAGGTAATTTTTTCTTAGTTTCGTAAAAACAAATAATGTATTTCCTTCCAACGATTTTACGTAGTAATCTCCACAGCTATTCTGTTTCCGTTATCGTCCCTTGTGCTATAAATTTCAGTAATCCCGTCTCGTTAATTATCATGAGATCTGAACTTGAGTACTCCCAACACTTCAGGTTTATAGATTAATCTCTTAATAGCATACTGGAGGCAAGTTTAGAAACTTGTTCGCGAGTTTGGCGTATTATTGACGGGAACTTGATGGTAATTCATCAGTAACCGTGATAGGCTCTAGTTATGTTTACGTTATACTCTAAAGTTTCAAATGCTGAAGTTCCATCATTATATTCTAATTTTAAATGCGAATACCAGGATAATTATTGTTTCCATCTTAAATTGAAACTAAGCTACAGTTCAAGTGTAGCCATGTTTTATTTTCAGAACTAAAATGAATATTCATCTAACGACCTTTAAGTCTTTCTCTTTCCGCTACTTTAATTTGTTTCAATTTTTTAAAGCGGAGGCTCTGCGTTATGATGACTACCTCATTATGCAGACAAACTCCTTGTAAATATCGAGCTTGGTTCAAGGAGGAAAGTATTGGCCAACATTTTAATTCCTGAAGGAAAGATAAAAGAATGTAATTTAAAATACGAAAGTCAGTTTTAAAATAAGTTTAAAATTTAAATATACCAGAAAAATAAATCCTCATGGTACACCTGACTTTTATTTTGCACTTGGATAAGAAACTAATTAGTTGTCTTTTATACCGCTGAACTCAGAATGATTTATTGTATAGCAATGAAAAATTTTATTCGATTGTGAACACTAAAGCCCAGAAATATTGAATTAATATTTGTACTGAAATTATTTAATCGATCAGGCATCACTACCCACTACCGTTAAACGAGGCTTTTGTCATTCCTCCAAAAGAAGGAATAAAGAAGCATCAAATCAGGAGAGCGGGATGGCCAATCAGTCAGACTTCCTCTTCCGATCAAACGCCAGGGATAAGTGATATAGTGATATTTAGAAAGTCTCGAAGAAGAAGGGTGAAGTGTGCTGGTACTCCGTTCTGTTGCATCCACATCTGCATGCACAAGTTTTGTAACAGCTCCGGAACAACATCATAGGAAATTGTAAATCTTTCCATTCAAGCTTGGTGGCAGGGATAAGGTAAAAAGCATGATTAGATCCGCATTGGAGATCCTGACATTATGGACTTCTGCTGATTGAGAATACATTTTTGGAGTTCACAGGCTCCTGTTCAGAAAATGTTGTGTTCCCGCTTCTCTTGAGCACAACCTTTCCGCTCAACCGACTTATTTCATTTGCTATAGCAACAATATCGGAGCAATGGAAACATAAGATTTTGAGACGCTAAAAGCATCTTTTCTGACTTTTGAATAACCGTTTATTAGAAAATATGTGTTGCTGAGATATAAGTTCTTCGCAAAGCTAATAAAGGATATTGAAGAATAAGAAATAAGATTTCTAAAGTATTTATTGAGGTAATTAATAAAAGGGAAGAGAGAATAATAATATACCGGTAATAGTTTAATTAATAATAGCGGAATTGGAAGAAATCGAAATTTTAAAACGTATGTCATGTTAATATTTTGAAAGCAAGACCAAAAATGTTTAACGTAGTGAGGAATTTTTCATACTACAGTAGGAAGGCGGGTTGAATTAGCGTCAGAATACATGCGCCTCGAGGAAACCACTGTGCCTATTTCTTTTGGTAACCTTATTCATAGTGTTGTCCACACTTGTGGAGTAACGGTTAGCGCGTCTAGCCGCGAAACCAGATGGTTCGGGTTCGATTCCCGGTCGGGGCAAGTTACCTGGTTGAGGTTTTTTCCGGGGTTTTCCCTCAACCCAATATGAGCAAATTCTGGGTAACTTTCGGTGTTGGACCCCTGACTCATTTCACCGGCATTATCACCTTCATCTCATTCAGACGCTAAATAACCTAAGATGTTGACAAAGCGTCGTAAAATAACCTACATCATAATGTTAGTTAAGTATTGTTCATTCTCAAGTTTGAATTTGTTGGGAACAAATATGTCAAATTTCCTGATCACGTGATTGTTTCCTTTTAGATTTTCTCCAACTGTAAGGCGAGTGTCAGGTATTCAATGGGGAATCCTCGGCTTCATCTTTTCAAATACCATCTTGCTACTGACAATCACATCGACGCTAAGTAAGCTAGAAACTGATTCAGCGTCGTTAAATGACTGACTGAAAATGGCTACTGTTACTATTATTAGTACTACTTCTGCTTCAATAATAAATTGCTAAAGCGTATAAATTTTGTATCTTTCTTCTTATTTATTCATTAGCTGTAAATCTTTCGTTAGTCTTTCTTGTATTTATTTTTATTTATTTTTGCACTTATATCATATTCTGAAACGGTTGTAATTAGTGGTATAGCATACATATTCAAAGTTTATTACCTCATTTAATAATAATGATATATTCCAAAATGCTATCGCGGTAGAGATACAGAAATAGGTTTCTAAGCCGACACTTTATATTAACAATAATCTTATTTCCAATGTTTCGCGCTATAGCTGTGTTTTCTAAGACATCAAGTCTTAGCTTAGCTTTACCGAATGAGATTTTCTTTAAATGCTTATGAGAGAAGAAATTTTCTCATAAAATTTCGGCCAGTGTATATAACTGGTACTGTACACACCCAATATTACGCTTGTAATGCCCCATTTTGATTATTGCGATTCCTTACTAACTAATGTAAGTTCACTCTTAGCTGAGAGACTACAACGTGTTCATAATGTGTGCATACGATTCATCTGCAATACTCGTAAATTTGACCATATAACACCTTCCCTCCAGTTACTTGCATGGGTGCGTCTGAAGGAACGAAGAACAATATATTCACTGTCTCTTCTATTTAGAATCATGCATACTTCTACTCCGAATTATCTCTTATCGCGCTTTCAATTTCTTACAACTCTTCGAAACCGACATCAAGCACTTCTTTCTATCCCTCATCATAGAACGTCTCTATACTCATCCTCCTACACTGTAGAAATACCTCGTCTCTGGAATTCGCTACCTAATGATGTCAGGGACTGCCGGACTTTATCACAATTCAAAATTAAATTGGAAAATTTTGTCTTGTTTAATGCTTTTTAGATATTGCTAGAAGTGTTGATTTGTGTTTTTTTACTCCAGATTAAAATCGCAAGTTTCTTGTTTATGTTAGTTAATTAGGATACAATTAATTATACTTAATCACTCATTTAAAGTTTGTGTGACTGCAACCTGTGTATATTTTTGTGTGACTTTACTTCGTTTATAGTATTTTTTTTTCCTTTTTATTTCTGTTATTGTATTTGTATTCCTGGTGTTGTGGAAGAGAAGGCCTGATGGCCTTAACTACACCAGAACAAATAAGTAAATAAATAAATAAATAAATAAATATCGTGATGTATTTGAGACCTGCCGATGCGCAGTTTCGCTTGGGCACGAGTTTGATTCCCGTTTGAACTGATTATCTGGTTGAGGATTTCCCCAACCATAAGGAAAATGTCAGGTAATATGACGAATCCTCTGCCTCATCTTGCCAAATACCATCCCGCTGTCAACAATCCTATCGACGCTAAATTACTTTGTAGTTGATACAGCGTCGTTATGTAACGAAGTAAAGAATATATAAATATATATATATATATATATATATATATATATATATATATAACGACGCTGTATCAACTACAAAGTATGTTGTACGTATATATATATATTTATTGTGTGTGTGCGTGCGTGCGTGCGTGCGCATATCGTCGTTGTTCCTGCAATAACTCGTATGTGCAAAATATAAAATTGTTCAGTAGGAAGAAAAGTACATTTACTCATTCTATGGCAGTAGTACATAGGAGATTGCACATTCTTACACTTTCGAAAGAAAGAAATATGATTACATATAGGAGATTTTATTATTTGCTGCATCACTATTTAAGTTATTTAATTGAGCAAAAATCTGAAAATCGATAAATATGTCACATAGTAGTTATTGTAGGAACAACGACGATATACATATCCATATAATTATATCATACGAACTTTCATACACTTCCCCTTGAATATGCGGCAATTTGTTTTTCTTCGTAATTAAGCAGGTAGTCTAAACAAATACTAACAGGCGCTATTTCTGTTCCGTTCTGCTTGTGGGAAATTGTGTGACACATTACTCATGTTAGCATAATTAAATATTAATATTTCCGAGTACTCTCCACTTTAGTTCCATTCCCATATAATGAACGTAAGCCTAACCATATGTTGAGTTCGGTTCCCCTCGTACGTAGGATGGGTGTGCAGATGTTTACTCGTGTGGGGGAGTTGCGGTCCGTGTTGTGTAGTATAATATTTATCGAGGAAAGTTTGCCTTTCTCGCCTTCATTACCCAGATGTCCATTTATTATTTAATTTGTATGTATTTCAGTAAGCCTTACTAGCTATTAATGTATAGTATATTTAATATCATTGACATTTCCAGCCTGTTTCTATTATGCATTCTTTTAATCACAATGGTCGCTAGCTTCTTGTAAAAAGAATAATAATAGTAATAACAATAATAACCCATGAAATCCAATTAGGGAAAGGGTCCCCTACAACGCCTGTTCCAGGACTAGCTCAATTACTCCTAATAGGCCAGCTTATCCATTTGAGTTTTTTTGTTGTTCCTTCTACCTTCCTCTGCGTAATTCTTTCTCTCTGTTTGTGCATTCGGTTTTTACACTATGTAAGATGTGCACTATACATAGATATTATAGACCTAGCACTCCCATGCTTTATATATATGAAGCACAGAGCAATCCAAGTTCTGATCGACTCTAAATTGAGTATACTCTTTTAAGTCGTTTGTTGAGTTCTTAACATTTATATTGTTTCGGTTTCAAGCGTTCTTCTTTTTTCAGACGTCTCAAGTCTTCACTGTGTGTTGTTTTTCTGGTCCATACTGCTCCTGCTCTTTGTCTGAACAGGTCTAAGCAACGCCGCCTCGATCTGCTCGTGCCTCTCTTCCCTATTCTCGGGTCCCATACACTTGCTGTATAGTCTTATTTTGTAAAATAATAATAATAATAATAATAATAATAATAATAATAATAATAACCCGTGGCGCGACAACCCATGAAGGGCCAAGACCGGTCAACCAACTGCTGACCTCACATCCACATACCTCAGCAGAGGTGAACTATAACGTAATCAGAACGGCGTAACGTGTGCTTAGCACGATGATCACCCATAGCCGTTATAGCTGGTTCATGAAACCGGATTTGACTACCTGTCGTAGCTCTAAAGTTCATCACGATGCTAAGTGGGTACCGGTTCCACACACTGGCCGACATTTCATATGAAAATTCCTTCCTCATGAGGACTCGATCCAGTGCTCATTCCGTATCGCGAGTTCCAGGCATGATGCGTTAGACCACGACACTACGGCACGGATCTATTTTATTGTAGTATGAATGAATGAATGAATGATAGCCATGATGTCCCATGTTGGGCATAGGCCTAACCCCCTCGACAGGGATGGCTAAAGTGTACTGGCTTGGTAAGACAATCCAGGCGAGCTTCCTTGTGGTATAATGCTATTAAATTATAATTTAACGTACATATTATGCACTTACGTTTATATGTCTTGTATACATACTACACAGTCAGTAGTGCGATGTAATGAATATTTAGTTAAAATTAGATGTTTAAATATTTAGATTATTATTTAAATTAGCTTATATCTATAATGAATCCTCTGATTGAGGTTCTGGCTGATATGTACATCTCTTATCAGGCAGTATAGCTCACTTGACGATTTGTGTCAGAGGAAGAACAATATTATTTTTTGTATGCATCTGAAGTCTGACTAGTGTAATTTGTAGCTAGCCGGCGATGTATGCAATGGAGGGGGAAAGAAACTATCCAACATACTCTGTTATCTACTGGTATATTTTCCTCATAAGTGGTGCCTTCTTGGTATCACTTGTGAGGTTCAGACCTGTCTTTGGACAGTTGACTAAACAACAACAATTATATGAAATAGTTAACAATGTAAATGACTAATAAAATTATTATATGTGAAAATTAAAATATACAAAAGTAATAAAATGAATGTCCACTAACTACTTACAAAGTTGTATGTTTTATATACTTTATTTATTATTGAATAACCATTTATAATAGGGCTTATAATTTACTTATTCCTGTATGTTACTTGATTAGTTGTTTTGTATTAATATTTAATTGTTTACATTTCGAATGACTCATTTCGTTTATGTCTTATATAAGTTATTCATATTATATATTATTTAATGTGCACTTATACAATTATTTGTTATATATTTATTTAATAAATATTTATCACGTATATTTATTGTAATATGTTTTTTAAAAATTCATGTAACGAACATTTTCTCCTTACCCCACGGCATCTTCAGGCTATAATAAAATATTACTGTTTATACAATTAAAACTTTTAAAATATATAAAATTAGCTAAAAATTAACAATATAAATTAACATTCCTATAACCAACATATCACATACAGTAAAATATTATTTTACAATACATAGTTGCTTATGAACACATTCTTCTAAAAATAACTAAGTGTATTTTAAAATTAAAAAAAGTTTTCAGCCAGATTCAAATGGTCGTCGAAGTTAAAGGTTAATTATAGACGTCAGAGTGGAAGATTCTACCGATTCCGAAAATAATAAACCTAATAATTGATATAAGAGTGTGACTTTAATAATGATGAAAGTATACTTCGGTTTACGTAAGTCTGATGTGTATAGAAACTAAAAGTATGCAATTTCTTAAAATCTAAATTCCTTTTGCAGCCGTTGTCAGTTGTACAGAAAGAACTGAAAAAGCTGTGTAAGTTGCCATTAGTTTTTATATACACGATTGTATATTACGACTTATCGGAAATAAAACTAAAACGAATATTAACATTCTGTAGCCCGACTAAATATCTTCATCACTATTAAAGTCTCACTCTTATATCAATTATTAGGTTTATTATTTTCGGAATCGGTAGAATCTTCTACTCTGACGTCTATAATTAACCTTTAACTTCGACGACCAGCGCCTTATTTTCTATTAATTTCTTTAAATCCTGTACCACTTCTTAGTTTAGTAGTGACATGTTATATTATTTCGTATTTCCTTATTTCTGATATTACCGATTTTGGTACAATTTTTTAATCCCATTAAAAATACTTTCCTATCGATATGTTTTAAATGTAAGAAAAATACTTGTGATATGATCAATTGTAATAATTATTGTGCGAATAATTCCGTTAATTATCATTAACAAAATAATTCTTCTTTCTTGTACTAATTAATCTCCTCTTTTTACACACCACTGCGAGCAGGGGGGGGGGGAAATTCGTTGAATCGCAAACAAGATATCCCACAAATGCGGGCGTCCCTAGTTATAGGATCTTCGTGACGCAGAGCCACTGCAGGACACAGGACAATCACAAGACAATGAACAAACACCCATTTCTGTGGACAGAAGATGAATTTATTCCCACGCCGGGAATCGAACCTCGGACCGTTTGGTTGGAACTGGGACGCGCTATTCATATGCACACAACGGCGGATTATTATTAGTAATAAGAAGAAGAAGAAGAAGAAGAAGAAGTAGAAGAAAAAGAAGAAGAAGAGCAATAATCGATTATAGGATTATAATTGTAATATTAATAATAATTTCCTATTTCTTTCGTTTAATTACACCTTTGGAAGGAAATATTTAGGAAAATGTATGTTACTGAAGTTACTTTTATACATGAATATCATAGAAACGAATTTGTGTTGCTGACGTGGACTTTCGCTCCACATAATCTGTTTCCAGACAATAAACTTTATTGCCAAGTCATAAGGAACGGAATGTTGTGCAGAAGAAAATGAAAGCAATGAACAGCGTTAGCACTTTCTCGTGCATTATTCCGCAAACTCAACTTTGTATGAAAGGTCAGGCGCAACGTCGTGGGCATGTGTGCCAGCCTGTGTAACGAAGATGAGTGTGAAGTCTGCTACTGGCGTATTCGCTGCAATAAACGTTCGCTGTGTTATTGTTCTTTCTCTATAAATGTCAAAAATCGTGAAATTGTTAGCAGAAGCTATATTTTACAATACTTTCACTAGTACTACTTCTATCACCACAATCACGACTATCATTACTACTTCTACTGCTGCTATTATTAGCCCTAATATATTATAATATCTGGCTGGCTTTTGCAGGACCGTACACGGGACGGATGTAATAATAATAGTTATAATAATAATAATAATAATAATAATTTATTTTAGTTGACAGAGCTAAGGTCGTAAGGCCTTCTCTTCCACTCAACCAACAAAAAGTATACATACATATCAATGAATTTTACAATTTGATTTAGATAAAAGTTACGTGTATACAAGAGCAACTTATGAATTAAAACAGTAAAATACTGTGAACTATTAATTAAACATTGAAATACAAACTGTGTACCAGAATTAAACTAAAATACTTACAATGTTAATATAGCCTATTTAAAATAATGTTAGATAATAGAAAGAGATTATTGATGGACAATTTTGAAAATGCAGCACTATCAGGATGCATGTCTAAAGAAAGAAGTTGCCATATAGTCGGTGACCGTTAAGTCAGTATAATTAGAGTGATATACGCACTTAGTCACTCACTGTCTCATAATGTGCCCTATACATGCGATGATTTTTCCACCATGTATCAGTATTTGAGTCTATCTATGCATAGTATAATTGGTTGGGCACGAAGTTCTAAATCATGTCTTATTCCATTGTCTTTGAGTCAAATAATAATAATTCAAATCTGTTTGTCAAAACCTGTTGATTATCTAACATATTCAATTTTTTCAAGATTTCGTGTTCATAATATTTAACAAATTTACAATAAAATTTAACTCAAACTTTAAAAAAAAATCGTTATGTGTATAAAGGTGACATAGAGACGTTTCTTATTACTAAATGAAATACATGAAATACTTCAAACTTTTACTTGAACCAAAATACAATATATTTTTTATGTTTATTTTATTAGGTCATTTTACGACGCTTTATCAATATCTTAGGTATTTAGCGTCTGAATGATATGAAAGCGATAATACCGGTGAAATGAATCCTGGGTCCAGCACCGATAGTTACCCAGCATTTGCTAATATTGGGTTGAGGGAAAACCCAGGAAAAAACCTCAACCAGGTAACTTGCCCCGACCGGAACTCGGACCCGAGCCACGTGGTTTCGCAAAATACAATATAAAATCTGTGCAGATCCATTTTTCGTATTATGAAGCAAGATTATGCAATCAGTTTATTAAAATAAAATCAGAATTAAGACTTAATTCTGATTTTATTTTAATAAACTGATTGCATAATCTTGCTACTTAGTAGGTTACTTAGTAACCTTAATAATAACATTATCAGTGAGAGAATTACCTGTTGCATTTCACAAATTGAAACTATCCATTATTTAATTCTTTCCGTATAGCTACTTTTCTCTTCTTCTTTTTTCAACTAACTTGTTTTCAAAATTTCTATTTAACATTTTAATACTAATTTAACTTGTAGTATTATATTATTATCTAATTGTCATTGCCCCAAGCACGAGCATTTGCTTTTTTGGATGTAAACTATCTTGTATTTGATATATATATATATATATATATATATATATATATATACGCATATTTAGTTTAACTTAATATTTGAATAAATTCAAAATTCAAATTTCAATTATAGTTGTTGTCTTTATGCCATTCGTGAATACGATGTTGACAGACAATTATGCCTCAGTTCTGACAGTGCCAACGTCATGTACAATTCTCAGAGGAGAAAATGATAAACTCCAAGAACTGGGGCCCGAAGTCCCTAAATCCTTCATCAGTATCGGAAACCCGTACTATCGCAAGATTTCATTCCAGTCTATTTTTAACTAGGTATTGAAGATGAAGGATGAAATGTGGGTGAGGTTGAGAGTGTTGGTGGAACGAAAGAATGAAAGTATGTAACCCGTGAAAAAATCTGCAACAATTGCATTGTCATAAATTTCATCACGACATGTCTGGGGATTGAATTTGGGTAGCATAAAACGGAGAACATCAACGCACTGATCCACAGACGCTGTGCAGTACTTATCATTATCACTACCACTGCCAAATTTACTACTACTACTACTACTACCACCACTACCACCACCACTACTACTACTACTACTACTACTACTACTATCACGTTTATCACCAACACTACTTCTGTTACTTATACCACCACCACCACCACCACCACCACTACTACTACTACTACTACTACTACTACTACTACTACTACTACTACTACTGCCAACCTGCCATGACTACTATCACGTTTATCACCAACACTACTTCTGTTACTTTTACTACAGGGACATCACTTTATTTTTACCAACATTTTTAACATTAACCTGGCTATACTCGGAAACACTGTTGCCCCCTTCCATTACAGGAGTTTGGTGTTACTAGTGCAATATGTAAACAAATCATTTTACTGGGTATAGGAGGAGAGAAAAGTAGTGTATCCATTTATGTTGTAGGGAAATACGATATTACGATTTTCAGTTTGATCATCACTTTTACGGAATTTATGAAAATACAGTAGAGTAGTAACATTTTTTTTTCAAAAACTCAACTTTCCAGGCGGCTATGTTCGTTATGTAATGTTTACTTTATTTAGTATATTAATTATTGGTGTTAACATACAATATACAGAGTGCATTTAAATTGAGGGGCTCATAAGTAAAGGGCTGTAAGTGCACTTAAGTTACTTTTGAGAAAATGGGGTTTAAATATTTAAGCTTTCGTAAAATCGGTGAAATTTTTATTTAAATTTTAATGTGTGATGCGATTAAAATATCCCTTTGCCACTAAAATTTTAGATACTTTAGCTTACACTGGATGCACTTAACTCATGTTATTACAAATATCACTAGCATTCTTTTGCTTCTAGCCACCTCAATTCAAAAAAGCTAATCTGAATTTTTAAACAAGTTGCTGAAAATGGTTGCCGTTCATTACAACGCAGGCTTCAATTCTTTTACGCATATTATTAAAAACATTTTGAAGCATATTCTATGAAATTGAATTTATCGTTTCTTGAATATAATTTTTTAGTACGATATTATTAATATAGGTACTTTCTTCTATAGAAAACGCAATCATATTTATGAAACACACTATACACTGTAGTGTTTATTTCACTACTTGAAGACTTCGAATGCAAAAGCGGCCGTAAGTTTGTGTGTCTGACGGGAGCAAGGACATTAGTGAAGGGGTGGAAGTGAAGTACATTCAGAAATGCAGGTACAATAAAAATGCAAGTAAAAATAAAATGATGTCCCTGTACTACTACTACTACTACTACTACTACTACTACTACTACTACTACTACTACTACTACTACTACTACTACTACCACCACCACTATTACTAGGCTAGTACCACTGCCCCTATTACTATTTCTATACCGCCACTCCTACTACCAACAATACCAATATTACCACAACTACTCTGCTATTAATGCATTGTATTCGCCCTTGTGTTAAGACAATATACGACAGGCGTAGAAATATTGAATGTTCATTACTTTCAGATATATTCTGCATTCTAAAATAAATATAAAACCAAGACATTATTTACGATGAAGGCTAAACAATATTTTAGAAAGTTTGCATAATAAATTAATTGAAATGATACTTGTGTATCTAAAAATAAAATCGAAACAAAACAGAAACAGGAGAAATGCGATTATTTCGAATATTGAAAGATAATAAAATAAGATATTTATCTTAAAATAGATAAAAAAAAGCAATGTTATTGCTGAAGTTGGATGTAAGTTGTAAAAGAACGGTCTTTGAAATGTTTCCTCACAAAATGTTCACCTTTTTAACATTGTATGTGCAGCAAGTGCATTATTAACAGAATGAAGGAAATGTCTGACGAAAAGAGACGCAGTAGAATTTTAAATATTTCTAATTATTGTTGTTATAATGGACACCTGTATTACCGATCAGGTTGTGTAACATGAGGTGTAATTTATTTTCACCATTGGTTGCAACATTCTCTTATGAAATTTAATAGTTTGTCGTATGTATACATTGAGTTGTAGGTTTTATAACTTGTGGAATTGAACGTAGACCTATGCCTATTTTTCGTTTTTTATAGTACAGTAAATATTTGTTTATATATCATTGTTTCAGTTTTCTGTACATATATGTCTATATTGTGACATGAGTTTCAAGATGAAATTTAATAATGTTTGGAAAAGAATAAGTCAGACGTCTATGGTGTGTTCATTCTTGTCTTTAGTTTACTGACAATTTACATTTCCTCCCCAAATTCTCCATATATGCTAGCATTAAATAGCATATAAGTTACACTAAATCTTTACCTTCTTTTAGATTATTGGCTTATTTTATTTTAATATAGTAAACATATTTCGTTTTTCTTCTATTTTGCGTCGTAAGGTACACAATTTTTCTATATTATATTACTTGTTGTTTCTAACATGGATATTAACAAGTCCCTTTCCGATGCCTTGGTTTCTATTTTATCCAGTTATGGAATAATGTGTTTTATAGCGTATTGAACAAAAGTGAAAGAAATGATGTTAAAATAAAACACCATTAAAATTTCTCGCTTAGAGCGTTGTATTCAAATTGAGTTTCGGAAATAGGATTATCAAGGGTGGCATCACTAACTCCGGCGCAATTTAGTGCTTCACTTTATAAAGCCGGAGGTTATCAGCGGAAATATGGAACAATAAAATACTTCAAGTGTATTCCGAAAAGGGGGCTGATAATACTGGCTATAATTTCGTACAGAAATACTGTAATCTAATTCCGTATTACGAGCGAAAAGAGAATGTAACTGAAAGTAAAATTCGATGTAAAAACAATTAATAATCCTAGTTAAGTCTGGAGTGCATCGTAATGAGTTCTCCGATAGACCGTAAGTTCTGAGAGACGAGTTGAAAACTTTTTAATTGTCTGTGGTGAAAAGTTAATACTAACGGAAATATTAAAATCTGCAAATTCGAACTACCGTCGCCGCACATTAAATGGTATAAGTCGCATTTTTAAGGTTCCTTGAAGGGCAGAGATGAGAGATCAGATTCTATTTACATTAAGAGTATTGCTTTAAAAACGGACAAATTCCAATATTGTAGGTGAAGATCCGAAAGCTATGCTACAATTCGTTGGAATTTCACGATTTACTCTTCTAAAACTATATTAGTTCTCATGGTTATGGACTTACGGTCATCACATTAATAAAAATTACTTATCCGCTTTTTATATAATATCAAAGTCCATGACATTAATAAAAATGTCTTCATACTTTACTACACTAGCGCGGTATAGTAACACTTCACCACACAAATGGGATAAAGAGAAGAATACGTTGAAGTAGACAAAAGTAATTTACTTATTGTAAGTATATACGAGAGAGAGAGTCAAAAAGCAACTTTAATAATATTGTTTTATTAATTGAATATGCACAATAAGACTACAAACACTTCATCACTTTCAAGATAGTATAATAGGAACACTTGCATTGAACGTAGTGGGGACTATGTTGAAAAGTGATACATTTTTTGTAGTCTTATTGCACATGTTCAATTAATAAAACAATTGTTAAGGTTACTTTTTTACTCTCCCTCGTTTGGGGTATAATACTTTTTTTACAGTTTTCTGCAATATCGATATTAGAGGAAATACTTGCTTCACCTGTATCACCGTTTTTTACAAGAAAAAAAATTATCACAGAAAATGAAAAACATTTGTCTTTTACTAGTGACTCAGTTACCATAACTAATGTAAATTTGAATGTTTCAGTAACCATATTAAAACAAGACTCTACCATTTGTTTTACCAGAGAGATTATCAAATCCAATAAGATGTAAAAATTTTGTGATGAAATAGTAGAATGAGAAATAAGAGTAAAATCATGAAGTTGTTGTGTTATAGTAAAAATTAAAAGCTATAAAAAGTTGTACAGTAACATCTTATTACTGTACTCGATGGATTATAAAAAAAACTCTGCATACGGACTCGTTTCACATTTTCCTCTTTTCATACTGTTACATATTACGTTAGGATACTTAATGTTGTAAAGAACGATTACCTACTCTCATGTGCAAAAGTGGTCATTATTTTGAAACCACAACTTCAAATGAATATTTAGTATTTAATATGAACTAAAGTAAAACACTTTGCTACGGATTTTTACATAGAAACTTGTTAAAATATTTTATATGCCTAAGTGATTACAGGGAAATTAAAATGTTACGAGGACAATAATACTAATTACATACGAATTAAGTCCAGGGAAGAACGAATTGGCATGGTGCCGATTAGGTATTTGGAGATTAAGAAACAGAAGAGGGGATATCGGAAAGGATGAATGTTTGTTCTGCAGACGAAAAGGGGACACTATGCATATACTGTACTCATGCTCTCTGCTCTGTTTACAATATGAGTTCCCCGCCCCTGGTTGAAACTAAAAAAGTAATAACTAGCTAAATAGTAATGTTAATAATAAACAAATTTATTATGGCGAGTGCCTGGAAAACAGAAATATAAGAGGACCGTCATTTACTGATGATGTAACGTGTATGTTTTTGATGAAAATAATTTTTAATTGGTTATTCTACGACGTTTTATCAACTGTTATGGTTATCTAACTTCTGAAAGAGATGACGGTGATAGTGCGAGCGAAATGAGTTCAGGGTTCAGCGCCGAAAGTTACCAGCATTTGTGTTCTTAATAGGTTGAGGGTCAACCCCGGTAAAAACCTCAACCAATTGACTTGTCCTAAACAGAATTTGATCCCGGGCCCGCTCGATTCACGGTCGGGTATACTAACCGTAACTCCACAGCAGTGGACGATGATGACAATAAACCTAGTATAACCTAACACATCGCTTTGTGCTTTCTGTCGTCACTTCTTATCGTATTATTATTATTATTATTATTATTATTATTATTATTATTATTATTAAGATCTCTGAGATAACGCCATGTATACCTTTAATGCCACCCTATTAATTTTTGTTAACGATCCCAGTTTTCTGTAGTGCACTACTGTAGCCTGCATTCGCTTGTAATCTAGTGATGAAATGAGTTATTAGCTGTCCGCTGACATTTACAAGTGACATGATATTCCATCATTTTCCTCTTGTGTGTTGATAGTGAGTGGCTGTTCTTATATCAAGGTAAGAGGCAATATTTTATTTTGTGTGTTGAGCAAATAATAACTATATTAAACTATATTTATTTTTCGTGATCCTTAAACATTCTTCTATGCATAGAACGTATTTGCTATCTATAAAATTTAACAATGTTAGAGAAACAGGCTTGTGATGTTATCAAGTACTCAGTAGCGCTTTGATGCCGCGTCGCTTTAAACATCTACAGACAAAATTTTAGGTTATGTTAGTACGGTACTCAAGTAGTCATGCTGACAGTTTTGGCTAGGAGAGGTGCAAGAAAGAGCATCTGGATGCACCTGAGCACGTAGAAAATATCACAACAAATTTATTGTTGCATGCGCTAATGTTCTTTGAACACTTATGATTATCTTCACACGCCAGCTATATTCATCCATTGGCTTGACCATTTCGCCCGATATAAGGTGGCAGGAGAGGTGGTGTTGATATTTGATGGAGCATCATCTCACCTGGACGCAAACATTGCAAGTGCCACTGATAATTACGGAATCACACTGTATTGCCTTCCCAGTAATACAACACATGAGCTGCAACCCATGGATAAAGCGCAAGCACTAGTTGGATGTGTTTTATATGTGAAGAGGATCGCGTTGAGAACATGTCGTTATGTTCATATTGTGCGAGGTATTTACATGTTAAGCGTGAAAACATCGGGAAAAGCACTAAGCTTTCAACTTACAAATGTTCAGAATGTGCACAGTGATGATATTGGTTCAATTGATTATCGAACTCTTTTTTTACATTTTTTTTTTGTTTTACTTATGGGAAAACATTCAATTTAACTAAGGTAAATGCTTTTGTGTTTAATAACCTTCTACTATGTCTCATTGTCTCCTTTTTTGAAAGTAAGGAGTTACTGGAAAACATATTTTCCTAATCTATCTGGTGTTTCAGTTTCAGATCAAGAACCTTTCTTTAGTATTGAGTGATTTTGTATCTTTCATTAATGGAAACTCAGATTTAGTTGTTTAGTTCAATTTGTGTTGCTTAGGAAAAATAGTTCATTAATAATAAGTGTAGGCTACACGTTACTAGAAAATAGGTGGCGTTAATTGGACAAGCTGTTCCTAATAACCCCAGTGTACAAAGTTTTCCTATTTGAGTTCTAATTCTTCTTCGTTATATAATATCATCATTTTCATTGTGCTATTTTCTAAACATATGATTACAGTTTCTATTCCATAATTTTCGTGTTTGTACATAATTTATTTCCAGAGCAAAAGTGACTTAAATGTTAAGGTGGCGTTATTTGGTACGTGTACCACATTATTATAATAATAATAATAATAATAATATTATTATTATTATTATTATTATTATTATTATTATTATTATTATTACTATTACTACTTCATGGCCCCAGATTGTTTTATAATATTTTAATTTGATGTGTTATTTTAGATGCCAATAAAGGTTTAATTTATAGCAACGTAACGAACGTGACACTTCGAAAATACGTGGTTGCAGAAAGGGCGTGTATTTCTTACAAGTCGTGTGAATGTGGCATTAATTTCCCCAGGATTTTCTAATGACCACTTATGTATAAAGTGAAATAATTCCAGTTGAATATTTGTATTATTACGTATGAAATTACGTGAAAACATTATCGTTTCAACATGTTGATGATATGATTAAAAATCAGTGATTAATAACGCAAATTGATTTCGATAGTCGAAAGTATCCTCTAATTGCGTACTTCACTACCCAACGGTTTGCAAATGAACCTCAATTAAAAGGATTCGAACATGCATTATGGTTATATACATATGTAAACAAACCACAACTACAACCATATAGCTATTGGGAACAGATTTGTTGGGCGTTGTACTGCAGCAAATAATATTGAACTACTCTATTCTAGAATAAACATAATATTGTGTGTTCTCTAATTTGAACTGGTCGGACTATAAAACATTTATATCACATAATCAAAGCCCGGTTAAGTGGGCTTGATTAACAATAAAATAAGCATAGCTTAGGCGGTAAGCGCGTTTGCTTGCTGTGTGGGTTTGATTCTCGTTTGGGGTAATTAGCTGCTTGGATCGTTTTTTTTTTTTAGGCGTTTGTCCAATTATAAGGCAAATGTCCTCGGTCTTGTGTCGCCATCACAAATTCAACTGACGCTAATTAACTTGATAGTTGAAACAACGTCGTTAAATAACCGACCAATAATAACAGTAATAATTGATTAATTCTCTGGCACAACAACTTAACGTACGTTACGTCTTTTTTCCGTTTTCAGCATATATGGAATCCTTAATAACATATCTCCCTTCTCACAAAATACAATTTTCTTCAAACAAATACAACTTCTAGGTAGGATTTGAATATCAGATCTGAAAAGTTTAATGTTCTGCATCTCAAATGCAAGATTTTTTTACTTTAGTTCTTGTTCCAGAAAACGTATCAATTATAATATTAACAGTGATGATAATACTGGTGATAATAATAATAATAGTGTAATAATATTTATTTTATTTATTTATTTATTTATTTATTTATTTATTTATTTATTTATTTAATCTGACAGGATTAAGGCTATAAGGCCTTCGCTTCCATCCTACCAGATAGCACATATAAATACAAAAAAAAAATACTATCATTGATGAAAATAATACAATTAAATTAAAGCCCTATAGAGGATCAACAGGGTCAAAAGAACACTATAGAAGTCTCATCGAGCTAATACAAGAAAAAAAAGAAAAATAGAACAATGATGATAGTGCTAACTGATAATAATAATAATAATAATAATAATAATAATAATAATAATAATAATAATAATAATAATAATAATGAATACATTACGTATTAATTGTCAATTTTGCAACATCATAATTACAATATTTATTATAACCTATGTAATAGGTTAAGCCGAAGTTGCGCAACCTGACAGGTGTGCTATCTGGTAGGATGGAAGAGAAGGTCTTATGGCCTTGATCGTGTCAGATTAAATAAATAAATAAATATTATTATTATTATTGTTATTGTTATTGTTATTATTATTATTATTATTATTATTATTATTATTATTATTATTATTATTGCAGTAATATGTTGCATAAAATTCCCGGATTATTTCTGTTGCATTTACGCCCTTTTCGCAAAAATGTATAACAACAGACACAAACAGAGGCATTCCCTGATAATTTAGTGAGCACGGGTTTAGACGAAGTCAAACACAAGACAAGGATTATAATATCGAAGCGATTTACAGTATATACGTTGATTTTTATAGGAAGACAGAAATCTCTATTTCTCTGCCTAGAATCGACTGATTTTGTATCGATAAATGTTATAATTTTGTGTCTGTAGTACTTGCTGCAGTACGTTTTGTGAATAATAGTTTGAGTCCAAAATACTATCTAAAATGGAGATGGTAATGCATTGTTCCCATTGATAAGGAGGATATGTAAAAATAAGTATATGCTGTAGTATAATAGAGATAAGAAGCAACAATATTAGTCATTTCACTCTCCAGAAGAATTAATTTAAAATCCTGTCGTCGGAATTCTCAGACAATATGACTGAAAGTCATTTTTAGTTGTTTCGCTTACGTACGTGTGATGTTTTCTTATTGATGAAACTCTTTTAAACGTTCGGATATTTCATTATATAAATTTTACAGTGAGTAAATCTTAATATAAGTCACCCTTTGTCTTCATTATCTCTCTCGTTTTGTTGGCAGATATGTTCGACTGCACGCGAAGAGTTCTCCTTTTGGATCTCGTTACCACAGAGATTTGAGCGCGCGTGTAATTTCAACCACAAAATGGGATCACGTGAGATACCAACGCTCATCGCATGACCAGAACACAAAGGCGAACTACACGATGAATTTGCTCTAAACTTAGGAACGATTGTATCTCGTTTAATAAGTGCTAAGAGGAGATTGGCTGGGGAGGAAGAACATGTGTACAGTATGATTTCACACACACTTAGGGGCCAAAACGTAGGAAGTGTTATTAACCCACTTTCTTACTTATTAATCGCTCTTTTTGATGTTCCTTTGTTATTCAACCTATGTGGCCTCTTCCTTTCCCCTTTGTCTCCAAGTATTTCAATTTCAACTTTCTTCTCTTCTTTCATTTCCCTTTACTTTATTCCCTTTCGTTTTTTATATTTCATTCTTAAGCATTCCCCCTATAGTTTCCTTCCTTGCCTTGCTATATTTTCACATATTCTTTTCGATTTACTTACTTTCTTTCGGTTCTTCTTACATTATCATTATCTTTTTTATCGTATACAATGTATATTTTCGTGCAATTCCTTCATTTCACTAAATTTACTGTTCCACACTGTACTACATTCTTCCCCTTCCCCAGATGTTACCTCTCTTCCATAGTTTTATCCTCCATTCCCTTGTTTCTTCTTTTCATTCCCAGGTTTCTCTTCAAATCCTCAATTCTCTGTTCTTTTCGCCATTCTCTCTTCAGTTCCCCGTTTCTCTATTCAATTCACCCGTTTCTCATCTCAACTACCATGTTTCCCTCTTCAGTTGCTGCGTATATCACTTCAATTCTTTCGATTCTCACTTCAATTTCCCCGTTTCCCTCTTCAACTCTGTGTCTCTCTTCAGTTCCCCGTTTCTCTATTCAATTCACCCGTTTCTCATCTCAACTCCCATGTTTCTCTCTTCAGTTGCTCCGTCTGTAACTTCAATTCTTCCATTTCTCACTTCAATTCCCCCGTTTCCCTCATCAACTCTTCCGTGTCTCTCTTCAGTTCCCCCGTTCCTCTATTCAATTCACCCGTTTCTCATCTCAACTCCCATATTTCTCTCTTCAGTTGCTCCGTCTGTCACTTCAATTCCCTCGTTTCCCTCATCAACTCTCCTGTGTCTCTCTTCAATTCTCCGTTTCTCTATTCAATTCACCCGTTTCTCATCTCAACTCCCATATTTCTCTCTTCAGTTGCTCCGTCTGTCACTTCAATTCCCTCGTTTCCCCCATCAACTCTCCTGTGTCTCTCTTCAGTTTCCCCGTTTCTCTATTCAATTCACCCGTTTCTCATCTCAACTCCCAAGTTTCTCTCTTCAGTTGCTCCGTCTGTAACTTCAATTCTTCCATTTCTCACTTCAATTCCCCCGTTTCCCTCATCAACTCTTCCGTGTCTCTCTTCAGTTCCCCCGTTCCTCTATTCAATTCACCCGTTTCTCATCTCAACTCCCATATTTCTCTCTTCAGTTGCTCCGTCTGTCACTTCAATGCCCTCGTTTCCCTCATCAACTCTCCTGTGTCTCTCTTCAATTCCCCGTTTCTCTATTCAATTCACCCGTTTCTCATCTCAACTCCCATGTTTCTCTCTTCAGTTGCTCCGTCTGTCACTTCAATTCTTCCATTTCTCACTTCAATCCCCTCGTTTCCCTCATCAACTCTCCCGTGTCTCTCTTCAGTTCCCCCGTTTCTCTACTCAATTCACTCGTTTCTCATCTCAAGTCCCATGTTTCTTTCTTCAGTTGCTCCGTCTGTCACTTTAATTCTTCCTTTTCTCACATCAATTCCTCCGTTTCTCTCTTCAACTCTCCCGTGTCTATCTTCAATCCACCCGTTTTTCTCTTCATTTCTCCCATTAGTTCTTCCGATTCTCTCTTCCATTCCCCATTTATCTTCAGATCTCCTGTTTCCCTCTTACAGTTCCACCGTTTCTCTCTTACATCCTAGCTTTTCTCCTTTAAATTCCCCCATTTCCACCTTCAATTCCCCGTATATCCCTTCAATGCTTTCATTTTTCTCTTCAATTGTCCGTTCCTCCCTTCAATTTCCACGTTTTCCTCTTCGATTATTTCGTCTCTCTCTTCCATTTTTCCGTTTCTATATTCCATTCCCTTGTTTCTCTCTTCCATCCCCCGGTTCGTCCTTCCATTTCTCAGTTGCTCACTTCATTTTCTCCAATTTTCCCGTTTCTCTTCACCATTATTGCCTCTGCCATTTCCGAGTTAACCTCTTCCATTTTTCCGTTTCTTTCCTCCATTCTCTTGTTCTTTCTTTCATATCTCGCTTCTAGTCCCATTTGTCTTTTTTCATTCCCATGTTTTTCTCTTCCTTTCCCTTGTTTCTCTCTTCCTCTAGCGCTTTTCTCTTTTCCTTTCCCTCAGTGTTACCACAGTTTAGTATATACAGTCACGAAGCTCAATATGTAGTAAATATGCATCCATAGATAGTTGCAAACCACTAGGATCGCTAATATCGCCTCATTACAGACAATGCGAAATAGTATCGGCACAGTCTATTGTTTCTAGCGCCTTCACAACTCAAGCTTCGTGACTGTATATACTAGACTGTGGTAATACCTTTCTGTCTCTTTTATCTTTCTCTTACTGTTTCCTTTCTCTCTCTTTCTCTTCCTCTTGTTTTTCTCTTTCTCTCGCTTTTCTTATTCTCTCGCTTTTCCTTTACTGTCGTTTTTACCTTTCTATCCCTTTTCTCTTCCTCTTGCTTTTATTTTCTCTCGTTTTTCCTTTTCTCTCGCTTTTCCCTTCTCTCGTTTTTCTCCTTTCATCGGTTTTTCCTTTCCCTCGTTTTATATTTACCGCAATGTTTTCTTTCCCTTTCTTTTATTGCTTCGCTTTTTTTTTCTTTCCTTCCTTTCTTCATTTTCCTTGCTTCCTTCTTTTGCTCGCTTCCCCCTTTGTGTATTTTCCCCTGTTCCTCGCTTTTCGTAGCTCGTTTTTCTCTTTTCTTCGCTTCTTCCTATGCTACGCTTCTCCCTTCTACTCGCTTTTCTGTTGCTCTCGCTTCATCTTTTTCTTCGATTTCTCTTTCCGCTTTCTATTTTCTCTTTCTTTCGCTTCTTTCTTTCCTTCGATTTTCAATATCTCTCGCTTCGTCATATCTCTTCCTTTTCCCTTTTTCTCGCTTCTTTCTTTTTCTCGCTTTCCTACTTCTCTCGCTTCATCCTTTCTTCCGCTATTCGTTTTCCCATGCTTTATACTTTCCCTTGCCTCTTCCTTTCCCTTGCTTTTCAATTTCTCTCGCTTCGTCCCTTCCCTCTATTTTCGCTTTGCCTCGTTCTTCCTTTCCCCCGTTTTGTTATTTCCCTTGTTTCTCCAATTCCGTAGTTGATTCATTGTACTTCTTCCTTATTTTTCTTACTACTTTAATATATTCTTACTCGAATTATCCTTTTATTTACTATTACTGCCTTGGCAGCTACTTCAATACAATTTTCAAGATAGATAGTTATTAATTATTGTATAGGATTCGAAATTGTTCTTGAAACAGAACGCTCGCAATTATTGACTACCAAATTGATTTCCAATGTAGACCGTGTTTGCGCATGCGTACAGATACATGCGAGTGTGCATGAGGATTTAACTTTAGCAAGAGTTTTGTCGTATAAATTGCACGTTATCCCGTAGTCACAATTCAATTGCAGAGCTCTGGTGCTTTGTCTGTGCGGGAATTGTTCGTAGACATGAATATCAACTATAAATACAAAGACCATGTAGCAACCAGGTGTATTACAAGCCATCTTGTCACTTTGAACTACAACTCATGACACACATACTCAAAGCGCTTTGATATAGCAGCAAAAGTGATTTCCCGTTTACCTTCCCTAGTCTGATGTACTCGTATGTTAACAGACAAGTTGGTTTTCATATGCGATGTGAATTTAAAGTAAATTCGGAAACATATCGCAAATAACTTAATATATTATATAATACAAACAACCAATTAAATTTCAATTTTTTCAACATTTCTTGTATTTGTATCTAAAATGTGATAGGCTATTGGATATATTAGTCTCCAATTTAATTCACCAGAAATCTTAAATTAACTGGTTTTCCAAAACATTTCCACTTCGTAGGCTACAATAGGGAATTCGTTAAATTCTTTGATAGTATCGTTGGAATGTATCGAGGAAAATAAATTGTATTACTTCCATTATTAATTTCATTCCTTTCCCTTTTGAATTAATCTCAGATATGTTGTTTTGAGTTTGATTATCATCAAATACATCATGGTTTAGGCTCTTAGGCCTGTTCAATTTTCAGGAAATCAGAACTGTTCTTTCCATCTCTTTCTGGGCCTGCCAAAATCCCTTCTTCCAACTGGTTGATACAGGAACATCTGTATAGGAGTGCGGTTTATGTCCATTCTCATCAGATGTTGGTACCACTGCTGTCTAGAAGAGTCTATGAAGTCAAGGAGACTTCATACACTTTGTATTTGTAACTCTTCACGAATTTCACTATTTCTGTTCTGATCTTTCAATCTGTAACCAGCAAGTGGTCTTAATAATCTCATCTTCGCCGCCTGTATTCTTCTACGTTGTTGTTTGGTCAGGACCCAATTTTCGGTTCCATATGTTAACAATAGTATTGCAATTGTCTTATAAAATTTCAGTATTATTTCCATCCGGACTCTTTTCATTAGAGTTTTCGTGACTGAATTTTATTACAGTAATTTATTTAGAGTTCAATTTCTACTCTAAAATCTATTGTGTAGTATATTTAATATATCAAGGGCTTAGTGCACAAATATTGTATATTCATTTTATCTAACTTCAGGAAAATCTAGAAACTAGTATTTGCTGTTGCATATAACTTACAGAAAAAATGCAGCGAAATATAACTTTTATATTAATAATGCCCTATACAATACAATACTTTTGCAGAATGAAGATTTAGCATCATACTATCAATATAGCACTGTATCTCAATTTTGACCAGTAATTGTCATACAATATCTGTGCTCTAAGCCATCGATATGCAGACATATATAAGCTATATTTTTCGTTTATTTATTTTACTTTCTCGTGTTTTTCTCCTACACACTTCCCATTTACGAAGTTGTTTTATATCCCCTATTTTTTTCGCAGTGTTTATTTAGTATATTTTCCATTCCTCATAACTTCCCCTTCTGTAATTCTTCTACCACCATTTTATAAATATGAAGTTATTTTTAATTTAGTACACCTTCTGAGATAGATTACTGGACTGTCACGTCACAAGTTCATTGATAGAGTTGCTACTTTTCAGCCTCTGAACAGACATTTTGTTCAGAATTTTTTTCCGTAATGGAAAGGTTTAACTATTACATCGTCGTTTCCCCGTCAATGTAGGTTTGAGAATGTATGCATGGAATACTACTATATGTGCAGGTGAGAACAGGAATGGGATAAGTGTGGTTATTTATAAGACATGTATACCAGCAGATGTTAGTAGACAAAGTCGAAATTAACCATGACCACATTTTGCTTTTTATTTATTTTCCCTTACATATTTCAATCTTTTAAACAAATTCCGTCTGTATATTTTTTCTTACATGTTCCTCTTCCTATGTTTCTGGTATCCTTTATTGTAATTTTACAATTCATTTTGAGGATTTTTTCAGATAAGTCGTAGTAAATTCAGTTAAATGGTTTTATTATTTTCAGTCTATGACTTACCATACAAATATTCAAAGAGTAGTTCCTTTATATTACATATTTTGCTGTTTGTATTAACGATTTCATCGCGCCTGCGACATCATCAGACACATTCTTACATTATCCAATATGTTAATTTCATGTCCAATGTGCATGAGCATAGTGAATATCAAATATCAATAAAAACAAAGGTTAAAAATTAAAATTAAAAGGTAGCTGCTTTTTTGTGTATTCATTTATTCATAGTGTTCTGCCGAAAGTCAGATCTTTCAATGAAAACCCAGAATTCTCCAACCTTTTCTGTTTTCTGCCGTCCTCTTAGTCTCCCCATATGATCCATATATCTTAATGACGTCTACCATCTGATATCTTCTTCTGCCCCAAACTCCTCTCGTTCACCATTCCTTCCAGTGCATTCTTCTGTAGGCAGTTTCTTCTCAGCCTGTGACCAGCCAATTCCTTTTTCTCTTCCTGATCAGTTTCAGTACCATTCTTTCTTTACCCACTCTTTTCAACACAGTTTCATTTTTTCCTTAATTTGTCTGTTCACTTCACATGTTCCATTCTTATCCATATCCACATTTCAAATCCTTCTAGTCGATTCTCTTTACTTTGTCGTAATGTCCATGTTTCTGCCCCATACAAAGCCCCATTCCACACAAAGCACTTCACTAGTCTCTTCCGCAGAAGATGCTCCTTTTTCCATTAAAATCTTCCTTTGCCATTGCTACCCTTATTTTGTCTTCCTGGCAGCAGCTCATGTTACTGTTGATAATATACCCCAAGTATTTGAAGCTGCCCACTTGCTGTACTGCCTCATTTCGAATCCGCAAGTTTACTTTCTCTACTTTTCTTCCTCTGACCATGATGATCGTCTTGTTTGCAATTTATCTTCATCCCATAATGCTCATAGCTGTCATTTAGCTCCAGTAGCACATCCCTTAGTATTTTCCTCTCTTCTGCTAACAATGTCATATCATCAGCAAATCTTATGCACTTTATTCTTCTTTCTCCTACTGTCACTCCTACCATTTTTATGTAGACTATTATGTATATTTAATTTATCTTTTTTTTTTTGCTTACTTCAATGCTTTCCCTGTTACTTATTAACAGGCTTCGAGACTTTGGACCCGATAGAATAAGTTTACTGTGCATGCACTATAGGTTGTTGACTCGCTGCAGGTAGATAGAGATGTGTTGAGGTAACAACGTTGCTATTTAGAGTAGAGTACGGTAGTATGGGGAAACACACATATGTACATTCTGAAAGTAAATATACATTACACAATGATAATGTCAAAAGAATGTGAAAAGAATTTATTCTCCTGTCTTTTATAAGCATTTGTGTTTAATTATACACAATCTTAATGGTGGAAATAAGCATGTAGCAATTTTAATTTTTTCATTTATCCTATTGGTCGTCTTTAGGAAGTGCAGTTACAGTACCGAAATGCAATGTACTATAAGATACATTCTCAGTGTCTCAAACGTAAAACTTTTTCGGTTATCTGCCAGAGTTTGGACTGTAGAAAGCTGCGCTCTACGTCGCATGACGTGATAGGAGTAAAACGAAAAAACGTAACATCATTGCAGTCTCTAAGAGACAGTCCTTTATTCTCGGGTGACTCTATGTCCACTAATTTGCTGTTTATGTTACACAATATTCCATATCCGTTATTTTTACATAAAATTGATTTCCACTTCTGTTTTACACGTTCAGTAACCGGTGTACTTGAGTCTCATTAATTCTCTGCATCAATTTCTAAATTAATTTGAGAGCTTCCGGCATCTCTTGCTCTGACTTTTCTAACCGTGTAATAGTTTCAGACACAGTTTGTATGAAAACCAAATTATTCGTCAGAACCTTCAAATCCAGAGCTTTTTCCTTTGCGTATTTGTTGGCATTCATTCTACAGTACCCCAACCCACTGTATGCTTTACCATTAACTCAGTACGCCGTTATGCGGATTTCCCACTGAACTGCTCTATCGGGTCCGAAGTCTCGAAGCCTGCTTATTACTCTCTTGTAGCTAAATTATTTAATTTGTTCATTTTATTCTCGTTTTTTTTAGAAATTTAAAGCTTGTTTTGAAGCATTCAGGTAAAGGAATTTGTACGGGGTTACTTACCTGACTGGAACAACAAATTCCAATTCCGTGCACGCTATTTGAACTTCACGTCAATGGACTGTAGTTTACACTAAGGGTGCAGGAAACTTTGTTCTCTACAGTAAATAGAAACTTTAGTTTTTGTTTCCAGTTTCAAGCACATCATTTGGTCACAGGCGAACTTAACTGTTGAGAAACAGTTTTCACAAGGTGGCGTCCATTACGGCATACAAACAGCAGCGCTAGACAAGTAAATACTTGAATAACTTGGAAGTCTTCGTTAATTCTCCTTTGACACTGATTACTGGCTTCCAATCGCACAAAAACAAAGACTTCCACGCGCATAGACTCGTCCTACTGATTAACGAGGATGTAATGTCTATAAAATTACAAGACAAATTGAGACCTACAGAAACGTGACGTTAGACGCGATAAGGAGACTGAAAGACCAAAGGGATTTCCTGAAGCATAAAATTTCAACAAATGAATGCCAAGATAACCATCCACTCATATCTTTTCTCCTTACATTCGGTCTCGGTATTGTATTAATTATTATTTTATCCATTATGTCTGAGGTTAACGAGCTAAAATTCGCCCGGGAACGTTGAATTTTGAAGAGCAATTCAAAGCTCAAGCTTGGCTTCCTATAGAAATGTAGTAAAACTAAAACATTTGTGTTGTAAATTATATAATCCTACTTCCGAAAGAGTGAGTCTGAAAAATAAAACTTACCGTTTCTTGCTCTTAAAAGTACAACTGTAAAGTTATGATAGATAGACGGATAGATAGATTTATTCATTCCATAATATTCTTACATTATTTTGCTTTTTAGCATAGAATAAAGAACATGTCCAATTGTTACGTTTAACATATAAAATGCAAATATAACTAGGCCCTATGTACAGAATTAATACCGTAATGACAATAATGTTTTATACAATACAATATTTTTACCATTTAATAGGATTAAAATATTTACACAGTACTGTGAAGTGTCAAGAATTCATCTACAGAATAGAAAGTGTGAGATATTAAGTAATTTTTTAGTTTTAGCTTAAATAATGTAGGGTTTTGGCCGTGATTCTTTATGTCTTCAGGAAGATTATTGAACACTTTTATCGCCATGTAACGTACTCCCGTTTGATAGCATGATAAATTTGATGATGGCGTATGAAAATATTTTTTTTCTACGGGTATTTATACTACGTATGACTGAATTAGTTGAAAAATTTTCTTTATTACATAAGAGGAAATTTATTAAAAAGTATATGTACTGATTTGTTAAGGTCATAATCTCTAATTAAAAAAAATTATCTACATGATTCTCTAGCCTTTGCTCCAACTTTTATTGTAATGGTTCTTTTTTGTAATAAGAATGTATTTTTATTATCTCCAGAATTTCGCCAAAACATTATTCCGTAGGACATAATGGAATGAAAATAAGCGAAATATATTGTCTTTAAGATACTGCTGATCCTATTGCCATAATATTGAATTTCGTCTAATAGTTGTCCCAACACAGAAACAGTGTTGATATCGTTAAACTCAAGGTTTTTCACGTCTGGAAGAGAGCGTTGTTCTTGAGCCATAGAAATGGATATGATGTTAGATTATAATTATAAAATTACAGTAGAACCTCGATAATTCGGATCTCAATAATCCGAACGCACTACCA
This sequence comes from Periplaneta americana, assembly GCF_040183065.1. Classification (NCBI taxonomy): domain Eukaryota; kingdom Metazoa; phylum Arthropoda; class Insecta; order Blattodea; family Blattidae; genus Periplaneta; species Periplaneta americana. The sequence continues at coordinate 77,921,369 of NC_091125.1, forward strand.
AATGTACGTACAATGTCGAAAAGTACTGAAAACAAGAGGGCACAGGAAAAGAAGATCCAGTGAAGCTCCCTTTCTTTACTCGCAGTAATGTGTAAATCGGATAAAATACGTCAAGCAGAATAAGAAAGAAAGGTAATGATTTCTGCGACCTCGTTATATTTAGGACTTTATATGTTCCATAAGTTTAGTAATCAGAACGAATTGATAGTTCGAACTAGATAGTACCTTAACTTCAATTAAACGGTCACCTGATGAAACGGTCATTTCATAGGGTAATTTCAAGTGACCGCTTTAGACAGACTTTATTGCAAATAAGAAATGTCTGAGTGCTTAGCCTATATGATTCAATGTTCTGATTAAATCGAGTTGTTTATAATTTTGTATTATTTAATTTCCAACTAACTTCCATATCATCAGAATGAAAATGGAAAAAGACAATCCAATACAAATATAGAGATAAACCAAGGAGTCAGACAAGGGTGCCCTTTATCACCTGCTCTTTTTAAGATATATATTGCCGATGTCATAAAAAATGGCAACAGGTTTGAACACAAAATTTTAAAATTTATCATCGAAAACTACACACGCTCTTTTTTGCTGGCGGTGAGGCAATAATATCATCAGACGAGGATAGCTTACAACGAGCCACCTTTAAACTAGGAAAAATTGCAACTGAATATAATTTAGACATATCACCAGATAAAATAAAAGTAATGGCATTCTGTGGGGAAAAATCCAATAAGAGCAAAAATCGTAGTGAATATTCATTTAGTAGAATAGGTTATGGATATCAATTATATGGGAGTTTTCGCAGATAATTACAGAACGAAAGATGTCAATAGAAGACTACATTTATTCCAACATATCTGTGGTATTATTAGAAGAACACTAGTAAAATGAGTGCGAAGAGAAACCCTACTTAAATTTATCAGGAACATCATTTTGTTTTACTAACATGTCTAATACTAATCTGACTATACCTGTCAGTTAACGGCTGAGAATCGGAAACACTGTTTATTAACTCATTGCATGACCGGAGTTTGATGATACTGGTGTAGAATACAAACAAGTCACTTTACTAGGTATAGGAGGAAAGAAAATTAGTGCATCCATTTACGTACCTAAACTTGGAAATATTACGTTTTTGAGTTTGATAATTTTCGTTAGGTTTTTATTTAATAAAAATACAACACAGTATTAACAATACGTGTTTTTACTCACGAACTGAGCTATCCATGCGGACGTATTCATTATGCAGTGTATATTATATACTGTCTTGTAGCACATTAGCATACATTATAGAGTGTGCATTAAAATTTAAAAATAATCAAAATCTGGATATTTAAACAAGTTGTTGAAATTGGTGGCTGTTCATTTCGATACAAGCTTCAGTTCTTTTGTGCACATGATCGCACTATAGCCCATTTTACCTAATTCCAATTTCCGGTTTCGTCCTTCGTACCAGTAACTCATGTTGTAATAATTCTGTACGTACTCTATAACAGAGTACCTACGTACTGTAAATTTAATCTTCACTTCTGCCCAATCCGAAAAGATAAAATTACCCAGACATGCTATCTACTATCCATCCAAGTGGTTATGTCGTAGAAAGGGGGAAATAACGTGACAGTTAATTACGTAACGAGGCCCCTTTATTTAAGTTATTTTAAACAGTTGTCTAACATTACGTAGACGTTCAATTCCTAACAGAAAATATTTTCAAAACAGGGCTAGGACAGCCCAGCAGAAGCGGGTGAGGAAAATCGGAATGCGACGTAACCAAAAGGACGTACAGTACGAAAATATGATTAAATAATGAATGCCCTTTTTTCTCTGGCAAACGCCACCATATTCTGGAACCTACTATACTCAATCACTCAGTACTGTTTACTGTGACCGTAAGACGACTTTGCATATGCGGCCTTGGTTCTGTACGGAAGGTGGAGGCAGTTCACTAGTAGAAGAGGTGGGAGTGAAGTACAGTAAAAACTCGGGTACAATAAAAATTGAAGTAATAATAAAATGATGTCCCTTTATAAAGTTTTAGCTGTACCGATTCTGCTGTATGGCTCTGAATGCTGGACTCTAAACAAAAAATTAGCAAAACAAATTAAAGCAACTGAAATGAAATTTTTACGATATGTTGCAGGATACACTCTTTTAGATAAACATCAAATGAAGACTTCCGTAGAGAATTACAAACAGCATTATTAATAAAATAGATGAACATAGACGAATATGGTTTGAACATGTTAATAGGATGGATGAAGAAAGGCTGCCGTACAGAATCTTAAATTACAACCCCCAAGGACACAGAACCCAGAGTCGACCTGTTAAAAGATGAAGTCAGCAACTATAACAGGAGCCGGAACTGATCACTGTGTGGTCTAAACTAGTGCCGTGCATTTCATGCTCTATGTTCGGTTCAAGTTTGTAAAGCGTAACAAGAACCGAAGTCTGCTTTGAAGAAGCGGATCTATCTCGCTCGCTCGGTCTTGCCCCTTGTGTAATCTGTGCATTTTAAGTTTGCTGGCCTCTCCTACACTCCTCTCCCAACCCTTCATGTTTTTGGCTGAGTAAGGATTTTAGAACAAATCTTGTGAAGTTTTATTTAGATGTAAAGACAGGTACTTTTTATCACAAAAATTTGATTAAACTTCGACAGAAATATACGTACATATAGTTACTTCACATTATGTTAAAAAAAGCATGACAGTTATTACTATACTAATTATCGAAAGAAAATAGCTGTAATCACATTCTTCACATAATATTCAAATAAATCACAGTTGCTCGGTAACAATATTTGTGTGACTATAGGGATGATGGAAGTTACTCGAGTATGACGAAGTTTGATATTATGTTCGCTTTGCAGAAGAAGGCTTGTCGTGTTTGTTCCACTTTATTATAAAAATATTCGCTGTCCTCCACTCACACCCCTTCATGTTTTAGCATAGACATTGCGATTAGTTTTTTTTATATAAAATAAGACGAAGTTTGTGATGTCTTGGTTGCCTCTGTCATGTTCGAACATTGCATTTGAAACAGCTTAAGGATTTAAGGACATATCTTGAGATTAGTTTTTCCATATGGAATAAGACGAAGTTTGTAATGTTTTGGTTTCCTTTCTCATATTTGAACTTTGCACATACTAGTCGGTACTTGAACATACGCATTTTCTAAATATATTTTGCTTGATTTATTTATACGTATATTTATGTGAATGTTTAGTCATATTAATAACAAGAAAAATTACCTATACTCATTACTATGCGTAACTTCGCAAATATGTGCACGTTATCCTTATGCAGTTAAATCGTAAAGGCGCAGAAAGTGGAGGAACTAAGAAGAAAGGCACTGAACATAAAGGAAAAGGAAAGATTGAACAAACACAAAGGTAGCTTCAATTCTAAAAGACTCGGCAAACATGAACCGAACATAAGGTCTCTTACCGGTTTTCAATGGACTCGGTTATTTTAGTTCACATGCTTCACTTCCACGTACTGTTGGGATGCCTATGGAGTAGGGCGAAGGTCGTAGTATCTTTATATCCCCTCTCATGTTCGAACATTTTACGACACTAATCTAAACCATGATAGACTAGATGATGATGATGATGATGATGATGATGATGAATTTATTCCAAATCGAAGAATAACGAATGAAACTCATAACAGACAAAGATAATATACAACCCCCTAATAGTTTTTTTAGGTATAAGTTTTATTTATCATTATTACTATTATTATTATTATTATTATTATTATTATTATTATTATTATTATTATTATTATTATTATTTTATACAGTCATTACTTTATTTTTCCATTAACACTAATATCTAGGTAATTGTCATTGTCTCAATGTCACAAGTGCTATGCTGATCATACTAATTGTACTATTCCTTTAGTTGTGAGATTATATTCATATGTATTATTTTTTTAAGTTAATACTTGTATACTAGAATGTATTTTCCTGTTTGTGATTTTGTATTCAGTCTCTTTTTTATTATATATTTTATTATTATTAGTAGTAGTAGTATTATTTTAAAGTTAATACCGATTGTGTATATGTATTCAATCTCTCTTTTTTACTTTATTATGTTTATTATTATTTTTAAGTTAATATTTGTATACCGGTATGTATTCTTCTATATGTGATTTGATCCTGGTTGAGTGGAAGAGAAGGCCTGATGGTCTTAACTCTGCTAGGGAAAATAAAGCTATTATAATTATTATACTCTATAGTATGACAGTAACGTTTCTTTGAATTCTGGTCTTCTCATTAAGCTTCAGTAAACAGCAATACAGGTGGGTACAATAAGTCGTAAGCTTAACAAATACATTTTTTCGTTTCATAACGTAAGATTTAAATAATATTCATCACCATTATAAACTTCACCGTTAGTACTGCAGATCTGTTCCGTTAATGTGTTTAATTTCAGTGAACTGTATTTGCTATTGCTTGCTTGGACGTACGGCACTACGTCTAACCACAACTATTGGTCTTGACAGCTTGTACACGATTGTCTATTTGCTGCATTGGATCTCTAGGTTTGAGGAAATTGTGTCCGAGTGTAACCATGGGTGGTCTTCAATCGGAGGCCCTACTGGGGAAATTATCCCCAGAGAGTTAATTGCATAGCCTACTGGGATAAGAAAAGTTGTCACTCTCAACAAACAACATTTTCAATTTAATACATTTATTTGTAACATACAGCGGATCAAAGTAAAAGACTTTAAGTTCCATAAGCCCAATGTAACAAAAATTAAGTGGTGAATGATATTCAGATCACCTGGAATCATAGACAATATGAATCATTTGTTTAATTTCCAAACTTATCACCAAAGTGGCCTGCCTAACTTGATAAATTATATATGGTAAAATATAAACATTTCAAATAATAAAACACGAATATAAACATAAATTTAAATACATGGTATAACATAAGTTTAAATAATTGAAATTTGTGCTGTTTTATAAAAGGGCCAAAAGGGCAATTTCTTTGCAGGTTGTTCTTGCTAAAAAAATTGTAAACAAAAACAAAAAATAAATATTTTGTTATAGGTCTTCGACTTGCAATGAATAGAGCCGTAATTTTTCGTGTCTTTAGATGACAAAATACAGTAAAATTCCTCCAGTTAAACCTAATTATACAACTGATCAGAATGGACAAGAACAAGCTAAATTGATAAAATAAATTTGCAAGAGAAAATATTTTCCGAACAAGGTTTACATGCCATTTGCCCAATTTTCCAACAAATCATGGGTCGTGTAGTTGTGTCAAGAATATCTTGTCTATTACTTTGCATAGAAGGTCTAATGTTCTCCCCGACGGGTGATGTAGTCAAATCTGTGTTTACTAATAATAAAACTGTAACCTAATTTTCGCTTTTACAAAAATAGTTAGTGTTAACATGCATAATGAACTGTCCTGAGACCGAAAATAGCACGTTAATGGCTGAACAGATTTCTACGAAAATGGTATGTAAAATAAATTAGGTCCCACTTAGATTTTAGGCTAGTTGACATTCAAAATACTTTCTTTAAAAGGGGAGTTATAATAATAATAATAATAATAATAATAATAATAATAATAATAATAATAATAATAATAAAAATGCGTTTTTTGTTCATGCCGCCCCAATCAGGCTGATTGAAAACAAATGACTCTGCGATTATTTAAGGTGGCCTTGTATAACAAGCGGAATATATTCATTTAACATTACTTTTTCCTTAATTTATTGAGTATGCCCGATCGAGTAAAACTCAAATTCAGGGTAAATCTATATTTCTTTATTTCCGTCAAATTACTTACAGTATCTTTTATTATAATCCATCAAGCCATTAAATTATGACATAAAAATGGAATATATTGTTTAACTTATAAGAGACGAATGTTTTCGCCATGAAATGGCAACATCAGATCTCGTAATATTAGATGGGATGTAGACAGAATAGCGAAATAAAAGAACGAAAAATCTAAGTTAAATTAAGGCAAAAACTTAGGATTTCCCTGACTCCCTTTAGTAGTAGTAGTGGTAGTGGTAGTGGTAGTGGTAGCAGTGGTAGTAGTGGTAGTTTATTTAACCTGGTAGAGATAAGGCCGTCAGGCCTTCTCTACCCCTCTACCAGGAGATTCCAACTATAATATGAAGAATCATTTAGGGAACTCCATCCGTTTAATCCTTCGGAAAAACGACAAATATTGGCATAACATAGAGATCTCACATGGATTCTGAAAACTCTAAAAATATGTATGCATCAATGTGTTTGTAGAGAGGTACAAACTGATTTAGTAAGAAAATATGTTTTTTATGAAAATAATATAGGCTAACAACCGTTTTGGTTGTTGGCCATAATATGTTGTAGTTAAGTAAATAAAATGGGCCTGAAAGTAATGCGTAGTTAACTTTTATTGTGTGTGTATCTAATGCCTACTCACTTCACTTTGTGATTCGGGTTCCGTATATTGCGGATAGATGGCAGAATTGTGACCCATGTTCAAATTGCACACCACATTGGCGGGCCACGTTATGCATGATGTGTATCTGTGAAGAGTTATGTCGCATACTAGAGTGAGTATATGTTAAATGTTCGTGTAAGTGTAGTGTAGGGAATGGGTGAGGATGATGATGGAGGAGAGGAAGGGAGAAGGGGAAACTCGGTGCTAGGACGTAGTCTACTCCTGTTGAATAGCACCAAGGGGGCTGCCAGACTTAACGTCTCCATCCGACTGACGAATCACTATCAACAGTGACATATACCTTCCCTTCATATGTACTGCGGAGAGATTTGGGATTTAACTCAGGCGCAATTATATAGCCTACTGTCTTTTCGTAATACAGCCATAGTCAATGTTGCCCACTGAACTGTACGGAAAGTCATAAAATAATAGTCGCTAGATTCCTTATCAAAAGAATAGTTTGTCTGCAGAAGATGCAGAAAAGTCGCTAAATCCATATTTAAATAATAGAAAAGATAAAATAAATAGTCGCCGAAAAACAGTTAAAAGTCCCTAGATTTATCGGTAAAGTCCTAAATTGGTAACATTGGAAATAGTGTAGGCCAATCTTCTTTATCCACAACAACAAATTACATTTCATTTTAGCAAGAAAACACAGATTCGTAGCTTTACCGTTGAAAAGGCGAAGTGCATTCTAGATTTCGGATTTGGCATAGACACAAACGTAAACCGTTAGGTGAAAAACAGGAAATAATGTTATATAGAATACCGAAACGCCGTTAAATCTAAAATAACGTAGGAGAAACCGGAAACTTTATTCTGAATTCGAGCATGTGTGAATGGCTCTTAAGAACTAGCTGCAAGAACTCGTAATGCAATAGTAAGAACGTGTTGGGAACGCAACAAAAGAATCCGGACCATGAGGAATATGCGAGGAAGAATAATGAGGGGGCGCAAAACACAATGAGACAGGGAGCAAATGGAATATGAAAGACAGGAATTCAATAGACAGAGAACAGGAGTACGGCGAAGACTAACCCAGCGTTATAGACGACCTCAGAGAAGACGACGTTCCTACTCAAATGGATCCTTCCACGTCATTGACGGAGGCAATGTGGGTTGCTTTAGGGGGGGCTTGAACGACTGAAGCAGAACATAGAGCGAAAATGCGTTGCATGAACTGGAAAGTCAGAAATGTTATTCACAAAATGTAGGCCTACTTCAATTTTTTCATAAGATTTTCTTGTAGGCTTGTTTTATTATTAGGCGTACTAAAAGTGAATCAGTAACTATCTTAATTATCTTTCTAATTTTTATCTGAATAACATTACATATTCTAAAAATATTTATTTTACACTATAGTCTTATTACTTTTCTGTACACTTGCAACATCTTTGTGAAGTTTCGAACTTCAATTTGATCTATAGTCTGTGCCCTTATTCATATATGAAAAGAAAAAAATAAAAGAGCAAATAATGAATAGGTGGAACAGTGAGTGGCTATGCAGTACAAAGGGTTAAGTTACGAGATAAATCTTTTTTCCTAGGGTCGACACCTGCTTAAATAGCAACAAAATTGTACCAGATTTTATACTAACGCAATTTTTATCGGGTCATGGGAAATTTGACTCATTTTTAGAACGATTTAAATTACATAAGGAAACTGGCTACTTACGTATCTGTGAGGAACAGCAAACTGTGGATCACCTTTTGTTTCATTGTCCAGTATTCGAAAACAGAATATTTATTTTGGTCGGACATTTACATTTTTGTAATAATATATTGAAATGAAATGATTGAAATGATTAGCCTAAAAGTGTCCCGTTAAGGGTAAAGGCCTCCTCCTATAGAGGGAGATCTCTGACAAACCATTATTCAATGTGTTCAGAAAACATGCTGTTATAAACAGTTTTGTAATTTTATATGTAATATATTTAATAACTTGTAATTAATTCAAATTAATGTAGTAGATATGTGTTAATTTCAAGTAGCGCTACTGGGTTATCCACATCAAATGAATTCTTCTTGTAATAATATAAACTATCAGTCTATAACTATAACCCTAATGTATTTTCGGATAAAATAGGGTTCAAGAAATTGTATATTCAAATAAATAAATAAATAAGTAAATAAGTAAATAAATAAATAAATAAATAAATAAATAAATCTTTGTGAATGTTCTCATTCTTGAAGAATAAAAAACGTTTTTTTTAAGATTAGCCATACACATACAGTTATTTTCAATTCTTATTTACATTAAGCCGGTCGCCTAAGAATTTTTTGAGTGATCCAAGTGAGTAATAGTTCGACGAAATGTGGTCTAAGCTATACGAACATACCTAGAGACTCATTCATGCATACATACATAAATACATACATACATACATACATATATACAAACATACATACATACATACACACACCTTATATTATGTATGAATATATGCATAATAAAATACTAATATGTTACTATTTCGCATTTCACCCTTAATAAATGACTTGTGTAATCATTGCTTAACTTTTCTCCGTTCAATTTGATGGAGATGTGTTCCGAAACTCTTAAATGCTGGGCACAGAAATATAGATTTTGAGAAATATTTTCCTTTCCCGTCTCTTGCGGACGTAACACAAATAACTGCAGTATTCGTAGCAGCAATGTATATAATCCGCGTGGGAAATAAACAAGAACGTGCAGTTATCTATCGTACCGGAGTTAAGCCTCGAGTGCGTCACGTAAACACAATATTTTTGGTGTGCTTTCCTTCGTGATAAAATACCCTCGTCCCCACAGTATTAGTAAATGTAATGAAATTTCTCCGTCGTTGACGGATTACAACAATTCAAATTTTACATTGACAACAAACAGGACATGACTAAAATAAGGAAATGGGCCTACATTTCTTGTCGATTTATATCTGTACTTGTAAGTCAAGAATAATTATTTAATAAATCAGAAAGTCGGCATAAGGTAATTACAAAGATATTTGCCTCATTTAATAAGCCACAGGACTTTTCAGGGACAAGGTGATTGAGGTGTAGAGGTAATACTATATACTGGGTTGCTCAAAAGATATTTCTGAAATGCTAGGTGATAAAACATAACGTTGTTTGGAATTAAGATTGTAAACAAATCGATTATTTGGAAAAGTTTTCTAAATAATTACAGTTGAAATATTCTAACATAGGCCTACTACGTCAATTATCGTGTATAGCAGCCTTTCTTTTTATGTCCATACGTCATAGAAGTATTATCACAGTGTACTGTATACAGTCGCGAAGCTTGAGGTGTTTTTTTGCAAATCTCGTGATTAAAGCGCTTCAAGCGGTTAGCAACTAGAAACAATAGACTGTCCATGGTCGACTTTGGACTGTGTCGTATTTCTATCGAGTGCTAGCTCGTTGCGTATTTCACATTGATGCTTGTGAAATGTTCGTTATTGGTTATAATGAAAATGTTAATGGCTAAAATATAATAATTGGAATAATAATATGGGACAAGAAGGAGACATTTGTAGTGCTATAAATTGTAGCAACAGTAAGAGAAAGAGGCCAGAGTTATCCTTTTTCCGATTTCCGAAAGATTCAGAAAGGTTCCTGGGTTTCCACAAGAATGCTGTGCAGAAACAAAACTGTTAATTTGAAGTTCTTTGTGACTGTTAGAATACATTATATCCTTAAATTTCACAATGAAATGTTTCATTCTAACCGAAAGGACGTTAGATACCGGTTAAAGTTCTGTCACTTAGGCTGCTAAATTTCCAGAGAAATAAAGGTTAGGTCTACTTTTTTTTCAGAGGATATATTTTTAATTGTAGCTATTAATTTTGTTATTATTTTTATGTGTTATTTTACTAAAGACGTAGAAAAATTAAGTTTCTTTTAATGAAATTTATTGATCACGTTTTATTTTCAATTCTGGTGGAATTATTATTGCTTAGGCCTACTTTTTTCTTCAAAGGATATGTTTTTAATTATAGCTATTAATTTTGTTGTTATTTTTATTTGTTGCTTTATTAGACACGTAGAAAAAGTCTGTTACAATAAAATTTATTGATCACGTTTTATTTCCAATTCTGGTGTGATTATTATTGCTTAACCTCATCCCACTTTGTTAACTACTTAAGCCTACACTACAAGTACCGGTACACGTAAGTTACTCCATTAATACATATTTCCATTATTATTGTTGTAAAGAGAAATGCAAATTAATATTTATTGGTTTCATAGTTAATTATCGCTATAATCTTGAATGAGTGAAGCTATTATAGTAAATTTCAGTTCGTTTTGCACAAACAAAAATTATATTAACTTATTTCTTGCAGGTATCTTCGAGTTTATTGTGGGATTTAATATACTTCATTAAAATAATAAATTAACTTTATGCATTTAATATTTCAATAATGGAAAGAAGGTGTTAATTTTTCCAAAAGAACACGACAACGAAAGTGTAACATATTTTGTCGGCTGCTAGGAGAGAGATCTGCGATGATGAGGCGATAGTAGCGATCCTAGTGGTGGGCAACTACCCATGTTTGCATTTTTACTACATATTGAGTTTCGCTACTGTATATAGTAGACTGTGGTATTATGTTAAGCCATTCATCATGAACACGAACTACTGACACGCGTTACAACAGCTGTTCGACAACGCTACCAGGCGTGCGTCGCTGTGGATGGAGGACACAGAAGAAATCTTGTAAAAAAGTGTGATAAATGTAGAAATAATAGGGCTTGCTGTTAATAAAAACTAATATTTTCTAATTAACAATTAAAGTTTTTAATGATATTTTAATGTTATGATGTTATTACAATCCTATGTAATAGTAACTCCATGTAATAGAAATATCGCATCATAATATTTGTTTATTTATTTATTTCTTATTTGTGTATTTATTTACTTATTTATTTATTTATTTACTTACTTATTTATTTATTTATTTATTTATGTATTTATTTATTTATTTATTTACTTATTCATTTATACTGGCAGAGTTAAGGCCCTAGGGCCTTCTCTTACAATCTACCAGGTCACAAAGTATACAACCAATGAAAAAATATCATTTAATATCACTTCATTTAAAATTACATTTCAAAATATTGTATCTCAGGAACAATGTCGTATTTTTAAAAGAGTTATTTATATTTCCTGTTCCAAATAATCACCATATTTTTACCACCTAACATCTCACAAGAATCTTTTGAATCACCCTGCATAGCCATGAAGTTACGTGAAAAGAAGAAATTTCTTATCTTTAACAGTAAATGAGTTGCTGGTAGACTATCATTTTTTTATTTTATTTTGTTTTAAAGTTGGTTATTTAATGACGCTGTATCAACTACGAGGTTATTTAGCGTCGATGAGATTAGTGATAGCGAGATGGTGTTTGGCGAGATGAGGCCGAGGATTCACCATAGATTACCTGGCATTCACCTTACGATTTGGGAAAACCTCGGAAAAAATCCAACCAGGTAATCGGCCCAAGCGGGAATCGAACTCGAGCCCGAGCGCAACTTCAGACCGGCAGGCAAGCGCCTATCATAGCATTCATCTCATCTTCAGTATAGAACTGTGGTGGTGAAGGTGATAGTAGTAGTGGTGGTGGTGGGTAGGTCATTTACAGATCATGTTATTGCTTAGGCTATTTCCTCTCTTACTAATTATTTTACATCACAAAATGTAATTAAATCTACCACTAATGAAATAGATTATAATTGGAGAAAAACTTTGAATTGCAAATTATATTGTTAAGATCATTAATAATTAAATCACGAAGGCAAAAAAAAAAACATTACAGTCTATAATGGTCGAGTGAACTCAACACTGTGGATGAAGTTGTACGGTCCGTCACGGCCATGCGGACAAGATGGTGGTCATTCCGTACTGTGGTCACATTACGTGGTCCAGTACCCGCTCGTCTCTGCGTACGACCTTCTTCTATCCACGGGTTCCACACACGCATCACTGTCGTAGCAGCATGCCCTGTACGAGGCGAAATGTCATGGTATGACAAACCTGCTTCCCGGAGACCAACCATTGTGCCCCGTTCGAATTCACGTGCTGATATTGCCCCCTTCTACGTCGACAAGGCATACCTGCACTAGCTTTCACGCTTCTACTTCGTTTGGAAGCTCTGCACTGACTGAGCAAGACATAACACTGACCTTGTTGGTGACACAAGAGACATCACTGTTGGGCCTATGTGTACCCCATATCTCTGGAAACGTAATCAGTAAAGAGTTATTGGTAGTACACTGTTCTACACATCTCCCGAGTTTCGATTCGTTCGGGCCATTCTTTCTGGGTGTTGCACTTTTCAAAAACAGTAATGTATAATATTTCGTCTAATTCTACGCTTTTGACGCCCGCCTTGTCTTTGTACACCACTGATTTCCTATCCCTCTGTAATCAGCAGGTTTCTACACAATTGTTCTTGTTAACCTCCTGGCCTTGTCCTAGCGCCTGGCGCCCGAGAATGATTTCTTACTTACTTAGTCGATCCTCTTCTACCACCTGGTGTAGAGGTTTTACAAAGAGCCTTCCATCTCTCACGGTCCCGAGCAATGGACCTTGCCTCTTTCCATTCGATCCCTCTCTCCCGCATGGTATCTTGGATTCTTTGTTCCCAGGTCTGCCTCGGTCTTCCTTTAGGTCTTTAACTCTTCTAGTTTTTCCTTCTATTCTTCTTAAATATCTCATTTCCATGGCTTCTAGTTGACTCTTATGTTTGGAGGTCAGAGACCATGTCTCGGCTCCATATATTAATTTGAGGATATACGTGGTTTTATATACTGTTGATTTAGTTTTCTTGGAAGCTTCTTTTTCATTAATAAAATTTTTGTTTAACATATAATACAGTCTTCCTACTGCTGATATTCTATTATTGATTTCTCCTTCTATTCTACCATCACTGCTGATAACAGAATCAAGTTATTTGAATTGCTTAACCTGTTCCAGTAGTTGGTTCCCTAATTTAATGGTATGTGATTTTTTTTTCTCTGCTGATTATCATTGTTTGGTTTTCTCTACGTTAATCTTCATGTTCCTTTTCTTTAATTCTCTATTCCAAACATTGACATTATGTTTCAGGTCATTTTCAGTTTTTGCCAGTAATACCAGATCATCGGCAAAACCTAACTCCGAAATTTTAACAGGTTTCATAAGCCAGTTACCAATAGAAAATTTTTTGGTACTTTTCCCGCATGTTTTAATGATATCCGAGAATGATTTCAAGGTCATAAAATGCGCTTGCATTTGGCATCGTTGCTGTCTAGACCAGAGCTGGGCGTTATTAACTGAATTGAGTCTCTACAGACTACCCCTTAAATTCTCACTCCAATTCACCCGTACAAGTACACAGGTAGGCAAGCAATGCTGAGTGATGGATTGTAAAAGGCAGGCATCATAGCTTTCGACTCTCGCTGGTCGCCTAAGTCCACCACTGATGCACACTGCCTGACTTGTGTTTGTGTCTAAAGTGAAGTAAGCAAAAAGAACGTGAACGGGGATAGGGCCTATCTCCTTTCCTTTTCCCTTCCCCTTTATGCCCAGAGTTGATGTACATTTGTCATATAGAAATTTAAGATCGAAAACATCTAATATACTACGTGAAGCAGAATTGCAAACACCCATTACTCTCTGAACATCGAAAGGAAGTCGATATCTTCCTCCACGGCTCGGATTAATTTTTTGCTCGCAATTCTCTTGAGTATACACTGCAAGCACGCAATGTAAACCATAGACACGTCCCTAGTTTGTTATAGCCACCTCCATTAATCTCTGAGGTCAAGATCACTTCCAGCTGTTGGCTGCTCCAACGCATTTCTTTGTTTCTGCTAATGACAACAAAAACTAAGCCGTGTATTACAAATCGAAACGCCGTGGCTGTGATATAATCAACCACTAAGTCATTTTCCATTTACTTTCTTCTGTCTCTAAATGACCATAGGCCTGTTTCACAGCCTTAACAAATAACAAATTAAGAACTTACTATCACAAGTTAAGTTATTGTAAGTGCATGTAAACTCTGTTACACAATGAAATGTTATTAATTTGTAAAAACTGAAAAATTTATTGATTTCTCTAAATAAATTTATTAATGTAATAATGAATCAAGCAATATCGTCTAAGAAAGTGCACGAAAAAATCGCAAAGGACCAGAGCTAAATATTCCCGTTTTTAACACTGCGAATGGATATATTTATTTGAGGGCCGTGTCAGATTTTTTGCAATGTTGCTTGTTGGATAAATTCATCTATGATTCTGTTGCTGCTGTTGATATCTTTATTTAAGTATAATTAAATTAATTTAATAAATAGGCCTATCTGCTTGTATCTTTTATGAATAATTTGTTACATTTTCAAATGTTACACACCTAAGAATTTTAGGAAACCTGCTAGCCTCACAAGTAAAATGTACACATTTTGTAAAATTACTACTTCAATGTAGCCTAAAACAGACACTTGTGAATTGTTCAAGATTACATTTGTAAAGATATGGCTTTCTTTGATAATTCAATTTAAAAATTCAAATTATGAAACAGAAGTTTATAATTTAAAAAAACAATTTACAAGAACTGTCTGTGATTGATGGATATTTCATAACAACAAAATTCCTTACAATGATTGTTTCCGAATGAAATATGACTGAGAGGTTCGTGACATATATTTACGCACGTAAACGGACGCTATTCCCTAAGGATACGGTTTCAGGCAAAATTTTTCCGACCATATTCTACCCCGCGTAAAATTCCTACTGCTTTTACAGTCATCCTGTACTAAGATACTCTCAACGGTAGTTCCTAACTTTGTCATCTGAGAGCCCCTTCCTTAGAAATTAAATTCTTTCCGTATGCTTATATGAGAAGGAATTAAGAACAAATATAGCCCGATTCTAATATTTTCACAGTCAAACAGATTTGTAGGTTTTTTATATGAAATTACCTAAACCAGTCATGTGGAACACCTGCTTTCGGGACACGAGACAAGTGCGTTGTCATTGGACATTCGTACTGGTGCTTGACTGTGGCTTGAAGGTAGAGGGGGTGAGGACTACGGTCACTGTTCAAGGAAGCCAAACACAAGCACGTTGACGTTACATCAGTAGTGAACTTCGACTGACTGATACAGCTGCATTATTTGAAATGAAAGAAGCAAGAGGTACTTTTAAACATACGTACGTCACCTGCTCTTATTCAAAATGTGTGAATGTTTATTTGATATATAATATACGTATAATCTTGTTCTTTGTTAGTGCTTATAAAGTTTCTGTTACATTTAACGTAATATAGCGTCCCCCAATTATTGTAATTCCAATTTATTTTTATTATTATTATTATTATTATTATTATTATTATTATTATTATTATTATTATTATACACGATCACCATTTATATTGTTATTCATAAAGTTAATCTTTACGTATTCGGTAATATTATTGTAATTATCATTCTTGAAAATTTTATCATTAGTATTACTGTAAGTATTTTATAGTTACACATATTTTTTATAATAGCATTGATATTTTAATACATTATTATTATTGTTATTATTATTATTATTATTATTATTATTATTATTGTAAGCGATATTAATGGCATTGCTGTTATTTTATTATTAATGATACATTTAGTGTTGATGTGACTATTAATATATTGTTATTGTTATTCTTAATATTGACATTATTATTATTATTATTATTATTATTATTATTACTAATCATTGTAAGCAATATGAATGATATTGGTGTTAAGCCTCTTTTTAATTATTACTAATGATACTTTAGTGTTGATGTAATTATTAGTATATTAGGCCTATTATTTATATTCTTAGGATCAATATTATTAGCGTATTATTATGATTGATATTATTTGCTATTATTTTATTAGTAGTGTATCATTGCTTTTAATATTACTTGAATACACATTATTAGATTTAGTATATGATGATGATGGTTATTATTATTATTATTATTATTATTATTACTATCATCATTATTACTATTACTACTACTACTATAATTATTATTATGATCATTATTATTATTATTATTATTATTATTATTATTATTATTATTATTGATATTGATAGTATGTCATTATTGATATAATTAGAATTGAGATTATTGGCATATTATTTTTATGATTGATATTATTAGCATTATTTCATTATTACTACATCATTATTGATAATATTAGAATTGACATTATTAATGCAATATTATTATTATAACTAATTATCATTATTATTATTATTATTATTATTATTATTATTATGTTGTTGTTGTTTAGTCAAGTCCCAAGACAGTTCTGCACCTCACAAGTGATACCAACATGGCACCACTTATGAGGAAACTAGCCCAGTAGCCTACGTATCACAGATGACAGAATTCAATACGCAATTTATTTAAAAAAAAATTATATTTATTCTCTTTTGTTTCAGAGTACAAACTTTCCTGAATTAATAGATAAAAAATGGGTAACAGAGTTCGAGTTTCTTGCCGATATGTTAGAACACTTCGACAAATTAAATCGCCGTTTGCATGGGAGTAACGAAAACATTAATAGAGAGGCCTATAGACATTTTCGTACGTCTGATACATGTCTGGGAAGCAAATTTATCAAAAAAAAGTTTCTGTAATTTTCCTTGCGATCTCTTGAATGGACTGAAATTAGTTTTAATAACGAAAGATTTAATGATTTAAAAAACATGGAAATTGATTTTCAAATGTATACAAATCCGTTTAGTGTGGATATAATGAAGGTGAGGTCGTATCTATAAGCAGAAGTGCAGATCTATTAAATTATGCATGTGAAATGTCAGTATGACTATGTTGCATGTAACATTGTTCTTCTATCTGAGTGTAAATATGCAAAGGAAATCCAAAAGAAATCAAATTGAAGTGAGTGGTGACTATGGTAACTCCATTCGGGAATGAAATGGCATATACTAGCCTATGTTTCAGTATAACCACAGTCTAGTATATACATTCACAAGCTTGAATTTATGAGGGTACTAGGAACAATAGACTGTGCAAGTACTATTTTGCCTTGTCTGTAATGAGGCTATAGTAGCGATCCTAGTGGTCAGCAACTATCTATGGATGCATATTTACTACGTATTAAGCTTCGTGACTGTATATACTACACTGTGGTATAAATAAAAGAACATTAGAAAATAATCATAACGGTACTTTGCAATCATTTCAATTGGATAGACTAATTTAATGTGGAAGTATTTTATCTTCCTTCAGTTACGAATGCGTAGTGTAGCTGAGGAGAATACTTACTTACTTACTTATGGCTTTTAAGGAACCCGGAGGTTCATTGCCGCCCTCACATAAGACCATCATTGGTCCCTATCCTGAGCAAGATTAATCCAGTCTCTATCATCATATCCCACCTCCCTCAAATCCATTTTAATATTCTTTTCCCATCTACGTCTCGACCTCCCCAAAGGTCTTCTTCCCTCCGGCCTCCCAATTAACACTCTATATGTATTTCTGGATTCGCCCATACGTGCTACATGTCCTGTCCATCTCAAACGTCTGAATTTAATGTTCCTAATTATGTCAGGTGAAGAATACAGTGCGTGCAGTTCTGTGTTGTGTAACTTTCTCCATTCTCCTATAACTTCATCCCTCTTAGCCCCAAATATTGTCCTAAGCACCTTATTCTCAAACACCCTTAACCTATGTTCCTCTCTCAAAGCGAGAGTCTAAGTTTCACAACCATAAAGAATACTAGTATTTGTTTCTTTTTTCCATACTCACTTGTAGAATTTAACTTGTGTATTCCTCTGAGGAATAAAACTCAATTTGCACAACAAATGACTTAATACCCTTTACCCGAACACCACAGATGTATGCAAATCTAGTCTTTCAGGTGAAGCTCCTTGTAAAGCAGATTTGAATAATTTCAAGGGAAAAATTGTTCCGGGGCCGGGTATCGATCCCGGGACCTCTGGTTGAACGTACCAGCGCTCCACCACTGAGCTACCCGGGAACTCCACCCGACACCGTCTCAACTTTTCCCTTTATATCCACATAACTCTCTGGCGTTTCGTCAGCCCACGCGAGTTATGTGGATATAAAGGGAAAAGTTGAGACGGTGTCGGGTGGAGTTCCCGGGTAGCTCAGTGGTGGAGCGCTGGTACGTTCAACCAGAGGTCCCGGGATCGATACCCGGCCCCGGAACAATTTTTCCCTTGAAATTATTCACCACAGATGTAATCTATGTATGCCTTCATAACAGCCACAAACTGAGACAGCTATGTTTTTTTTTTTTTTTTTTTTTTTTTTTTGCTGCAAATGATAGAGTTGAGTACCCTGTACTCCTATAAAATTGTGTCCAGACTGTTGGATCATCCGGTATGTCTTAGATTACGCCAGTAAAAAGTATAAAAGCAAGCACAATCTCCTCTTTCCAGCTCGTTATGGAGCGTCGCGACGTCATCTTGACGGCGGTGCTGTCTACGCTGGCCGCACTGATCACACTGGGAGTGACTCTCTTCATCTGCTATTGGTGGCACAAGAGGAAGCGCAAGAGGGACGAGGAAGACGGCGATCAGGGCGAGAAGGGGCGCTCGACGCTCCGTATGGACACCGGTGGCAGCGGCGGCAGCAAAGAGGGGCGCTCCAATGGCTTCCTCAGCCTCAAGACGCCGCTCATCAGCACCAAGACTTTGGGGTGAGTACTCTTCTTCTTACAGGTGGGAGTAGTGAGAGTGACTGCTGCATTGTCTGTTGTTATTCTGCAGTATTTATTAAAGTTTAAAATCAACGGTTCAACTAAAACAGAAGCGAAAACGTTTTATATTATTTCATACTGGTTTTATAGTTGGATATTATATTATATATTAAATTAAGAGAACTCAAATAATTGATTCAATTTGTACAATTCATTCCATTAATGTCGTCAAGTTTTGAAGTTTGTTTAGAGCCACTACTTAGCCCTCTAACACTGATAATGCTAATAAGCTGTATAAAACAGACACGTAGATATTCTAAGAGCCTACGAGCAGCGAGCCGTTGCACGTTTGATTTTTGGCATAAATCACAAACCAGTTACACAATAAATTTGCAGCTGTTACTCTAGCATGAACACCACTAAAAACGGGAATAAAAATACAGGCGAGCCAATCCTCACGTGCACAATAGGGGTGGAGGTAGAATACTCAGTTTTCGTTATCAGCAGGGAGCGAAACTTGTTACCCGATGAAACAGATTTGCTATTACTTTACTATAGGTACGGCTTTGTTTCCTTGTGAGTGAGTAGTCATGTTCAGCGGTATCTCTCATACAGACAGAGACCACAGATTTCCGCATAATGACATGAAGAGTAGATGAATATAGTAGGCCTAATTTCTAATATTGGAGTGGAGTCGGTAGGCAAATTAATGAACCATTTCAGTTTGGATTTAAAGACTGAAATACAATAATTATATAAGCATGTGAGTAAACTAGTGATTAAGAAATTTAAAACAATCGAGTTACACGATTCATATGAATTGTGTGTAAATTTAACAATCGTCCAACACTTTCGATGATAAAGTTGACGTCATTCAGGCAATACGACCTCTCATGTTGAATTACCCTGAATTTACACCTGCTGTGTTGAAATATGTCTAGGTTCCTTGTGGATCTGTTGAATAAATTGATGTATGGAACCTTCTTTTTATCATTATTTGTCGCCTAATGCGTAATATATGGTTTCTTTTACGTAAAAGTCTCATTAAAATACATACCAAATTATTGCGATTATTTTACAAATGATTAACGTTAAAACGGGAAATATAATATTATCACTTTTTTTTCGAAGTTAATACCGAATTTTTTTGTCTCTAGCCCATGATATAAGTTATTCGTCGCAGTTGATAAAGCGTCGTAAAATAAGTAATTAAAAAGTTATTCGTAAAGCAAGTGTATAGCGAACAACTAAGACACAGGAGTTCAACAGGGCACAATCCACGTATATTTTACACAGTAGAGAAAATCTAGAACACAGTTAATCTGAAACCACTTGCCTCTCTCCCATCGGACAACACGTTCGAATCCAGTATATACTACACGAAAACCCACGGTAACACCAGGAGTCATCCTCATTACCTTGACGAGTTGTCAAATATTTGGTTATGTGGTTTTCATTTTCCTCTTTTTCGTGTAAGTTATATGTGAACCGTGGAATGACGAATGAGATTGAACACTGTAATAGCACTAATAGTTAGAAGCATCTCCACTTTCCTACATATTATCGAATATATCATCAGTATGAACAGATGAATAAGATGATGATGACGATGACGATGACGATGATGTGAGCCGCTTATGATTAGGCCTGTGACATTGGAGCATGTTTACGGTGAAAGAAAGTCAACTCACTCCAGGATATACTGTAGGTACACAGAGTACGCAGCACCGCTCCGTCTTGTACAGGACAGTCTGCAGAAGAGAATAATACACACATCCCTCTGAATTACTTGCTATCTTTAGTGAACTCCATTTCAACTATTAGAAAATTCAATTCAGCACATGTGGGCTTAGATGTATTGTCTATTGCGTGTTTATTTTGTAATTACAGTGAACAACAAGATGCATTCTCAAAGTTCGAAAGCGAATGAGTCTCTACTACTGTCTAGTATGGATTTGAATGCAGAAAAGCTGCGAAACGACAGATGCCTATGTGAAATATTTGACACCATTCGATTCGACATCTGAATTATCTACAGTATTTGTCATCCGACAGAATATTAGCTACCTGACAGAGTGAACTGAACCCATTATTTTTTTGTAATACATATTTCATTTTTATTTCAGACTTTGTTGCCTACGTCCGTCTTGTATACTATTTAGTTTAGACAATATTATTCATTACTTAAATTTGTCCCACCAGTTTAACTCCACTCTCTTCTAAACTTTCAATTGGATGAAGAATAAATCCAAAATTTGATACAATATAATGATGTTTTCATAAAATGTTGAATTTGACATAGGATCCTTCTGCACATTTCCTTGTTCCAGCAGTTTATGTTTCATTGTACTTACGTGCCTTTGAATATTATATTTCTTGCTTTTAGCAGACGTAAAGCTGACATTGCAAATTTTACAATACAGATTGTTATTTAGAAAGCAAAATACATCTGCACCATACTGTGAAACTAAACATTCTAGTTTCCAAGACGTGTTTCTTTCCTTCTGAGCCATACTGCAGAGCGCACTATACTTCACGACAGTTTGTATTGTACTTGAATGAACTGTACCGTGGCGTTGTGTCGTCTCCGTACACACATACACTTGCGTACTCTGTGTATATCCTGTAGTGAATTGGCTTCCTTTCACTGTAAACATGCTCCAATGTCACAGGCCTGCTTATGATAGACTTGTTTCTTCACAACGCAAAAACTGCGTTCATAATTGCACAAAATAAATGTTAGAGATAATTTTGTTACGACATAGATATGGTGATCTGAATGCAATATTTCGTCTTCAACCCGTAGATCAGCGGTCATCAGCTCAGATCATCCTGGGGCTAGCGTCTCTTACCCGCGGAGAACACACTTTACTATGGTACATTCGTTGCTGCTAGCAGGTACACTCTTTACCTCTCCCTGCTGCACGACGGGGCACAGGGGACGGCTCCGCTTACCCTTTACCCATTTCAGGGAGTGCTGACGACCACTGCTGTAGATGAATCTTAATATTCTATTCAGTAGATTTCGTTCATTCTCACTCTATTTTCCTGCTGAATAATGTACGTGTTCCCAAGTAAAATACAATAGTAATTAGACTGAATACAGAACGGTAATCTTGTGAATAAGACTGCTGTATTTACTTCAGCGACAATGCAATGTTTTGAAATTAGCATGAAGATTTATTAATCGTTTATTTCATAACATGAAGTATCCTAATAGAATTAATGAAATTATGAGTATTATTACAAAATAAAAAAAATAAAACTTGACACAATTAAACATAAGTATTACCATCTCTCCACTCCCTTTGGAACATTTCGGAATTTCGCAGTGTCTGTTATACAGGGACATCATTTTATTTTTACTTCAATTTTTATTGCACCTGAGTTTTTGAATGTACTTCACTCCCACCCCTTCTACTAATGAAGTTCCAACTCCACACAGAGCCAAGACAGCAGATAATAAGCAGTACTGAGTTACTGACTATAGTACGTTCCAGAAATATGTTCGCGTTTTCCAGTGACGAAACAGCTTTCAATATTGAATCATATTTTCGCACAGGTACTGTCCGTTTGCCTACGTCGCATCCCGATTTCCCCCACCTGCTTCTGCTCTGTAATAGCTGGGCTGTCTTAGCTCTTTTCTGAAAACATTAATTTCTCTTAGGAATTGGACGTTTACGTAATATTATACAGCTGTTTAATTTAACTTAAATAAAAGGGCCTCGTTAAGTAATTAACTGTCACGTGATTTCCTCCCTTTGTACAATCCTGCGGCATAACCACTTGGACGGACAGTAGATAGCATGTCTGAGTAATTTTATATTTTCGGGTCGGGCAGAAGTGAAGATTGAATTAACAGTACGTAGAGTAGGTATAAAATTATTTCAACATGAGTTACTAGTACGAAGGACGAAACTGGCAATTGGAATTAGATGCAATAGTCTATAGTGCGATAATATGCACAAAAGAACTGAAGCCTGTATCGAAATGAACGGCCACCATTTTCAAAATTGTGTTTAAATATTCATATTATGATTATTTTTCAATTTAACTTCTTTCTCTATATTGTACGCTAATGTGCTGTAGACAGTATAATATACACCGCATAATGAATACGTTCGCATAGATAACTTACTTCGTGAGTAAAAACACTTATTCTTAATACAGTACTGTACTTTGATTAAAGAAAAACCTAATGAAAATTATCAAACTCAAAATCGCGATATTTCCTAGTTTACGTAAATGGATGAACTACTTTTCTTCCTTCCTTTACCTAGTAGAGTGATTTGTGTTTTACGCCAGTATCATCGAACTCCAGTCTTGGAGGGGGGAGCAAGCGGTGTTTCCGGTTCTCTAAAGGTATAGACAGGTTAATATTAAAAAAGTTAGTAAAAATAAAATGATGTCCCTGTATAAATTCTATATTTCCCCATGTGTTCCATTACAGATCTGTTTTCGTTTTTCGTGCATGTATCATAAAATGTTACTGATATAGGTATTCACATAAAACTGTTTCAGTTTTACAATTTCCTTTTCATTCTTATCGTTGTCACTGAGAGTCCCGTATTTGCTATAAATATCAGGTTCGTTTTAAAATTTCGGTATGAAGTCTTAAGTTATTGAGAATCCAGTTCTAAGGCCACAATGTCATCTATTGTTATCCTGCAACATCTACACATCTCTAAGCTCTACATTAGAGCAGGGGTCAGCAAACTTAGTTTTCCAATGAGCCAAATAATAAATATCAGCTGTTCAGAGCACAAGTGGTGCAAGTCAAAATTGGGTAATGAGGTTTAAAGTAAACATTCTGTAAAATACAGCGCAAAGTAGCAATTAATATGTCCTTTGTGCTATTCACTGACTACTAATAGTTTAAATAAATTCAATATTAATTGCTACTTTGCGCTGTATATTACAGAATGTTTACTTTAAGCCTCATTACCCATTTTTGACTTACACCACTTCTGCTCTGAATGGCTCATATGTTAGTCTTTGCGGACCAAGAGGCAAACTCGAAACTATTAAGTCGGCGTACAGCTAGAGAGATAAGACTTGACGTGTGACATCGAGACAGCAATGTTTAATTGTACTGTTTTTTTTTCTTCTTCTCTAGCAGTTCTTATACATGTGCGAAAGGTCTAATCTGCAACTACATTTACAGAAACCGCAGACGTAATTTTCACAAATTTATTGAACAAAAAGCATAATAATAATAATAATAATAATAATAATAATAATAACGGTAATAAGTAAACAATTATTTAAATAATAGTAATAATAATAATTAAACAATTATTTAAATAATAGTAATAATAATAATTAAACAATTGTTTAAATAATAGTCTATTATTAATGAGAAGAATGGAATTGCTTTTTTTAGATAATATTTAGCTAAAACAACAACAATTGTTAGAGCGTGTATAAATATACTTAACAAAAAGAAACAATAATAATAACAATAATGAAAATTAATTAGTGCACCATATCATCAAAACTGATTGCACAGCAAAGTACGATTGCGAAGCTATTGGAGCGCCACATACGGTCTTTCTCGCAACTCAACTCGATAGTCGGACTGTACAGCGCGTATTTTGAAATGTTAAAGAATATGAAAATTTCAAAATAATTCTTAGATCTTGGGTCACACAAAAAGAGGTGGCGGGCCGTTTTGCCGATCCGTGCCTTAGAGCACTGTAGAAACTAAATGAAGCAAAAAACGCAACAAAAATATCTCAACAGTGGAACATAAATAAATGTGACATTTTTATTCATACCTAAACTGAATATATCAGCAATTCTTCTGTTTTTTAACGTCTTGTAAAATATTACTTCTGTAATATTATTCGCCAACACAATAGAAATCATTATCCTGCAGATTTTGTGGAGTTGAGTCTTTCCACGGAATTTGGTCACTTATTAACCCGTTCCGATGTGAAGTTAAAAGTTCAGTAGTGTAGATCAATGGTCGACAAAGATTACGTCATACAAAATACATAGCAATATTAAACATATGGTATATATTAAGTTGGGCTGTACAGAAGTGAAAGACGGAGTAATTTAATTTTTGGCACATGTAGTTGGCAGAAAATATGGTATCATGCTGTCATCCATCCGGAATAGATGTTATGTTCATTTATGTTTATAATCGTAGATTTTATCTTCCATAATTTGTATCTGCAAATCTTCTCTTATTTCAACGTTCCGTATTTTGTCAATGAGATTACTTTAAGAATGTATACTACTGTATGTATGGGCGTAGTATGCAGCAACAACAATTTTATATGCTGTGCGTAGTGCCACAAGAATTTGTGCTTTAATCACTTCATTAACAGTTCACAATTTTGTTCTGTTTATATTCATTGAAGCTGTAGTGTCTATAGACAACCAGAAAGGGTGGAAGGACAGAATAAGAGAAAGAAAGAATTGATAAGAACAGGCTCAAGAAAGACGAACCTGTGTCGGTTGGCTTTTTATTATATTTGTGTACACTCTACTTACTGTAAAATATACTGTTATAGGTTTAATTTGTGAGATATTTAAACATACCTTACTAATTTAATATGCTATAGTTTGTTTAATTCCATGAAATCAGTTAATATTTTGTTCGTAATGATAGACCCTATTAAACTCTGCTGCTTACAAACGTTGAGTTGTAGCCTTGTTTCTCCCTTGTCTCTGCCAGACGCTACACTCAAAAGGCTCCGCAACTATTAGATTGGCAGCGATATTCGGAACATCGTTTCAATACCTTGCACATTATTTTCGCAACTTTTTTAGCACAACATCTTATACTAATAAGACATATCAGTGTGCAAACTTTGAAGGTCCTACGCAACCTTCATCTCCCACTTCTCCACATTAGGTGGCAAGCTTTGAACAGTATGTGTTCCTAGAGCAGATCTGCAGAACTGTAGCTCCTCAGAGCGACTGCTTTATTATCCCTCCTTATCCCACCCACCTTTTCTACCAGTGCGGTCATAGGTTGTAGTTACGCTCGGCTGCATCAACATTCATTCTCGCAGCGGCAGGTATACAGTACGCTATCAAGAATTACAAATGAACAGTAATAAAATCCTTAGGAACATACCTTTAGAAAGTAAGAGAAAAACGAATGAGGGAAATAAATAATTTAAAAGACATGTAAAATAAATTTTAAAATGTACAGATGCCTCAAACTAGCAAGCTGTCTCGTTCGCGCAGGCGCATAGAGCACTTCTCCCCTACCACTGTCCGCATACTGCTGTGCACTGTGGACTACGTAGAACGGTACAGCTCAGTTCTAATAACAGTTGAGAAGGCTGCATAGGGAGGGTACATCTTGAATACATTGTCAAGCGGTCAACTTTTCAGATAATATGACTATACCTGGGTATCGGAGCCTAGGTGGGCCCCCTCCGTTAGCTCTACTACTTCCCCTATCCAGGCTGCTCCCTAGTTTGAGGCATCTGTATGTGTGCATATAATGTAAGAAGGTCTACCTATGTACTCGTATATATCGTCCTATTACTAGTAAAGCCGATTAAGTCCACTTTTTGTGTAAAATAAGTTAAGTACAGTCCCCGACTTGTGTTTCGGTGCTCTGTATTCTAATAAAATGAAATAAGTCCAAATGTTGCATGCAGGCAACAAAGCAGTTACTTTATTTGAAGAATTTATTATGATTTTCCGTGCATTAATAAAGTTTTAATTCCTGTTTTTATTAAACTCGCATTACTGGTATTAACTGGGTTTACTAGTAATAGGACGATAAATAAATTGTACGTTGATAAATGAATGATACCTATATATGACCGGATGTCAATGCTGTCATTCAACATTGTAACGCACTCCAGCTAAGTAAATAGAAAACAACTGAATAAATAAATATATAAATAAATACACAATACGCGGACTGCAGTTTAAAGAGAACTGGAACATGGAAAAATCTAAACCCGTGAAGAAATAAGACTTCCAAAGGAAATGGGGAATATGATTATTTTGTTGTTAAAGGAGACGAAAGAATTGTTTGTTTACTGTGTCTCATTAAATTTATTTCTACTCGTCATTTCAATATTAAACCACATTTCAACAAAGCCCATATTAAGAATTACGGAATGCACAAACTTTCGGGTGAGTTCATTATTACGAACTCTCTATTGATTATTTATTTATATACTGTTAAATTAAGGACGTCATTCGTTGTGTTTATTTTGAATTGAAATTAATAGTGACTTTCAAGGTTCATTACTTAAATGCTATAAATTTATATTTACGTAGGTGATGATAGGAGGAAAGTTTTCCAAAATCTAAAGCAGGTTATGTGCAAAGAAATCTCAAAGAAACTGTCGACAGGAAATGTAGCATAATAAAAACCTTGAAACGAGATAACGCATTATAAATACAATGAATTTATTACAATCCTTTTCGAAAATTACATGCCGCCACAGGCAGAGAATGTAAACAACTCTACGCGGAAGTCGATCACCCCCAATAGAAGTGGAGTGTGGCTGACGTCATATTTTCCCTACTTACGGGTTCTGCAAGCCTGTCTTAGAGCAATTTCAGATTGTAATCCAATAACTATTCTCTCCGTACAGGTTTATTGATTTACATGAGCGAAAGCACTCATTCACACGTGTTGAAAAAACATAGGCGTATTTAAAATTCGACCAACATGTTTGTGAAGAAAGAGAAATTCTGCCAGGGTTTCTTTGTTCATAAACTCTGCATTCACTTCATTAGACGTGTTGGAGGTATGTAGGCTATATCTGTTTCACTTGTAATTTCGCTGGCACATCTTAAGCTGGAATTGCATATGACGTAGAAAATAAAACTCGTTTGCATGCAGTCCAGTTCATAAAATCTTTAGCAAAATTCAGAAACTCACAATCGGCTTGAGCTTAGTTGTTAAAAGTTAAATCATTTAAATTGTTATATCGGAAGTCAGGCAGAGTGCTGTCATTCGTTCGGGATAGATGTTATGTTCATTTATGTTTATAATCGTAGATTATATCTACCATACTTTGTATCTGCAAATCTTCTCTTATTTCATGAAAGAGTTTCTCATTTGGCTTTTATAGTAGCTGAGATAAAAAATAGTACATTATGCAACGAGCCTATAATGATAGTAATTAAGACGCGAGTATGTTTGTTTATGAAACGAGCTCAAGCTCGTTTCATAATTTTCATACGAGCGTCTTAATTACCAATAGGCAAATTTCATACGACTTTTTATGCTCGACCATATTTCTAATTTGAAATTATTCAGAAGTATTCATTTTATTTGTATCTGACAGAAGATCGGAAGTGACCTTGTTCATAGCTCGTGAATTGTGAGATGTGCGCAGACGCGAAAGTATTGATTTTTTCGGAGGAACAATAATGTCATTGACCTTGATGTAATGTAACATGAATTAATTTTGATATAACCTGGAAATTGATTTAGAATTGAAAAACGAGATGACAAATTGAATTTATTTGAATATTATTTACAATTAACGCTAATTATTATAGTAACAGAACATAACCTTCTGCGACAGTATTGGATTTCCAGCCTGCGTGACGTTTCTCTCGTTGTCTTTCGGTTGCATATCCGAGAATAATCGAAAACCTGAACTTTAATGAATAGGTGTACTTTAATGACATGCATTAAAGGACTGCTACCAGGTGTATAATTACTACATTTCGGCATGGTCGAGCATAAATAAATTTTCAAAAATTTTGCAGGCCAATGGTGTACCTCCCTCCTTAAGCTTATTAGAAGTCACTTGTCAATATACTTGATTAAATTTATCTACGTAGGCGATTTACGAGTAGGTCACTCCTTGAGTTGTTATTTAAGAGACAATCGCTCTTTAACAAATATGTTACATCCTTCACTCGAAACCTTATTTATCACGTTTACACAACTGGCTAATTGAGGCGAAGGATTTACAACGCCACAAAACTTAGATTCCAGTAATGCGCGGTTGTAGATTAATATATGTCTATGTCTTTTCTTCACAGGCAGAATTCTAGTACTCGTAGTATACTTAATAAGTTACGCGTTAGAGACGCGCTGTTGTCTTAATTACAGAAGACGAGAATTTTGACGACTGCGACGACGAAAGTTTGAAATAACAATGTGGCTTTACCTTTAGCATCTGGAAAGTTATGGTTAAACACAACAGGTATATTCCTGAACCAGCAACATATCCTACCCTAGATTAGAGCGTGCTGGTGAATTTTGTTCACGGCAACAAATCAAACATAACTGTTGCTTGTGTACGCATGTGGTAGGGATCTGAAATTAATTCAGCTTAGCTTTGTAATCTGTGGATTATAACTTTACTAAATCACGCTTGATGAAACATGTAAGCATGGGATATAATTTCATTAATTTGTACTGGTTTAACTTCGTATCCTCCAGGAAATATCTTTACATTTATATTTCAGTATATCTACGAGCGAATATTACTCCTATTTTCCTGACTGTAGTAAGAATGGTCTGTAGCTAACGGGAAAGAACGAAACGCGAAATCTTGGGGCTTTGAAGAAACAAGACTCTGATTCCTACGAAAGAAAATCCAAGTCCACAATGATCCTGGACTTAAGGAGGACTGGTACCTCTTTCACGTAAAATGTAATATACGACACTAAAGCAAGGGGAGCAGTCTGAACGCCTACGGTGGCAATAAAAAAATGTTATCACCCAGTTGGGAGACGGAATATCGACCACTATCAAAAAATATGGTAGAAGAAGGTGCCATAAGTTCGTGCGTTAGTTTTGGAACGGATTCACTGATTCAATCCTTGTTTGAAAGAATAAAAAGAAAAGAATCACAGTGTAATATTGAGCTGACACGAATGTATGCTTTTCTGGAGGAATCCCGGCTTTCAAGCTCAGAGAAAGTAAAATTTTATTTCAAATATAGACTTGTACCCGAAAAATGGTTATCGGCTATTTCCCAGTTTATGTGTAAAAGAAGACACCGTAAGAAATAATAAATAATCTACAGAAGATTTAGTCTTTAGCTGCAAAGAATGAGTTTCCTCAACATTTCTTCTATATTTAAGATAAATGGTTCAGTTAGATAAAGGAGAGAATAATTTTAGACACGGTCGTTCAGTAAATCATAATATATTATAATTACATCATTGAAATTTATCAATAGAAGGTGAGAATACTGTGCGGCCAAGCTTTCAGCGGTAACGACAAAATACTGTACCAAACAGCTTACGTCATTGTTGATAATCGCAGAGGGTATGTAATATAAGGTGTCCAAACTGCGACAAGTGAAATGTGGGAGATGGGAATTTAGCAAGGGATATCCTTTTAATAATAATAATAATAATAATAATAATAATAATAATAATAATAATAATAATAATAATAATGGTATACAAACATAATTTTAAACACAGAAGTTGTGCGACCAACTCTAAATTTTGTAAATTGTCAATGCGGAAGAACGAAAGTCGTGAGTTATTTGCGGGTAGTTCGCGCATTATGGATAGTTCTATAATTTAACCATAAACTAATGTGGTGACAACAAATCTCACTATTTTTTTCAACTAATTTTCGCAGAACATTGAAAATTGGGGTACATAGAATTATGGGTGAAGAAACAAATATAAATAATCATCAATTTTCACATTTATTAAGTAGTTTCAACAAACTGCGGAATCTGAATTTTAATAATCTTATTTTTATATAACTGATACGGAATTTTTCCGAATACTACATCTAGCCACCAATGCTACGGATAAGAATCAATACCTTCTCCGCCGTAGTACAGGCAGAATTCCGCAAGATGTCACGGGCTGCTTGTGAGAAGTTTACTAGTCATTCCTACAGATGGCTTCCAACAGCGTGTTCGCTCAGAGTCCGTGTGTTCGCTTACAGAATAGCATCATACGTCGAGGTTTGTGCAATAGTACGTAAGTTCTCTTGGAGATGGCACTAGTATCACAAAATAGTTCGTACATTGGTTAGCAGGTGGCGAAATGAGATGATGTCGCCAGTTTCCGAATGATGGCAGCACTGTGATGTTTAGAGTTCAAGTCGCCATTTTGTAACTACAGATGGTTGTGATCAATAGTTACGAAGAACCGTTTTCTCTCGGTGGCGATATGAAGGATATGAGGATGATCCTACAGTTTAATTTCGCGCCTCTGAGGATAGAAAACATTTTAATTACAAATTTTTATTTTTAATGCGTCCTGACGTAATAATTTTCTTCAAACTTCCACTTTCTGCCGTGAGTTGTCGCCACTGCCCATCTCAGATTTTAGAAATACTTTTCGAGGAACCATCCAAATACTGTATCTTACAGCAAACTGTTTTTTCTAGCAGTGAAGTTAAGGACAGGGGAGGGTGCGGAGGGCGGGGTATGGCTTGACTTTAACAGCGTTTGAGGATGTAACCGTAGGCTATATCCTAATCTGCGACTCTTCTTTCTGGGTGGTGGAGACCTTGTCAGGGACTACAATACGAATTTTCCAGTACTTTTGCAGCCTCTTTAAATGCAATTCATTGGTCGTTTTAAAAGAACAGAATAAAATAAATAATGATTTAAAATGGTATGATATAAAAAATAAAATGAATGAAAACCAAATAAATAAAATTAGTTTTATTAAAACACAAAAATTTCTGAAGTTGTATTTGATCATTTAGAAACATTTAACTGTAGCAAGAAATTAATTGCGTATGCTTTATTATTATTATTATTATTATTATTATTATTATTATTATTATTATTATTATTATTTGAACGAGTTACATCAGCTTCTTGTCTATGCGGATGACGTAAATATGTTAGGAGAAAATGCACAAACGATTAGGGAAAACACGGGAATTTTACTGGAAGCAAGTAAAGTGATCGGTTTGGAAGTAAATCCCGAAACGACAAAGTATATGATTATGTCTCGTGACCAGAATATTGTATTTTTATTTTATTGGGTTATTTTACGACGCTGTATCAACATCTAGGTTATTTAGCGTCTGAATGATATGAAGGTGATAATGCCGGTGAAATGAGTCCGGGGTCCAGCACCGAAAACTACCCAGCATTTGCTCGTATTGGGTTGAGGGAAAACCCCGGAAAAAACCTCAACCAGGTAACTTGCCCCGACAGGGATTCGAACCCGGGCCACCTGGTTTCAGAGTCAGACACGCTGACCGTTACTCCACAGGTGTGGACCAGAATATTGTACGAAATGGAAATATAAATTTGGAGTTTTATCCTTCGAAGGGGTGGAAAAATTCAAATATCTTGGAGCAACAGTAACAAATATAAATGACACTCGGGAGGAAATTAAACGCAGAATAAATATGGGAAATGCGTGTTATTATTCGGTTGAGAAGCTTTTATCATCTAGTCTGCTGTCAAAAAATCTGAAAGTTAGAATTTATAAAACAATTATATTACCGGTTGTTCTGTATGGTTGTGAAACTTGGACTCTCACTCTGAGAGAGGAACATAGGTTAAGGGTGTTTGAGAATAAGGTGCTTAGGAAAATATTTGGGGCTAAGAGGGATGAAGTTACAGGAGAATGGAGAAAGTTACACAACGCAGAATTGCACGCATTGTATTCTTCACCTGACATAATTAGGAACATAAAATCCAGACGTTTGAGATGGGCAGGGCATGTAGAACGTATGGGCGAATCCATAAATGCATATAGAGTGTTAGTTGGGAGACCGGAGGAAAAAAGACCTTTGGGGAGGCCGAGACGTAGATGGGAAGATAATATTAAAATGGATTTGAGGGAGGTGGGATATGATAATAGAGAATGGATTAAACTTGCACAGGATAGGGACCGATGGCGGGCTTATGTGAGGGCGGCAATGAACCTTCGGGTTCCTTAAAAGCCATTTGTAAGTAAGTATTATTATTGTTATTATTATTATTATTATTATTATTATCATCATCATCTGTCTTTGTTATCAGTCATCAATCTCATATCCTATATACAAAAAATGTCACGAGTCGCCACTGTTTTTCTCTCTTCATTTTTTGTGAAAGAGAGTTGTAATTTTATTTGATTATGGAGGGTTCAGGAAGGGATGAGACAATAAATGCTTATTTTTAGATTTTTAACTTTCCTATCCTCATGAAATGTCCATAAAAGTGATAAAAATGTATGAGACATGTTAGTAACGCGCTTGAAATCAATTCCACATAGTAAGAGTCATTACTGCCAACATCAAACTAACTTTTGAGTACCTATTTTGATAATCTAAGTGTAAACGTGAAAATCCTATTTAGGTAATCTGTTTTGTTATTATGCCCAAGAGAAAACAGGAAGTGAACTAAAAACGAAATATAAAACTTATTTCACATATTTCGAGCAACTTCCGTTTTCGAAAATCTAAAATGGACATTGTGATTTTTGTAATGACTGTGAAGAGATGTAGGGATCTTTTCAAATACATTGACAATGAAAGTTATGTACGGATAGAGAAAATCCTCAAGGTTTGCAACAAGTTCTGCGAGGAAAATAACAATGATGAAAAGTCGGAGGATGACAGCGGATGCGTTATGGGTGCAAAATAACTACAGCACCATACTGATGAGAAGAAACTCCTATGAAAATAGCTTTCTTTCCTCTCTTCTTAATCTTTTTTAATAATTTCACTCTGTTTATATTGTGAGATTGAAATTTTCTTTAAAATTGTGCAGTTGTTTGGAAATGTAAATAAAGTTATTATACAAACTGTTTAAGGTAACAGAACAATTGTCTTTCCTATTTACATGTTCAAGTAATATACATTTTTCTATCAACCAAATTGTTCTCCGGAAAAAGAGCCGTAACATTTTATAAATCGTCGTTGTTCCTGTAATAACTTCTATGTGACATATTCATCCATTTTTAGATTTTTGCTCTATTAAATAACTTAAATATTGAAACAGCAATTATAAAATCTCCTGTATGTAATTATATTTCTTTCTTTCGAAAATGTCAGAGTTCACAATCTCCTATGTACCACTACCATAGAATGAATAGATATGTTTCTTTCTTCCTACTGAAAAAAAATATATATTTTGCGCATAGGAGTTATTGCAGGAACGATGACGATATGATATTCTGCCATCAAAATAATAAGCACATTATGTGCTATCTAAAGATGCACCTAGTTTGTATAACTATATTAGTTGTCTTGAGATTTGGTCTTTAACTTAAAATAAAACGTTATACCATCTGTATCTCAAATTTCGAGTTGTAATTATGCCCTTTTTCCGACTACCGCCTCAATTGTGGCACTGTTTATATCTGTTTAGGTTTCTGTCGCTGATTATATGTTAAGTTATGTAAATTAGTGAAGAGTGTATGCAGGAATAAAGAGGAGTTTTTATATTGTAAGCTTATTTGTTAAACAAGTGCACAGGCATCAACATAAAAATAATGTAATACCTTAAACATGTTATTTAATTATGCACAACCTATGACATCTATTTTGAAAAGTCTGTGTTTAGCTTCATAAGTTAAATGTACATACTGGAGCTCATTACTGTTTGAACTTAACATTACCACCAGAATGTTGTACCTACATCAAAACAACTCAAATTATTTCAATAAAAGCAATAAATTGAATAAAAAAATACCTGAAGGCAACGATATTAGTTGTGGATCCATTTATCTACCACAGTGACTGCATAAAGGTGGACAGAAGGTACAGATGATAACTCTTAATTCTTTTCCACCACAAACATGGCAGCTTCACTTTATACCATGTTCTCGCATAGTTTGCATGCAAAATAATAACTTCGTTATGTACACAGCGTATTACTCATTTTCAAAATAACTATCGATGAGTGAAGTAGATGGTAAATGGAACTGCATGAGTTTTTAATGAAAGACTCTTTTCCAAAATACTTGATTAAGCCCACATGCCAGTTTACTTTAATTTTCGTATATTGCAACATGTTATATTTACTTGCCTATGCTTTTGAGTTACCGTTTTATCTGTGCGGTAGTACAAGCAGATTCTTAATGAAGGAATTAAAAAGCACTGCTTTATAAATAATATAAATAGCACAACAGTGCAGTATTCTCCGTACGTGACAAAGATAATTGAAAGTCTCCCTGCAAAAAGTAGATAAAGCTCCAAGTTACAAAGCTGTGGAAAACAACACAGACATTCTAAAAAATTCAAATTTTAGCTGAACTTCTTTCCTTTTTCAGAGTATATCCAAGGTACCTAGGCGTATCATTTTATCACTCACTCATTAATTACAATCAGCAATTTGGGGGGGGTAAATATAAACAAATTAACCTGAAATTAACTTGATGACATTAGGCCTACTTACGGATTATCCTGTATACAGCTCCTTCTTTCTGTGACGAAACACTTTCTCAACCTATAACTCAAGACGGGAGTTTTAAAAGGCATAATAATAATAATAATAATAATAATAATAATAATAATAATAATAATAATAATAATAATAAATACAATTTTTGAAATTAAGAATATTAGTCAAAATTTCAGAAAAAATAATCTCAATAAATTTAGAATTTATTTAATTCATATTTTTTATTCAAGTACCCTTCATAGCATCTTCATTGAGATTAACAGTCATATCTCTATTTCAACCCATTTCTTAAATATAATATATTATTTCATAAGTCTAATTCTTTGTTCTGTAGATGTACTTAAAAATATAAAAAACAAATCTCTTGAGTTATTTCAGATACAGAATTTTTTTTCAGCAAAATCTTTAATTTTTAACGTAGATTGCGACAGAATTATCAGAGAATTGATGTAGAAAAAAGTATAAGAACTGTAGGCTAGTAAATTATTTATAGAGGTGGTCTTTAACTTTTTACTGAAACCTGTATTTGTTGCAAACGCTAAATATGAACACAATCCGGCCAATATTTGAAGACGCGTGAAAAAATATACTTTTTTTAATGATAGAAATTCTAAATAAGTGAAATTATATAAAGGTTTTGCAACAGATTTGTTTGTGACCCCACAACCTCTTACCATGACAAAGTAAAATACGACATGATTTCAATCTAGATCATTATCACAATAATGCGAGAGTCTAAAGACTTCTACATTAAAATAGCATAACAAAAGAAACTAAGCAGCCATACCACTATTCCTTCTCTCTTTTTTAAAGGCACTCTATAAACCATTGTATAGAATAAGACTAGCGGCAATTCTTGGAAGCAAATCAGACGAAGTTTCACCAGCTTTCTGTAATGATGCAGGTAACAGCCTTCATTAACCTTGTAATAATATTATGAGAATCTGTGTTTTGTATACGGTTACCTCTTGTATGTTATTTCCTAGAAAGCTCTTGTTTGATCAGCTTTTCTACCTCCAGGAGACCTTTACTTACCTTTACATAATTAAGGTCATGATAGTATCACAATGCATAACAGCGTGGTTTAATATGTGCATAATGTTTTAATACTTAAATGTACGTTTATGTACAGTTACGTTATTCAATCTTGAAACGACTGAGAGTATGATATCAATTTACTTCTCAGTAAACATTACAAGAGACTACAAAGACCTTAGTTTGAATAGAGCTTCAGGAAATGAATTACTCATACATTCACCATAGCAATATCATAGTTGTTACTCTAGTTTGAAAAGGATATCAGTCACGTATAATAATATTTATGTACGCAGATAGTGTAGTTCTTTATATATTTATGATATAAAAGGTTACATACGGCAAAGGGAAAATTACGTTTCAAAAGAATTCCACGAATAAATCGTGAAAAATTTACTTTTGTTTAAATATATGGCCTTGCGTATCTACTTTGTGTTTTTATTTAATTATTGCGTTATGTTTTAAAACTTAGTTTAATAATATTGTTTCCTCCCACATTTCGTCTTTTTATGCTCTCTCAAGTAGTAGTTAGCTAGTGTATATTGATATCCAGGTTTTCAGTGATTATTATTATTATTATTATTATTATTATTATTATTATTATTATTATTATGCTACTTCTGTGGTAAGTACATAGTCTCCTTGTGATTATAATGCCAGTGATTTCTCTACATATCTAGTCAAATTTGTCGAAGTCGAAGTAAAGTTCTTCATATGCTATGCATCTGAGGATAATATCTGTTAAATCTCCTTTGTAATTCTAGCTACAATTGAAATGTAATTAGCGAAGATCAAGATTGTATTAGGAAAGATTCATTTGTACAACTCAATTCTTCTTTCATTATATTATAACCAGGGAAAGGGATTTGGAGTATTATAAAGAATGGTGAAACGTAGTATAGATATTTGTAGCTGAGTGACTGTCAAGCGAGCTGCGTCACAGAGCATGGACGAGTACAGTCCACTTCATACAAACCTACACGCAACGTGCTGTAAACGTATTGCAGAATAAACAAATGTTATAGTTTAATGAGATATAGTGGCCTACATAATGTACATAATCTGCATTTCATTTTGAACTACATGTGTTT
Source organism: Periplaneta americana (assembly GCF_040183065.1). NCBI lineage: Eukaryota > Metazoa > Arthropoda > Insecta > Blattodea > Blattidae > Periplaneta > Periplaneta americana. The sequence goes on from NC_091125.1 coordinate 77,958,924, forward strand.
TTCTTCGCAACGCATAAGACACCAATAAACAACATTACAAATATACATAATTAAATATCAATCTCTGTGTCCTCGCGTGTCAGTGGAAACATTGACGGCTGATAGACAGTTGTCTTCTGTATGGAACTCGCCTATGAATATGTATGTTTTTCTGTCAGGAGCGTGTTAAATTAAAACTTTTATTTACAATATTATGAAATATGATAATATGTATACAACGTATACTACAGAATTTACAATATATGCAATATACTATAATCTTTACAACATGGCCTAATGTAGTATCATTAAAAGTTGAACAAAATATAGAACCAAACGAAATGGCATTTTCAATTAATGCTATGTTTTGTTGATGAACCAATTATTCCTACTGTGCCTTGTTGTAATCAATTGTAAATACCATGTTGAATGACGTCATTGGGACACGTCTTTGTTAGTACATCTGAAATCCGACTAAGAATATCGTATCCATCATTTTTAATCAAGCCCTGTTCATTTTTTCACCAACACAGTTTCCTACTTCCCCTTCTACTGCACTCAGTTTATTTACAATAGTCCTCATAATATTTATTTGCTCAACTAGTTCTACTCCTGACGTTTCTAACCGAATAATGGCATCCGGTAAATATAAAAAAAAATTACTTAATACCCACGACTTCTTTCTTGATTGTTCTATCCTTTAGCAGTTCCTGGCGTATTTGAATCGCAGCCGCGGCATCGGGATTGAAAGACTGGACCACTTTCTTCACAGATTGGAGGTGATGTGCGTAATAATTGCAAGCTTCTAACCATTACTCCCAGCTCTTAAGGACTGGAAATGGGGGGAGCGACAATTTAGGGAATTGTTTCCTGAATTTTGATACTCGATCTGGAGCTTTTACAAATATAGGCTAGTCTTTCAATTTTGTATTGTTAGTTGGTTTCACTTTCGGCATTGTACCTGCAATTCATACTCTGAACTGCAAACCTGCACGTTGAAGTTCTTATGCGACAACTGTCCCGTTCACCTGCTGCTGACGTGCAGAGAGCTGCGAATATGTCATGGAGGGGAGGACTTGGTATAAAGGGTTGTAAACAAATGACTGTATAGATGCCAATACTAGCTTTTACTGCTCCAAATTCCGTTCCCTAATTATAACTTATAGGAAGCTTAAACGACAGGAACCTCAACAACGATTTTAGGGTAGGGTTTCAGGCAATTGGTTTTTTTTAGCGATAAAGTAACTGTGAGGCAAGTTCTCTCTAATTACTTTTTTTCCCGAAATTTATATTCATCCATTGCTCAAATTGACCGTTTTCTTATTGAGGAATAGCAATTTTACTGAAAAGAATCTTAAAAATTAAATATTATGTATAGCAAAACGTCGTGATAAATTCCTGAATGCCTCTGCATTTACGAAAATACCTCAATAATCAGTAATAATGATCGACTGAGCATAAATTAATAACTCTATGCATTACCTAGATAACCCAATATTACTTACTTAGTTACTTACTTACTTACAAATGGCTTTTAAGGAACCCGAAGGTTCATTGCCGCCCTCACATAAGCCCGCCATCGGTCCCTATCCTGTGCAAGATTAATCCAGTCCCTATCATCATATCCCACCTCCCTCAAATCCATTTTAATATTATCCTCCTATCTACGTCTCGGCCTCCCCAAAGGTCTTTTTCCCTCCGGTCTCCCAACTAACATTCTATATGCATTCCTGGATTCGCCCATACGTGCTACATGCCCTGCCCATCGCAAACATCTGGATTTAATGTTCCTAATTATGTCAGGTGAAGAATACAATGCGTGCAGTTCTGCGTTGTGTAACTTTCTCCATTCTCCTGTAACTTCATCCCTCTTAGCCCCAAATATTTTCCTAAGCACCTTATTCTCAAGCCCCTTAACCTATGTTCCTCTCTCAGAGTGAGAGTCCAAGTTTCGCAACCATACAGAACAACCGGTAATATAACAGTTTTATAAATTCTAACTTTCAGATTTTTTGACAGCAGACTAGATAATAAAAGCTTCTCAACCGAATAATAACACGCATTTCCCATATTTATTCTGCGTTTAATTTCCTCCCGAATGTCATTTATGCAAGTACCAAATCTCAAAACCTTATTCCTTTGCTGTGGTCGTGCCAGAGAATCAGTCCTATTCCCAGGCTTATTGTAGGGATTCGTAACAAGCTGTTTTTTTTACGGTGATGGGTTTTTAGCCCTTCGCCCAACCCCCAAGCTGGTGGACCATCACTTATCGGCTGTCCACGACTGCTTATTCAATATATTCACAACCCAGTATTACAATTTATTAATAATTGTGCCTACTAAAATAATATAACATAAATATTATGAAACAATACAGTGTGGAAGTAATATAACTGGTCAGAATTTAACAGCTTATTCCTTGGATAGGTACATAAAAAATTCTTATGTCATATTAGAGGCAAATGAATAATTAAATACAAAGTTGTAATTTTCCACTAAATGTTAACACTGTTTTACTTGATAAGCATTATCCGTACAATTCTGACTTTTACTCTTATCATCATAGAAAATGATAACGAATTATATATCTCTTTGCAGTTTTTCAATAAAATGGGCGGTTTTCTTGCAAACTAAATAAAAAGATTAAACGTATTGTTATTTCCTTCCATTAGGAAGTCTGATAACCCTACTGCAGCGACTAAGGGACGGAATGCTGATATAAGGCCTAAGTTCGTGTATATTTTCGTAGGTGAGCCGACTATACGCTGTTGCCGAACTATGCAGAACTTCTGCCTGATTTCTGTTAATAACCATGCACTTACTGTAATTACAGAACACATAGTTTTTGTTTAGTTGTATTTATTTTATTGCCCGCTTTCAATCTACACAATTATATCACATCGACTTTGTGTATTTAACGTAATACTTTGTAATAAATTAACAATGTTCATTTCTCGGAAATGGTATAATAATTCGCATATTCTAGCAAATACCCGCAATTTCAGTCACTTTATTTTACTGTTTTAGTATGACTATGATGTATATAAAAGTTAAATATATTAGTGCTTCCTATTCATATAGAAATTAGGTTTATTTACTTAGATTCTATCATTCCTTATAAATATGATTATGATCTAGGAATGAAACGTCAGAAACTTTATCGTACCCACCAAATTTCAAATGAACACTGAGAAACTAACTTAAGAAAAATTATATACTTCAAAAATGGTGACACAAGTGTTCCCCTGTGGTAATAAAATCGAGACATATATGCAATAAGGAATGGATAAATTAAATAATTAATTATTATGTACATGGGGATTTAAATATAATAATTTTATTTTATTGGCTTTCATTTGCTTTATGAGAAATATTTTAATTGATATCCTAATTTAATTAGAATTTTAGTGTTTGGAAAGATTTAGTTTTAGTATCTTATTTTTAGTAATTTATTATCTAAATATCGATAGTTAAAGAAGTTCAAGGGGATTTTTCAATCCCATTAATTACGTGACTACGTCCGATAGAAATTCTATTGCAAATGTAATGTTATCTTATTACTGCATGACGTCACTGCTTCCTGTTACACACAAACTGTGACATTTTTTCCGTTTGTATGTCCTCCTCCAGGAAAACGATAATCTAAACATGAACCCACTCGTCTCACTTCGTTTTTCTCCGTTCCTTAAAGGAATTTGAGATAAGTTAATTTCGAAGGGGAGAAGCCGAAAATGGACATAACTCTATTACTGCTACCACATGGGGGTGGGGAATGTCGCGAACACCATCAGCAGCATGACCGAAGATAAAGTTGCCGAAGATGTTAAAAGCCCGGGCAGATCGATTTGTGAAAGGAGTGGTCACTATCTTCGTTAGATATGGGATCCGAACCGTAGCAATGAGCGAGTGACGATCAAGTAAGCTCGCCCTCAGGTATCCAGTGCAACACGTGAAAGTCAAGGATCCGATTTATGAAGGTTTTAGTTTCGAAAATGCGTGTGGAATGGATGAATTAATTAATTAATCAGTCAATAAATAAATAAATAAATAAATAAATAAATAAATAAATAAATAAATAAGTAATTAAGTAAATAAGCAATTAAGTAAATAAGTAAATAAGTAAATACGTAAATACGTAATTAAGTAATTAAGTAATTAATTAAGTCAATAATTGAGTCAGTAAGTAATTGAGTCAGTAAGTAATTGAGTGAGTAAGTAAGTAATTAAGTGAGTAGGTGAGTAAGTAATTAAGTGAGTGAGTAAGTAATTAAGTGAGTGAGTAAGTAATTAAGTGAGTGAGTAAGTGAGTAAGTAATTAAGTGAGTAAGTAAGTAATTAAGTGAGTAAGTGAGTAATTAAGTGAGTAAGTGAGTAAGTAAGTGATTAAATAATTAAGTGATTAAGTAAGTAATTAAGCGATTAAGTAATTAATTAAGTGATTAAGTAATTAATTAAGTGATTAAGTAATTAATTAAGTGATTAAGTAACTAATTAAGTGATTAAGTAATTAATTAAGTGATTAAGTAATTAATTAATTAAGTAATTAATTAATTAATTAATTATGTAATTAAGTAAGTAATTAAGTAGTTAAGTAATTGAGTAAGTAATTAAGTAATTGAGTAATCAAGTAAGTAATTGAGTAATCAAGTAAGTAATTAAGTAATTGAGTAATTAAGTAAGTAATTAAGTAAATAAATTAAGTAATTAAGTAAGTAATTAAGTATTAAATTAAGTAATTAAGAGGAGAAAGGATAATTAAAATAATTTACGAGGTCACACTTCCTACCAAGGAATTTGAAACGGATAAGATATCTGTGAGAGCTTCAAGCAACTTGAACATTTGTCTCATCTATTCCATTTGAAGGCGTATAAGGGAATTTTGATGGAGGGTAAAAGGGGGAGCCGTTGTCCTGTGCAAATGATCTCGAGTAAACCTCTACTGGTTCACCGCTGTGGAGTAACGGTTAGCGCGTCTGGCCGTGAAACTAGCGGGCCCGAGTTCAAATCCTGATTGGGACAAGTTATCTGGTTCGGGTTTTTTTCGGGGTTTTCCCTCAACCAATTGAAGCAGAATTGCTCGGTAGCTTTCGGCGTTGGACCTTGGATTCATGTCGCCATCATTAATTCATATATACAATTCATATATCTATACAATAACGCAGGTTAAATTCACGGTGCGGTGTGCTGTACTTGTACACGAGAGCGGCCGTTCAGCTATTCAATCATTTATAGAATAGGAGTGCTAAGCACAATAAGCATCTTCCGCACAAAGTAAAAAAGAAAAAAGCCTGCACTGGAAGTAACCAAGGTGACACGCGAAAACTAAAGCTGCGATATTCTGAAGGCTTTCATTTGGAAAATGCTGAAATGTAATCTCGAGACATTAAATATGTACAAAACGACCCATATTAATTATGTCCAACTTTTTATTACACTATAGTGGCGAAACCAATCAGGTTAAGTGACCCATTCCACCGCTAAAATGTACCGTGTTCCATACCATTAAAATTATAAAAGAAGCTGTCATTTTATTTTACTTTATTGTGTTTTCAGTACGGTCCGAAACATTTAATGGATTCAAGAGGAACCTAACCTTTTGCGACACATTCTATGGTCAGACGAGAAGACTGTGGCCGGGTGCCAAATGAAATGCTTGTGAGAACAGTACAGAACGTTCAGCCACGTCTGGAAAAATGTGCAGCAAATGCTGGTGCTTACATCTAATTTTAATATTGGTGGAATTTTAAGCAATCCTAATGACTGGACTATTAGTTCATGCTACTTTGATCCTGTCTTGTTAATTCATTTACTTGTGATAAACGAATAAAAAGTTGGACGTAAATATATGTCGCCCTGTATACAATGTAGCGAGACGGACCGCATGAAAAACCACGAGGCACGAAGTTAATCTTACACTTACGTTCCCGTGCTGCCACGAGTGACTTCGACAGTAAAAATTTCCTGTCCTAATGTTACAATTTTCTCTCTTGTAGGTCGAACTTAAGAGTTTCATATCAAAATATGACAGTTCGAATATGAAAATGCTAAACAAGAATAAATTATTTCGAATTATTTTGGCAGAAAAGAATGGGAAAACGGTGTTGACTTGTTTTAGACAGTTACGAATAAACATTGCATAAAAATGAAGAAATTTGGCATCACAAAGCTTTCTTATAATGGCAATTCAGAAACATTTATTAAAGCATTAATCACACATATAAAAATTACAGCAAGAAATTGACGAAAATTACAATTTTTTCTTCATTTTTCATACGATAACTGAATAATAAATGTTAAAAGCATCGCTACACAGAAATATTTGCCTGTATTTGCATTCCTTGTGACTCGTTACGCAAACACATAATGAATAAATTTGAGTTGTGTGCTTAATGCAGATATGTATGAGTATCACAAATTCACAAACAGAATATAAATGTTTACAGATGTTATTAATATTATCACGTAGTTTTTAGCGAGTACAGTAACAAATATGCGTGTGGTTAAATTATCAGGGAGAGAAAAATGGTTTAAACAGAACAATGAAGGCATACAAAATGATATAAATGCTGCTACAGCTTCAGCGCCTTCGGAACAATGGTTGTAGCTTATTACTGTTTCACAAAAAAAGAGTTTTATTCATAAACCTATAAAATATATTCCATTTAGGTCCATTCATTGTTAAGTAATATTTGATTGCATTTTTCACGTTCATTTCGAGTCTTTGTTATTACCCTGCATATAACAATTTTGTGTATCAACTGTTGAACACAACCTACTGTATCTGTATCACTTTCCAACAGGGAAGTGTAGATTTATATTTGTGCCATATGAACTGTGTTTCTTCCTTCCCCTCTATTTATTTCGCCTTTTCTTATAACAATTTATGGGTGAGGAAGATGTGTAATTAACCATTTCTTCAACCTCACTTTGAGTAGCTTGTGAATGAATTCACTGTCGTGTTGAGAAGTTCAGTTCCAGTAGATATGTTATGATTATATTCATAATTTTCAAACGATGAATTTCGATTAAATGAAGATATTCGAGATTATAGTCCCGTCGCTCTTATTTCCGGCATCCAATCACGTTGCAGGTCGGCTACATTTAAATGTGTGCGTCTTGTCATTCGCTGCTAATGACGTTATGAACTTCCTAAGGTTTGATAAATCGCCCGTCATTTTCGTTCTTTCGTTGGCGTTCGCAGAAAGCACACGAGGACGTTATTTGTCGTTCAATTATTTGCTCAATTTTATTGCAGTGCGTTTGAGTTATTATCATAGAAGCCACGACATGATAATGTTTAACGGTGCGGCAAAGAGATTCCTCGTCTGGTAGCTCGGCTGCGTCTTCACTTCCTAAGGCGTAAGCAAAGAGGGGAAGTCACGGCGGAAATAACAGCGACGTGACTATAATAATATTTATTAATATAAAATAGTCATAAAAATGGATTTTCTTAATATTTACGTGAATTTTTGATACGGTGATATGGGAGAGCCTTGTCTTCACTGTTCAACTTCCAAACTTTTTATGCATTAAAAGATAGTTCATTGGTAAGTCACATTAATATGTTCTTCTACCTCAGTACATTTTAATATAAGAATTTGATGAAAAAGAAATAATTTTATAAGATGAACTTTAAAATAACGTATCTAAATATAGCCTAAATAATAAGAAATAAATTTAGCCTGCTAGATCCCGTTAGGGCAAGGGCCTCCTGATTGACAGGGCTTGGCTCAGTAGATTTCACTCGTTAGGTGAGCTGGTCCTAAGGAGTGATATCAGCTAACTTGGCTGCAATACTTCGTTTCTATGTACACAATGTAAACACTATATGCACTTGTAAGATTCGCACCACACTATACACTGAGGACGTTGGCTTCTAGATTTCTCCATAGCTGTCTGTCTCTTGTACTGCTCGCCCATTGTGCTCCTGCCTTCTTCTTGAAGAAATCGGCCCATCTAGTTGTCTGGCGTCCCACTCTTCTTCTGCCGATCCTGGAATCCTGCAAAGTCAGTCTGTGCGTCCATCGTCTGTGGTCCATCCTTACCACGTGCCCTCACCATTTCCACTTCAAGCTTACCTAAATATAACAAAGTATAAATTATTTTATCCATGACTGGTATCTCTTTTTTTCCCCCCTTTTTTAATGAATGGCGTCTACTTAACTTCTGTCATTCACCCAAGCGTCCCCCATCTATTGGGCGACGCGCCGAAGCTTGTAGTTCTTTCAACCGCCACGAAAGCGTTGCTCTTGGTGTACCGTTGGAAGCGAACTAAGTAACACCGTATGATGATTATGATTAATGGAGAAATGGTGAAATTTCGGTAGGGAAAACGGGAGTACACCGCGAAAACCTACCAACAAACACCGTTTTGTCCATAACAAATTCCAGTTGAATCTGCCGGAATTCGAACCCGGTTTACCGGTATGGGAAGCCGACGCTCCAGCCTTTCGGCTGACTGTACGCTGACTGGTGTATAATTGATCTTTATTTCACCGTCCTTAGCAACTTAAAGAACAACTTTATTAACAGAAGTGAATTAAATTCACTTATATATCTTCTTGACAAACAACAGAAATAAATTGCCTATAATTTAAAATTAAAGTTATATACCAGTAATGAAATTTAGATACCAGTAATGGATAAAATATTGTATAGCACACGAGAGTAAAGATGTTTTATGCGCTAGTGGAAATTTACTCGTGAATAAAACCTAATGTTACTGTCTTATACTAAAAATTACTATTTCTGCTAGCTTAAGTAAATGAGACCTATTCCGTATTTCTTATCAAAACAGCTTCACATAGTATTGTTTTTCTAGGCTTTTTACAATCTTCAGCGGTTTGTTTTATTGTCCTTTCCTCCAAATAGAGGGATGCACAATTAGCCAGTTGTAATACTTCTCTGACAATGGCCAGTCTGTCGAGGAAGGTGTAAAGATGATATTCGCATTACGAAATGAATTATTTATGGTAGAATTAGAAAGGAAACTGGTCGTGATCCTTATAATATATTGATACTACCCCTTTATTCGGCTGGACAACCACAGAAAACCAAGAAAAACTCAAGTCAGAACAGCTGAGAAGTAACCCCGAACCTCTGGAATTCAAATCTCTCAAGTGTTAACCACTCCAACACCGTTCTTGGTAAAACAAAAATTAAGAATTAATCTACTCCGGTATAAACTTTTTTAGCGTTTTATTTTATCTAAGTTCGTTAATGAAGTGAAAATTAATTAAACCTGCTTATTTATTTATTCAAACATTTATGTATATATATTTTTATTTATTTAGTTATTTATTTACTTATTTAGCCTAATTTATTTATTAAAATGAAGATTTAAAATTTCAATGATAAAAGTAGGCCTACATAAAACAATCGTGATAAGAGAAATAAAGTATGGTACGGGAAAATTAAGTCTGAAGCTAGTAATTACATGGTTCAGCACTGCTGACGTGTTTGAATAATTTACTTTTAAATTGCAATATCTTTCGACAGTTCCTGAGAGAGCTTGGTAAGAAGTTCCAGAAACGAATTGCTGATGCTGTGAAATAGAAAGAACAGTGAGCTGTTTTATGGCAAGGCATAGATAATAAAGGGTCATTTTTAGAACGAGTGCGCACGCTGCGATAAATAGGCTATGAGAACAAGAAATTAAAACGCAGTGAGATATAGTTAGTCGAAGAAGTGTTGATGATGCGATATAGGAAAATTAGTGAATGGATATATCTTCGGTCCTGTGATCTTACCCATTGGAGCGTTCCAAGAGAGAGTGTAATGTGATCGTATTTGCGGATGTTGCAAATGAAACGTATACAGACACTATGAACGCGTTGTAATCTGTGTACTAAATTAGAACTTTACACTCTTACTTTCATTTTCCATCACCATCGATACTTGAGAACACAGCTGAGCTCTTTCATGGAGAAACAATAACCGAGATGATTATAATACATACACAGGGACATCATTTTATTTTTACTTCAATTTTTATTGTACCTGAGTTTTTGAATGTACTTCACTCCCATCCCTTCTACTAAGGAAGTTCCAACTCCACACAGAACCAAGACCGCAGATAGTAAGCAATACTGAGTTACTGAGTATAGTACGTTCCAGAAATATGTTCGCGTTTTCCAGTGACGAAAGAGCTTTCAATATTGAATCATATTTTCGCACAGGTACTGTCCGTTTGCCTACGTCGCATCCCGATTTCCCCCCACCTGCTTCTGCTCGCCTCTCTGTAATAGCTGGGCTGTCTTAGCTCTTTTCTGAAAACATTAATTTCTCTTAGGAATTGGAAGTTTACGTAATATTATACAGCTGTTTAATTTAACTTAAATAAAAGGGCCTCGTTAAGTAATTAACTGTCACGTGATTTCCTCCCTTTCTACAATCCTGCGGCATGACCACTTGGACGGACAGTAGATAGCATGTCTGAGTAATTTTATATTTTCGGGTCGGGCAGAAGTGAAGATTGAATTTACAGTACGTAGAGTAGGTACAGAATTATTTCAACATGAGTTACTAGTACGAAGGACGAAACTGGCAATTGAAATTAGATGCAATAGTCTATAGTGCGATAATATGCACAAAAGAACTGAAGCCTGTATCGAAATGAACGGCCACCATTTTCAAAATTGTGTTTAAATATTCATATTATGATTATTTTTCAATTTAACTTCTTTCTCTATATTGTACGCTAATGTGCTGTAGACAGTACCCACTGCATAATGAATACGTTCGCATGGATAACTCACTTCGTGAGTAAAAACACTTATTCTTAATACAGTACTGTACTTTGATTAAAGAAAAACCTAATGAAAATTATCAAACTCAAAATCGCGATATTTCCTAGTTTACGTAAATGGATGAACTACTTTTCTTCCTTCCTATACCTAGTAGAGTGATTTGTGTTTTACGCCAGTATCATCGAACTCCAGTCTTGGAGGGGGGAGCAAGCGGTGTTTCCGGTTCTCTAAAGGTATAGACAGGTTAATATTAAAAATGTTAGTAAAAATAAAATGATGTCCCTGTATAATTATAATATAGGCCTATTACCAAATAGAGTCAAACTGCTACATTCTGCTAGTACTTAAGGGATGTAAGAAAAATGAAATATTTCCCCCTGCGAAGTATTCTAATATTAAAGTAGTAATTTATTCCTGCAAGTATATAACAAATTGAAATTGTTTAAAGATACATTATTTTAATTTCTGCACCAGCTTATAATAAGTAGTAGGCCTAAAAACGCTGGCGATACAGGATCGAGTCCTGGTTAGGCCTAGATTTTTCATTGAAAATATATAGTGATACGACGAACAATGACGCAATTGGGATTTTTCTCGGGGTTCTCCCGTTTCTCTAGTAGGAAGCTACATAATTTTGTCAACATTTCTCCATTTCGTCGTTATTCCATAGCATTTCATAAATGCCGGCTGGCGACGCACGGAAGAGGCTGGCCTAGGGACGAGTGGGGTTGCCTCCTCGAAACCTGGGTACACAACGAATCTTAGTGTGGTTAGCCGGTGTGGGTTTGGGATTTCACCTAGCTTGAAGGTTGAAAGGTTGCAGTGCTGGTCATAGTGGACCCCTCCCGAAATTCCATTGCATTCCTAATACATATTTTAAGTTGATGCATGATTTTCACGTACGAAAGTTTGAAATATAAACCTTCTTAAACAAAGTTATGAAGAGTAACTGAATACCGTATGTGAGTAATGCAAGGGCCTTGGACATCGTATTTAAGTACTTTCTTAATTATTCGTTAGATCTGAAACCAACACAGAATTTTATCGCGGATCTTTTCCCATTTAAAATTCATCATAACCACAATGAACATCACTAGAGTTAATGGGAATTGGATAAAGCAACGACTTCACAAGTATTTCTTTCTTTTCTTTTTTTTTTTTTTTTTTTTTTTTTTTTTTTTTTTTTTTTTTTTTGTTACACTTCTTAATTTCATGTGACGGAAACTGAAGCTGTACGTGTATGCGCTTCCATTAATATAATATTGATTTATTATTTATTTATTTACTTATTTATTTATTTTGCTAATAATTGTAACATAAAATATAATATAAACAGAAAAAGTCTAGCTCGCCCCTAAAAGTGTATAACTCGTGCTCAGGGACGGATTCCTGAATATGTTTAATTTATTTGCAAATAACCTTGTTAGTGGAATAAAGGACAGCACCGATAACTTTTAAAGACGTAGATAATATGTATTTCATGTCATGATTACCATACAAAATGAATAACACAAATATCGTGCGATTTTTTCCTTATACTGTTTCAAAATTTGACGTGAAAAATTAACGGTAAATCAAGATCATATAATCAGTTTGATACAAAAGTTAGGATAAGTATAACACATGACAAAATATGGGATAGTGAACATAGTCGGTATTTATTTTGCTAATAATTGTAACATAAAATATAATATAAACAGAAAAACTTCAGCTCGCCCCTGAAAGTGTAGAACTTCTGCTCAGGGACGGATTCCTGAATATGTTTCATTTATTTGGAAATAATCTTGTTAGTGGAATAAAGGCCAGCACCGATAACTTTTAAAGAAGTACATATTATCTATTTTAAGTCTTGAATAACACAAATATCGTACGATTTTTTTTCCTTAACCTGTCTCAAAATGGGACATGAAAAATTAACGGTAAACCAAGATCATATGATCGTTGTGATATAAAGGTTAGGATAAGTATAACACATGACAAAATGTGGGGTAGTGAACATAGTCTGTACCTATTAAGGGAGCTGAATCAACTTTTTCCTGTTGGGAATGGATATCCCGTTTGCCGTATTTGTAATTGGTGAGCTAACATTGCGTAACAGGATTGATTAGGTTGAAAGATACTCTCGCGTGTTTATTCTAGAACATTAATTAGTATTATTGTTAAGCTAATATCTCTCTGCATCCCTAGAGAGCTGTCGGCCTCTAACAGTTAAGGTAGACACGTCACGGGTGTGATCCTTCCGTGCTATATGCGTAGGCAATATCTATGCAAGAGGTCAGTTGTTTCAGAGAAGGTCAATGTATAAAAGAAAAGCTGACATTTCAAGAGAGATGGTGTTCAATTTTGTTATTGAATTTAGAACCAGGTACTATTCATATTTTAATAAAAAATCACACTAAAAGAAATGAACCTTAAATCATGAATTCAACATCGAAAAATGAAATTGGCAATATATCCGAAGAATACAAGGAAAGAACAAGCTTGTCCACTTTAAAAAAATTAGTTACGCATGTAGTATGGGGTAGGATTCCATGTAGTTTATTCCTATGAATGAAACACTTGTGAACAGTTCTATGACAGAATTTAGATTTGGCATGCAAGGAAAGAATATGCTAAAGACAGTCTTTAAATTGGTCTCCTGATCAATTTTCTAAAGCGAAAAATCTAGTTTTTTTTCCTGCACCCTTCATCTATTTTTCATTATTTCTATCCTCCATTGCTTTGACAGATGTGCATAAAAGGGCATCCTTTAAAAGAAACTTCTAATATAATAATTATATAGGAAACTTGACTTAAACTTATGAGCACATTTTCTCTGACCATGTTCACCTGTATGTTAAAAATGAAGATACATTTAACACTAATCAATAAATTCATGGTTTTAATACAAGACACAAATCAAATCCTTATTTACCCTCTATTAGTTTCATCTTTTGCGAACAGAGTTCTCACTATTAATGTTTTACAGGCCTCAATGCACTGCCTAATTAATTCAGAACAATTCAGAACGTTGAAGATCCAAGAGAAGAGATTTAGAACAGATTTGACAAAACTTATCCATATTCATACATTCTACTATACCGGTACTGATGAATTGCAAATCTTTTAAATTGAATTAATCTGTTTATTATAATTTGTTATATATCTTTGTACTATTTTTGGCGTGGTACTCTATATTTGAGGTACGAGGGAAAGATATTTTAACGTTTAGACATGAAATGTGTACTCTGACGTTACTCTTGGTGTCTTCGAAAAGTAAACGTAAGATTAACTTCAAGCTTCGTAGTTTTTTACGCATTCCGTTTCTCTCTTCATTCTCTATTTAATGTATCTCAAGATTTTCGACATAAAATTCATGCAAATATTGGTTATAGCCCACACGCACACGCACATACATATGAATATCAAATAAAATGAAACATCTATTATTATTTCTTCAGTATTTTGTTACTCCTTCTATCTTTTGTTGGTTCTTTTATCTTTTGTTGTTTTTTCTATCTTTCATTGTAGCTTCTATCGTTTGTTCTGCCGCCTATCTTTTGTTGTGTATTCCATCTTTTATTGTTTCTTGTATCTCATGTTGTTTCTTCTATCTTTTGTTGCTTCTTGTATCTTTTGTTGTTTCCTCTATCTTTCATTGCATCTTCTATCTTTTGTTCTGCCGCCTATCTTTTGTTGTGTATTCTAATCTTTTATTGTTTCTTGTATCTCATGTTGTTTCTGCTATCTTTTGTTGCTTCTTTTTTCTTTTGTAGTTTCTTCTATCTTTCATTGTAGCGTATATCTTTTGTTGTGTATTCTACCTTTTATTGTTTCTTGTATCTCGTGTTGTTTCTTCTATCTTTTGTTGTTTTTCTATCTTTCGTTGTTTCTTCAGTCTTATGCTGTGTCTTCTGTTATTTTATATACTTTTTGTGTCCTGTATCGTCTGTTGTGTCTTTATCTTCTGTCGTTTCTTCTATCTCCTGTTGTTTCTTCAATCTGCTGTTGTTTTCTATCATTTGTTGTTTATTATTTCTTTAGCCATTTCTTTTATCTTCCGTTGTTTCTTCTACATTTCGTTATTTCCTGTTTTCTTTGCTCTTTCTATTATTTTTCTTTCTTGCATCCTATGTTGTTAGTTCTATTTTTTGTTGTTCTATTCAATGTTGTCAGTTTAGTCCATTCTTGTTAGTTCTTTCCATTGTTAGTTCTATCCATTGTTGCTACTTCTATCCATTTATGTTTATTATATATTAGTTTTGTTTCTTATATTAGCCTATTCGATTTGAATGAGCACCAGTCACTAATTTGTATCATTTGAAAATTAAGGTAATTAATAAAAAGTACATAGTACTCGTACATTACAATTCTTCTCAAAATATCACATTCATTATTAAAAACAGAAAAAAAATACAATTATTTTTTTAAACCTCTTAATGTAGGTTTTTGTTGTTTTCCTAAAATTTTCGTCAATAGATTAATGCTCTTAAAAAAAAAAGGAATTTCTATACTTTTTTGTTTATTTTAGCCTTCGTTGTTTCTTGTATACTTCGTCGCTTTCTCTCTTCTTTAATCTTTCTTCTTTGCTGTTTCTTCTCTCTTTGTTGTTTATTCTGACCTTTGTTGTTTCTTCTATCTTTTTGTATTTCACATTTCAATTATTCTTCATATTTTTGCTTCCGTCATTTGTTGATTCTGTATCTTGTTGCTTCGACATTCAACCTTATACATTGAGTTGCTTTTATACAATTTCTGTTCGCTTTATTCCGATAGAACATTTTAACCTTCTTTTTTTTCCTGGTCTTTTTATCTCTCATTTTACTTGTCTTATTTGGCTTTGATTTCTCCGGTTAATTTCTTTATATTTTACTGTACGCTATTATTCGCTGTTTTATATTTCGTGTGTCGTTTCTTTATACCTTCATAATGTTACCAATATCGTCCTATATAGTTTTATAAAGGTTAAATTTGTTATACAGTTACACAAATGTATTTGTGATAAAAGTAGTGTAAACGGAAAATTAATATACTTTGAATTATATTGAAAAATAAAATTTTGATCACGTTATTGCTATGTAAAAACGATGTACCGGCACCCTCACGTACTATTTCATACAAGTTACTACAAGAACGTTAATCTCCTAGTCGAAAAATCTGACACATGTTGGTTTTGCTGGCCAATGCAATGTATACAGTATAATATAATTTTTTTTTAGCTATGTGTATTGGTTATTGGATTTTCTAACCATAATTGAGTGCGTGTTGACCTAATTCTACATATCAGGCACAGACAGCGTAATGAATTGGAGTGCAGTAAAATCGTATTCCCATGACGATTGTAAATGAAATTGATATTTTTTAGCCTGGCGATTCACTCGATCGGGACGTCAGTCCATGTACGGTGAGTAATTGTTGCGTCTGTAAGTGACTATGAGGTTTGTGCATGAAGCATCACTATAGTAATACGACTTTCCCTGTCACTGCTAGGCAGGGAATATCTTATAGTTCTGTTTACATTTTATCCAGAGAAATGCGGATGAATAAAGAGAAACATTGGAGTAGGAAAATCATAAAAGAACTATAACTTCTCGCGTTCCTGCAAAGGAATAGTGAGAGCTGATCCAATAGCTATGTGAACACAATGTCTGAGAGTTTTGTTCAACCAGCATACATCTTCTTTCCTTCTTCTTCATCATCACCATCACCATCACCACTATAATCAAAATCATCCTCATCATTATTATCATCATCATCATTATAACCACCACCACCATCATCATCATCATCAGGGCATGAGCTGAAGGTTCGTTCCGTCCCCATTAGAACATTATTTATTTATTTTAATCGTATCCGCCTTGGTCCGCCAACGTTTCTTCTTCCTTGTGTTCTGTACATAGAGTAACATCCGACTATTCTATTGGGGAGTATGAGTTTAATTACATGTCCTGAAAACTGGTTAATAGCCTGTTGCTGTGTTAGTCCGATGATCCGATATCGGGACTGTCGTCTAAAACCTTTTCCTGAATCGACGCATGCGACGTGCGAGGTGCGAGGCCCGCCTCGCACAAATCCGGACTACGCGAGAGATAGTGAGTGGTTTCTATAACTGCGAAGTGCGCAGACCTTGCATCTCGCAGTTATAGAAACCACTCACTGTCTCTCTTGTAGTCCGGATTTGTGAGAGGCGGGCCTCGCACGTCGCATGCGTCAGTTCAGAAAAACCAAGGCTTTAAAGACTTCAGACTTGCTTCCGTGTATAGGCTACTACTCGTGAAAGAACGCAACTTATGCCAGATTCGCCGAAGAAGTGAGAAAACATCTTATAATTCTTTTTCTCAAACTTCTTCTAAAGTTTCACTTATTATTTACGACAAGGCATTTCTTGATATGCGAACATTACGGATTTTAATCATTTATCGAATGATGATCCAGGTTACTTTATTATAGGAGACATGCACATTCACATGATTTATACAAGAATATCTGTTTTCGTTCATGTAGAAAATTTGCCGCTCCACTGTTTCCTACCATTTTTAGTATTTTATGTTATACAGAGTGGAAATTCTATAACTGGGTAGATCGAAGGGAGCAATAGAATACATCTAAATTAGTAGAAAAGTATATCAACAACAACAACAAATGGCTTTTAAGGAACCCGCAGGTTCATTGTCGCCCTCACGTACGTCCGCCATCGGTTCCTATCCTGTGCAAGATTAATCCAGTCTCTATTACCATATCCTACCTCCCTCAAATCCATTTTAATATTATCCTCCCATCTAAGTCTCGGCCTTCCCAAAGGTCTTTTTCCCTCCGGTCTCCCAACTAATACTTTATATGAATTTCAGGTTTCGTCCATACCTGCTACATGCCCTGCCCATCTGAAACGTCTGGATTTAATGTTCCTAATTATGTCTGGTGAAGAATACAATGCGTGCAGTTCTGTGTTCTGTAACAGAAAAGTATAGGCTATTATACGTTTTGTAATTAAGCGCATGGTTAATCATAAAATTAGACGGAAAGTTTGCGTAGTTTAGCAACGGCCCGTCGACAGCTCGTCTATGAAAGCACATAAATACTCTGTTTGAACAGCTGAGTTCCTTACCATGGTCACGTCAGTAGCGTTGCCAGACTTCCTAATGACAGCAAATAACAATACGTGTTAATCTTTTTATTTAATTTGCAAGAAAATCGCCCATTTTATTGAAAAACTGCAAAGATTTTAACAGCTTATTCCTTGAATAGAATACAACAAAACAATTCTGATACAATATTAGTCCCAAATGAATAGGGGAAGATGGGGTACGGTGTAAGATGGGGCTCAGTGTAACATCTTGAATTGAGCGCCAATGAGTATGTTTGTAAACCTGTTTCTACACATGTTTGGGTCGACAGTCGTTACATTTTCAAAGCATCGTATGTTGGATGCACTCCCCGACAATCAGTGTCTTTAGAAAAAACAAAACGCCAGACTGCATGACTGAAATTTGAACTTAATTTTCGCAACTTTGATTTTAGTTAAAATATTGTTTCTTTCTTTGTTCGGTGTGATTATTTAATAATTATAGTATTAAGAACTGGTAAGGTGATATAAAAAATGTTATGAAGCCACAAAATATGAACCAGTTATAGGCCCATTTGTAATGGTTACATGACGCCAAACTTACTCATTATTCGATGTTATACTCTACCCCAGATCTTGTTACAGGGTACAGTGTAACAAGGTATCACTTAATGAATATGTTCAAAATAAATATATTAATTACATAATTGCAAGGTTTGTGTATCGCAAACTATTGTCCAATACTGAAGGAATAATCATACCTCAGAACAAATTTGATTTCGTTAATATATTTGTCAAAAATTTCAAATTACTTTATATGATATTATAACTTTTCTGTTACACTGTACCCCATCTCCCCCTATTTTTCACAGAAAAAAAATCCCCTAAATGTAAATATTGATTTCACTCGAGTAGTACAATCCGTAACATTCTGATTTTTATTCTTATCATTAAAGAATCCAACGTATAAAAGTGTTAAATTTAATCCTAATTCATCGTCTATTATCCCCCGAACAGTTGCAAAGATTTACTACACATTTACAGATTAAGAACTTTCACTTCTGCACGCGTGGAGGTTATACACTTACTTTATCCGCCGTTATCCTCAAATTTCGGTGGGGTTTGTGTATTATACGAATTGTGAATGGCAACAATTAAACTTTGATTAAAAAGTATGTTAAGTGCGTTTAAACTGCAGTAATAGCTCTCGTTCTGTTGGTAGTTAAGGAATTCTTAATGGAATATAAGAGGCGTCTGGAAAGGGTGCAAGGAGTTTATCGTCAGTGTCAGACGGCTACGCTGCCTTCAACTGTCTATTTAGGTTGAGACGTCGAGTCATTAATCTGAGTTTAAACTTCCATTGCCCTCAGTCTGAAGTCATTAAAGGACATTAGTACACTTAATTACTTTCTACATAGCAGCAGCAACGTGTCTTAGCTCAATAAGTGAATAGAATTGTTACCAAAAGGATTAGCATTTGACTCGTTACAGATGCTGTCAGTTTTGTTCGACAAAAAGGCGTTGTAGCAGATTTCCTCAGGGTACTTCTGTTTGCCCAAACATTTTCATTCCATATGCAATCAGTCTATACTCTGTTATCTTTTTTGTCTATGTATAATTACCTACGCAAAATAACGAAAATTATTTTAAAAACACTTATAAATACTTAAAATTATAGGCTAATTTTGTGACACAATTGTTACAAAGTAAATTTGTGACTATTAATGTCGATTCAAGTACGGTATTCGGAATTCTTCCTTTCTTCTTAAGAGTTACGAAGTAATAAATTTAAGTGATCAGCTCGTCAGAAATATATTTTGTAATAATTTATAATGAAACTTTCCTATATAGGACCAACTATTAGTTTCTTTCATATATTACATTTATTTTATTTTTATTATTTTATTGGAATTTGGTATGAAGTTAGATTAGTTGTAATTGTGATAATTAATGATAACGGTAGTAATAATAATTATTGTTGTTTTATTATTTTATTATTAGTAGTATTTCTGCTTTCTCTGAAGATTCAAACTGTGCATAGTTCTAGCACGAATGGCCGTACGAGCTCGTGCGAAGGATCTTGTGTACATGAGTTTGTATAATTATTGTATTTCAATAAATGAACTTCCTTCCTTCATTCGTTCGTTCGTTCATTCATTCATTCATTCATTCATTCATTCATTCATTCATTCATATAACCAGGTATATAAGTTTTGTCTCGCGCCGTAGCGTCGTGGTCTAAGGCATCCTGCCTAGGGCTCGCGTTACGGAATGCGCGCAGGTTCGAGTCCTTATGGGAGAAGAAGTTTTCCCATGAAAGTTCGGCCAGGGTATGGGACCGGTGTCCACCCAGCATCGTGATGCACTTGGGGAGCTACGATAGGTAGTGAAAATCCGGTTTCGCAAACCAGCTCTAACGACTGGGGGGATCATCGTGCTAACCATGCGATACCTCAATTTCGGTTGAATGATCATCCACCTCTGCTTCGGCATGTGGACGTGAGGCCAGCAGCCGGCTGGTCGGTCTTGGCTCTTCATGGGCTGTAGCGCCATGGATTTATAATTTCAGGGAGTTATTCTTTGAGATATTTCAGAAAAAAGTTTAATACAATTTTTCTCGTTTATGCTTCCTTTTCGAGATAAAAATAGTTCTATATGAAACGCTTCATAGCGTGATTTTGGAAAGCCATTGATTCAATTCCAAATATGTTCAGTTAATTTAAGAGAGCCGTGTATTAGAATAATAAATGATTCAAAGAATTTTAGTTTTGTTCTTCAAATATGCAGATATTTGATCCTTAGAAATATAACTTTTCTTTCTGAAAAGGAATTTTAAAATATTACATTTGTTCGGATCAAATTTTTTCTTTATATTGTGTGTACCACTGCCACCGGGTGCTTGTCCACTTGCAGTGTAAATAAATACATACACATATTATATCCTAGGCAGTCGCATTCGAACAACTATAACAGTAAAAGGCCGACGGAATCGATTAAACCTGTTTTCTGGCGAAAGCTCTGTAGTCGATTAAAGTCACTGCATGGAGGCAGACTGGGCGACTCACGGCATATCATAGCCCCTCTTCGATACAAGGAATGCTGCAAAACTGGGATTTTCCCGACCCGAAAATCTTAAAATTAAATTTTTTTAAGGATCGGAAAAATTTTTTATATGTGTGTAGCGAGATAATTAAACGAAATAAGAAGAAAAGCAGGATAAATAAAGACAAAAAGAGACAAAGAGAAAAGCTGCAAAAGAAGACGAAAAATATGTATGTAAGAATTAGTAACAAGAGGAGGAAAACAATGTATAAAAAAAGAAATAAAGAAACTAAAACGTAAAATAGAAAGTAAAAGAGATGAAAGAGAGAAAGAAAGAAAGAAAGAAAGGAAGAGAGAAAGAAACAGAAATAAGAAGAGAAAGTGTGAACAAAGAAAGTATAAAGATAAAATATATTTAAAAAAAGGTATGTGAAAGTAAAACTAAATTGGAAGCAAAGATAGGAGCAAAGGAAAGGAGTGAAGGTGAAACACAGAAAATAAAAAAGGTAATGAAGAAGTAGGGGGACCAGACGTCCTCTTTTTTTCGGGATATGTCCTTCTTTTTAGGCCTTTGTCCGGGGTCCGGGCGGATTTAAAAAAAAATCAAGAAATGTCTTCCTTTTCGTAACTTTTATGACTGATATTTTGAAATCATCTGCTTTGGCGCCTTTTCAAGTAATTTGCCTGTAGGTGGCAGCAGCATCGACGGAATATACTCTTTGCCAACGATCATAATACCCTTTGCTCCTCCTTGTTATGGACGTTGCTCGAGGTAGCTTGTAAATCGAGGTGCGAATGTAAATCTAAATAGATATTTTCTGTTCTCTTTAATAATTTTATTACAGTTCCCAGACTTTCATATATAGGTAACTGTAATATCATTATTATTATTAAGTTTTTATAATTATTTTGTAATAAAATATATATCAACATACTTTTAATGTGATATAAGCCTAAATCTATATTGTAAATATATTGTATGTGCTGTAAATATTTTGTAACAAAATAGATATTGACATAATTTAAAGTATAATGGAGGCCTAAGGCAAAGTCTTAGTACATATTTACTGTCCTCTTCTTTCGAACAATGTCCTCTATTTTTAAGTTTTGTGTCCTCTTTTTTTATCGATATGAATCTGGTCATCCTATGAAAAAGAAGCAAGGGGAAGGGGAAAATCTGTAAATTCATGTACACAAAAGACGTATTAATTATTGCCTACACTTGGAGGAAAATAAGCTTAATATTTCTCGAAACTTGATTCTATAATTATGATTGTAATTGCAATATAGCGTCATTATTTTCTGCAATGATGTTCAAGTTACAAATGTTACGTCATTTTAACCTCCAATTACAAGTTAATAATTCATTAAAATGAACATGTAATCCTACGATAATTTGTGTCGAAGCCCTGCGTAAGAGACGAGGAAAAAAGAAGACGTTGAAATCTCTGATTATGTCGCTTTTGTTTCATAATTTTGACGTAACCAAGCAACTTGTTGCGCACGCATTTCTATTTCTCTCTCACTCTCTCTCTCTCTCTCTCTCTCTCTCTCTCTCACATACCGTGCAAGGTGATTTCTTGTTGTGGGTATGGTGTTTCGTCCTAGACTTTAAAAATTATATTTCATGATGAAAGGAAACGAAGGATGAAAGAAGTTCGGAGAACAGACTCTGCTCATGGCAACTCCATTAGATTTTGTGACAAATTGTAGGGCTGCTAAATTGACCGCGAATGAAAAGTTTTTTCCTTTCCTACTGCGTAGCAGACAGAACGAGGGAAGGATAAATAGTGGCGAGGTAAGAGACTTTAAACAAGTTTGTATGTTTAACGGACATGCTCACGTTCTGCCTTGAGCTTGTAACTCATCCTACAGCCATTCGAGGAAAAAGTCTACCGATGTCTGTCTGTTTCAACTGTAACGTTATTTATTCACGAACATCAAAGCAAATAGATACTATATGTGTATCTGTATTTTCGAGGTATATTTATTATTTCATTCAGTTGCTCGTCACAGTCATTAATTTATTCAATTGTTCCTTTGCTCTTTCATTAATTTATTCACTCACTCCTCCATCCATCCATCTATCCGTAATATACTTTTCTGTACGTTGAATTAGTTTATTTCCTTTAACTCTGTTTCTAACAATCATTATATCTTTTCTTCCAATATTTTTTACTTAATTTTTTGTTCCTTTATAAGCCTATTCTTATTATTTTTTCGTTCTTTTTCCTTCTGTTTTCTTCTTTTCGCATTTTATCTTACCTGCAATAAGATATTTTTTCTGTCATCTTTATATTCATCTCCTTTCTTTTCTCCTTTTCTTAATTTGATTTTGCACTTAATTCTTCATATTAACGTTTGTTTTTCTTTCTTTGTATTATTTATATCCTTTTAATTTCTATTATTTTTATACTTCTTTGTAAAGTGATACATATTTTCTCTTTCTTCATTTCTTTCCTTTATTTACATTATTTTCAATTTTCTCTCTATTTCTGTTACTTACGTCCATAATTTTTTTAGTCTGCCATTCATTCTCATTTTGCTCGTCTTTATTTTAAATCTCACATTATTTCTTCCTTATATCTCTTTCTTTTCTTCTCACGTTCACCATTCTTTCCATATTTATTCGTTTCTACGTTAGATGCCTAATATTTTCTTATGTCCCTGACACTAGCAGTGTCACCCGTCGCAATAATCTGCTTGCTTCTGTATTGTATAATATATTTTGCGCCCTTATACAGGGTGTTTCCGGGCTGGTGTTACAAACTTTCAGGGATGATGGGGAAGGACACATGTATCAATTTGAGGCCAGGAACCATGGTCCGGAAATGACTGAGTCGAATGTTATAAGCAAAAATAGTTGTGTGGAAATGGAACTGTAATTTCGCACCACGTGGCCTCCTTCCCTTAACCTTTGGAACAGTCGTGGAAAGAATTGGCTCATCCGTATTCGAAAATCAGGTCTGCTTATTCCGGTCTCGTGTACTCCTCCATTTCACTAGGACTGACGACTGAACACTGCAACTTGTACACATACACTGCTGTCTACGGACGTGCATATCAGGACCGACCATGTCCGTTACACATTACGCTATCTGCATTGCTTTAGTGTAGTTTCCTGTCTCCACTCCTTAGACAGCGCACTGAATGGAATACTGTAAGTAGACAACGTAAACACCGTCAGGTGAATACAGTATGTGTAAGATGTACAGATAGATACACATAAATAAGGTGTACAGAGGAATAAAATTATATCATTTCCACACAACTATGTTTGCTAGCAACTTTCGACTCGTCATTTCCGGACCAGGGTTCCTTATCTGTAATTGATACATGTGCCCTTCGCCATCATCCCTGAAAGTTTGTAACATCACCTCGGAAACACTCTGTATATTACCGATTTTTCTTCTTTCTTTCCTTCCTTTTGTCCTTCGCCACTCTTTCCCTAGGTGTCCATTTCTTAATTCTATTAGGTTCCTAAAATATTATTTTCTTCCTATATACGTCGAATCACTGTCTGGTAGAGACAATAGCAGCTCTAATTTGGTCGTGCGTTTTGTAAGTTACTGCGTCCTTATATACTGGGTCACAGAGGCAGAACTTTGATCCTCCACTGGGATGGCCTGCAACTTCCTATTAAATCTGTAGGTCAGCGTAGTTGCCAGCTGGTGCCTCGGATATTGCGCTTGTAAATTTCTGGCTACCTAATTACGTGTCGGTAAGACAGCTTCCTGACACGTTGACAGTTAATTGTGTTATACCGACATGTAGTTTCGCAGTTATGCTGTTGTGAGCTCGGACCCTTTACTCTGTAGGAACTGTGGACTGACATAATCGGTGTAAAAGATCGATAGTTCGGTTTAAAGACAATTTTCCACCTCACAGTTAAAATCGTGAAGGCTCGAAAGGACTTCATAGATTAGTTTAGGGAATATGTCTCAGAACATTTCGATTCACCTATCGTAATTGCTCTTTCTTCAAACATAAAACAGATAATTACTATTTGCATTTTCTTGTAACATTTCCTCGTGTATATTGACTTCATAATGAAATAACACTACATCTCTGTCCAGAAATGTAATAATATTATCTATGTCCAGATATATCATTATTATTTCTTTTTCACTTCCCTAGTAAAAGTCGAATCAGTTTTCATTCGATCCACATTTTACCTGGTCTTATTATGTCTCACTTTTAACCGGTTTATATTTAATTTCATAGCTTCATTGTTTGATCATTTTTTGCATTCTTTCTATGTGTTATAATTATTGTATTATTTTAAGTATATCTAATATTAGTAATTCACTTATAATTGAAACAAAATTGTAGTATTCACAGTTCTATATGCAACGTCATTCATTCATTCATTCATTCATAGTGTTCTGCCCAATGGCAGCTATTTCATGCAAAACTCAGCTTTCTCTAGTCTCTCATATTGTCTGCCTTCCTCTTAGTCTCCGCATATGATCCATATATCTGCATATCATCTAATGTCTGATATCTTCTTCTGCCTCGAACTTTTCTCCCGTTCACCATTCCTTCCAGTGCATCATTCAGAAGGCAGTTTCTTCTCAACCAGTGTCCCATTCAATTTTTTGTCCTCGTCCTGATCAGCAGTGTACGCAACTGTCTAGAGTAATATCGTCTACCGACATGTAGTGATAGCTGTGAGTGGAACACTTGCTGCGCTGGATTCTGAGGGATGGGTAGGGAAGCAAAGAATACATCGTACTGAAATGAATTTTACTTTTAATAAGAGATACTTGCAATAAATATGTCTATAATATAATACATATAGGCCCAATATACAGTATTCTGTATAGCATAAGGTACTTGTATTTTTTATTGTATTGTATTAAACGAATCTTGTTCTATGGATGACATTCCCAAAATTAAAGTTTACTGAAAACTAAAAGAGAGGAAGAAAATTACAATGAAACAAAAGTACTACTGATCTACTACTGTCCTACCTCGAGTACAATGTCGTGACAGTTGTTTCAAGTCGCTTCTCTTCACTTCGTCGGAATGTCCATGTTTGTGTCCAGTATAATGCTACACTCCACACAAAGCATTTCACTCTTCTTTTCCTTAGTTCTTTCTTCAGAGGTCCGCAGAAGATGATCTTTTTCTATTGAAAGCTTCCTTGCCAATTGTTATTCCCCTTTTGACTTCTAGGCAGCAGCTCATGTTACTTCTTATAGTACTCGTACACCCCAAGTATTTGAAACTGTCCACTTGCTCTACTGCCTCATTTAGAATTCGCAAGTTTACCTTCTTTACTTTCCTTCCTATGACCATGGTCTTTGTCTTACTGGCATTTATCTTCACTCCATACTGTTCAAGCTGTCATTTAGCTCCAGTAGCATATCCCTTAGTATCATTTCCCCTTCTGCTAGCAACGTCATATCATTAGCAAATCTTATGCACTTTATTCTTCTTAGCTCCTACTATCACTCCTCCCATGTTCTGAAAATAGTTCTTCACTAAATCCTCCAAGTAAATGTTGAAGGTGATAAAGGATATCCTTGACTTACTCTTCTCCCTATTTCGCTTCCTTATGACATTTATTCTCCTATCCATATGTAATGGACAGTACAATAATTGAACAAAACCCTACATACATCAGAATTACATATGTTCAGATTTGTAATCAATATTCAAACTAATTTTAGTTGGTATCTTAATCTTTATCGTGTGATGTGTTGGAATGTATAATGAGATTTATTTTCTTAAATGTGTCCAAAGTGAATCTTCTCCGTTTTGCGAAACAATGTTTATATCGAGAAAACCATGTCTCGACGTCACATGAAATAATCGGTTAAATATGGACAGTCAACCAATGGAACTGTCTACCTGTAAATGGCACCAACTCTTAAGATGCCTGGATGGAAGTGAAAAGAAATATTGCTTTAAATAAATGTTTGGACACTTCGAAGATAGACTCTATTCAGAACAGTAAACTTTGCAACTTTTCACTTTGGACTTTGCAATTCAGATCCTATTCCGCCATTACTTTTCATTTTAAGTTTGAAAAGTGGAAAGTGCTAAGTGAGAGCGGATGAAACTTTCCAACTGCTGCTCTTACACCATTGTACTGAATTTGCAAAATGGAAAATTAAGCATTATAATGTGATTAAATTATGAAAGAAGTGGAGACGAGAAATGTGGATATGTTGCATAGAATTTTGGGGATGAACTCAGTTTTCTAAGAGAAGCGTATTAACGAAGAATTCCTCTTTCTTCATTAATTCAGTCAAATAGTGAAAAAGATCCTAAAAGAAAGCCGTATAATTTTTACAAACTCTTAATTCCTGCGATACGTCGAGAAGCAATAATTTAATACAGAATACATTTATTTTCATATAGGCCTACAAATATTACAAGAATTAAATTAATACTTTTATTTATTTCTCCATCTGCTACTTTAATACGTAAATGTGGTGTCGATCTATCTTTGTGAACACATTTTGTTTCATACGTCCAACTTGAAAACGGTTTCTCTTTTAATTCTACAAATAATGGCCGCAGTATGAGTCGTTTTACACAAAATTAACACACGCACGCATGCATTTTTGATTAAACTAAACTCAACAATGCAGCGCATTCAGGTAACATCAATATAGCGCGACGTATTATTGTGACGGAAGTCTAGCCTCGTTTCGTACGAAGATGTAGTGAAACGATATCGCCTCGCAGGTCCCTCCACCTCAGCTTGCGAGTCAAGGTTGTAGCCATGTCTTTAGAGACTTCTGCCATAAGCCTCGAAGTGAATTCTCCATACTGGAATCACTGTCAACAGTGAACTTCGTATATGGAAGGATCGGATTACAAACAATGCTTACGATACATCGTTATTACGAACTTATAGGCTTACTATTACTAGGGATAATAACTCAAATTTTTAGGATAGACTAAACCTCAAAATCCTCTTACGGGCTTCGTCACTGGAAAAAAAATCCTCAACCAGGTAACTTGTCCCAACTAGAATATGGATCTGTCCTGCTCGTTTTATGGTCAGATACTGTAACCGTTACTCCACAGCAGTAAACTCAATTTAGGGAGTAGTAAAAGATGGTGCAAATCAAGATTTCAGGTATAACTCCCTGTAAAGTTGATTTGAATAATTTCGAGGGAAAAATTCTTCCGGAGCCGGGTATCGAACCCGGGACCTTTGGTTTAACGTACCAACGCTCTACCACTGAGCTACCCGGGAACTCTAATTTTTCCCTCTATATCCACAGACCTCAGGAAAAATTGGATCGGTGTCGGTTAGAGTTCCAGGGTAGCTCAGTGGTAGAGCGTTGGTACGTTAAACCAAAGGTCCCGGGTTCGATACCCGGCTCCGGAAGAATTTTTCCCTCGAAATTATTCAAATCAACTTTACAGGGAGTTATACCTGAAATCTTGATTTGCATAATACACGTTACAGGTCGTTAACGGAAAACCACAATTTAAGTCACACAGAGTTAGTGTGCACTCGAAGTTGGTTGCTTGACGGTTGTCAGCCCACTTTGAGGTCTGTGGATATAGAGGGAAAAATTGGATCGGTGTCGGTTAGAGTTCCCGGGTAGCTCAGTGGTAGAGCGTTGGTACGTTAAACCAAAGGTCCCGGGTTCGATACCCGGCTCCGGAACAATTTTTCCCTCGAAATTATTCAGTAAAAGATGGTGTTCATTTAGTGAATTTTTTGATGTGGAACATTTAAAGGAAGGTATTCTAGTTTGAATAGAAAAACTTGCTCTCTTTGAGTACTCTACCCAATGTAGGTTAGTAAGAAACAAACTGTTGTAGCATTTTTCTAAGATATGTTACCTGTATGCAAGGGCTTACGCAAGGGGCGGGGGAGTTACCGAGTTTTAACCCCTTTTGAACTTAAAAAAAGATATATTTTTTTATTTGAGTATTTTTTTTTTTTCATAATCGTTTTCCCTTCTCTAAATATTCACTGTCATAGTAACAAAATGTACATCGACATAAGATATAGTCCTCCTACCCCTCTTTTAATAGAATTCCTATGCTTGGTGCTGCGGCACGTTCCAATTATAACAATGCTATCTAGTATATTACAGAGAGACCTACCGCCTAGTACTGACCTTGTAATAAAATGAAGCCGACGCAATATTAAATCTAACTTGTTTGTGAAAAGTCGGATGGCTGTGAAAAAATTATGTTTCAAATATTTTATTATAATATTAATAAATATATCGTAACATAATAATAATAATAATAATAATAATAATAATAATAATAATACACAACATTTAAAATACCGATAAAGTAAATTGTAAACAATTTTAATAATAACCTCCTTAAAAAATTTGTGTACGCCACTCCCTGTATTACTTTACGTTTAAAAATGAAACCTGTTTACAACGCTAATGCATTTTTGTCAACTGTCTAATGAAACATTTTGTATAATACTTAATTTCATTTATTTATCTAAACGATAACAGCTCCCTGTATTAACAGGCTGCCACAAAGACAGAGCATATTGTGCAATAGGCAGTTGGAAGTATAAATAATATACTTATGTTTAAGTTGAAGGGAGTCTTACAACAACGACAAGAAATGACTGAATAAATAAGTAGGTACTAAGTAATTAATTGAATATCACTGTTGACCGTAGAAATGGTTGCGGAGTATAAATATTGTTCCTCTCAGAGCTGCAAGAACGATGTCATCAATTGCCTTTCTCTGTAGGCCAAAACGTTGCCAGGTCTGGAAGAAGAAACCGGGAATAGTTCCGCGCGCTCCAACCATAAGGCCTATTACTTCAATTTGTTGTAGACTGTATTTGTCCATGAAATATGGAACAGTATGTACATAGATGTCGTTTTTTTTCCCTATTTACATCTTCAGGTTAGCTCTTTTGTTTTTCAAATCTAACGGTGGGATCGATGATGTAACCATTGTTGTTATTTGGCGGGATGACAATCATGTCTATTCTTCTTGTACTGCCATTGTCTGCCAGTCCGTGAACTTCTTCGAACACTTGAAAATTTATTATAACCTGAGTTTACATACATCACTTTGAATTCGCATCAATTTCAAATTCCTATATTTTATTTTTACATATTTATTATCATCACCACTATTGCCATAATAATAAATTAATGAATCTTCTTAGCATAGACATCTTTCAGAACACATTACACTCACAGTTACACGAATCTTCCATTTTCTCAAACGTTAACCAAGTACCGGATGGTCGGTCTACAAAAACCCCCAGCGAGTCCTTTATAGTATTTGCTTATCTCACACATGAAATTTTAACATCCAGTCTCCAGTGACTTGAGCTTAGGGGGATACTATAACCTATAAAAAAAAGAAATGCGACGCTCTCACAGACTCGAACAAATTGTGGCGCCACCGTCGAGTTGTAACACCGTCAGGTCTTGTATCTGCCACACATATCGACCCTTCTAAGCTGGGCTCAGATATTGCCTCTGAGCGAGATACAATACCCAAACGCTACGTCAAACATTCTGGATTGTTATGCAGATTAAACCCGTGTCTCCTATATTGAAATTTTGAACACACTCCGATGTTTAAACTTCACTTCTTTCATAACTTATCTTAAAAGCAACAGTCAGCCACATAACAGATCCTGTGCTTACTTGCTTACGTTGCGTACGGTCGAACTACATTATAGGGTATATAGGCTACTGTGGACTTTGTTGTGGGAAAAGCGAGTGTGGAGTATGTTTTCACTAAGTACTTCTCTATGTCATAATCCCACCTTTGTTCTCTTATCGCTACAATATGTGGTGTCGCTGAATGAACTCTATTCGTAAAATAATATTAGGTAGTCTCGTAAGTAGACCCACTGTCGGTTTTTTAAGTATGTTTTGTAAGATTTTTAATGATTTTCTTTATTTGGGAAATGCAGTTCACAGGACGCTATGGTTATTATTGTGTATTGCGAGCATTCGGCCGGCGTTGCGCAACTTGATCCCAATCCGTTTACAAATAAATCGTCTCGTCACCGTACGAAGTTTGTTCCCGTAATCCATGAACGTCTCGTCACCAGATTGTTTTTGTGTATTCCTTGTATCTACTCGGTTTTGTTGAGTGAGACAGGCATAGTGGTTGTATATTTCATTTGACGAAGCTTTGGTGGGCAAAAATTAAAAAATCATGATCTCTAAAACGACTACAAAGACGGGAATAAAATTGGGACATAGCTGAGGTGGTGTTTTGGCCTTCTGCATTTGGATACATCTGAGGTCGAAGTCACTTTCATTTTTTTATTTGCTTGCAATCGCACAGAATCACGAAGATTTAAGAAATTTGCAGATTGTACACGAGAAATATTATTTGTTTCCTTTCTCTTCCTTCCCACTGATACTATGGGCCGATTATTCTGTCGTACAGACCGAATCCACAGATGCTTGTGAGACCTTACAGTTGCACCTTACCAATACCTTCTACTCTCCAAATCCGTTAATAGTCACTTTTATAAAAACCCTAGCCGAACTCCGATCTAATACATATTATGTCAAGTGCAACAGCATAAGGCTAAGTGATCGCTCAAATATCCCCTTCACATCCGTAAGAAGACGGAGTTTTTAGAAAGACAGCTCGAAATGTACAAAACTAATAGTTAAAATGTGAAATTAGTCCACTTTTGATGTCATATCATTGTCTGATCTACAGACGTGGACAAATTATTAGATTAAATTAATTATGTGTGCAACGAAACTGTATTTATCGGTAGAAATAATGAACAAAGATGTATTTTGCACAGATATAATGAACAGAAAATTGAGTCTTGAGGTTACTAATATTATTCTTTATTAACACGTTGATTTTGTCACGGATGCTGGAAACCAAAGTTTAACACTTTCTTTGAATATCAGCATCATTTAGCCAAATATCAAACAGTGCTTAAATAAGTATTGTTTTGTTGTAAGCCTTTTTTGTTCACTTTCTTCTTCAATATGGATCACAGATTTTTAATTTCTTTTATGTCCGGTCTTCTTCCAGGCCATGGGAGAATATCTTCTGCAGTATATAATTAAAATACCAGTAGTACCAACATAGCCAGAGAAAATATACTTAACCATTGGAAAAATATACCATAAGAGGTAAACAATAATATTTACAACTATAGAGACTCTGTGAATTATACTGATAGTTGATATGACGAATTATATTATGTTTCCAAGAAAACGTTTTAGTCTAATAATTTGTCCACGTCTGTTCTTGGAGGATTTAGTGAAGAACTGTTTTCAGAACATAGGAAGAGTGATAATATGAGGAAGAGGAATAAAGTGCATAAGATTTGCTGATGATATAGCGTTAACAGAAGAGGAGATGATGCTAAGAGACAGGCTATGCTACTTGAGTTAAATGACAGGTGTGAGCAGTATGAAATGAAGATAAATGCCAACAAGACGAAGACCATGATCATAGGAAGAAAAATAAAGGAGGTAAACTTGCGAATTCTAAATGAGACAGTAGAGCAAGTGGACAGCTTCATATACTTGGGGGTGTACTATAAACAGTAACATGAGCTGCTGCCAAGAAGTCAAAAGAAGAATACGAGTAGCAATTACAAAGGAATTTTTAATAGAAAAGGGAACATCTTCTGCGGACCTTTGGAGAAAGAACTAAGAAAGAAACCAGTGAAGTGTTTCGTATGGAGTGTAGTATTATATGAGACAGAAGCATGAAGCATTTGACATGTGGATATGGGGAAGGATGGAGCGTGTGAAATGGCCAGAATAAGAAATGAAGTTGTGTTGGAAGGAGTGGTTGAAGAAGGAATGATGCTGAAACTGATCAGGAAGAAGGAAAAGAATTGGCTGGGTCACTGGTTGAGAAGAAACTGTCTTCTGAAGGATGCACTGGAAGGGATTGTGAATGGGAGAAGAATTCGGGACAGAAGGAGATATCAGATGATAGACAACATTAATATGTATGGCTTATATGCGGAGAGATTTTTTAAATTTTTATTGGGTTATTTTACGACGCTGTATCAACATCTAGGTTATTTAGCGTCTGAATGATATGAAGGTGATAATGCCGGTGAAATGAGTCAGGGATCCAGCACCGAAAGTTGCCCAGCATTTGCTCGTATTGGGTTGAGGGAAAACCCCAGAAAAAACCTCAACCAGGTAACTTGCCCCGACCGGGATTCGAACCCGGGCCACCTGGTTTCGCGGCCAGACGCGCTGAATGCGGAGAGAAAGAGGAAGGCAGACAATAGGAAAGACTGGAGAAATCTAGGTTTGCAGTGAAAGACCTGCCCTTGAGCAGAACACTATGAATGAATGAATGAATGAATGAATCATTGTTTGGCTCCATTAAAATGTAGTCTATTGTACGTTATCAAGACAACATATTTAACCACATCAACCCGCTAAATGGTTACGCAGGCCCAAATCTGCACTAATTGTAAGAGTGAGGAATATTTTGTCTTCGGGCGGGGTGAGCTCGTGACACATTACAAACCCGGGACGAGTTGGACTATCGAATTACCGCTCCCAAAACAGGATCAGTGCGAGCCTGTCAAGTACGGAACGGGTCGGACTATGTTACATCCTAGATCATATATATCAAGATAGGTCGGCTTTGTAGGCTTTGACTTTAACGACTTTTGTCAGGTTTACTACGCTGCCATCTAGTTGTTACATAAGGAGTTACGTCATAATTCCCATTTGAATTGCATTAGCGACTGTACTGCCATCTCGAGTTTCTTTACGGCGAACGGATGGCGATCCTGGCGGTTGTTCTCTTCAAAGTGCTGCCGATTTTAACATAGCGATGAGTTATCTGTTACATGTGGCAGACGTCAATTGAGGCGCTGACATGGGAGATGTTTCGAGATTCATATCTTTCTTATCTCGTAGTTGTCCATTTTTTTTGTCAAGTGAAGTTTTATGCCATATTGATCACTTGATCATATTGTCCTGATGTTCGCAAAATATTGTCTAATATTAATGCATATTAGAATGAGAAGTTAGTGGAACAAAATTTTCAAATTAGCAGATAAAAATTATAACGACAATGATTATTATGGTGACTGTAACGATCTATTTCCTGTTTAGTACTGTACGTTACTTAACTTTCAATCTCAGTTTGAAATTCAACGTATTTGGAAGTTTGTTTGATGAACAACTCCTTTAGAACTGTTTCTTGTTGGACTCTTTGTGGTCTTTAAGTTTTACATTTCGGAGTTCGCCAAGTTAAAGTCAAATGGGAATAGAGGCAATTTAAGTGTACTCAGTTTCAGAGTGCAATGCTGCGTGGGCTCTAGGGGGTAGAAATAATCTGTACAACTTGAAAACCTCAACAGAAGGCGGAAACGTAATTTGTTTCGTGTTCCGGTAATCTTCAAGACAGAGAAACAGTTTAAGCCGCAATAAGTTTATAACAGACACGGAGAGAAAGGGAAAGAGAGAGACAAAATGTCAAACGTCTTTCTGTAACTATGTACAGTATAGCATTGTTTAAGATTTGTGCCAAATATTCTGAATTTTAACAGTGAAAACGTTTTATAAATCACTTCTTATCTTGTTACAATACTTTCAAACATAAAGTGTGTGTAACTAAGACTGTTATGACCCCTGGGGGCTGAGTAGTCACACCTCCAGCCTTTCACGCAGGTGGCCCTGGTTCGATTCTCGGCCAGGTCTGGGATTTTCAACTGGGACTTTTCATTGAAAAATCCATAGTGACACGTGTGGAGGACAAGGTCGCAGTTGGGAGTTTTCTCGAGGGTTCTCTCGTTATTTCCTATATTAGGCATCTGCATAATTATTTTGTGACCATTTCGTCATCATTTCATTGCATTTCCCGATCGCAGGCTTACGACGCACGAAGGGGGTTACCCTAGGGACGAGGGTGATTGCCTGCTCGAAACCTGGACACGCAGGGAACCTTAGTATAGTCAGCCGGTGTGGGTTTGGGAATGCGCCTAACTTGAGGGTTAGCGAAATAGATCGTAACAGGTTGCAGTGCTGGGTCATAATGTCCTTCTCATAATCTCCATTCCATACCGAGACTATTATGGCATAAGGAACTGCTAAGCAGTAGACAGATTTCTGTGTGTAATGAATTTGAGTACTAGACTATGGTCTGATCTCCAAGCCGATACGCAACTTGTCTTATTCCGTGGATAGGCATACTGTACGACTAAAGAAACCAAGAACAATGTTGAAGGGGAAGACCGAAATATGGAATTAAGTTTTACTGTATGTGTTACTTTAAGGAGAACATATTGGAGAGCTAGATCTGAAGCGAGATTTTGTAGCAGACTGACCGGGTTACCTAAGATTGGAACAAATTCTGAGATATTTTCATATTTATATAATAAAAAGCATAACTTATACATATTTACCTCTTTCAAAATTCAAATTTCATAAAAGAGCGGAGTTTTATTTTACGATTATTGATCCTGAAAAAAAATAATAGCGGATTTAAAAAAAATCGAAATGATTACGTGAATCGTCTATACTCGAATTAAAGCAATAAAATAAAACTAATGGCTTGTGCAGCAAATGCTGCAAACTAAGTTAATTAGACGTTCAAATAAACATTTTTCAGATTTATTTTCAATGAAGAATACCAGACATTCTGAAAGTTATTTGCTTCCATAATAATTAAAGATACTCTCTCTCGAGCCAATACTGAAGAGAACTACGCATATAAATATCTACACCACACCGCCATTAAATATATGAAAAAGATCCAACCCCACTTAATAACTATAAAAATATTTTATTTTTAATAATATTATCTTACGTAAGTTTTATAGCTTTCAGTAACATATACTATATATACTATATAGCCACTACTCAGTAAATATAGAAATCAAAATCTAATTTAAGTTATTCTCTACATCTACTTATATAACCCCAAAACGTTTCACTTTCATATCATCAATATAGCATTAATATGTATAATTAATGAAAAATAGTCACATCATGGCATTAACTACAATAATATTTCATTTCTAATGGTAATAATGTCATCAAACCACCTCAAGTTTTGTAGTTTTTAATATCCAATACACAGCTGTATCCAGAAAATTACACACCATAGAATCGAACCTGTAAATTATTTTTAGTAAGTTAAGTTTTTAATAACCAATTTAATTTGAGCTCTAAATATGTCAGCATTCTTGCAGATCATGGCCTTCGTGTAATATTGTTTATTGTAGTGGGTGTTTTGTTTTATTCTGAAATCCAATTAGCTAGTTCTCAAAACTGACGACAGATGGATTTTGGAAAATAAGAAAATTATGTTGAAAAATTGACATTTCACTGAAAACCACTATTTTTCTGAAAAACTTTGAGTTTCAAGCTTCAAAATGAGGGGTCATTTATTAAAATCCGTTCACCCGTTTTCCCGTAATTTCCATTACCAGTTCAAATTATATATATATATATATATATATATATACGTACATTAACACTTACTGTACCTATTTTAGTTTTTAATTATGTATATACACAGCTCATATGTCCTGCGCCGTGGTGTCGTAGTCTAAGGGTCGATTTCTAAAACACGGACGAAATCGTGGTTCCAAACTTCGGCTTTTAAACCACGATAGAGGCCTGAATCCTTATGCGATTTCTAAAACGGAGTCGAGACGCGGCTTGAGAAGAAACCGAGGTTCGTGTGTTTTATATATGGCAACGAAGCTAATAATCGATTTTTATTCCTGTAAACAGTCTATATTAGAAAGAAATGAACATCGGGATTAATATTTTTTGTTGAATTGCAGTAAGTCATATTCTTTTGTTCTCAGCTAAGGTATTGTTATATTTACTAATTTACAGAATATACAGTATGTGTGTTTAAAATACTAGCATTACTTATACTTAATAGGGAACGAATTTTTGGGTATCACAATGATATTTCCCAAATAATTAGCCTACGTCGAGCGTTTATGTTGTAGCTTAGCATTTGTTCATAGCTACTACCAATATTAACTGCCTCAAAACCCAGGTCTAACGAATCACTAACCTAAATATTAACTAGATTAAAATTTCAATTGAAACTAAAATGTTGTATGGTTCTACTTTCAAATACGATTAATAAATAGGCTTACTACGTAGAAAGCTCCAGTAGCACTGTATAAAACTTATAATAAGAAGACAAAATCACGTTTGCTTCATACACATTCTTGTAGGCCCACATCATATTCGAGTTTTAAATAAATTGTCCAAAACTACTGTAAACACTAATGTCGCTAACACTGGTTTATGAATACGAGAAACGTTATTTCGCTGATCATCCACCGGAAGCCCGCACTAAGAATGTCTATGAATATGGCCCTAGAAGTTAAGTTATAACGTTTTATAGACATGAAGATGTAATAAATATAAAATAATATATCTTACTTCTCTAAAAGCAAGAAGAAGGTGTAAAAACTTGTCAACCTGGCGTCTCTTGCATTACGTTGCAGATTATTATTTAGCATTCTTGTTAAATTTTGCGTTGATTTCTTCGAAAATCGAAATATTCGCATGCAATTATCGTCGTTATATAGTTACAAAGCATTATTCCTGTCTCTCATCACTCTAATCCGAGATTTAATATTCGTAGTCACAAATTTTCCTTTCGTAGTCATTCAACTAATCTACTTCCTATTGTATACATGAAGCCGTGGTCCCTGTTTCAGACCATGGTTTCAAGCCATGGCTCGAAAATCGAAAAAGACCACGTTTTATACAAACGCGGTTTAAAGCTATTGTCGTGGTCTAGACCTCGTTTTAGAAGTAGACCCTATGACATCTTTCCTAGGATTCGCGTTACGGAAAGCTCGCTGGTTTCAGTCCTCATGGACGAAGAAATTTTCTTATGAAATTTCGGCCTATGTATCGGACCGGTGCCCAGCCAGAATCGTGATTCACTTGGTGTGCTACAACAGATAGCGAAATCCGATTACGAAAGCTAGGAAGAAGATAATCGTGCTAACCACATTATAACTCCATTCTGGTT
This sequence comes from Periplaneta americana, assembly GCF_040183065.1. Classification (NCBI taxonomy): domain Eukaryota; kingdom Metazoa; phylum Arthropoda; class Insecta; order Blattodea; family Blattidae; genus Periplaneta; species Periplaneta americana. The sequence continues at coordinate 77,996,691 of NC_091125.1, forward strand.
GGATGATCGTCCATCTCTGCTACGACATATGGCTGTGAGTTCAGCAGCCGGCTGGAGATCTGGGCCCTTTGAGGAGCTGTACCGCCAAGGATTATTATCACACAGCCCGTAGCCTATACCCAGTATTCCGTGAATATTGTGTTGAAAATCTCAAGACACATTAAATAGGGAAAGGAGTGAGATGGAGGACCGCATGAAAAACGACGAGGCACTAAGTTCTGTTTCCATGGTACTACGAGTGACGTCAGGCTAAACTTTTCACGTCAGAACTTTAAAATTTTTCTGCTTGTACCTCGAATACAGATATTTGACGCCATAATTTTAATAATTTATTACTGTCTTCCATTATCGATAATAGTTTGCGAAGTTAAGGAAATTACTTCAACTGTAAAAACTTTTTTCAGCGACAGGTGGAAGATTGTCTAAGAAAAATTTTAGAACGACTTTCAGTATATATTGACGCAATAGACAAAGAAGGAAAATTTACATAATATGGTGCGATATATTTTTCTTTTACAACGTGTCATGGATGCAGAAACTCCCGAAGTTTGAATTTTCGTATCGACGCCATGTTAGGTGAAAAGAAAGCAAAGGGGGAACATAACTTGGCAGACCTGGATAGCAGTTCTTGGCAACCGTTTCAACAAATATTTTCCCCTTTCTCCAACTTGTCTAATGAAGGAGTCGATACATATTACCAAAATCTTGAACGTTTCTACATCTGGGACACGGTGAAAAAACACAAACATTATCTCCCAAATATAGTATAAGGTTTAGCTCCTACTAATCGACATTGTGTTCATCCTACTGCAATAGAGATCTTCAATTTCGAAGACAGACAATTGAAGGGTTCAGAACCATAGTGGGCCAAGCGCAATTTATTAAAAACTAAGGAAAGCAAGGGTTAAAGTTAAGTGAATACCATAGTTTAAATAGGATTGACATATCATTTAGTTTTAATGTGTTACTTGCTATATGTTTCCATTGAATTATGGTAATAACTTCATTTTAACCCTTGTTTTCTACTGTTTTGGTAAATGGCGCTTGGCCCACTATGGTTCTGAACCCTTCAATTATACATTCGGTAAAATTTGGTATTTGATCATCAACGCATTAAAAACTGGGTTGTCTTCATAAACTCTCTAACGTTTCTTTGACAATTGGAACAATTATTAGGAAATGATGATGAAAACATACGTTAATGTAAATATTTTACTTTATTTAGTCCGTTTCTATTCTACTAAAGAAATACTTGTCTAGATTTCTCCGGTTTAGAAATATGAAGAGTCGACGTGGGAGAGGTTGTAAGTCAGAAAAAAAAATATATTTTTTTGTTTTGTCATGGAAAAAATAGTAAGCGCTCGTGCCAATGTCGTGGAAACAGTGGCAGGTCAGTAGATGTACTCGATTCGTTTCAATGCTCGACGTAAGACGACAGGTGTGTCAAGTCCATGGAGTATGGCTTAGGGAACATAGTATGTCACCATTCACCGACGCGTCTGACCTTTTCCACTGTGTTACAGTAAATAGCGTGCTTTATTGCTAATGTCCGTCTGAAAGAGTGATTCAGGTGTCCTAAATGTCTCCGAAATCTATTCCATTCAGAATAATAAGTCTTCACTTTTATTTAATCATCATTTCAACAATATGTAAACAAGTTTTCGTTCTTCCTCTTTCAAAAGTCAAAGTTCCCACCGTCCCGAACGACTATAGACCAATAAGCATCCTACCAGCCATATCAAAAGCACTAGAAAGAATCGTACACAGACAAATTACTAAATACATGAACGGACACAAACTATTCGACAAGTATCAGTCAGGTTTCAGAGCTGGACACAACACAAGCACTGCTCTACTTAAAGTGACCGAAGACATTCATGAGGCAATCAACTCTAATAAAGGGCAATACTAACACTTCTTGACCTTAGAAAAGCTTTCAACTCTGTAAATTTTGACCTGCTCATCCAAAAATTGAGAAATTTGTATTTGTCAGAGACTGCTGTGAGATGGTTCGAATCCTACTTATGGGAAAGTCAACAATATGTTGTATCAGGGAACCGAAGTTCTTCCTGGTTTAATATAACATCAGGTATACTGTACCACAGGGGTCGGTACTCGGACCATTGTTGTTCACAATATATGTCAATGATATTACATCACTTGTAAGGCATTGTAACTATCACTTGTATGCTGACGACCTTCAATGATAGACCGAGTAAACGACGCTATAGACATATACAAACTGAATGAAGACATTGACTCGATTGTGACATAGACAAAAATCAATCCTGGAAAGACATAAGCAATTATGTTAGGACACAAACGGCAAACTGACGCTGTAAAACAACTTGACATTTCCCCCGTTAAAGTAAGTACAGTTATTCAGTAAAAAATCTTTGCATTCACCTGAATAATAATCTAAACTGGGACATGCAAATCACTGAAATCTGCAGAAAAGTATATTCTATTATCAGTGTGCTAAAAAGGATAAATTTTCATCTTCCCTCTTGCTTAAAAAAAGTTCCTTGTGCAGACACTTGCATTGTCCTATTTTGACTATGCCGACATTTTACTGACTGATCTTTCCAACGCCAACAAAACAAAACTTCAACGTGCTCATAATTTGTGTGTACGTTTTGTAAGCAATGTTCACAAATATGATCATATTACCCCATCCCTGGAAGCAAAGGGTGGCTTAAACTAGATAAGAAAAGAAATTTACATACATTTCTGCTTCTCTTCGAAATGTTAAACTCTTCTATTCCTTCGTACCTATCGTTTCGCTTCACTTACCTTTCTTCCCACCATAATCTGAACAGACGTTCTCGCCATGAAACAATACTAACAATACCATCACATCGCACTTCCTCATACTCATCCTCTTTCACAATAGCCCTCCCAAGACTCTGGAATTCGCTATCTGCTAGCATCAGGGACTGTCGAAATAAAATTGAATTCGAACGCAAACTTACTAGCCACTTGATCAGTAATTGTGACTCGTTCAGACATGGCTTCTTGTAAATAGTTCTCTTATTCTAGAAAAAAATATTTCAATATCCGGTAATTTCATCACTATATAATTTTATTATTCTAGATTTAATTTTTATTTAAGTAAAAGAAATCCTTCTTTCTTTGTTCTTAACTTAACAATGAACTGTCTAGCTTTTATTAATAATATTTTAGAATTAAAATTATCTTTACAACCTTAAAAAATTAGAATTACATCCTATTTCATATTCAAATTTCAGCTATTAATCCAATAATAAATATAAATATAATCAGTTACCAAGCGGAAGTGTTAAAACGTAATGGATGATTTAAACAGCAATAATGAAGTAGTATAATGGATCTGATTGCTTGCAGACGAAGTAATTCGTACCCTTAGTGAATAGGTGCATAAATAAGTTAAGCAATCAATTATTTTGGCTATTTTGTATTAGATATATGTCAGTTTAATTTCTAAAAAACCAAGGCTTAAGACATTCACTAAATGCGGAAGACGAAGAAGAAAGATTACAGTCTTTGGAATCGAATACTGCATATTTTGAAAGAAAATCCCTGTCTATATGTATTGTACTATTTACCGATCCTTTAAGGAAGGATTTTGTCCTGATTTTTCGAAACAGTCTAGGCCTACTTTGGATGGTTTATTCGGGGATAGAGTTGGTCGCCGTAACGCACAGAATGTAGTTAGTGGGAGCTTAATTAATTATTTAAAGCACCGCACTCCATCGGCCACAATACGGTCGTCCTCGGCTTTGTGTGGGAAATGCCTTGCCATAATGCTAGATGGCAGCAAGCAATTAGGTCTTGATTTATATTGGCACTGACGGTGTTAAATACTGGCCCTAGATTATCGTTATAGCAGACAGTGCCCAGATTCACAAGATGGAGTTCATCTTCAACATATCGAATCCATAACAAGGGAGGGACCAAATATTATCACAAAATCATATTTCGATCAACACGTGACAGGAGATCTTAGGAAATTCCTATGGTTGCGGTTAAGTGTAGGCCTGTACCGGAATTAGGGTAATGGAATTTAGGATATTAAATAAATACGATTTGCTATAATATTTATTTTTGTCTAATGAACGGAAAGAAATAAGCTATGAATGATAATTAATCCTTCTATAATAATAGTAATAATAATAATAATGCATAAAACACAAACACTACCCTTAAGGGCAGAAGTTAACTATTTCTTAACTATTCTGTAAGAATGGTTATTTTTATCCGTCTGTATGTGAGTAATGCCAACACTGTATTAACTTTGTATAGGCTAGTTACGCATGTATTGTGGACGTGTCTGTTTTACGTCCATGCCAAATCACAATTAAACAACAATATTTTTCTAATGATCTTACAGGACACCTAGGAGAAAAGATTCTGGTCACTCTACCTCATTATCTCTTGGCCTAGTTCTCTCATGAGTGATGCCTAGATGGTGTCACTTATGGGTCTTTTGACAGTTGACTGAACAACAACATAGAACGTCTAATTTTTGTTGTTAAAAGTTTTATACCACGTCCTATAGTGGAATCTGGCAAAACTGTTGTTTTTTTTTTTTTTTTAACTGGGTGATATGACTCAGAATTAAAGCTTCTAACCTATAATGTTCAGTAATATCGAATAAAAATTTAAGTAATGCAATTTTACCTTTAAATTCTTCTTCTATTGGTTTTCTCACATAGTGCCAATTTAATAACATTTTACGTATAATTCCTTTTTAGTGCGACGGTGTTTTACTATGTCTCTACATTTCACTCTTTCTGCCCTGCATAGTCACCAAGGGATCACTGGATTTACCTGACGAACCTTTGAACTTGGGATCCTGCAACCAAAGATTTCGCTAATTCCCTTCTTCTTTCTAGCTGCTTTTTCAGTGTAGTGGATCCTTTGGAATCTCTCATTCTCACTTTTTTTTTTGTAATGATGCGAGTGTTTAACACACAAAAGCTCTGTCACAAACAGCTTACAGGGAGCATGAGTTACCAACCCATGCGATCATTATATCATTGTTAAATCATCATCCAACGGTAACGCTCCATTCGTCATATATCAGGACCCATTTTATGACTTTGAACGAGTATCGAGGAGTCATTCGTATAGAATTTCTTATCATTTTCATATTTCGAAAAACCTTTAATTTTCTTAAAGTAAACCGCAAATTCCACAATCTCTTTCGGAGAAAAATATCCCTACGTGGATGGATTAATCCCGCAAACTGGAAATAGTAGCAACAATTATTTTTAAAACGTAAGGTTGCCAACTGATAAAATTGAAAATAATTTATTTAAAAGGTCCGCCGAGTTAGCTCTGTGGTAGCGTATTTACCTTCTCACTAGCCGTTTCGGGTTCAATTACCGGCAGAGATTTTCATGTACAATTTCTACCTTGGGACTAGAAGGGATGGCGATGCAGAACTTCTAATCACTAGATTGTGCCTGACCTAAATTTCAAATCTCTCTGCAGTGTACATATAAACAAGACATAATTATGTCACTATTGATAGTGGCTCGTCCGTCGAACGGGGACATGAAGTCTGGCGGCCACGCTAAGCGCTATTCGACAGGAATAGGCTATGTGCCGGCACAGTGTTTCCCCTTCTCCCTTCTTCATCTTCATCATCATCATCATCATCATCATCATCATCATCATCCTCACCAATTCCCTAGACTACACTTACACGAACACTTGCACATACACTCAATCTAGTACACGATATAACTCTCCACAGATACACATCATACACAGGGTGGTCCGTTGAAGTGGTGTGCAACTTGAAAAATGGATCACAGTCCTGCCATCTATCCGCAATATTCGGAACCCGAATCATGCAAGTGGAGTGGGTAGGCATTGGATATACAGACTTTCTTTAAAATTCAATGTTTCCGTGTTTTTGAAGTTGTAGGAACTGCAAAGAACGTTTCTCTGCTTGATAATATAAGAAGAGCACAGTGATTTTCTGAATGCTCAGAACTATGATGATAAGTTTCATCATATTTACGTCTCCAAGCAGTGGTGTCTTAGATTACCTGCACGCCCAGTCGTGTAAAATTATCATCCACACTTAGACGTTGGCGGTAGTTTGCTTAGCTACAGTGAACGAAAATGATTTTGCTTGTGAATCGACTAATCCTGTGAATTGTGAAGTTATGCAATCGCCGTGGTTTGCAGATAATTCCGTGAACACCGATCATGCCACTTTATTCTGCTCTGCCAGCATGCTCTCTTATTGCAACTGTTACCACACTTGACCTATGCACGTTCAACCCTGAATCCCGCTATCGGAATGTATTGGTTTTTATTCGTGTCTACATTTTTGCGAGACATGTCTACATTGGAAAAATTCGCGAACCGTCAGATCTCTAGCTAATTGAACATTCTTGAAGCTCGATTCCACAACACAGGCAGCGTCGGTCACCACAGCTTGCATCACTGAGGCGACTTGAACCCTCATTGAATTCGGGAGTCTGCATCCCAGGTCCAGTGGAGGTTCAAAATGTGGGCTGACGTACTTCGTAGTCGGTTGAAAAGACCATCGTTTTACGATTACTGCCACATATTCACTGGAGATAGGTACATAGCTACGTACAGTTATCCTAATGTCTCCCCTAATAGCAATTGTTACCGTAACAGATAAATTCTGTAGGGCCAAAAATTAATCTTTACGTAGATTCTTCACCCAACAGTGCATACTGTGGAATCTCGGCCACCGAGTTACTCAATTGAATGAGTTTCTTGTATAATGACTGTTGACTTAATGCAATAAAACGGGATGGGCAAAATAAAACTGGCCCGCGGAAAAATATATAAAATACGTGAATTTATATGTATAATACTGACGCGGAAATGACCCTGACAATGCAGGAAACCGTGATTTCGATACAACATGGGTTGCTGTCACATGTCCGCGCATGCGCTCTCTCGCATGCTCTGTCCCGAACTTCCCTGTGTCATTGCGTTTGAGTGAGTGAGAGGAGCAGACGTGTTTAGTGGCCAGTTGAATGCAACACAAAACGGTGCTCAGGATAAAAGAACGCGTATTCATTGTCGAGTGTTATGCGAAGCACAATTCATGAAAAAGCTGTGCGGAACTGTTTGCGCAAGCGTTTCAGACTGGACGTGTTTTGGCAAAACTCCAGCACAGGCTGCAATGCTAAACTTAGTGGCAAAATGGTGTGAAACGGGCTCTTTAGCGAATAAAAACCGTAACTATCCGAAAAGAGTTCGAACACCAGAAAACTTTGCTCGAGTGCAAGAAAACCTGGAACAACATCCGACGAAATCGCAACGCCGTCTATCTGTGCAAGTTGGAATTCAGTGAATGTCGTGTCGAAAGATTATCAAAAAGGACCTGCATCTGTATGCTCACAAATTTACTGTTGTGCATGCGTCCAGACGAACTTTCGCGTGTTGAGTTCTGCCGGTGGTTTCTGAGTGAAGTGGAATCAGGACTTTTGGATCCTCAATTTTTCATTTTTTCAGATGAGGCCTGGTTCAGCCTGTCAGGATATGTTAACTCACAGAACATGCGCCATTATTCATCAGTAAATCCCCACGACTACTTGGAAGAGCCGTAGCATTATCTCAAGATCCGGGCCAGTTTTATTTTGTCCACCCTGTATTTTTTCAACGTATATGTCGAACATTTACAGGAGAATGGAGAAAGTTACACAACACAGAACTGCACGCATTGTATTCTTCACCTGACATAATTAGGAACATTAAATCCAGACGTTTGAGTTGGGCAGAGCATGTAGCACGTATGGGCGAATCCAGAAATGCATATAGAGTGTTAGTTGGGAGGCCGGAAGGAAAAAGTCCTTCAGGGAGGCCGAAACGTAGATGGGAAGAAAATATTAAAATGGATTTGAGGGAGGTGGGATATGATGATAGAGAATGGATTAATCTTGCTCAGGATAGGGACCAATGGCGGGCTTATGTGAGGGCGGCAATGAACCTCCGGGTTCCTTAAAAGCCAGTAAGTAAGTATATGTCGAACATGGAGTAAGGTCACTAAGGGAAAAATACCAGAGGAGAGGGATTCAATTCGGTGCTGTGGATTGGACTTCGGCGTAGCTCAGTGATTAGAGCGTTTGGTACGTAGAACCCGTGTTCGATTCCCGATGCGGGAGCGAATTTTTCTTCTCTAATATTTTCTTACGATATTTTCAGTCCATTGGCAAAGTTAAAAATTGGGTGAATGGGTACCGTACTTTTCGGGTGAGAACAATAAAAATCAGCTTGTTACCATTTGTGTTCCTTTGTGTGCACATTAACTCGTCAAAAATATCGATAGGTTTTTGTCCCAAATTGTTACTGGTGACGAAAGATGATGGCTTCATATGAATATCAAGAACGGAAAGAAATGGCTGAGCTCTAACAAACAAAAAAAGTGATTCCCCATGCAAAATCTGGTGTATCTCCACGTAAGCTTATGTTGTACATCTGGTGGAAGAAAGGAGACGTTATCTACTGTGAATTGAATTTCATGTTGAAGATATACCGATAAGCTGTCACAATTTAACTATAATTATGTGTATATATTCCGCCTATGCTTATCATACATATGACTAATTAATTCACTCATATGTATGATAAGCATAGGCGGAATATATACACATAATTATAGTTAAATATACTGTGAATTGCTTCCGAGGAATGTAGCCATCAGTGTTGAGATTTATTGTCAATAAGTTAGTTGTCTTGTGGCCACAATTCAAGAAATACGACCTGGAATACTGCATGAAGTGATTTCACAGCATAATAATATCTGTCCACGTAGGCCTACTCTTAACACTACAAAGGGCTTATCACATGATATTGCCTCTGCATCATATTTTCATTTTTCCGCTCTTTTTCCAACAAATCTCCGGGGAACCTCCCTTAATAACGAATCTGTTCTTAAAAATTGTCTTTGCAATTTCAGCTTCAGACCACTGCATTTCTCTAAACGTGGAATCAACAAACTCCTAGAAAGAAACAGTACAATCTCTTTCTCACAGTTACATGACTCATTTGTTCCATCTTATATTTACAATGGACTGTTTTCGTGATTGACTGGGACTTTGGCTATGAATGGTTCTCATTTTGAGCATCTGTTGTAAAGTTTGGTTAGTGATAGTGTGAAAGTTACCCAGCAGCCTCAAGTTTAAGTCCACGGAACAAGTGTAATACAGTAAATAGTGAAAAATATGTGAAACGGGTGAATATGGTACAATTTTTACGCTTCTATACGTAAAGTTTAATGAAGATCCGGAATATGTAAATTTTAATATGGGATGCTGTTTAAAAAAATAAAATTTAATATCATACTCTATTCCTGAGTAACTAATTTTTACGAACACTGATATCATATTGTAATGATTTACCTCCAACAGCTTTTGTATGAAACTTGTTTTGTTATTGTTGTTTTTTTTTTTTTTGTAAAATTAAAATGAAAGAAGTTATTAGCAATATTGTTGACCCTGTACATGATTTTACTTTTATGTTTCCAATAATATTTTCGAGCACAAGCTCTGGCTTTTTCGGGAATTAGCTAATTATGAATTATATAATCTAAAAATGTTGTGTAAAAGAGCTGAACTTTTTAATATTATTATTCTTGAATCCATTTAACCTGTGTAGGAGATATTGCAAAGGTACGTAATTAGCAGCAACTTCATAATTTGTTGTATTATAATTAGACCTCGTATTTTTAGGGTCGAATAGTGTAGGTTGCAACAATTTTATGTAAAAATCCCTAAATGTATGCAACCCGAGAAACAAACACTCGAGCGATGATATTGCCTAAAGGTAGGTGCATAAAGAATGTATGTTTCAGCCTACGCTAAATGAACCTAAATATCCGAGTTCTAATTATAATATGCAGGAGAATGTAATACTGATTACTTCATTTATTTTGTATATGTAAAATAAATAATTTTGATTTTATATAAAAAAAAACACCACGAATTTATTGAATCAACCCAACATACGTTACTCTTGTGAAAATTGAACTCGAGTCCGCTGCGTTTGAAGAAAGAATAAATACTTCCGTTGTATAGAAGGAAAAGTAATAATGGGCCTACCTACATCACGCAATGACGCAATACAAAATCTTAACGAGGACCTTGAATCTATATCTGCATGGGCCAGAAAGTTTGGTTTGACTCTCAATGCAAGAAAATCACAAGCACTCTTAGTGGGACATCAACGTCTATTATGCAATATTACTCCTGCTCTTTCAGTCAAGTTAACGACACAGTAATCCCTTTTGCTTCCTGTGTTAAAAACCTTGGAGTTTACTTTGATACGTATTTAAACTGGAATAACAAAGTAACCCGTATTACCAAAAAAGTGCTTTCCATACTACATTCCTTAAACAGCATTCGAAAATTCCTTCCGCTATCACTCAAGAAAATGCTAGTGGAAACACTAGTAATGCCCCACTTCGATTATTGTGATTTTCTACTGACTGACCTCAATGTCAACCAGTCGCAAATATTACAATGTGTTCATAATTCTTGTGTTCGCTTCGTCTGCGATGTCCGTTGCGCTGATCACATTACCCCATCCTTCCAAACTCTAAACTGGCTACGGCTTAACGAACGTAGAAATTTTCATTCTCTTGTTCTCCTTTTCCAAGTCCTTCACACTCCTACACCTACCTACCTTGCCTCCCGTTTCAGTTACCTGTCATCATATCATATCTTCACACCTACGCAAAATAGCCTCATACTAGCCATACCAACACATAAGACATCATCGTATTCATCATCCTACACAATCTCGCTCTCGCGGAATATCCTACCCAGTGATATCAGAGACTGTCGGAATTTAGTAGCGTTCAAAAGCAAGCTTATTAACCATTTTCTTACTGCGTAGAGTAGGTTTAATTTGTACTTAATAAAAGAAATGCTTCTCTCTTCTTACCTTTTACAATAAACTATCTAGCTTTTATTAATCAGTTAGGCCTAATCTTTTAGTACTTTGCTTTTATTGTATCTGTAAATTTAATATTAATTGTAATTATAATTGTAATTGTATTCTTAATATTGTAGTTGTAATCCCCTGGTAGAGAGAAGAGAAGGCCTGATGGCATTATCTCTACCAGGTTAAATAAATAAATAAAATAAAAAAATATTAATATTTAAATTGTCACTTCAGTAACATGCACTAAGTATCTAATGGCAATGGTGACGATGATGATGATGATGATGACGACGATGACGATGACGATGACTACGGTTGTGGTAGTGGTGGTAGTATACAGCAAATGTGTGGAGGAGGGTAAAATACTACAGCAAATGAAACTAGGTATGAGGATATACAGCCATAAGACACAAACAAGAGCATCAACAGAGCTCAACGATGTTCTCGTCGAGGAAAATGGTTTTTGTGTGTTCGCTTCATGCGGTTCTGTGTTTCCAGTGTTGGAAGCAGCCGAAATGCAGCGCAAATAAAAAGATTTTGCTTGTTATTTATCGACCGGGAGGGGAGCGCCGGGCAAATCAAGGTTAGAATCAAGCTCCACTCCGCCCAGGGCGAAGGCACCTGAACCAACTCTTCCGTAAACTCTGAGCCGTCAGCCAGCCTACAGCTTCTTAACTGGAGTGTCGTAGTTGGTCTAGAATACAAACTATATAAAAGTATAGCCCACGTTTTTGTCTGTTTATGGTATATACAGCTGCTTTGTAACTGACCCAACACAGAGTTCGAGTTTCGATCTCTCGAAGGTCTTGTGGTGGTTAAAAGAATTTTGTGTTAGAATGAAATGTTTTCTTGCACTTTAAATAAAAAATTTCCAGCCTTTAGGAAATCTGGCAACCTTACCGTAGTCACTAAGGGCCATATTCATAGACATTCTTAGTGCGGGCTTCCGGTGGATGATCAGCGAACTAACGTTTTTCGTATTCATAAACCAGTGTTAGCGATGTGATATGATATGAATCCTGTACAAGTAATCAGCCGATAGCCGGGACTAGTTTAGCATGCTCGTAGCGCGGGCTAGCGAAATGTCGATGCATAGCATCCTTAGGGATGAAATTCTGCTGTTCAGATAAAGTAAGTGTGTGCTTTCATATTTGAGAATTTGAGTCGGCGACGCGCTGTTGCCAAATTACGCAGACTTTTAACCTAAATTTTGAATTGAGCATTCACTTTATCACAAAACGCATATTAGTCTCTTTTTATTTATTTTAATCTATCATATTCCTTCCTTCAATATACATAGTTGTTATATTATCTCCACTCTGTGTACATGTCTTAGGTTCTCTTCTTAAACACCGGTTGGCTCTTATACATGGGTCATTAGAAAATTAATGCTAACGTTTGAATGAAAGTAAAACAAAAACAGTCACATTGTTGCAGTGCTCAGAAGTAATCTTCTCCAACCTTTAGAACCCGCGCCATATCTCAGGAAGGCGACGGATGTCATCCGCAGCGTCTTGTTGCACTAATCGCCGAACAGACTCCTCTACTTTGCTATAACGGCCTGTCTGGTTCTAAAGCGAACGCCTCTAAGTGGTAATTTCATTCTCAAGAAAAGGTCAAAATCACATGGGCTAATATCTAGAGAGTGTGAAGGATACTGTAGAATTTCCCAGTTCCATCTGCGCAGTAACAAGGGGCAGCTATATGAGAGCTATGCCATGAATGGACGTCACATTGAATACCTCCTATGAACAAGTGTTCAGATCTCAGAAAGTATGTGTTGTAGGACCCATGTTTATTAAACAATATTTTCTTGCTTTGATGCACAGGCCTACTATGACCTCCTAAAATATTGGATCCTTTTTTTAACATCCTGTATACCTAAATATCTGTGATCCAGTATCTGTTGTCCTGTGAACTAACATGGTGAAGTAAATAAAATCATAACTCACTTGAAAACATTATGACATTGTTAGAAGCATTACGGAAGGAGAAGTTTGTTTGAACAAAAATTTTATCAAGAGATCTGGGAAAAGTGTGAATGCAGATGAACAACGCTTCCAAGAACTGTTATAACACAGGTTCACCCATTATGAAATAAAAACAATTGTGTGCATGCTATTGTCAGTTATTACTCTCCACTGGTTTTGAACCCGCGATGTAAACACCGAAACCATCATACCACCGAATGTGTAGCAGGTACAATACCTCTTCTTTATTTATTATATTTTTGTGGCGTTACTGGCACTTACGAGAACACAAGAGAATGTAATGAAAGGAATTAAGATAAGCCTGTTATGCGCAGTAGGTTGAAACTATTGTAGGCTTATATGCAAGCGGATGCAATTTACAAGATATATGAAATGTGCGTATAATTAATGTTTCGTCTGCTAGCTGTGTTTGCCTGTCCCTAATCTTCTAACAGATTTAATGTCTACTCTGAGTCAAGAGAAATGGCTGGTGATTATATCTGGGGAGAGAGAGAGAAAAAAAAGAGGTGGAAAATAAACCAAACTACAGCTTTTATGTGGTAGTTTAAGGGTATATACAACACTTAATCAACTAGACTTGTAAAGCTATATAAATTGTTTAAAGCCTTTTCATCCCACCGCCTTGTTAACAAGGTACAATTTTTTCGTTTCGTGACTGGTAGCATTCGACAGCAGCCAAATTGCCGCACAAGTTATAAATCGCCTCTATTATAGATATAACAAGAAGATATTTACCATGTTCAATCTAGCCTTAACACGTAGCTGTATATAGCCTATTTGTAGTTATATATTTTAAAGTTTTACATATAACATTACACAGAGTAAGCCAGGACCTCTGCAGCAAAGTCTGAGGTATAATAGGTCTCGCATGAAGGACCATTTTATGTCAGACTACTCATTCTCTCCGACTTTTTGTTTGGGAGGTAAGCACCCAGGTATAAAACGCATCGCTATGTACATTGATTTGAGTGGCAATGTTAACAATGTTCAACTGAACCACGCCCTCTTTTCCTTGACCCTATTCATACATCTGTGTACACTAAGCTTACAAGAAACTTTTGAACCTGGAAACGCCGTAATTTGTTTGTTATAATCGCATCAATTTGTTTGTTATTTAGCGCTAGGATTCTTAGGTAAATAAATATTTTATTTGCACTGTAATAGAAACTCGTAATTGTGTTTTAATTTTCGGACAATATGACCTGAGCATACATTTTAAATTTTATTTCACATAAAAACATATTTTCAATCGTTTTGTGTTACATATTTTCAAATATTCACTTAAAATGCATAAAATTTAAGTTTCCATCAAATAATTTTCAGATTAATCATCATCCGAATGTTCAGAGCAGTTACTTAGACGTGACAACTAGCAACTGTCTCTCGGAATTGACTACAGTGAAACCTCTCATTTACGGACATCGAAGGGACGTAACAATCTGTCCGCATCTGGGAGGTGCCCTTTATTGGGAGGGAGGCTCCCCATTCTAACAGTAAATTTATAATATGCATCCCTTCACGCTTTAAATGAAAGGTACTACTGTAATTTCATTCTAAATACAGTATACTGTATGGACTACTGTAAATTCTTTGCAACTTTAACTACAGTAAATAAGACCGAAAAAGGAAAATACAGTACTGTGCCATGCAATTTTATTCTATGTCTACACTACAGTTATGCAGTACTGTAATTTATAGTTTTGAACTTAAACTTTACATTCAGGTGCCATGTCTCTCGAAACAGAACAACTGATTGAAGTGAAGAGAATAATCTTACTAACCCAATCATATGTCGAATACAATTTCACGACCGCGGAAACCCTGGACCTATCAGACAGGTCAAATTTTATGACTGTTTATCCACCCGCTTCCAGCTAACAAGTAGTAGCCGGCTGGGCCTACGGGACTCTTATTGTCTTCTTTCGTGTTAAGGAATTTCTGTGTAATTCTCAAAATTAAATTTTCCATTTTTGTAACACATTAGGTCTTGGAAACCAAGTTCTGTCCGCAGTCAGAAGGTAAAGGAAGCTTTAGGTCTGTGAAACAGCTTCCTTGTCCGTGTCTGAGAGTGTCCGTAATCGAGTGTTAAATTTATCATTATTTCTATATTATTTCAGTTGGGACATAAAAATCTGTCCGTATTTGAGAAGTGTCCGTATCTTGGGGGTGTCCGTAAGGACAGGTTTCACTGTATCTGTAAACCTGTAGAACTGCAGTCAGCTCTCTCACCACAAGCGATAAGAGATGCCACCACTAAAAAATTGTATTGTAGCAACACATAAACATTGATGTGTCATTTAGGAGTGCCTTGTAGGTTAGCATAACGCTGATTCTGGAAGCAAGTATAATTTAATAAACATCAGCTGCCTCTGTTATCGTTTCCAATCATAAACATGCATATTGTTTCTCAATGGCCAAAGCTCATTATTAGTCTTACCATAAATATTTCAGAAGTATTCTCTTATTTCAAAACATTACATAGGCCTACTGGTACTTGAGTCGAGACCAGATCACTCGGTTGTTAATTTCTGGTGCTGTGAGGTGGTGATTTTCACGGTTACATTTTCTTAGTGTATTACAACAATGCTTAAAGTAAAAGCAACGACAAGACTGTGTTCCGCGATAATCGTCCGCCATTTGTGATGGATAATTTGAGGATGATTCTCATTGTGTGCTGCAATTCTTCAGCAAATAGCGAGATAGTATAATTTATACTACTTGTTTATATTTACATAATATAATTGAAACAAATTAAGAATTTTTCCCTTTTTTGTCAGATACGTTCCCGATTTTTAGCACATAAAAATCAACATTTTTCCGATTTTTATCACTTAAAACCCCGAGCCCTAATTTTGATCGCATCAATCTCCACAGCTCAAAGTGCTTACTGTATCTTGTTGCAGTGGTCATGGCTAGCTTTTAAGCTTAGTGTACGTACAGTGGGTTACCTGAGAATCTGAACAGAGTAACTTATCTTCAAAACACTATGCAACTGCTTATGGAGAATTCTTCTCGCTATGCGAATGAACATGTGATTACAGCATGATAGATCCCCGCCGCACTTCACCGTTGCTGGGCGAGCACATCTCAACAACACCTACGGAAAGCGGTGGATAGGAGAGAGGGATCCGTTGCGTGGCCAGAGCGATCGCCCGACTTAACACCCATTAATTTTTTCTTTGAGGACATGAGAAGAGTTGATACAAGAGAGGAACTGATGTTGCGGATACACGCTGCCTTTGTCCGAATTAACCACAGAGTCCACATGTTGGAGAGAGTTCGATGGCCAATGTTACGATAGCGTCATAAATGCGATGCAGTTCAGGGTGGACACTTTGAATACATGCTGTAAAAGGTATTGGGAATTGTAAGCTGTACATTGAAACCTGGTGTAAACTATATGCCATTAAACTATATAGAAGTAAATTGAGTACCGGTAATTAATTTCGTCATATTCATAAGCTAAGATTGCGTCGGAGAAAATGGGTTGACAAAAAAAAAGGCCATCCGTGCGAGACCTATCATCATTCATAGTTTTGTGCAGATGTTTTGAATCACTGAATATCTTGGATTTTATATGCAGTCACTTTATTTTCAAGATAATTTTGTGATTGTCGAATGCCTGTTTGGAGCGATACATTTTGTTGATACATTGGACAGCTACCATCTACATCCAATCTGCTTACACCCAAGCCACCCATGCCACGAGTAGCTGTGTCGGCAGAAGTGTCCATCATATACAGGGAGAGCATTTTATTCTTACTTCAATTTTTATTGTACCTGAGTTTTTGAATGTACTTCACTCCCACCCCTTCTACTAATAAAGTTCAACCGTTCTCCACGCAGATCCAAGACCGCATATACAGCCATAGTAGCTTTATGTTCAGCGTAAACAGTACGTTCCACAAATATGTTCGCGTTATCCAGTGACGAAAGAGCTTTCAATATTGAATCATTTTCGCACAGGTACTGTCGTCCATTTGCCTACGTCGCATCCCGGTTTCCCCCACCTGCTTATATTCGCCTTTCTGTTAAAGCTAGTGGCTGGGCTGTCTTAGCTCTTTTCTGAGAACATTAATTTCTGTTAGGAATTGGACGTCTACGTAATATTATGCAACTGTTTTAAATAACTTAAATAAAAGGGCCTCGTTAAGTAATTAACTGTTACGTGATTTCCTCCCTTTCTACGACCCTACGACATAACCACTTGGACGGACAGTAGATAGTATGTCTGAGTAATTTTATCTTTTCGAATCGGGCAGAAGTGAAGATTGAATTTACAGTACGTAAGGTACTCTTTTATAGAGTAGGTACGGAATTATTTCACCATGAGTTACTAGTTACGAAGGACGAAACTGGTAATTGGAATTACGTACAATAGTCTATAGTGCGATAATATGCACATTAGAACTGAAGCCTGTATCGAAATGAACGGCCACCATTTAAAAAAAAAATGTGTTTAAATATCCATATTATGATTATTTTCCCATTTAACTTCATTCTCTATATTGTACGCTAATGTGCTGTACGCAGTATACAGTAATATACACTGCATAATGAATACGTCCACATGGACAGCTCAGTTCGAGAGTAAAAACACTCATTGTTAATACTATACTGTATTTTGATTAAACAAAAACCTAATGAAAATGATCAAACTCAAAATCGCGATATTTCCTAGTTTACGTAAATGGATGAACTACTTTTCGTCCCTCCTATACCTAGTAAAGTGATTTGTTTGTAAATTACGCAAGTATCATCGAACTCCAGTCGTGGAAGGGGGGTAGCAAACCGCGTTGATCCAAAGGTATAGCCAGGTTAATATTAAAAATGTTAGTAAAAATAAAATGATGTCCCTGTATAATCAGTAGGCATTTAGATTTTGCGGAGCATTGTCCTATCTTTTGTAGTTGTGAAAACAAATCTGGCAAATCTGGCCCTACCATTTAAATAACTAGATTTCGAGTTATTTGTTAAACGAGGAAATTATTTAAAACCCCGATGAAACTGGTCTATCCCATAAAACTCAGATATTCCTTCCATATCTTTTTTTGAGCATTATAAGTTCTGTAATAAAGAGCAATTTTGGTTGGTCATTTTCTTAATTTATACTATCAATGTTTCAGAAAAAATGGAACTCATATTCTTCTACATAATTATTCTGCTATGTTTAACTTTCAATGTTCTTTGTTTTTCAGTATTGTATTAATGATCGAAATGATTGAATCCGTTTGACCTATATATTTAATTGCTAATTTCATGTTTCAATTTCCATATTTATTAGCATTCAATTGTTTTGTTTCATTAATTTTTTGGTATTTCATAGCATATTTTATTGGCATGTATTTCAAAACTTTCCTGTCTAAATAATTATATATTTCAATTAAACTAAACAAAATTCACGTCAATTTAGATATTGACGGGGAAGTTTAAAACCAAGTTAAATGCATTTTAGGTCTTATCCCTTCACCCCCACCTTCATTTTCAAATTTCAATAGGCACTCCTATATTATGATAATTAGATTTGAAAGAATATTTATATATCTCATTCATTTGTTCTCAAATCTTTTGTTTTCTATCGACACCTGGCAACCTGGATTATTGTCATTCTCAGTTGGTTGTAGAATGGAAAAACAATTTATTTTGAGTAATTTCGTAAATTTAATTAATTAAATTTAACGTTCAAAAGTGTTCTGTTGACTATACAGTAATATAATAGCCTATTTCGAAATTCCTCTACACAGCTTTGTCATATTATCAAGACCAGGCATGTTCAGCGAGTGCATTTCTAGTCTTCAAACGAGGTTGCAACAGTAACGTACAATATCCTGTGCATCTATGCGATTATGAGATTTTGTGTTACTGTTGCACTTCGCTTAAAGGCTAGAATTGCCTGTACTGAATATACCTGATCAGAACCATACATAAATAGCTAATTATAGACTTAGGCTTTTGTTATACTCTATCCTATTTAAATTTTTAAAGAATACGTTTACAATACATAACCATATTTCTTATTATTAGTTTGTTTTACTACCTACGTGAAGTCCACACCTGTGGAGTAACGGTCAGCGCGTCTGGCTGCGAAACCAGGTGGCCCGGGTTCGAATTCCGGTCGGGTCAAGTTACCCAGTTGAGGTTTTTTCCGGGGTTTTCCCTCAACCCAATACTTTCGGTGCTGGACCCCGGACTCATTTCACCGGCATTATCACCTTCATTTCATTCAGACGCTAAATAACCTAGGTGTTGATACAGCGTCGTAAAATAACCCTACGTGAAATAACCTGTCCTTGTAAATATTTTCTTCTAATTTAATGCTCGTATGTTGACCGCAGCGTTCATTTTTGCGTATTCTTTATTCAAGTCTCTGTTTATCACTTTATTAATATATACTCATATATTATTATTATTATTATTATTATTATTATTATTATTAAATCAATATTCTTTTGATGATTTTAAACCATCTTTTCAAACTTGAAAAATGTATGCAATAAACAAGTTGTCTAACAAACTTCTATATATTTTCCAAAGCCTAATTTTTGCATCATAATGGAAGAATTTGTTTCAGAACGGAATAACTAAATTTCATTCTACTTACAATCCACAGCCCCTTAGTTCATCATGATTGCTCATTTTGGTTAAAAATTACATTAATTTCAGCGAAGTTTCTTACTTTATAATAATAAGATAGATTAGTAAAATTATATTCAGAACGTTAATTCTATTAACGAAAACTCTTCAATTTAGTCTGATAGGCGACCAAAAGAAGCTCTCTGATTTAATGAGTATAAGACTTGGGAGAGTTACCATATTCCTAAGTCCTCGTGTTGAAGATTATTTTTCTTTTTATACCTATCTTGTATTTATTTTATATTTACTATGTAACCTCAAATTCCGGATTGAAATATATCCTCAGATATGAAAGGCATAAAGACAGAATGACGAGTGAGTTATTTTCGTCTCCGTGTAGGTGAAGACTCGAATATCAGGGAGCTTTATTTTCAGGACTCATCTTCCCCTCCCTATAGCGCTCCTGGTATTTGATGTCAGTGATGACAGACGCAATGACAGTACTTCTCTTCTGAACAAAAATGAAACTCCGTTGTGTGAAACAATATGAGAGCCGGGGACTAAAGCGCGCTCTCACAGGAGTAATGAAAGATGTGAACGACTCCTTTTCATGTAATATATGACTATAGAAACGAAGAGAATTTGAAAGACATGTGTACGCTTCTAAGTTCTATACGCCAAAAAAAGTGATTCATAACGTAGCACATGATTATTTCTTTAATAGAGTGACCATCAAAGACAACTTCAATTCTATTATACTGGGCGTTCATTTCAAAATTTCCTGATCCAAATAAATATTTAATTCAACTGAATTTAATTTAAACAAAAAAACACGTCGATTTCATATTTTCAGGGGAAGTTTAATACCAGTGTTAATTGCATTTTAAGTTTAAGCCCCTCATCCCATGCCCACCCCTTGATATTTCAGATAACACTCTTACACAGTGTGGTTAAAAAGTCTCAGGACTTTTTGGGGGGGGGGGAGGAAGAGTTAACCAATATTATTTCTGTTTACAGATTCCAAGATATTGACTTTAGAAGGACGTATAGCAATTATTTCTGCTCGTGTAAGAGACAGTTGCGAGCGTAGTTAAACAAAACGAAACATTTTTTTTTTTATTCTTGTTGTGAAGAAAATCCTATGCAGTCCAAAAAGGCTATGGAACCTAGAATCGAAACGGTTCAAGGAATATATACCTTGAAGGCGATGATGATTATGATGATGATGATGATGGTGATTAAGGAAATGTAGAAACAAGGGTAGAGTATGAATTCACTTCTTATACACTTCACAAAGATTTATAGAAAATTGAATCCTTGATTCACAGCATAAAAACAGAAAGATTATTAGTTAGTTAAAATACTACTTTCATTACCTACTGTGTATGATGTATAGCAAGACGGAATGTATTATTTTTATGGTAAGAGTCGTCTATTTTTAATCAAATATTATGTGGCTATGTATAAAATGGTCTTCATTTATACAACCAGCTTAAAAATGACTTTCGTCTTCGGTCAGGTAGAGATACATGCAGTTAAACGATGTTAATATTGTTCAATGTTATCATGCGCTTGCTTTGCAAATAAAATATCGCCTCTGCGGATGTTTATGTGATGTGTGTACATTACAGCGTCCAATAAAACACCCATTTATCGAGCGGGTCAGTTAACTGGATTTTATTGACATGCAGACTAGCTGAACTTGGCTCATTCGCTGCTAACGAATCTCCGGTGTTAGTCTATTTAATTTCAGCTGCTGGTGAAACAAATGACTGACGTGACCGCCTCACCTGAGCTCCATGCTGGTAAAAAGAGCTCAGCTTTTTCTAACAATCAGGGAGTGCAGAGTTAGACGAATTTAAAAACGACGAAATGTTACAGATTTCATGGTTTGGGACATATTGTCGGTGACAGAAAGAGTAAATCTACTTTGACATATATTTGAAATATAGCTGAAAGAAATGTGGTGACACGAATACAAGAATACAATTTAATGCATGCATACATTGTGAGGTTTTTCATATCGTATAATAATAATAATAATAATAATAATAATAATAGTCATCATTTTCTTCATCATTTATTAGAATATGAGAGTCTTTCTGAACGTCCAGCGATGATTGATTAGCATTATAGGACAAATGGGGTTTGATAATGAAGGCCAATCACAAAGTGAAATAAAAACCTTTGTGTGGTTTTCGTTTACATTAGGTGGAAGCACTGATGTTAATGACAGTGGATAATTAATAGTGGTATTTTATTATGAGAGTTGAAACTGATTTTGAAATCTATGAAGATTTTTATTATTGGATCTTGTGTTACTTATTCAAACCTGATAGATTTCCATCTATACTGCGTTTTATAATGTATGACAGGAAAAGTAAACATTGCCGGAAGAGGAGGAGATAAGTGTAATTGTTATTCAACCAATGGCAGAGATGTCATTCAATGCTTGTCTTGAAGTTGGGCGGTAAGCGTTCTACTCTTTGATTGCATAGAGTTCTACCTGAAAAAAACTACTGGTGGGTTAGACGATAAGTTTTGATCATGATCACTTAAATCTAAAGATGAGGGATTTGTGCGGTTTGTCGTCAGGTTGCGAGTGCATAGACGTTATACAGCTGTATGCCCAGTGCCTGTGTTGAGTTCCGACGTAAACGAACTACGCGAAGCATACATCTGAAAATGAGAAATGCAACACTCTGTTAAGTTCTAGCAGATGACAATATACAAATATGAGGAATATGTTGAAACATTAGTATAGTTAGAAGAAGAAACTTACCTTTATGATTCATCCATAGATTCAGAGCCATCACAAGCCGAATTGCATTGAACTACTGCAGACATTCTCAAATTATCGAATGTCAAACGTTGTCATCGATCACGCAAACAGTTTTTGAACTGCGAAAAGCTTCTTTCAACGTCACAGGACGTTAACGGTGCATATTTCAAGTATACTATCCTATCGTCTGATTATTTTGAATTCTTTAGCATGTTACAAATTGTTAAATAGCCCTTATTTTCAGTAGAATGTTTTGCCATTTATTCTTTATTCTCTGTGTGCAGAGGTGTGGAGGTCCTTTCTTGATTCTTTTCTGTCACCTCTTCTATTATTGCTATGCCCTTGGATATTTCCAAACCAGATGTTTCTAACTGTGTTATGCTTTCCAGTATCGTTCCGTGATTTTGGTATATGAACTTTATATCTTCAAATAGTTTAAAGGTTATAAGAGATTTGGCAGTATTAATGGCAGATGCATTTTCAGTACTTAAAGCATCAATTACTTTTATAAGGTGAAGTGTAATTTACTGCATAATATGAGACAGCCTCTAACCAGGTACCCCATCTTGTAATTACTGGTTTTGCTGAAAGGCAATACCTGGTGCAATTTCTCGAAATTGTTGTATCCTTCCAGGCGCCTTAAGAAATATTTCCTTCATTGCAGATATGAAGGTGTCAACATCACTAAACATAGCACGGATCTCCTCAGCCAATCTATCAAGTCCATGAATATGTAAATAATTTTCTTTTACCGTGCTTTTATTCCGTTTGCTGCCTTCACCATATAGGGGGCAGCATCGGTAACGGACAGTAGTACGTCTTCGTATCTGACCTCAAGAGGCCATAAAAGGCACAAAACATTATGAAACAAGACTTCAATAGAATTATGATTCACTTTATCCAAAACCTCGGTAATCAATAAAAAGGTTTTACCTGGACCGTCTCTTGATAGTACACCTACAATTACGTTTACCACAAAAATGTCTGTTACATCGGTCGTTTCATCTATTGACACCCCCCCATGTTTTGTTACCGTTGACAGATCTTCTAATATAACCCAATGTATTTTCATAGCAATCAGATAAGTAGTCTTTACGGAGAGTTGTCCGATTCCGAACGCGCTGCTTGTTATATTTTTCCAAAAATACTCGAAAATGGGGATTGACTACTTTACTCAACAGAATATTTGCTTCAATTATCATCGCACATACATCCTTAGCAAATTCTGATTTTGTATTTGATACTGATTTTGATGCTGAGGGAATCACCACCTTTAAAGCGCGTGCAATATTATGTTTATGTTTTCTGCTCTTACAATGTATTTCTACGTAATACTTCCTGCATATTGTAATTTCATACTCACATACTGTACATACAATTGTGTTTGCTTGGATGCGCAACATATCACTGCTGTATCTCAGTAACAAAGTATTTAATTTCACATCCTTTGTTTGCTTAGTTTCCGTCACTGTAGGTAACTGCTGTTCACCACTGCAGTGCATTGGACTGTGAAGGCCTGTGTTCGTTTCGTGTTGTTATCATAAGACGGCAGGTAGGCACATGGATAGCGTGTAGTTGGATTTCGTTTGGTTGCACTGGCCGTAGTTGTTCACCTGTCTGCCCACCTTTGCTCCCTGTCGAGCCAACGTGTTTTTCGTGCCGCGCACAAACCCCTCATCTTTACTTATATCTAACAAATTGATCAGCCTAATGGACTTTCAAGGCAATCACTTTTATCAGTTTCACTGTGCTTCCATCTAGCGACTGCAAAAGGAGTCATGTTATAACCCTTATGGAATTACGTGGAGCAACTGCACTTCCATCTAGCGGTCGCTACCAATAAATGCCTTTTCGATGATTGAGGCTCTTGCGGTTCTAATTTTATATTGCCATTTCATAACATGGAAATACCCAATCTTGTATACTTTATGTGATCAGAAGATTTGCATGAGCCTCAGTGTTGTTACAATAGATGACAAATTAACACAGCCAACACATTCGTTAATTCTTGGTCCATCTGTTTAAATTTCATACGTATGCATATCTGCAGAATTGTGAGATTGATATCGATCGTGCTGTAGTCCAGGGTGCCCTGCAGTCAGAAATGCGATGTGTATTGTGGATCAAATGGCAATTCTTGAAATGTGGTCTTGCGATTACATTTTTTGTCGCATACTCCTGCTTTGTAGCGTCCGATTAAGTGAAGTGGCTCTATACCAGCAATGACCAGCACCGCATTTGTTGATAATGTTCGATATCCTCTGTAGATTCGTCGATCATATTCTCTTTGGATTTTTAAGAGTCTGTTTTGAGAATATTTTTTGTGTAGAACTTCATGGATAATTTAGTTATTTGTTTTGTTTAGTTTTAACTAGAAATAAAATCCATGAATGATTAAAAAAAGTTTAATTTATAGTTCATGTTCTCTTCTATGAAATTTGGACGTAAATTGTATTTTGTAAAAGTTTGAGTTCCGTCACTGAATCTTCTATAAATATGTGATCCTGATGTAACCGTCTCTGCTTTTAAAAATAAACAGTAAGAAGAGGGGAAAAATAGCTTTCTTTCCTGTTTCTTTTAGCCTTCAGAACTCGTATAATATAATAGGAGGCAATTAATGACAATAATATATTATTAGGGGGAAAGGAAATGGACAGCCTACCCAATTATCTCCTGGCCTAGTTGTCTCATAAGCTGTCTTCTTGGTATCATTTGAGAGGTTCAGAAACTGTCTTCGGATAGTTGACTAAACAACAACAATAAATAATTGGTATTGTTGTTTAGTTAACTGTTCGAAGAACAGGTTTGATACCAACAAGACATCACTTATGAGGCAACTAAGTCAGGAGATAATACGGTAGTGTGGTTAGTTTCTTTTCCCCTCCACTGCGTACATCGCGAATTAGCTACATATTTGGTATTACTGTCTCATAAATGTAACACGATTCAGTAGTTTCTCGTGGTCCTCTGCATTACTGCAGTGAATGTTAATGATGGAAAAATCTTTAACACCAATAAAATAAAATACGAATATGTTAAATTTGCGTAATATTTCTTTTAACAATCTAATAATGTGACGGGATGTACTATCAACTCATAAATAGCGTTTGTGAGACTTGGCATTAGACTTCAATGTGATGCGGATACCGTGACGTGGGGTCCACACGACGCCACGCCTTTATCTGAGACAACACAGGACTTCGCATTGATAATGGGCAAACATCCATGCACAATGTATAACTAAACTTGTGACCTGGCTCCATACAGCTTCAAAACAGCTTCCTAACTGTTGCGTACACGAGAGAGGCTAACTTTGTAATTAGCGTGTGAAGAGAAATAATGTACTCTTTGTCTTGAGAGAAGTTGAGTTTAACTTACAACTGAATAACACTGAACTTTTGTAATTACAAATATCGTTGTTAGAGAGCGGAGATCTTTCTGTAGTGTGTATTGATCTGAAACGCACGATACAACATGGAAATTACAAGAACTAATTGATAAAGCAAGGTACAAAATCCATATAATTCACACCTGTTTGAAGTTTCAAATATTAGCTTACACTGGAGGTTTCCTGCGGTTTCGCTTCCTTCACATTGATAGAACGTTCTGAACTTAGTTCAGTTTCTCCTTCAATTCTTGTATAAATTGCACTGCGAGCACTTCCCTTTACGTCATCAGTGTCTAAACTAATAGTCACAAAATATATACCTGTTTTACCCGAAGCGATCAAGAGGGATGGTAATGTAGGGAAATTAAATCTATTTTTACACTGTCAAAATCGGACTTGCAAAGTGTGTGGGTTCTGAACTCGGAATTGACTATGTAATGCTTTGTAACATTGTTTCACACTTTCACTTTCACTAATGGGGTGCATCGGAATATGTCGTTTGATCTGCATTAATGACGTCAGTACTTCGAATCTAATAATGAGCCAACTGTCTAATTTTTTTTTAAATTTTTAAGTGTTTATTGTATTAATTTTTAATTCCTTCGTAGGATGTACCTTCTTTAGTTCCTCATCAAGATGAAGTACAGTTTCCCTAGAAAAGGATGAGACGATTGAATATTCCAAAGTCTCAGATGTAAGACACTGCGCATGATCAGAGACCAGAGCACTGATACACAAGACAACGAATATTGAGTTACTTAAATTCAGGCTATTTGGTTTGTTACTAGCATCGTTCCGAAATTCACTTCAAAAACTGCAAAAAATATGATAATATTACGTAAATAAAAGACAAATATATACATAAATCGTGTAGTTAAATCGCCAATGGACCTTCATGATTAGATCGACACTCCGCACAGAAAGTAAAGCTTTCGTGTCGTTTCAATAGCTCAGACGCTAAGACTTTTGCGTCTCGTGTAGAAGAGTGCGAGCTCGATTCCTAGTCTACACAACGATTTTTTTGTCTAAATAACTTTGAAATAGCTGAATAACGTTGAAATAGAATTTTAAAAATTCCTCAGATTAAGTGTTAATGATCACAGACAATAGAAAATTACAAGTTATAATATTGTAAACGTTAATCTAATGAATGCATTTATACATACACACATACAATGTAAATGCATATATATTAAAAACTAACAATTAAAATGAAATTAAAAAATATTCCTAAGCCACACAGACAAACTTTTACAAAGGTTTAGAGTCCTCAGGCTATGTCATTTGTTGAGTAGTTATTACAATATTTTATTAGTAGCTTTCCCATATGTGTAAGAAATGCACTCGCACAAAACAATTTTTGTTAAAAGTGTGGTATTTGGATTATTTCAGTCTCATCCCTTCAGTTGATTTTAACTATTTTATCTACGTGTTTGCAATAGTGTTTAATTTAATGTGCATTCAATTTTATTCATGTTATGATTGAATGAAAAAGCACTGTTGTTGTTATTGACTAATTACATATATTAATACTAATTATTAAGTGAATCTGTTAAGTAACCAGTTTCAGTATCTTTTGCAATATCCTGAATGTTTAAGTTGTCAATAATATTTCTGTACTATATAGTATAAGACATTAAAAGAATTTGCAGTAGATTTGGGATCCTCTACTTTACAATCACTGGTTTTAATGAAAAAAATATTTTCTTTCTTAGAGTATCTACAAGTTTAATTTTAATAATATTCCGAATAGCTTTAATTGCATTATCTGAATGTTGTAATTTTCTATTCAAATGTATTCTGTTTCCCTCTTTCATAATGTTTGATAAATTACACCGTACTTCTTGGAGTATTTAAGAACATGAGGATCATTACATTGCTACTCAATACATATAGATTCTTATTTTTAATACATGAGATTTTTAAGTCCCTGCGTTATCTATATGTTTTTACTTTTGGATTTTTTCACAACATTGAGTGGAGAACATCCACTAAAGTGATTCTGAAATTAAAGTGAAATATACAATACATTTATTCTTAATATCAGTAGTACCAGTATCATATAGGTTTTTCCAAGATTCATTTTGTAGACATAAATGTAAATAGTCACTAGATACAGCATTTACGACCCTTTTTTAGTTTTTAAATTAATATTTTGAAATTGTTCAGTGACATTGGAAACACTTAGGATTTGTTTATCATGTTCAGACAAGCCATTGATTATAGGTTCTGTCGAATAGGAATTCAGTTTAATTCTGTGTACAAAACTTTTATCAATGGCTGTGTTACTTCAGCTTGTATGCTGGTGGGAAAATGAGTCTACGACTAAGGTTTCCAGTTTCAAGGAGTGAATTTAATTTACTTTTACGGAAAAGTTCCGAGAGATATTCTATGTTTATGTCACTACAGATCACAAATTCCATATGAGATTTCTAAAATCTTTTCTTTACAAATTCAATGTTGGCTATAAATATTAATAAATAATGTAAGAAATATGGATGATTGTAGTTAGAAGTCTGATTTACATGATAAAAAGCAAGAAGTTACATTCCGCTGCAAGATTCGAACTTTCGATGTTTGGTTTTGTCGTCCAACGCATAAGCAAGGACCTATTCAATGCTTATGTTAATAACCTAGAATTTAGCTGTAGCAATGTGGTGTCATAACTTGGGATTTGTTTACTTAATGTAATTAGATTTAATTTGATTAGTTTCGCAACAATAATTGGACTTCTGTTATATCATGTTATTTAAATATTTAATTTAGGGTTGATTTATTAACTCTTACTGTGCAAGATGCCCCTTGTTTCAATAATTCTATATCACGCTAAATAGTCATTGTCTACACTAAAGTATTATCGTCATCCCTCATTTCTCATCCTAATGGCGAACCGACGTGACATGAGACAGCGAGTTATAGCTCTAGTTGAGGCTGGATATGGGGCTAGATCTGCTGGCCGTTTGGTCGGTGTTCCTGGAAGTACAGCCGCGAGGGGGTTCATCGTTACAAAATTCAGGGGATGTCGAAAATCGCCCTATTCCTGAGCGTCCGTGGATTTCTTCATTGGAAGAGGATGCTCTCTTATTCGAGACAGTTCGACTGGACCCCTTTCGGACTGCTAACGAAATAAGAGCAGCATCTAACTTTCCCGGTTCTTCATAGATTGTGATCAGCAGGTTGAGGAACCGCGGTATTAGGAGCCGGAGGGCTGCGCAAATGGAAATATTGGGGGAAGCACAAGCTGTTAACCATCTTGCCTTCGGTACCAATCGAGTGGATTTCGATTGGAGAAATGTATGATGGTATGTGGACAAGATTTTAAGTTAACGGGTCTCTTTTTGTGTTTTTATGATTTTTGTTTCAGGAAGAATACTTTTAACTTCCAAGTAAGATTTATTTATTTTTTTGACGAGGTTCAGCCCACTTGTAGACCAAAAAATTTGGCATAAATTATTCCATATTTTTCGACAAATCATACAGTCGAGGAACTCTGAACAAATTAATTACACCTCAATAAAAAAAGAGTTTTACCTGGGATCGAACACGAAACGTCTCGGTTATACGGTGGAACCGACACGCTACTATATGAGCTACCGAGACAAGACAGTGACAGCCGCCGTCCAGAATGTAGATCCGATAGCAGGCATTTGCCATTCGGTACAGAGAAGCAATGATATTTTGTTACCCGAGCTATGTTGTGAAATCCTGGCCTTAAATGGCTGTCATCTTCGTGATCCTTATTCTGGTCCTTGTTCTTGTGGTCCTTGTAACAATTCTTGTTCTATTTGTCATGGTACTTATCGTTATACGTCGATATCGAGTGAACCGCGCTGTAGAACTTCAACTTCCGACAACCAAGAATCGTCTCATTCTTTTTAAGAGTAACTGTACATCTTGAGGTATTGATCTCATGTTTACTATATTATTATACGAATTAAATAGAGATTATTATCATTATCATTATCGTCATTATAATCACTATTATTATTATCCTCTCATGACTTTTTTATATTACAATTCATTTTGATTCTTCAGATAAATCAGTTCAAGACTATAAATTTGTAAGAAATATGAGTCGACCTTCATATAAGATCATCGCATGTACACAATGATTACGAATCCAAAACGGCCAACATCAAATTGGCATATTTTAAAACGCATCAATATGAATTAACATTGCACTCATATCATCTCACAAGTACATAACACAAGTCAAGAATCATCTGATAAACAGTCATACATAGAAGATTCCGACAAAACAAATTGTATTACATACAAAACTTACACTATTACAACATTGTAAATATTAAATACATCATCAGCAATACTTGCATAAAATTCACGTAAACTGTATCACATATACATAAGTACAAACTTTTTATAGTTTTTCCATTTTATATACTGTATTAATAGTGATATGCAACAAACACAAAATATGTAACGTGAGTAATAGTGATATGCAACAAACACAAAATATGTAACGTGAGTTCTATGTATTTTATATTATATTTTATTTTTACATTTTCGGAAAGTCAGCAAAATCCATATACAAATCAGTCAAATTGAACACGTTTCTTGCAACGATATTAGACTCTCATTAAATATTACTCATGATTTAATCATTTTAATTTATTGTTATGTTTATCACAGTGAATACTATATTGGACTTACGTTTTAGATATCGTTATAACGTTTGAATATCTGATGATGTCGTATAGCCGAAAACGTTCATATATTTTATTTAGTACAGTGTATTAGCAAATATTAATTTGCATAAAATGATAAATCATATGATTGAGAAACTTTAAATAAATTTATAACCCTCATAACTTTGCCAGTGTCTATTGCAATCTCAGTTCATGGTATCTTGTATAGATCTAATAGTTATGAAGTATTCTTTTACTTTCATGTGTGTACATTATTTCCGTTCTCGTTGTCGTTTCCGTTCGCGGTTTATTGTGAACCAGCCTTTAGTATCCTCGGGGCGAACACTCTGCACTGCGATCATTAAGTCGACGAAACATTACTAACTGGGACCGGTCTGCATAGGAACTCTCTCTATAAAATATGCAGGGTGGAAGTGATATAGTTATGTAGATTGAAGGAGGCAATGGAATACGTTATAATCAGGCCTCAGTCCAGGGTACGGAAACGTATGAAGTTACGAACGCACGGACGACTGTGTTTGTAGATCGAGGGAAATGAGAAATGGAGAATGAAGTGAGTTCATACCTCAACCTGTAAACATTTAGTCACAATACGGTACAAAATAAATTTTCACGTTTACAGAAATAATACATATTTCTAGTACCGGTACATAAAATAATTGCTTAACATTACATATCTTGTCTCAATTTATATTATACTGTACTATACGTGTTTTAAAAATATAAAATAATAATTTTCTTTGTTTGAGAAGAAAAGGAGAAAAATGTATAGCATATACAAGACAGTTTTTTACAATTCATTGCACCAAATTACAAGGCACATTCGGAATGTATTAAAAGAGCAGCGTATCCTGTTTTCACTCAGAATAACGCTTGGAAATATTTATTTTCGACCGTGTTTAAAGGAATGTTTACATGTACCAACATTATACAGAAATCTCGATTAAATCGTTTTGATTTTCTACGTTGGATTTCGTTACTGAAGACCTGTCTTGACTGTGTAATTTTATATTTTGCATGTGCCTTTTACTATTATAGTGTTTCAAACAATCGAGTTCTATTTGTCATATAATTTTGCATAATTTGTAAAATGCAATGTTTTTTTCCTTTATAAGAAACTATTGCTTTCCGGACTATTCTATAAATTCGTCCTAAAGGGAACGCTTGGTGCTCTTAATTTTTGACATGTTCCTCAGTAGCGTGAATTATAAAATTAAGAGTAAGAAAAATATATCTGCATAAATAATTAACTAAATGAATCAGTTGTGTTAAATGAAATCAGATAAAATATACTTCTTTACTCTAGAATCTCAAGTATGTATTCGTACGGACCCATGCCAAGCAGCAATAAGACGATGATGCACTTCGTTACGAAACCAACTGTACCCGCGCAGTACTACCCCACCCCACGGGTCATGACTTAATTTTTACTCCGAGCGTTCCAAACTTGTGTGTGGTAACTCGGTGACCCAAGACCGAGGCTTCATTATAATAAATAAGAAAACCTATAGGGTAAAGATTGGTAATACTGTGATATGAGTAATATTGTGATAGTTTTTTTGAGAATTTATTACAATTTTACTGAGCGAGAGGAAGATCGTTTTTTGTGTCAACATATTAAGGGAATGTTTGTGGACAAGTTTCTGCACAAAACCGGTCCTTCTCTCGCTCAGTAGAATTGTAATAAATTCTCAAAGAGAACTATCACAATATTACTCGTATCACAATATTACCAACCGTTACCTGTATGTGTTTTGCGACTAAATGCATAGTTAATTAGAAAATGACGCTGAAACTCTGCGTAGTTTGGTAACAGCTCATCACCGGCGTGCCTCCTCAACCCTTGGCGATGATCTGATTACCAGTGACCAGTGTTGCACGTTACTAACACTTGACATTCGCGTAATTGAATTTTATTGTACTCGATAATTTTAAATGAAATTAAACAGTAAACTCTATCGAAACAATGTTTTAAATCTTACATACATTAGACAGCTGCATGCATTTTAAGACTCCTGGAATTAGTAATACCGTTTTGCGTAAAGAAAAACTTCGTCTGTAACCATGATATATAGTAAAGAATCTACATTCTGTATACACTGATTACATAGCCACTCACGGAACAACACACGTGAATGAAATCATGTGGTAATAGACATTGTAAGTGCTGGATGTGATATGGGCGAAATTTATTGTTCTGTAATAAATGTTCTTATACCAGTTCAATATGATACTCTAACCCATGGGTGTCCAAACGCTTATAGAACCAGGAGATATTGCACGTCAAGCATGCTCTGCCAAGGTCAGTAACTTTCCATATAAAATAGGAAAAACGACTTTAAAGAATATGCGCTGCGGGTTGCTTACACCAGGGATTACCTCGTACGAGTTACAATTGGACATATTATATGCCCTAACCTCACGACCAATATCTCAGCTACTATGATCTGCATTTTGTTATACCAACTTCAACATTCCATTCTCCCTGTTGACAATTTCATCAGAACGTTTATCACCACAATTAAGAAAACCAGGTATTACACTTTCAGTGTCGCGAATACGCTGAAAAACGTACTTTGGACATTCCTACTTTGAATTTTTGTCATACAGTCGCCGAGGGTCTTTAGATTATGTAGAGATATTTCAATACACAGTTACTACGTATTTGCGTAAGAAAAGAAGAAATTGCACTGGTTGGAAAATCAGGTTAACTTCCATCCCTGAATATAAACGCATAGGCTACTCAACGGCCGGGCGTCCAAGGAATTCTCTTCCCTTCGAATACACACACTAACTAAATTCAGGTGTAAATCGCAGCTTTCCGTCCCGAAGTAGTAACAAGAGCACAGTTTTCAGACAATGATATTATCCAATAACGATACCTGTTAATCATTTATTTAATATTATTGAAAAATTGCAAAGGAATAAATAATTTCCCATCAGTAATCAGTTTCTCTATTGATAACGATATGTCACAGTCGTACGGATTTTTAGGCCCGATTATCGAGTAAATCGTGTTAACATTTGAGGGGGAAAATTATTTTTTTCTGAGGAAGTACAGTTACGGAATTATATTCTTTTTTTTTTCTTTTATTTAATACTTTACACTTGAGCTACGTTAGGCATTGCAGCCCGAAAGAGCAGAAGCTCGTGCTCGGGCGCAGTTCAGATCAGTTATACAAAGTATATCACAAAATTAAGAGACTTCATTGAGCACAATAACATTAATAAATGGTGTAATATTACAGCATGTAATAATAGGGTCTACATACAAATAGAAAATACAAATTACATAAACATTAGAATATCAATTTTTAACTCAGCTTAAACAATTAAATAATTAATCTGATTTGTTTCTTAAATCTATGTGTGTTAAGTGTACTTAGCTCAGGGTAAGCTCTAATTAATTCATTATATATTTTGGGTCCAAAATTTCTGCTGTGTTTCAATCCAGCAGTTGTGTGGCATTTCGGAGTATTTAGAAAGAAACTGTTATTTTGTCTCGTATGGTATTCGTGAGGATCAAATTTAAATTTATTGTGGTTTTTATGGAAGTAAATCAGCAATGTTTGTTTATAAATTTGTTCTAGACTTGATTCACCAAATTCCTGAAAAATTAATTTTGTTGGGTAATCAAAAGGTTTATATAGACAAATTTTGATAATTGTTTTTTGGAGCAAATTTAAAGGATGGAGAGTCGATTTTGCCATTCCTCCTCAATCTAGAATACCATACTGAATTATTGATTGAAACAGAGCTAAGTACACAGTACGCAGAACATAAACAGGTAAATAAGAGCGTAGAATGGAAAATTTGTGGATTGTTTTACGCAATCTGTTACACAGGAAGGAGATATGCTTGTCTCATTTTAAATGTTGGTCAATAATAATGCCTAAATATTTAACTTGTGAGGATATACTCAAAGCGTTACATGAGCAAATAGGTAGATTACAATCGTCTATTGTCACACTTCTGTTATTATTCATTTTTAGTTGCTCAAGGCCACGTGATGTTAATGAAAATGGAATTAATTTTGTTTTAGAAATGTTCAAAGAAAGTAAGTGAGCATCCAGCTATTCTTTAATAATGTTAATACCACTATTAGAATTTTGATAAGTTTCATTCCAACTCGAACCGCTAAATATAACCACAGTATCATCAGCATAAGAATACAGAGTACCAGAATATTTCTCAATGTCAATTTTAAGTAAATCGTTGATATATATTAAAAACAAAACAGGACCTAAAATTATCCCCTGAGGTACACCTATATCAATGTTACGTGATTTACTAAGGTCATCATTTATTTTAGTTGCTTGAGTTCTGTTACTTAAGTATTGGTAGCAGCCTTCCTCTATGTAGGCAATAAACTTTGCAAGACTGTCCACAAGTAGCATATATTTAGGCGCTTTTATTTACTGTTCATGCGCAATGCGTTGTATCTGGAACTTCGTAAAATTAGATGGCCCAAATTTTGTTTCTGAATCTGTAGATATTCAGTTGTGACAAATATGATACTAGAATTTTCTGCTGAACTCTACCCAAATAGTAAGCTGTTAAATATGCACAGTTACATTACTTCCACATGTGTTACATTACTTCCACTAGCCGGCCCGGGTTCGATCCCCGGCGGGTCAAATTTTCATGTAAAATTTCTACCTCGGGACTAGGAGAGATGGCGGTGCACAACTTCTAATCACTAGACTGTGCACCAATATGCCTGGGTTAAATCCCAAATATCTCCGCAGTATGTACATGAAGAGAATGCATATGTCACTGTTGATAGTGATTCGTCCGTCGGATGGGGACGTTAAGCCTTGCGGCCCCCTTGGTGCTATTAAACAGGAGTAGGCTACGTGCCGGCACCGGGTTTCCCCTCCTCCCATCCTCATCTTCATTATCATCACTCATCCCATACATTACACTTACACGAACACTTGCACATACACTCACCCTAATACACGTTATAACTCTCCACAGATACACATCATGTACTGTACAGTGTGATCCGCCGAAGTGGTGCAGTAATAGCTGGTTATCGCAACTAGATTTCGCTACCCATTGTAGCCTTCCAATGCAACACGATATTGGTGGACACCGATCCCATGCACTGGCCGAAATTTCTTGACAAAATTTCTTTCCCCATGGGGACTCCAATCAGCGCGCATTTCGTAACAAACTCAACGTAATGAATCCGTCATGACCAGGCTTCGAAACTTTGGGCCCGATACAATAAGTTTACTGTCCTTGTACTATAGGTTGTTGACCCGCTGCAGGTAGTGAAAGGTAGAGATGTGTTGAGGTAACAACGTTACTCTTTAGAATAGAGTACGGTAGTATAGGGAACACACACATATGTACATTCTGAAAGTAAATATACATTACACAATGACAATGTCAAAATAATGTGAAAAGCATTTATTATCCTGTCTTTTATAAGCATTTGTGTTTAATTATACACAGTGTTAATGGTGGAAATAAACACGTAGCAATTTTAATGTCTTCATTTATCCTATTGGTCGTCTTTAGGAAGTGCAGTTACAGTACAGAATTGCAATGTACTACAAAATACATTTTCAGTGTCTCAAACTTAAATCTTTTTCAGTTGTCTACCAAACACAGTTTGTACTGTGAAAACATGCGCTCTACGTCGCATGACGTGATAGGAGTAAAACGAAAAAATCTAACATCATTGCAGTCTCTAAGAGACAGTCCTTTATTCTCGGGTGACTCTATGTCCACTAATTTGCTGTTTATGTTACACAATGCTCCATGTCCGTTATTTTTACATAAAATTGATTTCCACTTCTGTTTTACACGTTCAATAACCGGTGTACTTGGTGCCTCATTAATTCTCTGTGTCATTTCCTCAACTAATTTGAGGGCTTCCGGCATCTCTTGCTCTGACTTTTCTTACCGTGTAATAGTTTCAGACACAGTTTGAAAATAGGTTTGTATGAAAACCAAATTATTCATCAGAACCTTCAAATCCAGAGCGTTTTCCTTTGCGTATTTGTTGGCATTCATTCTGCAGTACCCCCACCCACTGTACGCTTTACCACTATACTCAGTACGCCGTTATGCGGATTTCCCACTGAACTGCTCTATCGGGTCCGAAGTCTCGAAGCCTGGTCATGACGAATAATTTTGGATGGTAATATAAACTGACGACTTTTTTCTTTGCGGGAGTTAATGGAGTATTTTGTCCAAATTCCTTTCGTTGGGAGGGTAAAATATTGAACATAGTGTAATAACTGAGGACTTAAAACATAAGGAGGATATCGAAGCCACCGAATCATGAACATTATCACTTTTCATGTTCCAAGTAATTTCCACTGCATCAACTCGGCAGTGTAACCAACAGTGCCGCTGAGAAACATTTAAAACAGCGTTGACAATTAATCGGTTTCCTTGGTAGATCTAGCGTTTTTCAGTGTTAATTTAGCGAGTAGGCTAAATTTTAAGAAATTTATATTGATGATATAAACGATTCAGTGTCTTTTTTTAAACATTCACAGCGGCAAAAAATCCTATTTTACATTGAAGATATAGTAATATAGCGACTTCTGCACTGTTTCATTGCTTGTTATTAAAAATCGGGTTGGTAACACAATATAAAATATTAGTTACATTGCCAACAACCAGTTTAGAAACTGATAGGTATTTCTTGACCTTAAAAGTAATGAATGAGTGAATGAGTGAATGAATGAATGAATGAATGAATGAATGAATGAATGAATGAATGAATGAATGAATGAATGAATGAATGAATGAATGAAGTACATTTATTGAGCCTGTACGGCTCGTGCACAGTTTGCATTTTCAAAGAAAACAAAAATAATACTACTAATAATAAAATAGTAAAACAACAATAATTGTTGTTATTACTACTGTTATCATTAATTATCACAATTACAACTAATGTAACTTCATTCTGAATTTCAGAAAAAAAAATAATAAAAGAAATGTAAGATATGAAAGAAAAAACACAGTGAAACGTACAACAACTCAATTCAATGCCATATTAAAATTCTACTAAATAATCCAAATAATAAATATGCAGGGAAGACAATAAAACATATACACACGCAATAAAAAAACAAATAGAAAAAACATAATAAATACGAATAGAACATTATCCCCTAATTACCTTATTCGAAAAGTAATAAATACATTATTTAAGGAACGGCATTGGAGAGGACAGACTGAAACCACTCGGAATGTTGTCAATGGAAAACACAATGGTAGCTGAAATTACTGACTTCAGTAAACTAGTCATTGACCAGTTCTGAAAGAACAAAGAAGCACCGAATGTAATTCCACTTGAAATAAGTAAGGTAAAGGCATGTTATAATTGTTTTTCACTCGAAAATATAGAATTTAAACTGACAACTTAACTTTTATAACTCAGCTCCTCCATGATTAATCCACAAGCCGCCACTGAATATGTGTCACTCTGCAGTCTACATTTTCGCAGTAATTTTTCTGCAGTTTACTGGTTCTCTCTTGTATTATGAGGGCGCCACTATATTGAAACGAGGGATAATGCTTCTGCTTTCGTTTCCTGATAGGTATGACATGTTTTTGTTCGCTGCTCAAAGGTTAAAGTTGAGTTTAGCTATTCCATTCTTTTATCCCGATCAAAAACTCCTGGTACTAAGAAATTTGGTAAATTTTCACTGGATTTGGTACTTTAATCGCCAACTTTAAAACTGTTTTATAACCTTCCACACGTGGTACTCAATCTCGTTCTCGTGATGTAATATGTGCCACAAACCAGCTAATATTGATTCAGAGGAGAAACAATCTCGTTGCATACAATCAAGCATTGAATGAATATGTGTGTGTGTGTGTGTGTGTGCGTGCGAATAAGTACTAATTCAAAGTATGAGATCTTCCCATCTGAAGATAAAGTTGTTAGAAGGAAAGGACAGTTCCACTTTAAGAGAATTTCCTTTTAAATATTGAGTACTGTAGACAAAACGGAGTAATTGCATGAACTGTTTCTTGGGTGCATTGCTGTTTCAAAAAGGAGAGGATATTATACAGGGCGATTCACGAGGATTTACCGTCTTTTACGGAGCTTATTTCCGAAGATATTGAGTAAAAAAAAGTCATATAAACATTTGTCCTACTCTCAATATTTTGAGAATTACATTGATTTGAAGTTGTTTGTAAAATACATTATTCTTGAGATTTAAGGGTAAAAGAATCTCACAGATAAAGAATGAACTATTCTGAAGTATCACTGCTTTAATTAGCTAATAATCTGAAGCTAGAAATGTGTTGTGAATTCCATAGTTGCTTCGTACAGAATTTATTTTTTTTTTTTTAGCTACAAGATTACATTTTCTTACGTATTTATCACAACACTTGTTATAAATCACGCCACTCTTGTAAATTCTTTAAGACTGTTCATTAGGATGCATAATTAAACTGTAAAGAATCAAGTTCCTAAAGTCGTATGATTTGTAACAATTTTTGTGATAAGTGCGTAAGAATGATGTAATTTTTAGTCAAGTATTGAAAAACTAAATCTGTACAAAACAATTAAAACACATTTAGAGTTTCACAACATTAGCTAATTAAAGGAATAACACTTCTGAATAGTACATTCTATATTTGTAATATCATTTTACCCTTAAAACTAAAGAAAAACGATATTTTACTAACAACTTCAAATTAGTGTAACTCTGAAAATACTGAGATTAGAACAAATGTTTATATGACTTTTTTTTTTTGCTCAGAATGTCTTCGGAAATAAGCTCCGTAAGTGACGGTAAATCCTCGTGAATCACTCTGTATGTGTGTGCGTGCGAATTAGTACTACTTGAAAGTATGAGATCTTCCCATCTGAAGATAAAATTGTTAGAATGAAAGAACAGTTCAACTTGAAGAGAATTTCCTTTTAAATATTGAGTAGAGTAGACAGACGGAGTAATTGCATGAACTGTCTCTTGGGTGTATTGCAGTTTCAAAAAGGAGAGGACATTATATACAGCACAAGTAGAGAGCTCATACTTGTTGCATGTGGCGTAATGGAGATGCCTAGACACGCAAATGCATATTGAAAGCTAGAGGTATTCCAAAGGGAGAACTTAACCGATAAATATGTTTTTCTTGTGCATCAAAACCTATTGTCATCGCAAGTATCGTAAAATATAACTTATTATTGTGTCATTTTACTTTCTATTATACGAAGTACATAAAAACGTTGGCCTACAGCGTATATCAAATTCGAGCTTTCAAGTAACTAAATTTATTCGACATTCCCGACATTGAAACGATGTTCAAAGTACCTAGGAAATAGATTCTATACTATTGCTCCTGCTACCATTCTCATCTGCCCATAATATTACCATTAATTTATTGGAATAGAATACAAAATCTCTAATGGTTAAATTCCATTACATTCATATTATTTCCATTATAGCGATACATTTTATATATAGATTTTGATCTTTCTAGCATAGTTGCATTAAACTATTACCGGTATTAAATTAATTATCATCACTTAACTAAGTAGCTAACTCAATTATAATTCTTTATACTGTATATATTGCATACAGATTGAATTAAATCATATTAGTTCATAAATAATTAATTATTCAATAACTCTTCTCGGGTTCTCAGCCAGGTGAGTTGGAGATTTGCTTCCAAGCTTTCGATGGCTAGCTCTGCCATCTTCTTCAGGGACATGTCTATCCGGTATACGAGGTGCATCCAGAAAGTAAGTTTCCCGATTTTTCCCCTTGAAAGTAAACGTAATTAGCAGTGTCAAATGCACATGCGTAACAGATCTATGACGTATCAATCATATGCCAGCCGGACAAGTCCCGCCTGGTGCCAGTAGCGTAGCAGCAGTGGTCCAAAATGGAAGCTCTTATTCCTTCCCCCACCGCGCCGCCTGCGAGGTTCGGTCAGTGATAAAGTTTTTTAATGCACAAAGCATTGCTCAGCTCTGTCAGGTCTATGGACCGAACATCATGAGTAAGCAGATGGTGCGTCGCTGGTGTAGGCAGTTTTCCGAAGGTCCTCAAAGTGTCCATGATGAAGAGCGCAGTGGGTGACCGTCCCTCATCAATGATGATCGTGTTGAGCTGGTGCGGCAGTGCATCATGGAGAATCGTCGCTTCACGATTACGGAGCTGAGCAGCCATTTTCCGCAGATATCGCGATCCTTCTTGCATGAGATTGTCACTAAACACCTGCTGTTCAAAACAGTGTGTGCCAGGTGGGTGCCGAAAAACCTGACACCCGAACACAAAATGCAACGTTTAGGAGCAGCACTGACATTTCTGCAATGGTATCACGATGACGGCGACGAGTTCCTCGACAGGATCGTGACGGGCGATGAGACTTGGATTTCGTACTTCACCCCGGAAACCAAGCAGCAGTCAATGCGTTGGCGGCATAGTGGATCTCCGGTCAGGACGAAATTCAAACAGACGCTGTCGGTACGGAAAGTGATGTGCACGGTGTTCTGGGACAGGAAGGGCATTCTGCTCATTGACTTCCTTCCAAGAGGTGAAACAGTGAACGCTGACCGTTACTCTGAAACACTGCGAAAATTGCGATGTGCCATTCAAAACAAGAGGCGTGGAATGCTTACAGCAGGTGTTGTGCCCCTCCATGACAATGCTCGTCCACATACGGCTCGGCGCACAGCAGATGTGTTTTGACGAAATTTGGCTGGGAGTTGTTTCATCATCTACCCTACAGTCCTGATCTTGCTCCCAGCGATTTTCACGTTTTCTTGCACCTCAAGAAATTCCTGTCCTCCGGTGAGCGTTTTGGCAACGACGAAGAGCTGAAGATGTCTGTCACACGCTGGTTCCATTCACAGGCGACAGAGTTCTACGACAGATGGATACAAAAGTTGATCCCACGTTACGACAAATAGTCTCAATTCTGATGGTGGCTATGTTGAAAAATATCTGAAACATTGCTGTACCTGTTGCCAATAAATGTTTTCCTGAAAGTGTGTGTTCTTTTTTTTTAATAGGGAAACTTACTTTCTGGATGCTTAATGTAGACTACATATCACAACTTAAATGTTGCTATTCCAATGTGTACTCTATTGCATTTCCGTGAACTAAACTGAATTGTACGGAATGGAAGTCAGCTGTATACTAATGCTGTTATATTGTCGTCCCTTCAGCCTATTTTATTTTCCTATATTACACAACAGAAAACCTCGCTCCAGGGGAACTGTACACACTGTTTTCTTAGGAATCGCGTTTGATTTAGTATAACAGTAAAGGCCCGACGGAATTTTGAGTGAAACCTTTCCTTAGCGAACGCTCTGTGCATATTAAGTATAGTACATACTCATCCACATAATATGCAAATGTACAAAAACATATGAATACATACACATACAAGAACATGCATGAGACACTGGCGTACTAAACTCAGGCTATAGGCGCATTTTTCATACTAACCAGGAACTGCGCTCGGGCGTAGGTTCGATTCTCGCTTGGAGTGATTACCTGGTTGTTCTTTTTCCGAGGTTTTTTCACAAGGCGAATATCAGGTAATTACATAGCGAATCTTTGGCCTCATCGCGCCAAATATTATCTTGTCACTTATTTCATCGACGCTAAGCTAGTAGTTAATATAGTTAACTAACTAAAATAAAAATAAAAATAAGCACTCAGATATATATCCATTTACAGACATACACTGCAGTATTCGTGCGTAATACGACGTTGCATAGAATGTAAATAATGAGCACAAAATAAAGAAATTGAATTAATAAAATGTAAAGAATATGACAGTATACAATAGTACGTCCGCAATGAAATATTAGTAACAATATTAAATGGACAATGAACCGAATTAAAGTACATACACATTGTAAACATTTCGAGATTTAAGAAATAGGGAGACTAGAAAAGAACGGGTAACACAGTTCATTTTCAATTGAAAACATGGACGAAATCAAA
The DNA here is from genome assembly GCF_040183065.1 of Periplaneta americana. Taxonomy (NCBI): domain Eukaryota; kingdom Metazoa; phylum Arthropoda; class Insecta; order Blattodea; family Blattidae; genus Periplaneta; species Periplaneta americana. The sequence continues at coordinate 78,038,960 of NC_091125.1, forward strand.
AAAAAAAAGTTAACGTATTACTAACCCGGTTCCCAGTAGACAACCTCCAAGACAGGTACTTTTACCGGTGAGTTTTCATATTAAAAACCCTGACTAAGTCTCTATGAATGATCAGTGTCTGGCTGGGCACAAGAAGGGAAAAGAAATACAGTGGAGGGGAAAATAGCGGGTAATATAAGGAGTTATAATTCGCGATTTGTAGGCAGAAAATTATGGCAAGAAGTTGGAACAACGGACCTCTAGAAGTGGGGAAAATTAAACCAATTTAACTTATTTTAAAGCTTTGGGAGTTTTTGTCATATTGAAGACTTAAACTCTCAATGAAGAAAACCATGTGAGCATGGTCATATAAATGCGACGTACGTTTTAATTTGTGAAAGTAATAAGGTAATGTTAATGATTATAAAATCGTCTTCCTGATCTATTCTAATAGTAACAGATCCGCCTCGAATGATAAAAAAGACTCTTCAAAAAATAAAACTTCTCTATCCATATTTTTGTTATAGTATGTGACTCGGTTTCCCTTTAAACATTCTCCGAAGAATTTCCTTTTGTCACATTTCCTCTGAAAATGGGAACGCTAATTTGTTTGGCTTTGAAATATTTTATGAAGCAGATTTAAAATCTCTAATTTAAATACTTTATCTGATATTTAATGTTTTGACTTCGGAATAGGGACAAACAGATTAATGTTTCCATCATAAATCATTCGTTGTGTTTTAGTTTGATATATCAAGGTGCTGTTAGTTTTATTTTTCCATTTTTAACTTTAATTTATACTTTCTCTGCACTTTTTTTCGAGATACCGCATTCTACAAGCTCCATAAAAGTTTCCAAGCAATTGCAATCGTCAATCCTTCTCTCTTTGTCTAATTGCTGTCTTCACAATATCCATTACGAAAAGAGAGATCGAGTCTCAATGATGTGGAAGCATTTTATCGTCGCCAGAAGAAACTGTTGCAGACAAATGCTTTCTGTGTAACAACAGGGTTTACCGCGTCATGAGTATTACATTTCACAGGACAGTTTCTACAGTCAGACGTCTACTTGAATTGGAAGAAGTCTTTGAGACTAAAAATTAATCTCAACTTAAAGCTTTCATATGTAAAATTTATTTTCCATTACGTCACACCATATACACTAAAAGGTTTTTCTTTTTAAGATATGGTGCTACATCTTTGATATGCAGTAACTGGAATTAATTTTGAGTTAATTTATTTATTGGCACTAGAAGGATGTATGGTGGAATTCTCGCAACTTTGGTTCAGCATGACTTTGGGTTTTGATCTTAAATAACGAAGAGTATCACATTAATGACTGATAGATACTTCGTTCTTATCCTAAGAGGGATTTGAAACCGCGAATGTGCTTTTAGCGGCTTTCATGCTGAACCTGCAGTGTTTCGTACCCATGTGGAATGTAATACAGGCTGTTTCGAAAGTCGTGTAAGGTATATGATAGAGTGGCCACAGCGTGGCTCACGAGCGGCATGCGGCTATATTACCACTCTTGTGCGTCTCTTCAAAAATCCTAAGACGGTGAATTCCTATAAAAGTCTCATTATTGCTGCTACTATGACAACGATGTAAGCCTAACATGTCTGGTAAGATTCCCGGATATTTTCCCGAATCCACATTCCCGAACATCCATTTTCTTGAATAGTATTTTTCCCCGCATACAAAATTCCCGAATTGACATTCCCGACAGACATTTTCCCTATTTCTTTGATTTCCATTTTCCCGAATACAAAATCCCCGAATCTACATTCCAGGCTGATATTTTCCTGATTTCTTTGATTTCCATTTTCACTGTAGTATATATTATCACACATGTGTTTAATATAATTATGATATAATAAATTAATTATACTTTCGGTGAATCTTCCTTTTGGTATGGCCAGTATAGAGAATTAAAAAAAACACTGAAAATACCTTAGTTTTGTAGTATGGAGTAGTAGAAACTCGATGTGATCACTGGGAGAGCTGTGGTCGCACCCAACCCGCAACGATAGGAAAATCGTCCTGCTTGAATGAAGGAGGCACCCATATTTCGTCGTTGGGACGTAATTTGACGTAGAATGGGAGAATGATTGCAGTGTCGCCAACTGTGGTAACCATTCATATAATCTTACACACCTAATCTAACCAAACCAAACCTAACCTAACCTAACGTGCTACACACCTATTGTAACATTCCTCACGTTTAGCTCACCTGTTGTAACGTTCCTCACATTAGTTTCATTTCGTTTGCTGATATTGGCATCCCTGCCTATCATCTGCTGGAAGTCAGAGCCATCTGGTGGAAGTGAAGTGAAGTGAAACTGTAACACTGTTAATTACGTTTACTAAGTTGATTCTGTGTTATCTGTAAGAATTATTGTGTCATTAAAAGTGATAATTGCATATATATTGTACAATAAAAATTGAAATGTGTCGCGGTTGTGATAAAAGTGTTCAAAATTGATTTCCAGCGCCATAATCCCAGTGATAAACGTGTGAATATTCGTTATGAGTCCGTTGGAAGTGGCCATAGGAAAATGAAGATTGACCATACTTCCTCTTTACAAAGTGAAATAATGTCCAAGTGCCCCTCAGGTGTCTGTTATCGACTGCATAGGTCTGATAATCCTGCATGATAATTCGTATTTGTGTTTGAAGTTGTAGCCGTTCTCTCTTCGGTTGTGCCCTCCGCAATCGTGTAGCTATCTTCCTTTTGGAGCTCAGTCAAAACAATATAAAAGCTTGGATGGTGTCTCTCAAACATCACTTGCAGACGATTGTGGAAGCCTTCCGGCGGATTATTTCTTCGGTGTTCATTATTTCATGTGGAATTGTACTGGTTCCACAATGTCGTATCATATCGAGGAGGTACAGATCGCCTTCTGCCACTGATGTACGTGACATCAGAGTAAAATCTTCATCACGGAGTTCTCGAAACATCGCAGCATATCTTCAACGCGCACAAATGCAAGTGCCAGTAACTTGTGGATTTTTTTTTTTTACAGTGCGGTCGTTAGGATAGTTATATTGAGCCTGAAGTCCTTCACTATGAATTTTCTTTATACTGACTGCCCTAGATGGAAGAAACAACAGGGGGTACGAATTATCTTGCACTATTGATTACTGCTAATTCAAAATCACACATAACGCGCTGAAGTTATAATTTGTAGCTTGATCTTCCATGATTCTCTTTCCATAAATTTAATAAATTTGTTTGCCTAAATGTAGTTTTTCTAATTTTTTTGTTTCTTGGCAACATGTTGTGACTGTCAGTTCATGTTTTTACTGTTCGGGAATTTCTCGCATAATATATTCGGGAAAATGAATAGTAAATAAAATTCGGGACCGTGGCTTCGGGAAAGTCGATTCGGGAAACTAGTATTCGGGAAAGATAGCTTCGGGAAAATGTCCTTTGTCGAATATGGATTCGGGAAAATGGATGGGAACGGTCTGGGATTCTCGGATGCAGTATGCAACACACGTCATCATATTAAATTGTAGTTTTAGCTTCGCTGTTCGTCACTAGAACTTGGCACAAAGCAGTATTATTCACTTCAGTTCAGTGATTGGTGTTCTGTGATTACGAGTCGTAAAGCCTCAATGAAAAAATCATGGAAAATGTTTCTTTATTTGAAGTAGAAACAGAGGATTATACGTATATTATGTGAATTAAATGTCTGGCAGAAGAAATTAATGGCATTTAGTGATCTTAGAGCACTTAAATTTCCATTTGATCTATTTCTTGTTGACATAAAGGAGAATGGTTGCCCCATTTCGAGGCCAATTGTGGTTGCTTCGGCAGCCGTGAAGTTCGAACTACAGGAGATGTAAGAGGATGAAGGATTGAAACATTTGAAACTAAGAGGCTTTTGGGTCGCTGGAGTTTGGAAATAAATACGTTAACAAAATTATACAAAATTAAAGGAATGTACTAAAATGTCAATATAATGTGCCTTAACAACATAAGAACGTATGTCCTTGTCGTTTTCTACATTCAAACCCACAATTATGGTTTACAGATAGTGTTAATGTTTCGAAACTTATTCTTTGCGTGAAATACTACGGAATAATGTAATATACTACAAAATAGTAAATAATGCAACGCAACATAATTTTTGATACGTTATATGAATAGTGTATAGCGGGGTGCGAATGATCGGGAGAGATGGGGGAATTGCCCTTCTCCTGGAAAGTTATCCCCCTCTCATAAATTCATATTAACATCCCTGCCAGGGATAACTTCTATCTCTCCTCACAAATTGTTTTAATTCGAGTATACTTTATAAAGTAGATTACAGTATAAAATAAGCAAATAAAATAATATTGATGTGTTATCATCATCGGCAAGCTGACAACAATCAATAACTTACGAATTACACATCTTATCTTAAGTCTGCTCATGGATATAATAATTATTATGATCAAGAAGCAAGACAAGCAACTCAGTGCGACCAAGCGTTGAGCCGTATCGAATGTGGATAATAATAATAAATTTGTGTGGTAATCTCTATCTAGGATTCTGTCCCCCTCATTAGAAATCTTAATTCGCACCCTGGTGTATAGTATAATTATATTATATAACAATTTTGTATATAAAATTATGTAACAAATTTAGTAAATTGAGATTTATAATACAATGATCTAAAGTTGAATTTGTTTGTCATATATTACATGTAAACGATTTTCGTTCTTACATCAGGTAACTCTGCGTTAATTAATTTCAGGGAGATTAATGAGTTTCTAAATTTTATATTATGAATACAGGCCACGACTGGGAAATCTACTAGAGCCAAATGCGTAGGAGGTATGGCTGTGTTAATGTGAATCTGTTATTTCTGTTGCGGTAAAACATTATATCCCACAATAACAGGACAGATCAGAACAACAAGCGCTTAACGACAACAAGATGCGATTCACTGCGTTAATTCACAGTTGTGTTTGTATTGTATTATTAAATGTAGCATTAATTTACATATGAGCGCAAATTTAGATACTTGGGTGAAAGGAAATCAGGTATAATTTATACCTGTGATGAAATAAAATTAACAGCATTTTCTTTCACCTAGAAATTCAAAATATTTTCATATCACGTGATGTGTCTGAGTTGTTGTTCGAAAGTGATAATTCTATATTAAATAGTTGTCAAAATATAATACAGTGACATTTTGACATATTTTGTCTATCTTGTGTGACAAACAGTAACGATACTAATAAAACTTTGGCATCAAAATTGGTTCCAGGAAAAAAGCTGAAAATTTTTCGCAAAACTGTCGAATCGTAATTTAGAACACCTCTTTGTAGATTACACTGAAACAAAGATGAAGATATTGATTCGCTACAAACTTGTGTATGTGTAGCTACTTGCGGAAAAATGAAAGGTAAATTTCCACTAAGGATTTACTTGGGTCCTTTCAATGAAGGCTATAAATTCAAACATAGTATCTCTATAATCTGTTTGTATAGGTAATTCGTTATCTCGTGATACCAAATGGTTGCGTGACGCCTTAGCATATAGTAAGAACCTTATGATGGGGGTAAGTGAGATTGCTTGCTACAAGTAGGAGCATAGCGAGGGATGGAAGCTTCTCAGCAGAGCTAAGAAGTTCGTACCAAAACTGTTAAGTTGTGTGAGCTTCGACTGTAATATATCCACCGGATGAACAGTGGTAACGCAGCTCTCAACATCAACAAACCAACAAAACAAACATGTACAGTCAGTTGGTAAGCAAACTTGTGTTTGTGCCTTAGAATAGGAAACAAAATAGACAAATAATACTGTATAAAAATGACATTTGACAATTAGAATCGTAGCAAGTTTCAATATAAAGTTATTTGCCCATACATATAAAAATAACAAACAAAATACATACCGTAATTATGTATATGTATCTAGCCTTATTACAGTTAATAATAATGTACATCTTCAGTTTATTAAAAGAAGTACGTATTCTTCTTTATTCACAAAAAAAATTGTTTTTCGCCCTGAAAATGTTCTTTCTACATTACAAGACGTAACTGAAGAAAATCTGAAATATGATACAATATCCCTTACTGTATCAGCAAGTAAACAAACACAGTTTTGTGAATCTTGCAGTGCATTTCGTGCATATGGCACATCACATTAAACCCATAATTATTTTGAAGAATATTTCATTTTTGCTTTAATGAATATTGGGACATCTGGGGATATTTCAGTAGTAATTATTCTCCTACATCTCGCGCCGGTAATCATTCTTATGTTTCTATAATACAACAGGGTGATTGCCGCAGGCAATTTGTTTCAAGGGATACTGAAACATACCAGCATTACACATAGGTCGAGAAAGTATACAATTATGTCTACTTGAGTCAGATTTGGAAGTAGAATGTTTCTCTTTGTTGTTGTATTTTCCATGTACAGAAAGATATTCCATACTATATAAGTATAATTATATACAGTAATTTCATAGCACAGTGCCCCTGAACTAATATTTATTTTGTAGATTATATTTCCACTTGTTGAGAAAAACTAAGTTTTAAGAAAAACGCAAGATGTTAACAACATGATATACAAGTAAATTACTTACGAAAGAAGAAGCTTGGAGATATTAATGCCTCTCAGCTCATACGTCGAAACAATAAAATTAATCTCGACTGAACTTGGACCTTGGTCAGAGCGTTGTTGCAAATCAAACTAGCAGTTTTAAGCAAAGACGAGGAAGAATATCTTTCTGACAAGAAACATGAAGACGACATCGCAGGACATATTCATGAAGAAAGTGATGAGGACAGAATTGACTTAGCTCTAGAAATGTAACTTTTCGTATTCTAAATATTTGTGGCTCGATTAATGAAATTATCTAAGGGAGTTTTCTAGGCGATGCCCAATGTGATTGCGAACTGCTTCATTGAGCACTGTGCGTCGCCGTATTCGTTTCTTATCTCGAACACTCCCCGTTTCTCGAAAATTTGTTAACTAATTTATTAATCGCAGCATGACTTGGAACGCGATCATGAGGGATATTTTCTTGGAATAATCTCCTGACAGTAGGAGCCGATTCTGTACGCATATACGAATCATATATAAACACTTGCTGTGGAATAGAATATTTTGGCTTATTATTAGTTATACCTTTTTTTAACATACTATTGTACACGTGGGGCTTCAACAGCCGTTTATTCAGACTGATGTCGCGTTCCTGCACTCCCTGTCTTGGCTGGGTTGACTGACGGGAGCGTGCGGTAAACTCATAATCTGTTCATCTTATATAGTACAAAAATGGACCAGCGAACGAATAGAGACGTAAATGGAAACACAACAGATGAAAATATGAATTACTAAGAAGACCATTCGGATGGATGGTCGATAATTGAATACTAATCTAGTCCTAATTATAGTTTGAGTTGAAAATTCGAATTCGGAGGTTAAAAATGGTAGTAGTCGTATTGGTAGTAGTATTTTAATAAACGGCGAATTTAACTGTATAGTTTATTATGTGTAAAAATTAAATTTGAGAGAGAAGTGACAGGATTCTTTCACACTCTGTACATCTACTACACGGGACCTACATAGGCTGACCAGATTTCTTATGGTCCAGCAGGGGACATCGACAATTTCAAGAAAAACGACTAACGCTTACCTAGTCACTCTTCGTTGAAATGTTAAAGAAAATACATGTAACAGTAGATACTACGATAGAACTTTTCACATTAAATTTATAGGGTATATTGAAGGTTTGAATTAAATGCATAAACTCACGTAACTCCTGTATATAGAATTTCATATTGAAGGTATACCGATAAGCTATCACAATTTGACTATAATTATGTGTGTTTGTTCCGCCTTTGCTTATCATACAATTAAAATGATGAAACTAATAAATCATGATTTATTAGTTTCATCATTTTAATTGTATGATAAGCAAAGGCGGAACAAACACACATAATTATAGTCCTGTATATAGATTGTTATAGTTACTAAGAGTTCAATTTCAGTACTGATGCATGCATGGAAGTCTTCCACATGATAGGCCTACTGTACACACTGAATTCTAACACCCACAGTTTACAAGTACTTGTCTGAAGAATGCATCTTTTTAAGGATCTCTTCATTCCTATACAGCTTCACACTTAGTTCTTCAAATGAGGAATGAAAATTTTTTTCACTTGTAGATCTAACAAAGTTGCAACTCTTTCAACTTTTTTTTTTCTGACTTTTCATCAGTCCAGATTGAGTTCACGGTGGAGAAAAGTCTTTCAACTGATGAATTACTGACTGGAAGACACATGATTAATGACACTATTTTGAGAAGATTTTCAAACGGAATGAATTTTTTCTTGAAATGTTGAAAAATATCATACCATTTTTCACCTGTTAGTTTGTCACAAAATGTTTCATTTTCGAACTACTTACAAATGGATGCTGCGGCAGTGCTAACGCTTCCGCGCAAGGCGAATGCTAAGATGACCAATGATAAAGATGCTATGTTCTTCTCAAAGAGTGCAGAATATCTCATACTGTGCTCGTTGGTTTTTCTGTCTGATATTTAGAAGCGTTCAGAAATGTACTTGAATCGCAGTAGTTCCATCACGATCCTTAGATATTTATGTGTAAAATTTTTTTGAAAAAACATCAGAGCTTCTGGGGACAAAATTAAATTCCGGAGACATTTGCTCCCCGGGGACAGCAACTCAAAACCGGGGACTGTTCCTGAAAATAGGGGACGTCTGGTCAGCCTAGACCTACACCTCTACTTGCATTCTTGAGACGGTTATATTAGGATTGTAGCGTCATCCTCAAAGGTTTGAACCCACGAACCTCGACAAAAAGGGTAGAAAGAGCAACAACGTTTGCATTTATTATAACTGGAGTAGAAAGAGCAACAACGTTTGCATTTATTATAACTGGAGTAATAGTGCTCAAACTTATTGTTTATGCATTAATGATTATATTAATTCCTACCATATTATATTGGACACAATAATGAGAATGTAGGTACTGGACAGAATATTCTTCGCCTGTCTTCGGAAGATTTATCACCGGAGAGTGCTGGAGCACTCCGCTCTGTTACAACTCACAGCTGAAGCCGGGTGGACTACATTAATCCCCGGAACAGCCGACAGAGCGCTGCATCGAAATGCTGATAATGGCAGCCGTTGTCATGCATTCCAATTCATTGATCTCTCTATTTATCAGGATGCTCTCACGCTGCAAGCCGTACGACCATCTGCAGATTTCAACTCGGTTTTTCTCTTTTAATCCGTTCTGTCATAAAGAGGACCGTTTGGGACTTCGGCAGAAGCACTGACATTTATTGTGGAATTATCTGTGAAACTGTCTTTTGTCAAGAACTGGTTTTCTAATCTCATCCGAATAATTTTAGTTTTAATGTTTAATATTAACAGTGATAAGAGAACTCTAACACGCAATAATAAATTAATTATCTTTTCATACGATTTACCAATAGTTGTATAATATTTATCGTATCGTTTATGTATTCATATTCTGTGGTATTTATCTTATCATATCGCATCCTTTGTCACAACTATAACATAGCATATCATGTTGTATCGCATCGTGCCACGTCAAATGTTACGTCATATCACTGAGGTAACTGCAATATTTATCATAAATAATTGTAATATGCAGTACGGTATCATTTTCTATGGTATAGCTCGCGCAAGGAACGATTACCGAAAAGCAGTGGTGGCGTTACTGTCTGTTTTGACGTGTGTATGTAGGCACGACAAGGGGGCAAGAGTTGCTGGCCGATGGAAGTACCGTCTCTTCCAAGAAGATGAACATATGAGAACATCGCTGTGGAAATAAAGAACGTAGGAAGAGAAAAATTGGAAGCTAATTAAACGCGCAACACATCTTTACGAATGAAATAATAATACCGTGCGATACAAGACACGTATTCACATGCAATAGAACAAACTAAAGTCGTAATGTAACTATCACAACACAAGACTGACTCTGTCGAAATAATTTCTCTTCCGATTGTACTCTTGTATATCATTAAAGCTATCTCGTGACCTTTCCTGTCGCCCTCTCTTCTTTATCGCAGTGTTTCATTATTTGATGCTAATAAGAGTCAGATACTAAAGCCTTCCTTAGCTTAATGTTAAATTTTAAGTGCATATTTCTAAGGTTTCCAGTGCATTGTTGCCTGCGTATTGTGGCAGTTTTTAGGTCATGTAAGTCCTTGGTATAATTGTAAGAAGATCTAGTACCATTATGATCAGTGTACACAGTTACAGGAAGATATTTATTTATATGTGATAGTTTTAAATATATATCCAAAACCATAAAACAGTAATTGAGGACCGTTTTTGCAAAACTTGCTAACTGCAAAATTTTCAGAATTGAGATTTTGGTGAATTAAGTAACATAAGACAGGCCTCTACATGATGTTAAAAGCTTCTTAGGAAAATCTTATTATAGCCCTCACAGTAGTGTGTTAAAGTGTGATCGTTTTTTCAAAACTTGCTTTCTGCTATGTGAGAGTTATAGCAAAACTTGCAGTTATTTCAGTTTTTGTGTCTCTTATAAAATTTAGTTTTTACAGTTAGCAAGTTTTGCAAAAACGGTCCTCTATTAGAATCTTCACAGTTAGCCATGACAGAAGTTAAGAACTGTGTAGAAGAACTACCAGTCACTCCAACGAGTTCGAGAGGGATACATTGCTCAAAGATTGCAACAAAGCTTGACAGGTGTTCTCACTAAAAACAAAGGTTATTCTAAAGAAGAGGCTAGTGAAGTACTCGTACTTTGTGTGGAATGATTGTACGAAGTAGAAACATGGATATTACGATGAAGTGGAGAGAAGCATTTTAAATGTGAATAGCCTATTGGAAAAGACTAGAGCGTGTGAAATGGACAGGGAGAATAAGAAGTGAAGCCGTGTTGGAAAGAGTGGGTGAAGAAAGAATGATGCTGAAAATGATCACGAAGAGAAAAAGGAATTGGTTGGGTCACTGGCTGAGAAAAAAAAATGCCTACCGAAGGATGTACTGGAAGGAATGGTGAAAGGGAGAAAAGTTCGAGGCAGTAGAAAATATCAGATGATAGACGACAAAATATCCAGATCATGTGCGAATACTAAGGGGAAAGTAGAAAATAGGAAGGATTGGAGAATTCTGGGTTTTCAGTGAAAGATGTGCCCTTGGGCTGAAAACTATCAATGAAAAAGAAATTCTAATAGAAGAAAAGGGAAAAGATACAAAGTAAAATGGAAATAAAAAATTGAGAGAGTAATCGAACCACAAATATTCCACAAGATGCTTATAAAGACAGGTATTTGTTACGTGTAAAGTGCGATAAATAAGAGGATGCCGAAAAAATCACAATATACATATGCCTTCGGACCTGATACATGAAAAGATGATGATGATTCATATTTTGATTCTTTTGTGTCATGTTAGACTCTTAGGGTGCTATGCATAGACATTTCGCTAGCCCGCGCTACGAGCGTGCTAAACTAGCCCCGGCTATCGACTGATTACTTGTACAGGATTCATATCATATCATGTCGCTAACATTGGTTTATGAATACGAAAAACGTTAGTTCGCTGATCATCCACCGGAAGCCTGCGCTCAGAATGTCTATGAATATGGCCCCTAGAGTCACGTTTTATTCAGTGACCGAGTCAAACAGCTAGGGTCATTTTCCTCGTGAGTACAATCCATCGTTTAACAGACTTGACCTTGTGGTTTGAATGAGAAAGCGTATCACCAGCATTAGAGCGATTACCATCCGCTGGGGTACATTAGTACAGAATATTAACCAACCAGCCATTAGAATAAAACAGGCTTGGTCGTGTAGTTTGGAAGCTGGTACAGAACACGCCTGTAAACACATTAACACAACACGGGAAACACATCAGCTGCACTTCATAACAACCCAATTCTCCCGTCGTTCAATTTGTAGGTGAGAGATTCCCCAACATTACTTCTTGCCAGGTGCAACGCACAGGTAAAATATTATCATTTTTATTTGCCTGTGTAACTAATTAATTTTTACAATGCGTTTCGTATTTTTCTCGTGTCTAAATTTTATTCTGGGCATTTTCAAGCAATTATTTCGTTATTACTTTGATACATGGTAAATTTTATCCTCATTTACGGTCACCATGGCACTAGACTACCAAAATTGCAGGTAATAAAGAATTTTATAACCGAGGAGACATTTTAAATTACGACCGTAGCGTCTACACAATGTAAATAGTTATTTAAGTAACTCCCTAAGAAAGCGAGTCTTTGCGGTACGAGTGAGATGTTTACGGAAGAACAGTCAGGCGAGTCCGGATTATCGTGACGAGTACCGTTAAAACACTTTCTTAAGGAATTACGTACAATATTTCGTTTCTACTATATAAAAATATTTAACTTAATATCTCTTAATTATATGTGTCTCAGTGAAACGTACAGCAGAGTCCGTATAGGTCAGTTTCTGTCAGATGCGTTTCCAGTTCACTGTGGGCTAAAGTAGGGAGATGCACTATGACCTTTACTTTTTAAATTTGCTCTAGAATATTCCATTAGGGAAGTCCAGGATAACAGAGAGGGTTTGGAATTGAACGGGTTACATCAGCTGCTTGTCTATGCGGATGACGTGAATATGTTAGGAGAAAATCCACAAACGATTAGGGAAAATACGGGAATTTTACTTAAAGCAAGTAAAGAGATAGGTTTGGAAGTAAATCCCGAAAAGACAAAGTATATGATTATGTCTCGTGACCAGAATATTGTACGAAATGGAAATATAAAAATTGGAAATTTATTTTTTGAAGAGGTGGAAAAATACAAATACCTGGGAGCAACAGTAACAAATATAAATGATACTCGGGAGGAAATTAAACACAGAATAAATATGGGAAATGCCTGTTATTATTCGGTTGAGAAGCTTTTATCATCCAGTCTGCTGAAAGTTAGAATTTATAAAACAGTTATATTACCGGTTGTTCTTTATGGCTGTGAAACTTGGACTCTCACTTTGAGAGAGGAACATAGGTTAAGGGTGTTTGAGAATAAGGTGCTTAGGAAAATATTTGGGGCTAAGAGGGATGAAGTTACAGGAGAATGGAGAAAGTTGCACAACACAGCACTGCACGCTTTGTATTCTTCACCTGACATAATTAGGAACACTAAATCCAGACGTTTGAGATGGGCAGGGCATGTAGCACGTACGGGCGAATCCAGAAATGCATATAGCATGTTAGTTGGGAGGCTGGAGGGAAAAGAACCCTTGGGGAGGCCGAGATGTAGATGGGAGGATACTATTAAAATGGATTTGAGGGAGGTGGGATACGATGATAATGACTGAATTAATCTTGCTCAGGATAGGGACCAATGGCGGGCTTATGTGAGGGCGGCAATGAACCTCCGGGTTCCTTAAAAGCTAGTAGTAAGTAAGTATATGTTAATTATCGCATGTTGGAGGTGCATCAAATGTAGGCAGACAATACGATCGTTATAGGGCCCAAAATGCCGGTCATTGAACAAACAATTGACGAGCAGGAGAGAATTGCTGCGAATAATCATGACGGCAGATCTAAGAGAGCGATATGAGATTTCAAAAGATGTATTAAATGTAGTGAATGCAATTGTAGCAATGAAAATTATACAATATATTTAAGAAAGAGTGCAGCAAAGGGGAAATATTAATTTATGAAGTAAATTAATTTAATTTAGTAATGAAGTTAATGTGAACTGACAGAAATACCATACGTATCTTTAGTTTATTAATTTCAATTAGGTAAATTCAAGCTTGTATATACAGAGTGTAATGGGTATAAGTGCCATTATTTGAACTGATGATTATTCATGTCATAAGGAAGAAAAAATGTCCTTACAATTTTTTCCTAATTGTAATATTTAACTAATTATTAAATTTTACAATATTAGACGTTTGGCAACGTTGCTGGATGGGGAGGAGGAGGTTTAGAAGTATACAGTACAGCTTAAGCTGGAAGGAGGGGGGGGTTTAGAAGTACAAAGTACAAGCGGGTGCAGACATATCGGTACAAAACAGATGCTCTGTTCTAATGCAGGAGCGGACAGTAACAATACTATTGTTTACATAAAATGAGCAGCAAATACAAACCTACAATCTCATTAATAGAACATTATGATACATTTACATTTTATGTAACAATATTGCTCCATTTTTCATTGTACGTCTCAAAAGTAAACAATAATGGTTTTTCTGCACAAAATCATACGAACTTTTTTTCTAATGCAAGATTTTAATCTCTCCCGCTTCCGTAAAGCAGTATCATTTTTAAACAAATTTCTGGTTGTGTGATTTTCGAAACGGGGTAAGAGACTTCCAGTTTGTAATAATCGTTGAGAAACTGATACAAAAGTTCGCCGATTATATAACCGTCTTTGAGGAAAACGTTGACGGTATATCCTTCTTGCCTGACTTGAATTACGACGACTTTCTCCATAAATCAATAACATATGATATTCCTAAACTGTGAATGGCATTGTCGAATACCCTGTACTGTACTACCATCCGCTCGGCAGTAGAGCTGTGGACAGGGAGCTTGAACTTAGCTGACATGTACTTACGTCTGTGCAGAGTATTGCCTGCTGAACACATTGCCAAGTCTCTCAAGCCAGAATATTAACAAATTTAAGCTTGCATTTTTATTTAATTTCACGAAAACGTAATAGAACACACAAATATTTATTTAAACTAATATTAACTCTTTGCTAGATGTATCTACTGAAGTAATCATTTTCGTAATTTTACTAACGATATAAGTAGTATAGCGCAAATAAAATAAGGAAAGAAATATTTTTCCAGGAAAACTATCGAGTTTTGACCCTATGTTGCATGGACATTTTTGATCCTGTAGACCGTTCCCGACGAGTGGTAAAAGGACGCTACTTATATCCCTTACACCCTGTATAATGCACATTACAGGGCTCTCCGATCGATAATGAAGATTCGCTTGATATTATGGGTAGTTTATCTCTGAACTGAAGCTTTTCTATGGCTGTGTTTTCATAAAAATATTTTGATATATATGTTTCGTGCTATGTTACTTTATTATTTTTAATGTTATATGTTGAAGTCATAGTTGTGGTTATAGGAATAACATCCAATAACATAGAGCTGTCCAAAAAAGCATGTCAAAGTTAGAATTTATTCATCATTTTGAGGAACGTCGTTAGTCTTACAAAAACGCGTAAAATAAAAATTTTATCAAATATACATAATATAAAATGAATATAGAAACAGGAAATAATGTCACAAAACAAGGAAAAGGCTAATAATTGAGTGTTCTCATACTAAGTTTATCATGGTGTGTTCATATTATGTTCGTAGGACTGGAGTTCCGAAAGTAACTGTAACGTAAAGTTGTATTTTCCGTACTACTAGTTTGGAATAAGAAAAGAAGTAGAATTCAATATAGTATGAAACAAAATTAATTACATAAGTTGTTTACGTAACTATTACAGAAAGTGATACTGTACCGTAGGAGTGGGGAAATTTCTCAAAGAGTATAGTAAATCACTTTTCGTTGTTGTTACGTACAATGTTTTGTTTCACATTGTCTTATTGGCGGCCGGGTAGCTCAGTTGGTAGAGCAACTAGCTCCGGATTGGAAGGCCTGGGGTTCGATCTCGGGTGGTGATGGGATTTTCTCGTTGCCAAACTTCCAGAACGGCCTCCTAACAAATTGAATACCGGGTCTTTCCCGGGAGTAAAAGGCGGTTAGATTGTGGTACTGACCACACCACCTCATTACAGTGCCGAGATCAAGAAAGCATGGATTCTACCTCTGTGGTGCCATCATGGCATGTGAAGGGGCTATCTTTACCTTTACTATTTTTCATTTACTTATTTATTATTAAAATAGATATTATAAATAATTTTAAGAGGTAGACGAGTATTGAAAACACGTGACCGAGACTATTGTTGAATAGAGAACCTTGGCTCTTTTAACATTTTCAAGAGGCCCTTGAGCATTGTCTTGGCGGTAATTGCAATTATTTGAGATACTATTGAAATGGAAAGGTTTGAAAAAAAAAGAGATGTATAAAATAAGCTTCCACAAGAGATTATTAACGAATGAAATGGAGCACTGGGGAAATTCATTCCAAGGAAATTAAGTGAAAGGTAAACAATTTAGCAGGAAATATTCTGTGCATGGAAAGCGGAAAATAACATTGAGATCTTCCGTTGGCATACAAGTTGGATTTTTTTAAGCGTTTATGATTATAGTGATATTATAGGTTTTTAGCTTGGATTGTGTTGTATTATGTGATATTAAAGTGAAAATTTCTATGAAACGTAATTCGTAGAGTTCGCATTCAAGTTTACATTTGACGAGTCGATACTTACACCTGATATATTTTTACAGTTCACGAAATTTCATACTTCTGATCTTTGATCTAAATATTGGTGAAGTCGAAGTTATTCGTTCATGATAATTTAGATACTTCTAATGTTCATGAGGTGGTAAAAAAAAAGTAAGTCAGTTGGTTACGTACCCACTCAATCCAAAAGTTTTACAAGAGATGAAATGAACCGCTTTATGAGTAAAGCGACTGATGAACATCTTTTGATCTATATTATGGGAAATATATGAATTTTATTAACAGAATAGTATTCTATTTATCCTTTCAGAACTACAGTCATAATATCGTATCCTGGTTAAGAAAGCTTTGCAACAATAGAATTTTAGTATGTGTGTTTAGCTACAGTTTGTATAAAACTACTATAATTATTGCACCATGTGTCATTCTGATATACAAATCATGGATCAGACGTCACGACAACCTGCATGAGCCGCCACAGAGCACCGTGGCAGTGAAATGCTTTTTCAGCATAAATACAAACAACTTGTAACTGCTGCAACTGGCTCCGTCTGTCTCTCTTTACGTCAAGGTTTCTAGCACTCCGTGATCACGAGTTGCCCATACATGGTTTTGTGCAACGAACGATGCGGCAATGACCCAACTTCTGATGCTGGGCGTGTATAAAGTCAGCTCACGAAAGAAACTAGTGTATTCATCTGCAGACCATTGTTTTAGAAAATGATGTTTGTCTGTGTTATAAGATAACGATTGTTTATTATTTTTAAAAAGAAATAGACCTGTATAGTAAATTATAGTAGCAATAAACGAAATATTGCAAGACTTTTACAATAATAAAAAACGTATAACCTCTGTTAAAACAAAAAAAAAAAAAAAATACAAAATTGTCGACTGTTATATTCAGCAGCCCTCTTTAACCCTACAATGAATGACTATTTAAGCTACATTTTAAAATTTTCAAACGAAAATGTTCTTCTTCTTTCGGATAAACAATTATTGTACTTCTGAAATTTATTTCAGTTTCCCAAAGAAGTTACTAGTGCATACATAAAATGTGATACATCGATGTGTATATTGCTATGAACTTCGTCCACAAAAACGTGCAAACATTTACTAATATTGTGATTGACTCTGGTATTGTAGGGTGGGTTGTGTGTTTATGAAGTGGTTGTATATTTCTATGTTCTATACAAGTCAAAAATCAGACACTGAAAGTGCAGTGTATGCGCGCGGAACGCCGGTCTGTGCAGATTGCGTCATTCACGTGTTGCTCTTACCAGTTCTTAGCGGAAGGGATGTACAAGAACCTATTCTACGCTTCTAGTGTTCAATTAAATTGACATTTGGACATTATAAACATACTTAGCAGAAGGAAAAAACACAATTATTGTCAGTGTCTATATTTGACAATACTTGTAACATAAGAAACAATAGACTTACTCAGTTACAATTCACAATGCAGTCGTTTGTAAAGAATCATTTATTTACATGATTTGTATACAGTATTTGAAGAAAATATAAATATTGCAATAATTTCGAAACAACAAAAAACGAACACAATATTTCATTTTACGTAGTAAGTACTGATTATTTCAAAGTAATACTCTTTCATTGTTCCTCATGCATTATTGGGACCATTGGTGCACAAATGCTAAGAAAGAAAATATTTTACTCCCAATTACATGCAATAGGACATTGTGAGGCTTTAACACTGGAATCATTTCCTTGCTGTATATTAATATAAATTCACATTATTATTAATAAATTGGATAAATTAACGATGATAGAGTAATGGAACGGAGAAAAATTCTCTCCGGCGCCGGGATTTGAACCCGGGTTTTCAGCCCTACGTGCTGATGCTTTATCCATTAAGCCACACCGGATACCACCCCGGCGTCGGACAGAATCGTCTCAGATTAAATTCTCTCCGTTCCATTACTCTATCATCGTATGATGACGCAGAATATCTGCATGGAAATATCATATGTACTTCGGTACATTAAAATAATATATATGGATAAATTAAGCTTGAATTTAAATTTATATATAGTTTATTTGGAAAACGTTGAGAGCAAGTATTAGCAAGTTGGGAGCGTTACTGAATTGAGTTAAAAGAGTACTTCACAAGCTGTGAAGCGAGGACATTTTCTTTATGTCAGATTTAAATATTTATTAACGTAAGAATATTAAGATAATATAGTAACGTGAGGTGGAAAATTCGCCATTATGTATTATTTTTCCAGAAAATTTTTCCGCCTTACAAATAGTTGCTTTCTTTCTTCCCTTACAACCTCAAGAGCCTCACATGTATTCCTCACTCAATATTCTCATCACTTATCAGCTTATCAAATAAAAGTTGTAAGTCGTCTAATCATTGATGGCTGTGTTAGTACAGACTCCAAAACAACAACATTTTCATGTTTGTCTTGCCGTGAGAGTACTAATTAAGAAATAAGAGCAGGCGAATATCATATTTTGAGAACTTTACTAATATGATTTAAATTCTCATATCACTATTAGGTCCACATGATATGATGAAAGCCTTTCATTTTAAAATAATTACTATTGGCTGAGGAAACCATAACAGTTATGTTATATGATTCGTGATTTCTCTTCTTCGTTATATCTGTGGACTCCTCACTTTATTTTCCATAACGCATTCACAATTACAGCTCAATGAACACCCGTACTGATCTGTATTACTGAAACAAAATCTGATCTGCTACTATAGGTACTGTAAAGCCCTGTCGCGTTCCCCTCCAAGCCGATTCACTCCCTCCAGGTAGGGGAATAGGAACTGCACGTTGCACGGAGACCAGTGCACAATGTGCGCGACTGCACAATGTGCAGGGTTTTGACATGCTTGAAGTAGATAAAGAACAGTTTCAATCATACTAATAATCAGGGAACGGATTTATATGGACTAAAAATATATGAAATATGTAAATATATATGTAGTTATTTTTACCAAAATATGGAATTAAATATGGATTTTTACCAAAATATGGAATTAAATATGGACTTAAAATTATAAAAAAATGACTATGTACGTTAAATATTGGTACATTTTAATCAAACTAAACAAAAAATATAATGGACGTACCTTATCTTCCAATGTAGTTTCAACAAAACACAATTTTTATTGTCTGTTACCATAACAATAGGTTACAAACATTTCTTTCAAGTGCTGAAAAGTGAATCTTCTTCTATTGTCTCTGAGGATAGATTTATACTGACTAAAAGAGCGTTCGACGTCACAAGAAGTAACTGGTACATAATTCAATTTCACAATGTCTGCTGGGGATAAGTCCAAGTTAATCTTCACTGTTGATTCACCACTCATCACAGCAACAACCTTTTGTAGTTCTTCATATCCAGGGTTTTTTGAAAGTACAGTGTCCACCTTAGCTCTTACTGCATCTGCAACTTTACCTCTACCACGATTCAGTTGTTCCACAGTACTATTTATAATTTCAAAACTTTCAGATAGTGAAAGGTGCCTATTTTGGAGACTTTTGAGCGTTTTTATGATGCATGAAAATGTATGCTGAATGTGAGCTAAGTCATTCTTCACACTTATGTCACAGGTAACTGTTTTCGCAGTATCAATTGAGACTGCATCTTCAGAGTCCAATGCAAGGAGAACATTGTTAATAGAGTCTATATGTTCGGCATAATATTCAACTGCTTCTAGCCATGTACCCCATCTAGTTAAAATTGGCTTTGGTGGCAATGGAATTTCAGGGTACATTTCTTTCAACACGTTAACTCTACTGGGAGCTTTGAGAAATACTTTTTTCACTGATGAAATCAACAAATCTACTTTAGGGAAATTGTCTCTGACCACTTCTGCCACACGATGAAATGCATGCGCCACACAAGTAAAATGAGTCAATTTAGGATATACAACAGATAATGCTTGTCCAGCTTTGACCATATAAGGGGCAGCATCGCTAATAAAGAATAACACATTATCGTACATAATACCCTTTGGCCACAGGATACCCATAGCTTCGTTGAACAGTTTAACTATAGTTTTGTTATTGCACTTTTCTAGAACATCACAATGTAAAAGAATTCGTTCAGAATATTGTTCACTTAACAAACCGATAACTACATTACCAACAAGTCTACCTTCTTTGTCGGGAGTCTCATCAATGGAAACCCAAATTGAACTATCTTTAATTTCATCTCTTATCTTCTGTATTGTCTCATCGTAGATGGATGGAGCATACGTCTTCCTAAGTGTTGACTCATCCGGGATTGTATGTTGAGTATATTTTTCAAGGAATTCCCTGAAGACCTTATTCTTTAGTTTGTAGAGAGGAATATCAGCAGAGATGAGAGAACGGCACAGGTCGATGTTAAACTCAGATCTTACATTCGATGTTGTTGGTTGTGTTAAAAACAATTGTCTCTGCTTGGAATTTAGTTGTTTGTTGGCCTGATGTTTACTAGTTGTAATGTGTTGTTGCACCAGGAACTTTTGTGTAGATGATACTGCACACTGACACAAATTACAAAATAATATTTTATTGTCAGTTGATAAACCATCTTCTTTAAATTCTGAAATGTAACTTGTTAGTTTTGATTTTAAATTGACTGAATGACGTACTTTTGGCATATTTACCGTCTTTATAGTATGATTTACAAAACTGAACCTATGTGTACTCTGACTGGCATTTAACTGTTGAGCTGCACAACTGAAGTCTGTTAAAAATTTTAAATTAAATTAATACAGTTTTGTAACTTACTTTCCCATTGTTGATAGGACTGCTAATTTTCAAATAACTCTGATGTTAAAGGGATTACTGAACATGTGTTTAAATCTCTATTGTTGAAATGTATTTTTAAAAGTTAATGGAATTTTGTTTTGTTTTATTGTTAAACCTAATATAATATGGACTGTTTTATATGAAATATGGAAAATATATGGAAATTAACGAAAATATGTACTAAACTCTAAAATATGGAAAAATATGGAAAATAAAAGTAGGATTTTTCAACCCTACACATTGTGAAACATAAAGATAATGCAAAATATAAATTATATTAGCTTTATAAGTAAATATGTATTTACATATAAATCCTTTCCCTGCTAATAATAAATTGACTCCTAACCATGATACCATCGACACTCTGTTATTTTTTTCAGCTAACCCGTTTTCTTCACTCGCTGACCAAAAACTATCCTTCAGTCATAATGAGGACCCAATATTCCTCTCCCAGTGACAGTCTGTTATCCTCCACAAAATATGTGACTATTTCAAAGACATCCTCTATAAATGTGGCCATTTAATTGCTCTTTATCCCATATGGTAAAATTGCATTTTTCATGCTAACATTGATCTCTCAAACCCAGGGTATAATGTTGAGAGCTGTAACCACTTGACCGCAGAGAAGTACAAAACAAAAATGGAAGAAGAAGGTCGGGTTATGAAGCTTGGTAACCATAGCAACAAGGAAGGATTGGCTGGTTGTGGCAACACACTGAAAAATGTTGATGTTTCGAGGAGGATTAGAACGCAAACCGCACGACTCACGCTAATGACCTCGCTACAAAGGTCACATAATTAGTATCTGTAACCAAGTTTACTGCCGTTTTATGTACTACATGATGCTCGTATGCAGTAATTCTCTGTCGCTTAATAATGACCCTTTATATCAGATGACACGGATTACTTTTTTCCTGTTTATATTTCCTCTGCTCTAGAGACGGAATTGAGTATTATCCTAATTCCACATACAGAATTTTATCCCTACCAACACCTGATGAATTTTCGAGAAGTATATTTCCATCTATCCGCAATATGCGGAATCCGAATCACGTAAAGTGAAGTGGGTAGGCATTGGATACATACATACATACATACATACATACATACATACATACATACATACATACATACATACATATATACATACATACATACACATATACATATATACACTTTTATACAGGGACATCATTTTATTTTTACTAACATTTTTAATATTAACCTGTCTATACCTTTAGAGAACCGGAAACACCGCTTGCTCCCCCCTCCAAGACTGGAGTTCGATGATACTGGCGTAAAACACAAATCACTCTACTAGGTATAGGATGGAAGAAAAGTAGTTCATCCATTTACGTAAACTAGGAAATATCCGATTTTGAGTTTGATAATTTTCATTAGGTTTTTCTTTAATCAAAGTACAGTACTGTATTAAGAATAAGTGTTTTTACTCACGAAGTGAGTTATCCATGCGAACGTATTCATTATGCAGTTTATATTATACTGCATACAGCACATTAGCGTACAATATAGAGAAAAAAGTTAAATTGAAAAATAATCATAATATGAATATTTAAACACAATTTTGAAAATGGTGGCCGTTCATTTCGATACAGGCTTCAGTTCTTTTGTGCATATTATCGCACTATAGACTATTGCATCTAATTCCAATTGCCAGTTTCGTCCTTCGTACTAGTAACTCATGTTGAAATAATTCTGTACCTACTCTACGTACTGTGAATTCAATCTTCACTTCTGCCCGACCCGAAAATATAAAATTACTCAGACATGCTATCTACTGCCCGTCCAAGTGGTTATGCCGCAGGATTGTAGAAAGGGAGGAAATCACGTGACAGTTAATTACTTAACGAGGCCCTTTTATTTAAGTTAAATTAAACAGCTGTATAATATTACGTAAACGTCCAATTTCTAAGAGAAATTAATATTTTCAGAAAAGAGCTATGACAGCCCAGCTATTACAGAGGGGCGAGCAGAAGCAGGTGGAGGAAATCGGGATGCGACGTAGGCAAACGGACAGTACTTGTGCGAAAATATAATTCAATATTGAAAGCTCTTTCGTCACTGGAAAACGCGAACATATTTCTGGAACGTACTATACTCAGTAACTCAGTACTGCTTACTATCTGCGGTCTTGGTTCTGTGTGGAGTTGGAACTTCCTTAGTAGAAGGGGTGGGAGTGAAGTACATTCAAAAAGTCAGGTACAATAAAAATTGAAGTAAAAATAAAATGATGTCCCTGTATATTAAGATAACTATATGAAACTAACAACTGTATTTCCGTATCCAGAGGAATATTGGAATTGGAAAATGCTCTGCCTGAATATTAATCGGCGGGGTTTCATTCCGTGATATGGGCCGAGAGCGACAACGGTAACGAATTTAGAAATGAAAATAACTTTTTTTATTACAATCTGTAAGGACAGAATGATAATATTAGGTCAAATAACATATAAGTGTAAACATATATTGTAGTCCTTTTTCTATCACAATGTAGTGGGCATCGAATTAAGCATGAAAACCGCTGAAGTATGTGTCGTAATTACAGATTGATAACTGAAGGATGGACAGAAAAAAATAATCAATAGAATCACAGGAACTTTGTGTAGAATACCGCTTATAGCAAAACTTGACTAGAATCGAGGTGAGATGTGACTTCAACATAGTACTAAGCTGTGGGTAGAATAGACGAAAAAAAGAAGAAACATACTATTCACGTTCTAATTTTTGCTTTCTTTTAAATGATCTCTTTCCTGGTTACATCTACTTCAGTACGATATTTATTGAAGTTTCTGTAGTTACCCTGAGGTTTCTGCCAACTTTATGAAGACTCGTGAAATTCTGTTGCAAACACGCAGCCATTACGTCAAGATAGCGACAGTAAGAATGAAAAGTACGGACGTTTTCTTTAAGTGTTTCATAGATCTGTGTAATATCATATAAGGACATTACTGAAAAAGGACGAATAAAATGACCCGTTTTCCCGAGAAATGTAGTACCATCTGCTGCACATGGATTTCAATTTTTACAAGTTTCTGACGCAGTTCGCTACATTATTAGACGACGTACGTTTATATGAATGGACAAGTATTCGCCTTCTAACATTTTTCTCGGAGAATAAACGTCATACAAAATAAAATGATATCGTAAAATCTAATAGACTGCTTTTCTTTACCTTACACTACTATACATAGAATACCTATGAACACAATATATATTTCTATATTTTTTTTAGTGGTCTGAATAAAAATTGACTTTTTCTCCTAAACCTATATGTTGTCACAGCGAGAGGACACTTAAATAGGTCATATCTCTCTTGTTTTTTAGATCTTCGTACGGAAATTCCTATGTGAATGCGAGCATCTTGGATGTCTTCAAATTATTTTATTTGCAGAATAGATGTTATGTTTTATTTAACGACGCTCGCAACTGCAGAGGTTATATCAGCGTCGCCGGATGTGCCGGAATTTTGTCCCACAGGAGTTCTTTTACATGCCAGTAAATCTATTGACATGAGCCTGTCGCATTTAAGCACACTTAAATGCCAGCGACCTGGCCCGGGATCGAACCCGCAACCTTGAGCATAGAAGGCCAGCGCTATACCAACTTGCCAACCAGGTCGACTGCAGAATAGATTCGGGGCAAAAGAGCGGTACTTCTGTCATTCCATTTTTATTTTTATGATACTTGTAAATCTTTAAACAAGGGATGGGTCGATACCACTATTTCTCCATATTCAATACTGATGCGTGTTGTTTTAGAGCTTCGATACTCGATACTACAACTATGCTATAACTATAAAATTCAGTGCGTATGCGCACGGCCATGTGTGTTAGAGTTTGTTTGAAAATAATATTTGATTATGATTTTCTTTTCCCTTTCGGTTAGTTCCATATTCGCAGAAACAATAGCTTGCAATTTAGGACTTTATTTATATATTCAGCGCTTCTTTAGTCTCGTTTAATTTAAGAAGCAGGGAAAAATTAATAAGTTTTAATTTTTCTTGGGAATACCGGGTCTTGCCAATTTTAGTTAGTTCATTCACACGTCTTTTACCTACCCGAACCGTGAGAAGAATAAATGTTTTACAGTATGCCTCTTTCCCTAGAAATTGCTCTCACCGGCACTACTGAGGGATTTCCAGGTCCCACGACTAGGACGTTTGAATTTTTCGGTTTACTAGGGGTGATGATTAATTTTACAATCTACGGTTATGGAATAAGGATGTCCGATAAAGACCTGACGAAAACGAAATAATTACACACTTGAAACTATTAGAGGTATTACTTCAAAGTGTTCACAATTTAGAAAGAGAAACTCCATAAGTCTTCTTACCTTGCAGCATGTTACGTGCGCGCGCATACCATCGCGCGAGGTCAAAACGAGAAAAAGCTCGTTCTGCACAGCGTATATAGTCAGTCTGTAAGTGGAATAGTGAGAAAGTGAAAGTGAGCGCAAACAGGAATGAGTGAAAATAGTTTAAAAAAAAAAGGGTTAAGAGAAGTGAACAAGTGACAGCATAAAATTAGTACTAACATTTGAACGTTGGAACAGTAAATGAATATAAGAGAAAGATAGGAGAAAAGGTCAAAGAACAAATAGGACAAATAATTCAATATGATAATTTTTAGAGAAAACATTGAAATTGAGATTTTAGTGAATAGTAGTTAGAGGAAAAAGGGGGTGTGAAAGGAGTATATAATATTAGATATATTAGGATTCATGAAAAAATAGAGAGTAACAAATTAAATGTAGGAGAAATACTGAAGGGGAGTTTCATCAAGTAACAAAAAAGGTACATAGTGTAATTGGGAGTATTTGTGTACTGCAAAAAATGTGTTATTGTAATAATACGTTAATGGTGGCACCGGATACAGAAATGTGAGGTACACCATTACATGTAAAGAAGTGCTGTGACGAAATATATCATATATCATATAGTCAGTCAGCAGTCCTGCTCTGAGAATGCAAGTTTTGCGTGTATCAAGTGAACAGCCGAACAATGTTTAGCACAGTAGAGGAAGCAGAATGCGTGTTATGGCTGGCTGAATTTAAGTCAGTCAAGCGTGTACAACGTCGTTTTCAAACGGACAAGAGCTCACAGTGACAGGTAATACATACCTGGGTATGCTGCGAAATTACGCTGTCCCACAACTACCACCAGAAACCGTGTTTCAACAGGATGAAGGGCCCCCAAACACTATGCTAACCATTTGCGCGCTTTTCTCGATGACACATTCCCTGACCATTGGATTGGGAGGGGCGGACTTACGCCATGACCAGCACGGTCGCCGGACATGACCCCACTGGATTTCTTTCTGTGGGGTTTGTGAAAGACAAAGTGTATCGCACTCCTGTGATCGATATTGCAGAGTTACGTGGCCGAATCTAGGAAGCAATATGACTAGTCACACCGCAGATGTTTTCACGTGTGTGGCATGAGATTGAGTTTCGCCTGGACATAGCCCGGACCACAAATGGTGCTCTTATAGAGGTACATTAAAACTTATTGTGTTTCTCTTTGTAACTGTGTAAACATCACGACAATAAATGCAATAGTTTCAGAGATATAGTTATTTATTTTTCGAAAGGTCTTTCCCGGACAGCCTGTATTTATAAATAAGGGTAAAATCAACAAATCTCTACAACATGGAGAACAGATAGAGTCATATCGTATGATACCATAAAATTTGATATATTGTAAGTATAATCCATCGGGATGGGAACAGGAAAGAAAGAAAGAAAGAAAGAAAGAAAGAAAGAAAGAAAGAAAGAAAGAAAGAAATAGAGAGAGAAAGAGAGAAAGAAAACCCCAACAAACTAAAAGCATCGATTCCTTTTTCTCAAAAGTGTTGATCGCTATCGATACATCCAAGTACTGACGGTATCGAAGTATCAAAGATCGAATTCTAATCTAAAGAGTTCATAATAGCTCTCTTGTTCAATATTTCTTAAGTGGAACCGGTTGTCGTTTGCAAACTTCTGATTATACATACGAGTAGCTAAAGTCGTTAGTTGTACACCTCATACTGTTTCTGTGGAAACATACTCATGTGTGACAATACCTTGCAAAATTTCAGAGATAAAAAGAGTATGTTCAAGAGTCCCAACATAAGGCATTAATATATTTTCACATTTATATCTCTTTAAATTCCGATTTTCTTATGTATAAAAGAAGTAAACTTATTACAAGCTGCAACAGTTATGATATTCTATTTTGTGATGTGTATTCATATCAGTACTCCATATTGTGGCCTGGTATAATTATTTATTCAACGTTTTATGTATAATTTTCTGTTTCAGTGCCTCTCATCTTTTTTTTTATTTTCTGTTACGGCTGCTATATCAATTTTATGACCGTTTAGGATTTATCTATATTAGTCCTTTCTCTTCAATTTCTCTGATGTTCTGTGTTGCGTACTTTAGTCGTCGTACAATTTTCGTTCTTGTGTCCTCATCGGAAGATCTATTACACTTTTGTTATAGAACTTGTCAGTGTGGTAAAACGTACCCCAAATAGGTTCGAGCCTTTTGATACTGTGAAAGATTATGATGATGATGATGATGATGATGATGATGATGATGATGGTGATGGTGATGGTGATGGTGATGGTGATGGTGATGGTGATGATGATGTTGAGTTATTTAAGAGCGGTTTAATGCTTGTAGCCCAAGTAGAAATATACTCCCAGATATTTCATGCTTGTAATATGTCCGTCGTTTAGTGCAATGAAATAAGTTTGAGGCTGACGGAATTTTCATTTCCGCTGTTTCAGAAATTGATTTTTCTGCGAACTCGCACTTGAACCAGCGAGTGTATAAGTTTAGTGCGTTGAGAGGAAATGAGAAAAATTCTGGAGCTCCTGTTAATATTACAGGAAAGGAGGAATTTGTATTTGAAAGGGAATACTGGGTCGATATATGTGATTCCGTTTCAATTAAAAATGTGACTGCAACCTGCGAAATTGGTCCGAATCGTCTTTCAAATGTATGTGATTTCCGTAATTTTAAGTGCTGTTATATAACGCATTATACCCATACAACGTAACATGACATAGCCTTGAAATATGAATAGCCTACAAATATATTTCCCGTCTCTCTTTTATCATGTAACTAATGTTTTAGTCCATCAGTAATATATGTAGCAATTTACTACGTCATGAGAATTATCGTCGCCATCATAATCGTCATAAAGCCCCATAGGCCCCATCCCTATTCATATCCTATAATGCAGCCGTGGCGAAAATGTAATCGTGCACCGAGCCACTGTGTAACCTGCAACGTGCATAGCACCTATGGAGAGAGGCGGACACCCGAAGGGGAAGTGAAGCAACTGTCTCACTTATTAACGGATTTTCATTTTCCTTACGTCAAGCACTTAAATATAATTTTATAGTGTATAAGGTTACAAACTAATATTTATTACGTGTAACGAAGAAAGAAATAAACAAGAAAACATAGGACACATTATCACAACCTAAAATTAACTGCCTTCAGAACGTCTCTGCGAGTGAGTTTCAAAATCAGGAATTATGTCACTTACTGCCAGCCGTAGTTGATCACGAAGGTATTTGTCTGTCAGTCGTAATCTAAATTAGGTTTTTACTATTTTCGTTGTTGAAAATAATTTTTCACAAACGTAAGTTGTAGCGAACATGGCTTCAATAGAGCAAGCGAAAGAACGAAGCTTCGGATATCTATTTTTTGGCAAAGATTTGAAAAGTTCAATATTTGTCAAGTCCTTACATCTAGCATTCATTTAACATCACATTGTAAATCTGTGAGTTTAAATTGAAGACCTAATCGCATTATTCGTACATCTGCTGAAAAAGAATCGACATAATAATAATAATAATAATAATAATAATAATAATAATAATAATAATAACAACACTTAACCTTTTAATGTTTCATGAGTAACATGCAGTATAATGCTGTTTTATGTTATACAACCGTTTTCCTCGATATACTTGTGAACAAATCATACATTTAATATTCTCAACATATTGGCAGCAAAAAAATGCGTACTCCCATCCTACTTGAAACTTCCGTTTTTGTAGAGGTACATGATTTCGAGAGAGACATTGCGACGATACGCCACTCGCAGGTCAGAGACAAATACAAATGGAACGGAGTTTGACTCCAGTGAGTGAGAGGGTGGGAGTTGGGGGAGCAAGAGACATGCACAGCTATCATTGCGAGCCACAATGTGCTCGTGAGTTACATTTTCGCCACGGCTGCTATAATGCATCAGTACAAAGTCTCCGAGAGGTCGACCTTGACTCCTTTCATGGGATAATATTTCAGGATTGATTGTGGTAATCTGCTTCTATCATTTCGATTATTTTTTTCCCTTTTTATGACACAAAATCATTATGTAAAGTAACAAAGTAAAGCATAGAAGAAGAATATTCATAACATTTCTGTTCATGTGAGGTAATTATTTAACTCTTTGCATAGGAACTGAAGCTCGGTACGCAAGATCTTTAGTTCAGTGCGAAACTATTTAAGTACAGGTGTTGACTGTAGGATTATGATGAGACGTATTACAGGCGTATCGTTTTCATAACTGTTTGTAACTTATAAAGGTGAATGTTATTTGTTTCACTCTGTAGACTGGCTTAAAATTTTTAATCACCCAGCTAGCCAAAACCAACTAGTGACGTGCGATTGATTCGAAAATCAATACATGCCAGGCTACAATAATTACCAAATCAACTATTTATGTTGCATTTTCCATTCATGTGTGCAGATGCTGACTGGTATAGAGTTTCTACATGATTCGACTTACTACATATACTCATATTTTGCAGACTGGGTTTGTTCACATACCGGGTAACAAGCAGTTTCCTCTCTCAGTTTTATGTTATCCGTCTGAAACGTCATATTAATAAATTTTCCGTGTACAGTTTTATCGCTTAGCTGCTATCGAGGTTTATGCAAGGCAGGGAACTCGACAGCGTGGAAAACAAGTTAAATTTATTACCCATCCCTCTTTTAGCGCCCACATATCACAAGTAGTCAATAGAGAGAAAATCTCTCTCTTTTCTCTTGTTTCCATATAAGTCTAATGCTCCTGGACTATCTATCTAGAAACTCCATGAATCTTTCATCCTAAATATATTTTATGCCATCCTAGTATTATAAACAGGTTGTTACTACATTCAATATCGTGCGTAATCGGCTTATTGTGGCACGCGTGCCAATAATAACAATGATATATTCGCTATGATGTCTGTGGCTGGGAGGAAAAAGGTCTTAAGTCAATTTTTTGTGAAAATGACATTTTTATATATTCTGAAAGCGGAAACAATTCTCTACATTCTGGTAAAACGGCTAAAGTAAAATAAGACTCCTGACCGGATTTATAGAGCGTTACCAAATGTCCTAAGTACTTTTTGAATTGAGCATACACAGAATAAAAGACTTAAGAATATTTAATAGTTTATTCCTTACAAACCATCACATGTTTACTTCCCATGCTTCCCTATTAAAAAGGTGGAACTTGTATTTTAGTCATTTTATCACATACTGATGCCCTTTCCTTTTAAAACTTTAAGCACCAGGGTAAACAGTCCTATAATTGTTTAAGACCCATTTTTCATTCCTAATAATTTACATTTCTCATTTATTTTGATATGAAAAAGGTCTTATGTTTACATAGTCCCTTCTACATAGTTTGGGTTCTATTAAAAGGGCTTAAGTGAGGCTATTTTTGGAAATAATCAAGAAAATTGTTAAATGAGCAACATTACCTATTTTAGAAGAAATATAAACAAATAATATTCAGGAAAAACCTTTTAATTAAAAAAAACTCTATAATTGACACCAGTTTCACTCTTTCTACTGCTCTCCTGAAAAGTATACAATTTTTACGTAAGACCTTTTTCCTCCCGGCCACAGATGTAATACCGGAACGCTTGAGTGGGGATGCACTCAACTCGTCTGGTTATCTTGCTTACCGTTTCTACGCGCCACGTAACCAGAAATGAAATGCAGGACAGAAGGTAACATATCATTTATTTCCAATCTTTAACAATTTTGTATCACTTTTATAATATCACATAAAACAGTTCTGTGGTTCAGAGAAATTATATTAACAAAATAAAGGAACATTTGTAACATAAAATTTGATACCTAAGGTATAACTAGAGTTACGGCTGTAAGGTCATCCGTTTCCCTTTATTCAGTGCCAATGCAAGGCGCAACTAGTCGATACGAACATATGAAGACTATGTCAGCTATGGATGCCGAATTATTTCATAATTTATTTCCTACAATTTATAATGCTAAGACGCCATAAAGTGTTGTATCCAACTCGTGGATAATCTTACTGTGACACTCGTGAAAGTTGACAAACATTCACTCATGTCATAATGATCAAGATTATTCACTTGCTGCATAAATAACTATTATTCTAAACGGTATGGAATTTAAATATTTATTTATACGATATTTGACGTTCTCGGAAACACATGTACGCAAGACATTACCTGTATATTCAGTATGGAGGAAGTTTAGTTATGTATATTAAATTTTTGTATACGCTAGACATTTCTACGATAATATGTTTTCAACGCCTGTAACTTTGATAATGTGGTTTTGACATGTCATTTTTCTGCTAGCCTTCCAATACATGCGTGTACACTGGTACCACAAACTATTTGAGGATTTTTTTCATTTACAATATTTACGAGTAATCCATCCGAGCATTGTGCACATGATAGGAAATCGTTCAACACTGCATTAAATTATTTCAAATCCATGTATTAAAGTTCTCCCCTCTGATTGACGTTCTGGCTGATAAGTACAGTTTAGAACAGAAAAACTTCCCACTCTCTTGTACTTCGAAAAGTTGCCTATCTTCAAATTCGGCTTACTTCGTTTCTAACGGGGTTTACACGTGGGCGTTTCTGTGGGAAAATGAGTCTAACCTCTTAATGTAATGTGTTGCCTTTTAAGGCATCTTTTTCATCACTCAATAAGACAGCTGCTAAGGACGTTGCGATAGCTCATAACTCATAACGAAGATCCTGGACTTAAAATTTACTGTAAAAGCTTTCAAGTACTGGTAATGGTTGGAATCTTAATGACTATCCACTTTTATTTATTTATTTATTTATTTATTTATTTATTTATTTATTCATTATTTATTATTTACACTTCTATGATATGTTAATTATGTATTTAGTCATTTATTTCTGAAATATAATAATAATAATAATAATAATAATAATAATAATAATAATAATAAATACTAATAATAATATAATGTTATTATTGTTATTTTTATACCGTTAACGTACTGGAACTTGCAAAAACACGACATTTTGTCCTAATTTCATTATATTTTGCCCCATAAGGCAGGTTCATTTAATACTTAAATCTGTTGATTTCGTGAAAAACGTAGACACCATAAATTTATAAGAAGAAATATTAAAAAATAATGAAAACGGATTTAGGCCTATACTTCCTGTATTTTTATTAAAAAGCAATCCCTATGAAAGGCACAAAGCATTTTCACGATATATTAAAAACTAATTAAAACAGGGTATATTTCCCGTTTTTTTTAATAAAGTGACGGAAAAAAGGAGATATTGATACTCAAACACTTCACGACTTTGTTTTATACTGATTGTCGTATCGGTCTTCTAACCACTTAGGCCGTGAGAACAGATGCAAATTGCTGTAGCGCTTCTCGTTAGAGATACATTACATATACCGGGAAGGTAAGAAACAGTTTACCAGTGTGAATCATGTTTATTCAATTATAACAATGGATCGAAGTATCTTCCATTTATTTACAATGAAAGATCATAGCGTCGCATCATGATTGCTTCACTCTTTCCAAAATACCAAGCGAAAACACTTGTTTCCTGATGCTGCTATTATTTTGTGAAGCAGATCCTCCCCTTCGTTGACTGCCATATCATAAACCACAGTGAACATGTGGCCCTACATAAAATAAGTCCAAGGAGATAAAATCTGGCGATCTTGTTGGCCAAGCAACTGGTCCAGTAAGGCCAATGAAAGTTGAAGCAGGTAAAATCTGGCGATAATGTTGACCAAGCAACTGGTACAGTACTACCAGTCAAATTTGAAGCAGACAAAATCTGGCGATCTTGTTGGTCATAAAATATTTCAGTACGACCATTTAAAGTTAAAGCAGATAAAATCTGGAGATATTGTTGACCAAGCAACTGGTCCAGTACGACCAATCAGAGTCGAACTAGATAAAATCTGGCGATCTTGTTGACCAAGCAACTGGTCCAGTACGACCAATCAAAGTTAAAGTAGATAAAATCTGGCAATGTTGTTGACCAAGCAACTGATCCAGTACGACCATTAAAAGTTAAAGCAGATAAAATCTGGCAATGTTGTTGACCAAGCAACTGGTCAAGCACGATCAATCAAAGTTCAAGCAGATAAAATCTGGCGGTCTTATTGGTCAAGAAACTGGTCCAGTACAACCAATCAAAGTTCAAGGAGATAAAATCTGGAGATCTTGGCGGTCAAGCAACTAATCTAGTACGATCAATCAAAGTTGAAGCAGATAAAATATGGCAATCTTGTTGGTGAAGCAACTGGTCCAGTACGACCAATCAATCTGCTGGGCAAGGTGGAATTCAGAAAATAAGAAATATTAATTCGAAAATTCTCTGGAAAACCATGTTACTCGTATCACATGTGTCTTCTCACCGCCAAAGGTACATCCTCAAACAACGAACGGAGCTCTTTTGGGAGAAAGTTTAGTTTGTGGACACCGTTAGCGCAATTTGTTTTTCACTCTATACTTATTATTCTGAGTTTATACGTCTCTAAGCAGAGTTCCGACACGACACCATTTTGTTAGAAATTTATCGAGGCATCCTCAGTTACTCTTCGAAGTTTATGTGTATTAGAATATATCAAAATTATTTTAGTTTCTGTAGGAAGCGTATAACAAAATGTTTGTCATTCGCATTACACTGTTTATTTATTTTGACTTGGACAACCCTGCCGTAATGCACCACAGAAGCTTAAGAGATTTTCATCTGCGCTCAAGTTAAACATAAGACAAAGAAGTCCTGCTTATAACTAGCGATTTCCCAGCGCTTGGTCCCTCAATTAATTTTGAAAGGATTTTTCAGTTTTAACCAGACAGCCATTAATGCTCCTGAAGCATTAAGAATTAATGCGCAGAATTTTTTCTCTTTGCCCGTTGCCATGGGAACAGGATAATTTTCGTATAGCTAATTCTGTGACATTAAATTCAGTTGCCTGGAATTTCAAATATTAGACATTGCTTTAAAATAGGAGCTGAATGAAATCCTCCTTTCGCATCCATTACCTAGAAAGCAATTATGCAAACTACAGATCTTTAGGAGATTTCAGAAGCTTCCCGGAACACAGCATTGTCTCTCAAACTCCGATCTAGGAATTATTGATGCGTTCTTCTACTTTCTGCTATTCGTTAGGTCACGGATATGAAATTACTGCTATTTATTTCATGCTTGTATAAAATATTGTTTTACTATCACGTTCTGAACTGAAATAATTTATTTAGCACTGGCGAAGAATTAGAATTGCTGTTCAAGGACTTTGATGGAAATGTCACTCACAAATCCCACCTCTGGTATTAAAATGTTGCGTGCTATTAAATACTCCTAGGATTTATCGATTTTAGTCAACGTGAGATATAGTCGAATTATTTCCAATGAAATCCTGGGTTGAAAACGTACTAAACCTCCTTTGTAAATACAAGCTTAATTATGTTAGAGTTACAGAAATTGTAATACAAAATAGATTGGGACGCTATATTTCCAATCAGTGAACAAAAGCACCCAACGGACCACATATCATATTGATTGAAATGAATCTTCAACATACTTCATACACATATTTACCTAGCTTTCCACAAATTCCGCAATGATACACGTTTCAAAATCCACCTGTAGACGGAAATAAAGGGAGTTTGGAAAGAGATGCGTGTTGCATTTATTCTCCCAATAGCAAATGAAGGTGCAGGAATTCCGGTCAAGGCAGTGAAATATTTGAATAAATTATTTATCGAGTTCTCTGTATCATAAAATTCAGAAAGCAATCACAATAAATATACATATGTGAAATAAAATAATATTTAAAAAAACAAAACACAGAACTTACATTTCTAGTAACAGTGTATGAATTAAAATTATTCATGATTAAAAGTAATATCTGCGTATGTTAATTACTGAAATACCATGTGTATATCTCTTATGTATAGTAGTTTAAGATGTACATTTGAAGTCCACACCTGTGGAATAACGGTTAGCGCGTCTAGCCGCGAAACCAGGTGGCCGGGGTTGGAGTTTCTGGTTATTTGCTGGTAAAATTCATGTTCTCGGAATAGTAAGTTAATTAAGTAGTAAAATATCGCTGCAATCGAAAAGTATTGAGAATAAATTTGAATAAGGAACAAAAAAAAAAGTTTCCTTCCCAGGCAGGATTCGAACCACAAAAGTCTTAGTTACTAGTCTATTGTGCTCTGGAGTGAACAAGGCTCTCAAATCAGCTACAAGGGACGGTTCGGTTTTTTTTTTGCGACTACTGTACATATTAGCCAGAACCTCAATCAGAAGAAATAACAAGCCTTATTAACAAAATTCTCAGAATATAAAAATATATGAAAAAATGTAATATCGACAATACATTATCCACAAAACATATAAATCGAAGTTTTTTATACCAGAAAATTGCAGACTTGTTCAGTCTACGTTTCTACGTTCAATATAAAAGTAATAATAATAATAATAATAATAATAATAATAATAATACAATGTCAAGTAATACGATTAGATACATACGCGTTATTCCTTCTTCGTAAGTTATGTCGCAGTACTATTGTGGACGAGGGGAAACTAAAAAGGAAAGAAAACGATTATGCATAGATGCTACGCATTACAGTAGCGGGAGATAAAGCGAAGGGGGTGTAATCTGTTTAAGAATCGCGGGCCGCGGTCCCTTGACGATCGTTTGCAGCTTGTTCTCTCTCTTTCCCTCATCTTGCCGTACTTTTAATTGTTCTTAAAGAAACGATCCCTGAAGCGGCGGCGATCTTCATCTTTAATGCTTGCTCGTAGCGTATGCCTCTACGGGAAACTTTACATATACCATAATGAAGATTCATATCAGTGAATTCTATTCCCTAAAATATGATATAATTCAGATATTGCAAGGAAATGATAATAACATTATAAATTAAGTATTACAGATATTAATTTGTTTATCGATAAGAGTTATCAATTCCCAAGATGCAAGTTGTTACCAATAAGTATATATGAAGAAAAAATAATAAAACTGAATAAATAATAATTAATTAAATCAATAAGTAAATAAATAAATAAGTATATATAAATAATTAATTAATTGAATAAGTTAGTAAATAAATAAATAATTTTCTAAATAAATAAACGACTGAAAAATAAGTAAATAAATAACTATAAAATAAATAAAGAAATACATAAGTAAATAACTGAGGAAGTATGCATGTAAATAATTAAGTAAACAAGCAAACATTCTGATGGGGCAGACAAAAAAGTTAATTTCCTTTCTTTCACAATGTTAATAATGTCAAAAGTAGTGCTTATACAAGTTTTGGCCACTCAAGTGCAATTACGAAGCCGTCCAGAAAGTGATTTTTCCTTGGGCCGTTTACAGAAGAAAAAACACAATTGCATACAAAAATTTATTGAAACAGATACAGCAGTTATTGCGCTATTTGTCAACATATCCCTCACTGGAATTGAGACATTTGTCATACCACGGGATCAATTTTTGTATCCTTGTGTCGTAGAAGTCATCAGCCTGGGATCGGAACCAGCGTTTCACAGCCGATCTGCACCTCTCTGTCGATCCCACGATGCGACAAATGTCTCATTTCCGGTTTGGAATACGTTGAAAATAGCTGAACAATTGCTGTATCTGCTCCAATGAATTTTTCCAATGAAACTGTGTTTTCTTTCTGTTAACGACCCCTTGCGAACTTATTTTTTACGGCACTCGTAATTGCGACCGAGTGGCTGAGTGATAAAAATTTCATAAGCATTTCTTTTGAAATTATTTATTAACATGTTGAAAAAAAAAACAACTTTTTTATCTGCTCCCATCAAAATGTTTGTTTGTAAGTAAAAAAATAAGTAATTATTAAATAAAGTAGAATCGGAGACTGGATGGACTCAGCGATAAAATTAATTATATAGAAAGCACAAAGAAGTACAGGCTGTTTCATATTACTCTTACAAAATATATATAATATTGTATGTATCCGTACCTTATTTCATGAAGGGCAGGTGTCTTATTTATTTTTTTTAATGATTCTCAATAAGAAAAGCCTTCTCTATCAGATCACATAAGCTGGTAGTCCAACTCCCAATAGTTCACAGAATATGTTTGTACAAGGTCAGAAGTCAATTTCATTAGGGCGAATGTGGACTTCCAACTTGAAAATTTTCATTGACGTCCGCCTAGATGACATGGATAGTCGCGTTTATGATTAACAGTTTTCTTCAAATTCATAAAACGGTAGTCCACAATCAATTTCGTTTCCTTTTTTGTGTTTCCTGAAAATAATAGTGGTGTGTATGTATGTATGTATGTTATGTATGTATGTATGTATGTATGTATGTTTCTAACTTTATAGAGTCCATCGGAATATCCTGCAGTTCGTATATAAGGGATAGGCCTAGGCTATTTTTGGACCAACAATGGACTACGTTCAATGCGAGCCTCGCTGACGGTGTGGTGAGCACGACGAAGAATCAGCGTGAAGACGTCACAGAACAAGTACAAGAAGAGGAAAGGAAAACCCCAGTCATATTAAATGGAGATAAATCTTCCACCCAGGTCAAGAATCGAATCACGGACCGCATAATTATGAAGTATGCTAAACACAAGATCATAATCGTAGTTGTGGACAAATTATAAACACGGAAAATACAAATAAACATATTCATAATTATGTTTTCGTCCCCGTTTGACCTTAAATAATACTACGAAGTCGTTTTTAAATGTAATGTTTGTAACATTTCTTAATATACGTGAGCTTCAACTTTCCATAACATAATACCAATATTTTATGCGCGTTGATATTGCTTAGTAATAGTTGCTAATTAACAATCCAGATTCGTGTAAGTCAACATATCTACATTTCAGAAATTGTAGATGCGTTTTGCATGCACAGGGATATAAAAGTCTCTTTTGTGATCATGGTGCGGAGGCTTTTCAATGCTACCAATGTAACAATCGTAACTGGAGCCCCTACTGCGTTGATTACGAAGGAAGATCCCATTCCAAATTGAGGAAGGGGGAGAGTAAAGGCTTTTAGGATGAATGTACGGGTGGGTAACATCATCTACTCGCAAATGAAAGGACTGCCTCTGCATTGGCGTTAAAAATTTCACCCCTTGGGGATATGAGAGATGAATACTTCGCCGTGTTTCACAGTTTGAAGAGATCTTAAACTTACCTGAGCTGTATTTCAAGTTCTAACATCGGAGGCGGTTTTATGAATGCAACCATAAAACCTACTCGCTTTTATTTCGTATCCGTTTTGTGATGATGAAAATATAAGGGAAAATATTTTTGTAAGATACGAAAGTCTTCTGCTGTGAAGCCAGTCGAAAACGTTAAAGTGAAAGCATATTATTTTTGCTTTGTTTTAAAATAGGTGAAAATATTGACATTACATGACATTACAATGATAATACTAGTATGAAAGGTTCAGAACCATAGTAGGCCAAGCGCTATTTACTAAAACCGTTGAAAACCAGGGTTAAAATGAAGTTGTTACCATAATTCAATGGAAACATATAGCAAGTAATACAAAGTATACACATTAAAGCTAAATGATATGTCAATCTTCATTAAACTGTGGTATTCACTTAACTTTAATCCTTGCTTTCTCCGTTTTTAATAAATGGCTCTTGGCCCACTATGGCTCTGAACCCTTCATATCGTATCCGGTTACATAGTTCGCTGTTTAATCTATTCATCACTTGTAATGTGTGTAACCATAAATACCAGTGTGTCGGCCTTGGTGGCGCAGTCGGTAGAATGCTGGCCTTCTGTGCTTCACGTGCTTGTTATCGAAATAACTACGAGAGTTATTTCACAAGTCATGGCAACTATATTATATCATAAAGAATCGGTAGAACGAAAAAAAGTTCTCTCCGGCACCGGGACTCGAACTCGGGTTTCCAGCTTTACGTGCTGGCTCTTTATTCACTAAGCCACACCGGGTTCCAGTCCCGATGCCGGATTTAATCCCTCTCATTTTAAGTTCTGCCCACTATGTTCCCTTTTGTTGTATATCGTGTCACTATATGTGTGATAGTACATACAATGTCCAACCACAAGTACAGAGGTGCACTCATTACAGTGACTAAGTGGCCGGGGTCCGACGGAACATGGCGCCGTCTTTAATCACAAAGTGCTTACTTACGCTTTATCATATTACTGTGATGTACCGAAGTATATGTGGAGTTCCAGTTCAGTAATCTTGCGTTTTCATATGGTGAAGAATCTGTAAAACGATAGAACTCCATATGTACTTCGGTACATCATAGTAATATATTACCTATATCACCCAATAAAGCTTCAGGAACAGAAATTCACTATAATGCGATTGAAAGTCGCTGGAATGTGCTTCGTAATACTAGTACCAAACTGGGTCCGGCTATAGGAAGCAATGAGCAAGGAAAATAGGAAGATGCGTAAATACAAATCATTGTTTTATTATACACAAAAGGAAAAAAAGTACATTACTCACAGTTAACACCCTTCAAAATAATCCCCAAGGCTTCCACACATCTTTGTCAAGAATTATCCAGGTCTTGAATATCATCGAATGTGTGCGATTCGTGCGTGTGTACCACCTATGCTGTTACGATGTCCTTCCTGTTCGCAAACTGCTTGTTACGCAGCGGATTCTCCAATTGCGGAATGAGATTAAACTTACATGGACTGAGATCAGGCGAGTAGGGAGAATGTTCCAGCGCACTGTCATATAAATACTTGTCGTAGCTCAGAATGACACTGACGAGCATTTATGCCACGAAGGACTGCAATTTTCATGTATGACCGATGCTCAACTTTACTTACATCCATCTTGGACCACAACCTCTAGCATACTAACTTTTGCGTGTGCACAAACGCAATCTGACGGTGGCATGCTGTACAGTGTACAGCAAGTTTTCAAACTTATATACTGAAGTAATCATATTTTCTGTTATTCGGAAGATATAACATAGTTACCATGACTTAAGAAATGGCCCTCGTATATTTTTCATCAGTTAGCCAGTTTCCTCATTCATTGATTCATTCATTCGTCCATACACACATTTAACCAATAATTCTTATTGACTGTGGAAGCAAAATGTTCTCGGAAAAGTCGTTTCAAATAAGAATGCGAAAGAAATACATGAGTCCGGAGTTTCCTTACGACTTAAATTGACTGCATGCCATTGATATTAGCTGCCTTATAAGTTTTCTGTTATATCGTACTTCGATGTTGAAACTTCAGAGAACTTTTTCGTAGTTGTAAATCTCATAGCTTGAGGTTCAGTAGAATGAGTGACTACTCATTGGAATCAGATGGCAAAACTGGTGGAGAAGTTATAGATTAGCAGGACTGATATTATAATTTCAACTTGCTCACTGAAAAGTTTGATGGCGTTTTCCATCGAAACGATTCAATATGGAAGATAAATTATTTTACTCCCTTCCATACAGTCGATCTAGCAGTTTATATTAAATTCTGTTTCAGCAATCAGACTCAAGTTCTTTAAAACTGGAATGCTTATTTTATTTTATATATATGGCTGTCAAGGTTTATCGGTTATCTTACAATTCCCATTTCTACGAGAACAATTTTATTCATTCATAGTGTTCTGCCCAAGGGCAGGCCCTTCACTGCAAACCCAGATTTCTCCAATCTTTCCTACTTTCTGCCTTCTTCTTCGCCTCCTCATATAACCCATATATCTTAATTTTGCCTATCTGATATCTTCTTCTGCCCCCGAACTCTTCTCCCGTTCACCATTCCTTCCAGTGCATCCTTCATTAGGCAGTTTCTTCTCAGCCAGTGACCCAACCAATTCCTTTTCCTCTTCCTGATCTGTTTCAGCATCATTATTTTTTCACCCACTCTTTCCAACATAGCTTCATTTCTTATTCTATCTGTTCACTTCACACTTTCCATTTTTCCCCATATCCACATTTCAAATACTTCTGTTCGCTTTTTTTCATTTCGTCGTAATGTCCATATTCAACTGTAAGTGACTCCTTCGTGCGCCAAAACACGGTGTTGTAGGTATCTCAACATGCTTTGCGCAGTGTTTTTTTTCCATCAATATGTCAGAAAGTTGGTTTTGGCACATAGCACATTTAGAATGTTAGGTCCTGAATTAATACTTAAATTATTGAGAGTGGAGCTGCCGTCGGACAGTGCGTCTTTTGTGAAGTGTTATGCCATTATACAGTCGAAACCTGTGAGAGAAATTATATTGCTGATGAAGTTTTGATACAAAATGTGCCGAAATCTAGGACTAAATCAGGAAGAGAGCGACGTGAAAGGAAGTATGCAAATGAACAGCCAACTATTTACCTAAAAAGAAAAAACAGTAGACTTGAACATGTGAAAGAATACAATGCAAGTAAAAATAAATTTCCTAATCTCTCTTCTGCATTTCATTAGGTATCAACGATTTAGTTAACGTTCCGACACCGCCGACAATCAACTAATAAAAGCCCTGGGATTAGGGCTACACCGAGTGCGGTGCCAGTTTAACTGGAGTTGGCCATTTGTAATTAAATCTTAGTTCACCATGTAACATGTTCAAATCAAACATACGTGATTATCAAATGTTTGGAACGCAATTTATAAGCGATTGATTTGATTTTGTGTTTTTCATTTGTTATATCTTCTTTTAGCTACCATAAACCAGTTATTTCATTCTTAAATTTTAAAAGGTGTTAAACACAAAAGTTTTAAATCTGTCTGAAATTATTAATACATGTAGGCTTAAAATTGCTGAGAAATTACCCCGTAAATAATCATAGCATATTTTTTTTTCTTTTGCAACGATTAAATTGAATCGTTAGGACATGATTTTTTAAAATAATTTATCAGAAATAAACTTAAATTAATAATAATAATAATAATAATAATAATAATAATAATAATAATGGCTTTATTTAATCTGGCAGAGTTAAGGCCGTAAGGCCGTAAGGACTAAAACTTGCTTACATAGTTGAACATAAAACTGGATCGAAATTAACCCTGCATTACTCAGGAGGGGTGTGGTAAACCCCGGTGCGTATATTTCAACGAAAACCTAAGAGATGGAGCTAGTGTGTACTCTATGCATCTGTATACCTTTCAATCACATCCAGAAGAGTTCACTTAAGAAATTGTTTAAGTGACCTAAGAATATTATATTTAATTGCGTTTATCTGATTTCTGAAACTTGCGGAAAAATATATTAGTTATTTAAAATGGGGTTTGTGAAACCCCACCTGAGCAATGGTGAGAATATTTATAACATGAGTAACGCAGGGTTAAGTAATTACATACTGATACAATTTAGGTACATAATGAGATCAAAAGAGGTAGTTACATAAAAATTTACCTCATAAAATAAAAATAAACATAGTGGAATACATATTAATGTTGTTAGAATCACATGCGAATCACATAAAAACAGAAGCCGATAATTCAATAAAAAAATGTACACAGTAAAAATAAAAATAAACACATTAGTATACATATTAGTATTAGATTACAATTAGTAGGATTTACAGAATTAAACTAGGAACCGGCAGTTGAATAAAATGTACACAAAAAATATATTAATAATATAAAAACAACACAGTGGGATACATATTGGCGTTAAGTGATAAATAAACACGATATACATGATTATACAATAAAAATAAGAAATAAATTAATTAATTGATTAATTAATTAATAGAATGATCTTCCAGTATATAACAAATGATATGACATCCCTCTTCTTAATTACAATAGTGCAATGTATACATATGTGCAAAATTTCAGCGAACTAAACCGCCATACATAGTCCTTCCGCATATCGATCTTGAGCATCTCACGCGCTGCGTTCCCATAGGTATAGGCCTGAGGTAACAAAGACAAACACAAGACAAGCAAGAAACGTCTAATCCCTA
Source organism: Periplaneta americana (assembly GCF_040183065.1). Taxonomy (NCBI): domain Eukaryota; kingdom Metazoa; phylum Arthropoda; class Insecta; order Blattodea; family Blattidae; genus Periplaneta; species Periplaneta americana. The sequence continues at coordinate 78,082,270 of NC_091125.1, forward strand.
CGCGTTGGTGATGTATCTTCAGTTGCCAGGTCGTGAATTGAAGAAGCTTCCCTGCGCTTGTAGACACAGACACTACTATGAGCGACTTGTCCAATAGTTCAGAAAGATAAGGCAAAAACCAGGGAGTGAAAGACAAGCAGAGAGTCAAGAAGTTGATCTTTTTCACCTATCAGGAGACCATGAAATGTTTATTTCCGTTAACATAAGAAAATATGGTTGGAGGTTAAAATGTCCGACGAAAAATGTTCATGAAATGTCCGTACAAGAAAATGTTCACAATATATTAATGTCCACTGGAAAAAAGTACAATTTATTTAATATCCACTAGTTTCATTACATAAATATCCAAAATAAAAGAAGAACAAATTGTTTAATAATCTTACTCAACCCCATCGTCCTGTGCCTCTGGCCGTAGGCTATACGAACTTTTAAGCTGTATGCAAATAGCGTTTAAAGTCGTCGTTATTTTATACTCATTGTACCTCCTTATTATCTTTTCTTTTATCCTTTATTTGATAATATTATGTATTCTGTGTATAGGAGGACCAATATTTACGAGGCCCGCTTGGAATTGGGTTATCATAATTTTATTTCGTTCTGAATGTTCTGTAGTTGAGTTCTATTTTGTTCATCGTTTATATTTCAAGTCTTTCAAGGAACTCTTGCCAAAATTCCTTCATTTGTCTGATTACCTCTCTTACAAAATCTGGATGGTCCTTCGTGTGGCCTTCCCTTAGTGTCGCATTGACCAATAGAACTGTAACTGCAGCAAGATTTGCCTCATGCAAATGTTGTCATCGTTCTTTTAACATCGTTATGATATCCAGATCTGAATTGCGTATATGTACAATAGTGGCAAAAAAACCGGACCGACCCTTGTAGCTGATACAAAAGAATCCTGTGGTGTGTATTGTGTCAAATTGTGGTAATTTCAATATGGATAGTGAAGCAAGAGGTATGTACTGCTATTTAACGTAAAAATACGCAGTTATCTTTCCCGAATAGAGGTAGAAATATAACATTGATGCCAGATGAAAATAAAACTCTCAAAGTTTTTTCGTCTGTAAGTTTGAGGCACTGAAGGAAACAAAAGACGGTAAGAATCGAACAAATGCAATAAATTTCATTATTACAATTAATTATACAAGATGGATGTGTTTTGTGACTAGCAAAATTTGAATCTGTGACTCTGAAATCAGCTACAAGGATCGGTCCGAATTTTTTCCCCACTCCTGTACATATTGCATTACAATTTTTTCTTTCCACACACCGCCATAGATTAAGTGCCCATAAAACTTGTAAAATATTTTCTTTTTGAAAATAAAACATCACGATATTTAAATATAAAGTCTTATGTATATCTTACTTACTTATTTACTTACTTACTTGCTTTTAAGAAATCCGGAGGTTCATTGCCGCCCTTACATAAGCCAGCCATTGGTCGCTATCCTGAGCAAGATTAATCCAGTCTCTCCCAACATATCCCACCTCCCTCAGATCCATCTACGTCTCGGCCTCCCCAAAGACCTTTTTCCCTCCGGCCTCCCAACTACATGCATTTCTGGATTCGCCCATACGTGCTACATGCCCTGCCCATCTCAAACGTCTGGATTTGATGTTCCTAATTATGTCAAGTGAAGAATACAATGCGTTGAGATCTATATCTTACACTAATGATAAATATGAAATTTCTGAAAAATACTTTTTCATTGGAATTCCTAATTTGATTGGAATGGTTGTTCTGGAGTGATAGTAATACACGTATACATCTTTTACTAAAATCTTTTTTTTTTCCGCGATAGAATGATTTGGGCCATTATTTTAATTAAAGTTTGTAACAGAAAACTTAGTAGCCTATTCCTAATTTGCTTACCAAAGGATATATGTATTGTAATACAATTCTTGGGAAATATTGGACGTTTTTATTCATAGACATTTTCCTGCCTGGACATGTTTGTCCATGGACGTATTTTTCTTGAATATTTTGCACTGGACATTTTTGCATGTGGACATCATTTCTTCTGGAAGTTTTGGATCGGCCAATTCAGCCTTTGAAGCGAGTATATATTATACGAATTGATCGTGCTTATATTCTTTACTGGCGAGTCTGGTATTAATGTTATTTTACTAAAATACCTGAGAGAAGACTCCAAATTATGTAATGGAATCCATGGGTAATTAACATCCACTGAAGAATTACAGGAGTTTCACAAACGGTGAAATTATTATGTGATGGTACTGATGACGAGGTGAATTGCAAACAAATACTAAGCACACTAAACCTACCGCATTTATTTCCTCTGCCACAAATATTTGTTAATCCGGGATCCAGTTCTATATCATTTCGTTTTGTTGTTACGTTAAGAATTACAAATTATTCCTGTCTTTTTTATATTTTGTTGGTCTGTCATTTCCAATCTTGCTTGTTAAATTGTTTCATATTTCACACACACATTATGGGGTTTCCGTGGGGTGGAATCAGCATGCTGTTAGAACTTCGTCCCTGATAAAACATAAAAATGCATTGTCAACGGATATAGATTGAGAGCGTTACGTAGGCGCAACATCCGTTTAATCTTGAATACAGTTCTACTCATTCAGAGAAATAATTAGGTACTTCATGTGCCGTTAATATGCTAAAGGAAATTACCAGCTTCTCTTCCCTTCGAAGGAAGCTGTACCGTAGACTTTGAAAGCCGTTTAGAATATATTGCGTTAGGACCGGCTTTGAAACTTCAGAACTACGATATTGATTATTACGCTTAACACTGGAGAGAAAAAATTAATTTATACATAAGTATTTGGTCTTCAAACTATGCCATAAACTTTCCCTGTATCCTCCGTTCTAAAAATAAATTTAAAGTAGAGATGAACAACGATCGAGAAAGCAAGAGTAACAGCGCCCGCAAAGCCGAAAACCCGCACGACAGTGTTCTATGCGTCGCGTCGTTGACATAAAGATTGCTTGTGAGTGTTTCGAGACGCCGAGATTGATCACTCCCGAAGCAGCTTTGAATCGCCACAGTTGTTTATACCTGACTGAACTTTTGTCTACTGTTATAATATGTAGGCCTATAAACAATAAAGTAACCTATATGAAACATCTCTACCTTACAGTGTACAATAATTCGTTCCCCATTTTATTTAATTACCAGGCCCTTAGTAAAAGGCTAGGAATTTTGTTTTCGTATGTTTTAGATCAAGTGTGCAATCTCAAATGAAAATATATTAACGTTATGTTTTATGTTTCTTAGAAATGAAAATTTATTTGAGAATTGGTTTATTTTCTATTTATATAACCATAGGTAATATATAATAGAACCAGAACATTTTGATAGCTAAAATACTGTTCTGTTTTGTCTTTTTGTCTCATTTAAACGTTTATAATGTTATTTATTTCACTGATGTATGTTATTCAAAGTTAGGAAATCTTTCCACGCCGACCAAATGCAATTTCGAGAATGATGAGCGAGACTCGAGACGAGACGAGACGAGACGAGACGAGACGAGACTGGAAATACAAATGCAACGGACACAACGAGCGAGAGTGGCAGTTAGTTTTGGTCACCTCTAATGTACAGAAAATTCCGTCGAAGAACAAACTGTTCACTCTTCAGTTGAAGAAGTAGACAGAGAAGTCATTTTTGTTTTCGTTTTTTTTTTTACTCTTGTTCTCTGATAAAAATAGTATGCTTAAACAACATTATTTGACAAGTTCCTTCGGGATTGTTAAAAGGATTTTAACCTCTGTGTATCCTCCGTTTTAACTCAGAACTGTAAATAATATTGAAAATCGCATATTAACTTATTGGATCCAATTCAAGAGTCTTTTCATAAATATTTAATGATCTTTCATAATTTAATCTCAAAATAATCATGCAAACAAAACAAAATCTGACAATCTGAATCTCCGCAGGTATATCCTACGTTACATTTACTTTGTTGCAGAGAATACACAGTTGGGAACGGAGGATGCAAAAAAGTTTAATTAAAATTTTGGCCTAATTAGTTTAATGTATTTCATATTTTGGAATATTTCTTATAGACTAATTATTAACAGTAACAATCTTTTATTCACATATTAGGGTTATTTATATGCTCAATGCTCTATCTAATCATTGAATATCATACATTTTAGTTACAATTTCGGCTTCTATTTTCGTTATATTAAATGAGGTATAGGCCTACATAAAATTATCGGTATCAGTAAATTTATTTTTGAAGTAAAAATCATTGAGCACACTCCGTTACGTTTGTGTTTTCTCTATTCACACCTTACTTACTTGCTATTAAGGAACCCGGAGGTTCATTGCTGCACTCACATAAGCCCGCCATCGGTCCCTACCCTGAGCAAGATTAATCCACTCTCTATCATCATATCACACCTCCCTCAAATCCATTTTAATATTATCCTCCCATCTACGTCTCGGCCTTCCCAAAGGTCTTTTTCCCTCCGGCCTCCCAACTAACACTCTTTATGCATTTCTGGATTCGCTCATACGTGCTACGTGCCCAGCTCATCTCAAACGTCTGGATTTAATGTTCCTAATTATGTCAGGTGAAGAATACAATGCGTGCAGTTCTGTGTTGTGTAACTTTCTCCATTCTCCTGTAACTTCATCTCTCTTAGCCCCAAATATTTTGCTAAGCACCTTATTCTCAAAAACCCTTAACCTATGTTCCTCTCTCAAAGTGAGTATCCAAGTTTCACAACCATAAAGAACAACCGGTAATATCACTGTTTTATAATTCTAAATTTCAGAATTTTTGACAGTAGACTGGATGATAAAAGCTTCTCAACCGAATAATAATAATAATAATAATAATAATAATAATAATAATAATAATAGGCATTTCCCATATTTATTCTGTGTTTAATTTCTTCCCGAGTATCATTTATATTTGTTACTATTGCTCCCAGGTATTTGAATTTTTCCACCTCTTCGAAAGATAAATTTCCAATTTTTATATTTCAATTTCGTATAATATTCTCGTCACGAGACATAATCATGTACTTGGCTTTTCGGGATTTACTTCCAAACCTATCTCTTTACTTGCTTCAAGTAAAATTCACACCAATTTAGTTTATTATTCCGTGAATAATAAAGAAACAATGTAACCCTCCATATCGTGTTCAAAGAATGCAAAATAATTTCAGATTTATTTAAATATTTTTATTTGAAATTTCTATCACCTAAAAGCCATGTTTTTTTTATAGAATGATAATTAATCAGACCTGAAATGTATAAAAAAAATTATTCTTCCTTTGAAACAGATCGTAAAGTGAGATGTACTGCCTCATAATATACCGTATGTTGTACGTATGTGTCGGCTATAGTCTTAATCATAGGTAACCTGAGAAAGAAGATGCAGCATATTGATCACCCTTGGAATCCATCGCCTTCAAATTCGACGAATTAAAGGTACAACATATTTCGTAAATCTGTGATAAGGGCTGATTCGTTTTACTTTAGCCACTCCAAGGAAGCTGAGCTAAGTATATAGTCGCATTTTAAAGTTCATCATTTTCGAACGAATTTCAATGCGGAAACCTCAAACACATCGTTAAGCGCGTTAACCACTAGAACACGAAAACTACAACCTCATGTTGCAAGATCTGTCTGAGATCGAACTCCGATCTCTTCCATGAGAGTTCATCAGCTGAGTGAGCTGTGTGACGTCACTTCCTTTTCATATTCAGGACATGAGCTCCGCGAGCTGCTCGCGTGTCTGGTGTCAAGGGACGCTGGTTTCCTCGTTTCGTCGTTAGAGACCATCAAACTGTCGTTACAGGATCACGGTAGCGTGGAATCCCCTCCAGGGGAGCTGGCAGGATGATTTAATGTTATGAGTGGCCTAGATGCATGCGGGACCGGGACGGAATGTTGTTCCCAGCGGCGCACCAGCGAGTCATCTCGGTTTGGGAACCATACTTGCAATACCAGTGCCTTGCCTGTAATATTGTAAAAATGTTCCCAGCGTGAAGACAAAGGTCTTGTTTCGCTATGTTGAAAATTTCATATCACGTATTGGTCGGCATGTGATAGTACAAGGTGGACCAATCAAACGGAAAGATTTCAAGGCGCAGAAAAGTTACTATTATATCAATTTAATGAGTAGAAATGACAAGTATATGAATAACCATTAAATATGCTACAAGAAAAAAATATGTATTAAAAATTACGTCAGCCAAGTGACCTCCATTGAAACGCACACATTCTTCGAGTCTGGACACGAACTGTTGCATAACCCCTCTCAGCATATTGACGGGTATCGCAGCGACCTCTTCTCGTATACGTTGTTTTAGGGCTGGAATTGGTCTGTGTGGATTGCCCCCAAGCACCTTCGTTTTGAGGTGTCGCCAAAGGAATAAATGACATACCGTTAAATGAGGTGACCTAGATTGTCAAGCGATATTCCCTCTCTGAGAAATGACGCGGCCCGGGAACAAAGCATTCACAGCATCCATCGAAATTCTTGCAGTGTGGCTTGTTGCTTCGTCCTGTTAAAACAGTGTGTTTTCATTCACCGGAAAACGGGAGAGTTGTGATCTAAAAGAGTTCTGTATCAATTCAACATATCGTACTGAATTAACAGTGACTGCCTCATTCTCAAAAAAAGAAAGGACCGATTATTTCAGTTGATGAAACCGCGCATCGTACCGTTATATTTTGGGCATGGAGAGGTTTCTCAAGAAGTGAAATCAATTAATTGCAGTTTGCAGTAACGATGAGCACAATTTAACAAAACATGTTAGAGGCAAACAACTTGGTTACTAGGGAATGCGGAGATAGTGACGTCACCGCCTAAGGAGTTTAAATTGTAAAGTAAATAGGTAGAAAAGTGACTGTTATATTCATTCTCACCTCTCCATATGAACAGTATACTCCCATTAAATGTTTCCGTTTGACTGGCCCACCTTACAGTTTAATTTCCTCTGTTAATACTAATAGGTACCTCTGATTGAAGTTCTCCCTGATATGTAGGTACATCTATTTTCAGGCAAAACATCTCACTTGACGATATGTGTCAGAGGAAGAACTTACTGCTTATATACATCTCAAATCTGATTAGTGTACTATGTAGCTACTGTAATTGGCGATGTATGCAATGGAGAGAGAAAGGAACTGGCAACCCTACATCATTATCTTCTCGCCTAGTTGCCTTATAAGTGGTGTTATGTTGGTATCAGTTGTGGGATTCAGACTTGTCTTCGGACAGTTGACTAAACAACAAGACAGTAATACTAATAGGCTAAAGCCTCCGGCATAGCTCAGTCAGCTATGGCGCTTGCCTGTCCATCCTAGAGTTGCGCTCTCGGGCGAGGGTTCCATCCCCGCTTGGACTGATTACCTAGTTGGGTAAGGCGAATGTCAGGTAACCTATAGTGAATCCTCGGCCCCATCTCGCCAAATACCATCCCGCTATCATCAATCCCATCGACGCTAAATAACCTCGTAGTTGATACAGCGTCGTTAAATAACCAAGTAAAAAAATAGGCTGATAGTAACACTAGTAGCAGCAGCATTTTATTGAATTGATGCAAAATTTCGTAGCAATTTTTCGCTGTAACAGAGTTTTTATTTGAGGTCAATAGTAGATAGAAATTAATCAGCAATACATTCTCCGACAATACCTATGATTCTCTGCTGACGCGGGGTTAGATTTTTCATTCCGCGGTTGAAGAAATCTGCTGGTTAGGAGTTAAAGGAGTAAAGTCAATTTTGTAAAGCATCTTCGGAATCAAATGAGTTCCCTTGAAGATTGTTGGATGGAGGACGGAAAAGGTGGAAATCTGAGGTCACAAGACTGGGAGAACATGGGGTATAAGCTCCTGGATTACTGCTTCTGTCATGTTAGCGGAGTGAACTATCCTGTTTGAGCACCACTTTATGCAGTCTTGCCGGTCGTTTTCTTTAATTGAGGCTGCAAGGCGCCTGAATTGTTGGCAATAAATGTAAGCAGTTATGGTTACATTCCTGGGAAGCAATTCGCCTTCCTTATCCCATCAGACACACAAAATCATCTTCTGTGGTTGGACAGTAACTTTAGTTCGGGGTGCTGTGTGTTGAAACAACAGAATTATTTTCTTGCAGCGTTTTCTCCGATGGCATTCTCCTCGTACACGGAACGAATGTTTCGAGCTGCCTCCGCTGCCTTTGGTCCTCTATTAAACTCAAACACAAGAATATGTCGGGAGGCGTTCGTTTTTTCCAACTTGACATACCATTTTCTTTAGCCCACAATAACACGAACTATCTTCATATCCCCAAAATTCAAGGCGTTTTTACAAGCGCAATACTCAAAATAACAAATGACAAATTACAAATGATAAACAATCTCCTAACAACGCAGTGTTTTGATGACGAACAAAAACGCTACGAACTTATACATTAACCTAATACTTCATAATTACTTTTTCAACTGAACAAATTATTTGGTGTTGAAATTTAACTTGGATGAGAAACGGCAGACGAATCTTACCTGAAGCAATCTATCAAAGATAGCGATATGTAATTTGCTGTGAATCTACGAACGAAACTGCTAGCTCTACTTTCCTTTCGGGGAAAGCCACGCCGAGATTTTATGGCCCTTTAAAATTCATTATTCTCGGCCGGTTTTGAATTCTCGAACCTCACATCAGCATAGTAAACGAAATATTAGTGAGGATGTCGACTCCATTAGCATAAATTGTAATAATGCGAAACTGTGGATCGAAGTAGAAAGAATATTCGATTAATCACACGATATCGATTATTTTTATAATAATTTATTAAGGAATTAGGAAAGTTCGTGGATGCGGTGTCATGCGTTCGTTAATGTAATTATCAGACAGCGGATTTTCAGTCCATACACAGCGACAAGACGTCACCTCCCTTGGAAGCGTAGTAGCAATGAGTTCAACCACCTCCCTGCAACTGACGTATACCCAACGTTCAGTATGGGACCGAAAATCCGCTGTCTGGTAATAACACTCCTGATAATATATTATAGTATTTTTTTTTTTTAGTATGTTGTATTTATTTAGCCTGATAAGGCAATCAGGCCTTCTCTTCCCCTCTACCAGTGGATTACAACTATACCGCAGTCTAGTGTATATAGTCACGAAGCTTGAATTGTTGAGGGTGCTAGGAATAATAGACTGTGCCGGTACTATTTCGCATTGTCTGTAATGAAGCGATAGTAGCAATCCTAGTGGTTAGAAACTATCTATGGATGCATATTCCCTTCGTATTGAGCTTCGTGACTGTAAATACTAGACTGTGACTATACTATCTCTGTTAGTTTTGTATGTCAGCATGTAGCTACATTCTAAAGAAACTGGATTAGTTTTATTTCTTAACCCTTAAATTGAGAAAACTTCATTCTCACACTAGTTTATTAAACCGTGTCGGACTGTAAAGAAAACAACTATCGTAATGTCCATATTTTATATGTTGTACAATATTATATTATTGTGAAATTTTAATTTCCCTACCATTTTTTTTCTATTCTATTAACATTATAGCATATAGCCTATTGTATTGTATCCTATAGGATATTTTTGCGAATTTAAGGGTTAAGTATGCAGAAATATTGTAAATATTTTACACCGAAAAAAGTATTCTATGTTCATTTCTTTAATATTTTATTCAAAGACTTCAAAATTTGGTTTGATGAAGTGGACATGATAGACTTGAAGAGGAATTTTCAGATTGTCAATCCGATACTTTTTCTGAATACATTAACTTATAAGTTGACCTACATAAATGCAATTTAGGCCAAAATGCAGCGTTAGAGAACATCTCCATTGCAGTTTTCGGTCATTTTCTTTTGTGTTTTACCAAATTTAGTAATCAAAACCGGATCTAATTATCTTGAGTGGTTTAGTAATTACAGTAATTGTTATTGAGACCAAGATCCGCCGGTTCACACTCAGCCCAGGGCCATATCCATATCGCCCACTTGTGTAGTCTCGGGGTAGGGAGGTTGTAGCGCTGGGACGTGGCGTGAGTGCGATTCTACTTGGTCGCGTGTAACTTACGAATTCAAGTTAGATTTGAACTGCGTTCTTTTTGCGGGGTATTTCCAAACTATAAGACGAATGTATGTTAGCCTTATGCCTATTAGGGTGTATATACGGAAGAGCTAACCCGAGACTACGCCGCTGGCCCATTAGGTATGTCTCTGAGTCGCGCTGTCCTTATCCAAAAATATGAAAGGAATCGTTAAAAATCGCCTCCCTGCTATCGATGCAACGCCGAGCTGGTTGAGATCAAGGTTGTCTGAAGCGCTCCAGACTTTCGAATCCTACTTACGGGAAAGACAACAATGTGTTGTATCCGGGAATCGAAGCTCCTCCTGGCTTGAAATAACATCAGATATACCAAAGGGGTCGGTACTCGGACCATTGTTGTTCACAATATATGTCAATGATATTACATCTCTTGTAAGGCATTGTAACTATCACTTGTATGCTGACGACCTTCAATGCTACATCTCGTCCCGCTTAGACCGAGTAAATGACGCTATAGATAAATTGAACGAAGACATCGACTCTATTGTGACATGGACTTTGAAACTCCATTTTAAAATCAATCCTGGAAAGACACAAGCAATTATATTAGGACACAAACGGCAAACCGACGCTGTAAAACACCTCGACATGTCCCTCGTTAAAGTAAGTACAGTGCATATCCCTTTCAGTTCTTCGGTAAAAAATCTTGGCATTCACATGGATAATAATCTCAACTGGGACTTGCAAATCACAGAAACCTGCAGAAAAGTATATTCTATTATCCATGTGCTTAAAAGAGTAAATGTTCATCTCCCCTCTTGTTTAAAAAAGTCCCTTGTGCAGACACTTGTATTGCCCTATTTTGACTATTCTGACATTTTTCGACTGACCTCTCCAGCGACAACAAAACGAAACTTCAACGTGCTCATAATTTGGATGTACGTTTTGTAAGCTATGTTCGTAAATATGATCATATTACCCCATCCTGGGAAGCGATAGGTTGGCTTAAACTAGATAAGAAAAGAAATTTACATTCACTTCTCTTTCTCTTCGAAATCTTGAACTTCTCTATTCCATCGTACCTGTCGTCTCGCTTCACTTACCTTTCTTCCCACCACAATCTGAACACACGCTCTCGTCATGAAACAATAGCCTACTAACAATACCATCCCATTGCACCTCCTCATACTCATCCTCTTTCACAATAGCCCTGCCAAGACTCTGGTATTCGCTACCTGCTAGCATCAGGGACTGTCGAAATAAAATTGAATTCAAACGCAAAGTTACTAGGCACTTGGTCAGTAATTGATTTCTTATAAATAGTTTCCTTAATCTATCACAAAATATTTCAATATCCAGTAATTTAATCGCTATACAATTTTGTTATTCTAGGTTTCATTTGTAATTCAGTAAATATAAAATATTCTTTGTTCTTCTATGATATATATATATATGGTATATATGGTATATTTCTCAATATACTCGGTCCTGCTGGCCCTTCACATTTCTGTATTCGGGCCAGCATTTCCTTACTTACACTATTTACAATTTTAACAAAGCCGTGATGTGACCCTTGAAGCCTGTCCATGTTCCTTTCACTTTCACTTAATATTCATTTCTTGTTCTATTCCTACATTCAACTCCATTCTCCTTTTCTCATAACTAACTAAATACTGCCGTCTTGTAAATAACATAATACATTTAACCTTACGTATTTAATATAGAACCCTAACCCTCGTTGACTATTTCCCTAAAAATTCACCCTATTATTAAATACACTGACTAAACACTTCATATACTACACATTCGCGCTCGCAGCCTAGCACATTTGTTACACTTTATTTATAACCCTATTTGAACAAAACTATTATTCAATAACCCTGAAAAAATGTCGCAGTTCAATTTGAATTATCCATTACATAAATTACATCTTCTATGATAAGTTATCTAGCTTTAATTAGTCAGGTAACCTTTTCGTACTTTGATTTTATTGTAATTGTAATTGTAAATTTAATACTAATTGTAATTTTATTGTTCATATTATAGTTGGAATCTCCTGGTAGAGGGGCAGAGAAGGCCTGACGGCCTTATCTCTACCAGGTTAAATAAATAAATACTAAATAAATAAATACTAAATATTTTCGAGCATTGTGTGTGGTTGAGAGGTTTTCTGTCAGTTACCGGTAAGCATGCAATAAGGACGTTTACTGTAAGAGTTGCTGTAGTTTTAAATACATAACTCACAAGAGGAGTGGTCACATAGTATGGCGATGTCGTCGTCATCATCATCATCATCATCATCATCATCATCATCATCATCATCATCCACCAAACATGGATTAAAGTCCACACCTGTAGAGTAACGGTTAGCGCATCTGACCGGTCGGGGCATGTTATCTGGTTGAGGCTTTTTCCGGGGTTTTCCCTCAACCCAATAGAGCAAATGCTGAGTAACTTTCGGTGCTGGATCTGGGATTGATTTCACTGGCATTATCACTTTCATTTCATTCGGACGCTAATTAACCAGAGATGTTGATACAGCGTCGTAAAACAACCAAATAAAAAAACATGGATTAAGACTTGTTAGCCACCGGCGTAGCTCTGTCGGCTAAGGCACTTGCCTGCCGATCCGGAGTTGCGCTCGGGCACGGGTTCGATTCCCGCTTGAGCTGATTACCTGGTTGGGTTTTTTCCGAGGTTTTCCCCAATCGTAAGGCAAATATTAAGTAATCTATGGTGAATCCTCGGCCTCATCTCGCCAAATATCATCTATCACCAATTCCATCGACGCTAAATAACCTCGTAGTTGATACATCGTCGTTAAATAACCTAAGCCACCGGCCACCGGCGTGGCTCAGTCGGTTAAGGCGCTTGCCTGCCGGTCTGAAGTTGCGTTTGGGCGCGGGTTCGTTTCCCGCTTGGGCTGATTACCTGGTTGGGTTTTTTCTGAGGTTTTCCCCAACCGTAATGTGAATGCAAGATAATCTATGGCGAATCCTCGGCCTCATCTCGCCAAATATCATCTCGCTATCACCAATCTCTTCGACGACAAATAACCTAGTAGTTGATAGAGCGTCGTTAAATAACCAATTAATATTAAACAAATTAAATAACCACGTAAACTCTTCATTCAGAAGTTTTCTAGGTCTATCATTAGACCTTCTTCCTCTTGGCCTATAGTTAAAATTTATTGTTTGTGAAATAAGGAAGTCATCCATACAGACACGTTTAAGCCATTTGGCTCCATGTTAAGCTATTTGGTTCTGTAACTCGAATATTTTCACTTTCTGTTCAATGTCTTTGATTACACAAACAAAGGTTTAAAGTGTACTGCTTTACATTTTACTGTACTGTTTACATAATTATGTATAATATTTTTTTTTTTTTAGGATATACTGAGTCCGTAAGGGCTACCCTCATGGGGGGCAGTTTACTATTATTATTATTAGGCTTATGACCTTTAAATATACCATAATAAACGTGTTTTGTTGCTACAAACGGAGTTTTAATGCATTTTTTACTGTTATTTTATGTTATTTCAGTTAATCCGGACTTTCTTCAAACTAGTTAACTTATCACCCCAATTAGTCCGGATTAACGAGGTTTTACTGTGGATTATATTTTCAAACTGCGTTGTACACTTTATCATTAATATATTTCGAAATGAAGTTTACTATCAATTTCAGCAATCGTGAATAATAAGATTGCATTTAAAATTAATTTAAATACTAGCATCCCCAAATATAGGTAAGTAATTAAATTTCATAATATATCTACAGCGAAGTCAGTATTACTTAATTTTCTGTGTCTTATCAAATGGAAGGCGCAAAAGACATTGATTCGCCGTATATAAATGTAAGCTTAGACTATAAATCAAGGTTTTGTTTTGAGACACTGAGACCGATACGGTTATTATAAAGTAATTAATATATTTGACATTGATATAACTGCCAAAACGTTGAGCAAATAAGATTTAAAAATGGCTTTTAGCATGTGCACGTGAATTTTCGTTTGTCCATATTTTGAGTATTGACTCCACCATTGAAGGTAAAGTGGGCCTATCTGTCCACAGTATTCGAGATGACGATTTCTATTAAATTTCCATCTGAGTTAATATACGCAAGGAAAAAATTTATCTCTTTTCCTTCAAGTCGGACATAATTTATAATGATACATTTCCAGAAGTTAGTGTAACATATTCCAAGTGAGTAGAACTATTATGTGACATTTGGTAACATTTGCCTAACATATCAACACTGCTGACAGAAGACTGGTTTTATCTAATTTCGTTTTGTTTTTGTCACTAATTTTTCCCGATTTGAATTTAACATGAACTGAATCAACTTCTCCAAACTTCTTAACAAATGCAAGATAAGAAATCATGGTATAAGGACTGTCTATGAGATACATTTTTGGCCGAAATCTTCTTAATTCAGAAGTGAAGTTTCTACCATTAATAACATTGCAATAACCAATTTTTGCTCAAGATTTAAAACCATTTTATGAAACTTGGAAAGTGTGTGTAACATACAAGCAAAATGATTAACAAACTTCCGTTAATTTCTCGAAACTTTATTGTTGCATCATAACAATTGAAGCATTTGTTTTAGCAAATCCCGTTCTTCAAATATTCCTTATCCGTTTAGTTTATACTGACTGCTCAATTCGTTTAAGAACTTAATTAATTTCGAATATTTAGGTACTTTATAACAATCCAATATGAGGTGTTCGGAAATGAAAAGAAATGACAGTAAAAAAGTAACTTAATGTTTTTTGGGACAAAATATCAAAGAAAAATGAGTGAACTCTAGATATTTGTCTATTTTTTATTGGAACGCAAACCTTCTACAATATCTCATGTACAGTTTTATTTTAAATTATTATTCGAACTTGATAACATCCACTGAGGCATAAATACTAAATAATTGTATATAATTATTCTATTATAACCTGAGTATATTTATTATCAGTTAAAAACCCTTTCATATTATACGTAATAGAAAATGTTCAAACATTTATAAATGATCAACCCACATGAATGGCAAGAATTCATGTTTCAAAGATGACTATATTTAATACTTGTACAAACATAACCTCAAAACATGTACCGGTCACACGTACAGCTTTACCTCCATACTCAACATAATAAAGTATTTCTACAAACTGTTACGATATTTAGGATATAATTTTCTGTAAAGTAAGTACAAATTGCTGTCATTATCTAAGTAGTTCCCCGTAGCTGAAAGAGTCTGCGAGCGTGGAGTGAAACAAAGGAAGTCTCGGTTGTGGAGCCAGATCGCCATTACGGGCACAATGATCCCCCCTCGGCTCGACGTGTTGTACCCGTGTAGTATTGATCGTGCCCCGCCTCCATGCCGCGGATCTCGCCCATAAGTCTCCGGGACGTCACTTCCTGCTCCTGTGTTTCGAGCTAATGTATCGAGAGATAGTATCGATTTTAATCGCTCGCGAGCTCTCGTTTCTAGTGGTTCTGACGTGTGTGTGTGTTTGTGCGTCGGTCTGTTAATTGGGTCCCGTCGATAACTGCCAATTCTGAATTACGCCCAATCCAATGAAAATGGGATTCCATGACAGCAATGTCTACATTGTTGCCAAATTTACATTATTTATTCTGGGCTTTAATATTTTTCATCGAATGTTTAAGTTCTGAATCGACACAAACATAATGTATAACGTATGTTATTTTTCTAAACAAACAATTTCAGAATTTGTATTCGTTAACAAGGGCGTTAGAAAAGGTAGTGATTTTTTCCTAGTACAGGCTAATTGTTGAGTTTAAAGAGTTGAATCAACAGAAATAGTTTTACAAATAATAATAATAATAATAATAATAATAATAATAATAATAATAATAATAATAATAATAATAATGCTTTTCTTCTGGTTAAAAAGCTAGTGGAACTCTGTGTAGAGTATACCGATGGTGTTATTAAGTTATTTTTTGTGTAAATGCAGTTTTATTCCACAGATGAACTTACTTATGGCTTTTAAGGAACCCGCAGGTTCATTGCCGCCCTCACATAAGCCCGCCATAGGTCCATATCCTGAGCAAGATTAATCCAGTCCCTACCATAATATCCCACCTCCCTCAAATCCATTTTAATATTATCTTCCCATATACGTCTCGGTCTCCCTAAAGGTCTTATTCCCTCCGGCCTTCCAACTAACACTCTATATGCATTTCTGGATTCGTCCGTACGTGTCACATGCCCTGCCCATCTCATACGTCTGGATTTAATGTTCCTAATTATGTCAGGTGAAGAATACAGTGCGTGCAGTTCTGCGTTGAGTAACTTTCTCCATTCTCCTGTAACTTCATCCCTCTTAGCCCAAAATATTTTCCTAAGAACCTTATTCTCAAACACCCTTAATCTCTGTTCCTCTTTCAAAGTGAGAGTCCAAGTTTCACAGCCATACAGAACAATAGGTAATATAACTGTATTATAAATTCTAACTTTCAGATTTTTTGACAACAGACTAGAAGACAAAAGCTTCTTAACCGAACAATAACACGGATTTCCCATGTTTATCCTGCGTTTAATTTCCTCCTGAGTGTCATTTATATTTGTTACTGTTGCTCCAAAATATTTGAATTTTTCAATCTCTTCGAAGGATAAATCTCCAATTTTTATAGTTCCATTTCGTGCAATGTTCTGGTCACGAGTCATAATCATATACTTAGTCTTTTCGGAATTTACTTCCAAACCTATTGCTTTACTTGCTTCAAGTAGAATTTCCGTGTTTTCCCTAATCGTTTGAGGATTTTCTCCTAACATATATACATCATCCGCATAGACAAGAAGCTGATGTAACCCGTTCAATTCTATACCCTCTGTGTTATCCTGAACCTTCCTAATGGCATGCTCTACAGTGAAGTTAAAAAGTAAAGGAAACAGTGCATCTCCTTGCTTTAGCCCGCAGTGAATTGGAAAAGCATCAGATAGAAACTGGTCTATAGGCCTACGGACTCTGCTGTAAGTTTCACTAAGACACATTTTAATTAATCGAACTAGTTTCTTGGGAATACCAAATTCAGTAAGAATATTATATAAAACTTCTCTTTTAACCGAGTCATATGCCTTTTTGAAATCTATAAATAACTGGTGTACTGTACCCTTATACTCCCATTTTTTTCTCCATTATCTGTCGAATACAAAAGACCTGATCAATAGTTGATCTATTACGCCTAAAACCACACTGATGATCCCCAATAATTTCATCTACATATGAAGTTTATCTTCTCAAAAAGATATTCGACAAAATTTTTTTAGAACAGATGAACACACAAATTAAATTTTGTAAATATACTAGTATTTGATGCGTTTTATTTATGTATAAAATTATTTGCAATAAGGGTTCTAAGTTTAATTTTTATTTATCTCAAAACTCATTTTTATAACTTACCTCCCATTACCCAAACACCATCGATATGATAAAGAACGAGGAAATGATTAGGCCTACTATCCATTGCATGGGGATTTGATCGTTTTTAACCTCCTTTTCGTCCACCTTCAGACTTCAGTGTGCTATTCATAAAAATTTCGCTAGCCCGCGTTACGAGCGTGCTAAACTAGCCTCGGCTATCGACTGATTACTTGTATAGGATTCATATCATATCATATCGCTTAGCACTGGTTTATAAATACGAAAAACGTTAGTTCGCTGATCATCCACCGGAAGCCCGCGCTAAGAATGTCTATGAATACGGCCCAGCTTAAGCGGAGTTCAAGAAAGAAACATAATTATTAACACGTTTTTCGGTCCTATATTGAAAAATAAAACAAAAAGACGCCGGAACGGCGATCCGGCGCGTTCCGTCACAAAAAATAATAATAATCATAATCGTAATAGTAATAATAAAAGTATTATTTACTGTAGGTAACCCCAATAATAGTGAATGTATTACTCCATTTCATGGAATTAGAACTTACCTCTCTCTGCTTTACTTGAAGTCGTAGCATTTATTCAGGGTGAACTTAGACAAGCTCTCTATAATAATTTCAAGGGAAAAATTGTTCCGGGGCCGGGTATCGATCCCGGGACCTCTGGTTGAACGCACCAGCGCTCTGCCAACTGAGCTACCCGGGAACTCCACCCGACACCGTCTCAACTCTTCCCTTTATATCCACACAACTCGCGTGGGCTGACGAAACGCCAGAGACCCACATCAAGTGCACACAATCTCTGCGTGACTTAGAATTGTGATTTTCTGTTAACGTACACAGTGACGTATATATCAAATCTAATCTTTCAGGTGAAGCTCCCTGTAAAGCAGATTTGAATAATTTCAAGGGAAAAATTATTCCGGGGCCTGGTATAAGCTCTCTATAGTCCAGTCGTTTTTCGTGGTCTAGCTGACGTGTAAGATTATATATATATATATATATATATACTGTATATTAGTTAAAATATAGCCACAGTGTAACCTGTACACGTAAAACAGAGGAAGAACTGATGGAAACATTCGCCATGAAATTTCATCGAATTTTGTTAACGGAAACTTTACTGCAGAAATTCTGCAATGTACACCAAGAACATTTCAGCAGCCACCGGCGTGGCTCAGTCGGTTAATGCGCTTGCCTGCCGGTCTGCAGTTGCGCTTGGACTTGGGTTCGATCCCCGCTTGGGCTGATTACCTGGTTGGGTTTTTTCGGAGGTTTTTCCCAACCGTAAGTAGAGTGCGAATCCTCGGCCTCATCTCGCCAAATACCATCTCGCTAGTTGATACAGCGTCATTAAATAACAAAAAAAATAAATGAAAATATTTCAGCATTAAATTACAAAAAAAAATTGAATTAAAATATTTCAGCACCTTCTGTAAGAAATGAATACAGTCAAACGGTATGCTTTCTTTCCTGTCATTTCTCAGAGATCCGACCATGCTCGGCAAGCAGCTGGGCTCCAGGAGGCCCGACCGCCCGTTAGAGGACCGCGAGAATTTCGCACCTCTGTTATACAACTCCACTGCGTAGTAACAAACTCACAGCAGAGCTGTCGATTAGCTCCCTTTATATGATTTGAATGTGTGATTTTGTACTTTTACAATCGCACTATCTTGCGTCCTGCTCAGATGTTGACCAAGGAGTGTCATTACTATTAAATACGAGTATGTTATCCTAGTTGAATATCCTGAAAGTAATGAGAAATATATCAACCCAAAATCTCAGTTCTTGAACGTAGATCCTCAATCCTGAATCCTATTTTCGGCACTTCAAATCGGTTAGGTATGAAGTCTCTGCTATGTACCAATACGGATAATGTACGGTGGATGGTTAGATTGCCACACATCCCTGGGGTGTCGCCATATCGCTTCACCAATTTGGCTTTCGGTTCTTGGTAGTAAGCTGGTGTTTTATTGCACGTCATTAAATTACTGCGTTCTAGTTGGTCAGTCTCATAACCGGATTTTCCTATCTCTTCTTGCCAGGAAGCGTTCGAGACGCAGCGCGAACAGTTTATTGCTACTACGTCATCAAATCTTTCCAGAAAATCGAGATACTATCCAACCTGTTAAGGTGCAATATGGACATACTGGTTAATACGTTATTCACCTATAAGCAGTATTCCAGTTTCTCCAACCTTAATCATGTAACAACAAAGCTCAATCTGTCTTGTACGTAATTTAAGGAGATAGAGTAAATATTAAAGCATTGTGTGATCGAAATAGGTACCTGTTGACGATGACAGTAGTAAACACACTTTAAATGAATCAATTTTCTGAGAGATGGCGATACACAACTTCTAATCACTATATTGTGTACCAATATGCCTGGGTTAAATCCCAAATCTCTCCGAAGTGCATATGAAGAGAAGGCATATACCGTATCACTGTTCGATAGTGATTCGGCCCCTTGTACTATTGGACACGAGTAGGCTACCTACCGGGTTTCCCCTTTTTCCTTACTCATCTTCATCATAATCTCTCATTCCACACACTACACTTACACATACACTGACCCTAGAACACGACATAACTCTCCACAGATACACGTCGTGTACAACGTGGCCCGTCGAATTGGTGTGGAAGTAGAAAATGGGTCACAGCCCAGCCATCTATCTGCAATATGCGGAACCCGAATCACGTAAAGCAGCGTTGTCAGACAGAGACTAAACGGAGCGGAGCGCTCCACTAGACTGGTTGCATGCTCCTGTGTTTCCACAGACATAAGCAAGTTCACGCTCCGATCTAGCTCCACAACCGGTTTTGGAGCTTACAACTCTGACACTACTGACGTAAAGTGAAGTGGGTATACATACATACATACATACATACATACATACATACATACATACATATATACATACAGACATACATACATACATACATATATACATACATACATACAGATAACTCAGGCTAGGAAGCTACCTGGTGAGGGGAGGTAATACAGCTAGGCCCACCTATGTACGGGCTGTCCGGGATAGACCTGACGAAAATAAATAACTATATCTCTGAAACTATTGCTTTTATTGTCGTGATGTTTTCACACATACAAAAAGAAACACAATAAGTTTTAATGTACCTCTATATGAGCACCATTTGTGTGACCAGGGCTATGTCCAGGCGATACTCAATCTCCTGCCACACACACGAAAGCATCTCCGGTGTGACTAGTCCTATTGCTTCGTAGATTCGGCCACGTAACTCACGTCCTTGACAAGCCCCACAGAAAGAAATCCAGTGGGGTCATGTACGGCATCCGTGATGGCCATGTTGTAGGTCCGCCTCTTCCAATTCAACGGTCAGGAAACGTGTCGAGGAAAGAGCGCACATGGTTAGCATAGTGTGAGGGGATCTATCCTGTTGAAACACGGTTTCTGGTGGTAGTTGTGGGACAGCGTAATTTCGCGGCATATCCAGGTATGTGTTACCTGTTACTGTGAGCTCTTGTCTGTTTGAAAACGACATTGTACACACTTGACTGACTTAAATTAAGCCAGTCATAAAACGCATTCTGATTTTTCTACTGTGGTAAACGTTGTTCGGCTGTTCACTTGGTACACGCACAACTTGCATTTCCAGCTCTCACAGCAAGACTGTCTATATACGCTGCGCAGAACGAGCTTTTTCTCGTTTTCTCCTAGCGCAATGGTATGCGCACGCGTGTAACATGCTGCTAGGTAACAAAACTTATCGAGTTTCTCTTTCTAACTGTGAAAACATTGAGGTAATAACTGTAACAGTTTCAGATATATAATCACTTCTTTTTCGTCAAGTCTTTCCCGGACATTCTGTATAATCATATTATCTGAAAAGTTAACCTCTTGACAATGTATTCAAGATAAATCCTCCCTATAATAGGAAAATCCTAGGAATGACGGTAAGACCACTATCGGATTTGTGGACACTCGTTATAACACAATGCATATATGCTGCAGTTAAATCAAAGACTGTGAATAATTGAATTAGTCGATTCTTCTGATAATTTCACACCGGGTTTAAATATAATTATGCTGTACCTATTTTTGTGTTTGAGACACATTCATGTTTTCCAGAGGAAAAAAATCAATTTTTCCACGCTTCTACCAATGATCAAAATGTATCTCCTCTAAATGAAAATTTGCAAATTTTATTCTTGAAGAAATGTCTATGTGCATTAAGATAAATTTACAGTGACTTACCATTTTCCGTTCCCTCCGTAGGCTAAAGTAATTCCTGAATTGTTTTCTGAATGGCTTCTGTGCAGTACAATACAGCCTGACTGGACTATGCTGCTGATGAAGTCAAATTGTGTAATTCATTCACTGCAGGACCTATTGATAGCTCTCCGCAATGATATATCAGCACGCGTTATCATTAAAGTAATATTAGACCTACTTGTCATTAGTTCATGAGATATTTCATTTTTGATCACTGTACGGATTATGAGCGTAATTTTTATACGAATTTCTTGATATTAACAACCGTTAATTAACTACCAATGAAACCGGGGACGGTTTTAGGTTTCATTCAATAAGGCTCTCTCAGGAGGCTTCTGTCTTCAGCTGCATCTTGGATGGCCTCTTACTTCGAAGAAACCATAGTCCACTTTGTCCTTCCGTCGGAGTCGTAGCGTAACAAGTGACCTTCTGTCACTCATTAATTCTCAGTTTCTCTTCAGAGTATACTTGTATGGTCTCACCGTGTAACATGACAAAGCCATCGTGACCTTCGGCTTCTCACCGAAGCCAATATATCTGGATCTTCAAATAGAGCTTTTAATTCCCGATATTATTAGAATTCTCCAGGAATCGCTTTGTGGAATAAGGCCAAAATTTTTTCTTCAAATTTCATTTTCGAAATAATAACATTTTGTTGAAATAGAAGCTTCTATCGAATATAACAGTACAGCTAAGATTATAACTTTGCAAGGTATTAATTTTATTATTCCGGAGATGACTTTGGAATTTTTGGACGACTGTATAACATTTTTTTTTTTTTTGCATTCGCTAGGAAACGTTAATTTTTCTTTTCATGCAGGTTTTCATTATTATTAACATATCGCATACTCGTACTATATTAAAATTGTTCAATTTTTTTAAATTCTCAAGTGAGTTTATACTGTTTATTGCTATATCTTGATATATAGTTTTGATAAATAAATAAATAAATAAATAAATAAATAAATAAATAAATAAATAAATAAATAAATAAATAAATAAAAAGTTAGTAAATAAGTAATTAAATAAGTAATTAAATAAGTAAATAAGTACTTAAATAAGTAAATAAATAAATAAACTAATAAATAAACGAATACATTAATTTTTAAAACAGTGTCCTTCGCCTCTTTAACAAGAAACTTGAAAAAAATGCTTGATGTCTTTTTCAGGTTCACCTTGTAAAACAAAACAGTTTGTATAAGCTAGTGTGTTCAATTTATAGAAATCGAAACAGACATCATTTTACAACTACAGCCCCTGCATTTATTCTCACGGTGTTTATAGAGCTTAGAAGCACTATCCAAAAGCTATTTTGCACCTATGAATACATACTTGTTCAAATACAAGACTAAGCTAAATTCATTTGTTTATTTTACATTCCCCAATATTTCATTTCTTTTAACGTCTTACTGTATTAATGACATTTTTAACATTTTATGACTTACTTGCAAGATTGTGCTTTTAATGGTAATGCGAAAGGTAACGAAATGTCAAATTCATCAAGGCATTCTTTTTTTTGTATAGATGAGATTTTCTGATATTTCCATTATTATTATCCTAGCGCTAAGTCGTCTTCCATAGACAAGCTTTCACTAGCGATGCTGAGATCGGCTTAAAGGTACATTAGCGGATAAAAAATAGGAAAGTTCGCATGTTTTGTTAAACTCGCGGCGTTTCTCTGCCCTCTAACGCATTAAAAGGAAAATTAAGAGATTCGTAAAGTTAATAAGATTTCTAACATAATAGTATTTCTTTCTGACATACAGTGTTAAAAGAATTGAAAATTTGGCTATTGTCTGTTATATCATGTCTACTATATTTTTAGTGTGATGAATTTTGAATACAGTACATATAATATAGTCTGTCTTTCAACATGTATTATATCGTCGTTGATTCTGCAATAACTCCTGTGTGCAAAATATAAAATTTTTCAGTAGGAAGAAAAAACACATTTATTCATCCCATAGCAGCCGTCCGTCCCGCGTCGTGGTCTAAGGCATCCTGCCTAGGACTTGCGTTACGGAATGCTCGCTGTTTCGAGTCCTCATGGGGGAAGAAATTTTCTCATGAAATTTCGGCCAGTGTATGGGAGCGGTGCCCACCCAGGATCGTGATGCACTTGGGGAGCTACGATAGGTAGCTAAATCCGGTTGCGAATACCAGCTATAACGGCTTTAAGGATCATCATGCTAACCACACAATACCTCCATTCTGGTTGGATGATCGTCCACCGTCCTTAAATTCTGAATGTCACCCTTTTCTCATAAAATCATGTAATTGAGGGTAATTAATTCTTTGTGGTATCTCAACGTCATAAATGGACTTATTTATATTATATTTATATTTAATAAGATTTAACCATGCCATAGCCAGAGATAATATCAACAAACTGTCTATTCATCCAATCTTCCACACATCTGTCTAACCAAAAGAATAGTCATTCCCTATCCATCAATATAACCATCCAGCCTACCAATAATCCAAAGAACCAACAAACAAACCATTCACTCATCTACATATCGACAACTGAGTAATAAAATAAAATAAATACTGGTAAATAAATATGCAAATAATAAAGAGAAGAACTTAGCCATCCATGATTAGTCACTCGTCCAGCAAACCGAAAAATTTTGTAATAATCTAAGATTTCATTCCACGATATCTTGAATGTTGTGTGGGCTTTAAAAATATCGCTTATTGCTCTGTTTGTTTAGTTAGCAAATCAATACGATTTTCCATGCCAGAACAAACTATTTATTTTACTTTTAAATACACACAGGAATTCAGTTTACTCCATTGTTATTTTAAATGTATAAAACTGTGTATTTACATAAAGACTGTTAAAACAATTGTGGCACCAAAATGTTGAACCATCCACTTGTAAACCCACCCTAGTAATAATTTCTTCGTAGAACCCTATTGAATTAATTCCTGACATATATAACTGTTTCTCAGCGAAATGTACTTAGGTGTGTTATGTCTCTTCGTTATTGCACCATATTTGAAAAAAAAGGTACATAATATTAACTGTTTCAGAATCTTAGGTCATAAGTTCGTAACACATCACTTAATTAGATATTAAATTTGGAATAGAATGCAAAAAGACCATGCTTGCCTAAAATATTAATAAATATGAAAATCACTCTAGCACCCCCAGAAAGAGTACATATTGGTGCTCAGGGTGCATTCCACAAAATGTTAAGACTTTTTATTAATTAACATAATAAAAGGTAAAAAGAGAAGAAGACAAACACAAATATTAGAATAATTTAAACTATTTTTATTTTCTTCCTAAACAATCACTTTTATTATTTTTTTTTAAATAAGGAGCATTAGCAAATTGAACGTTTGGTAATTTAACTGTAACATTATTATAGAGCTTTGGACCGAAGTTGCTGCTCTGATTAAAACTACAGTTGTGGTACATTTAGGTTCTGTCAGGCATATGTTAGTTTTATATTATGTGAGCACAAATTAAATATATTTCGATTTTTATGAACGAAATTCAATAATAATTTGATATAAATTTGATGGATATCAAATACTTTAAATTCAGAATAGGCTACAACAGTTCTTATGGTAATCAATAGGCCTAGTCTTATTAAGACATATAAATAAAACATTCCTTTATTTCAATTTTCAAATAAAGTATAGCACGTTTGCTATTCAGTGCAGACAACTTTATAAACTGGATAAATAAATGAAATTCCTGATAGAGCGTGTAATAGTTCACCATTCTCTTTTGTGTTGCATTGCTATTATATTTATTCATGTTAGATCAATTCTTGTTTTACACTCTTAAAATTGGATACGTGAACTTTGATTAAATGACAATATTTCTGTTTGTTATTCATTCTTTTAAGAATGTAGATCCTGCCATAGTTCTTATAAATCACATTTCGCCTTCTTCAGATCTCTTGAAATACCTTTTCATTTTGGGTTATATTTTGTACATTTTCCAGAACTGATATCAGTTTGACAATTGAAAATTATTTTATTTCATTGTTTTTTATTGTTCACTTTAACACTTTATTAAAACTATAAAGCCTTCTAGACTTAAAACGTTAAAGGTGTTAGAATTTAAAAAAAAATATTTATGGTTTTTTTTTTATTTCTTTAGTTATTTTGTATAGTAATGACTATATAGATGGGGATATAAATATTAATTGATTTATTTTGTTGGGTCTTATGTTTATAATATCTATAATATTTTTAATTGGTAGACCTGACATAATTAGAATTCTATTGGGTTGAGAGTAAGTAATGTACCTTTATGACAGATGCGCTCCATTTCAATACCGGTGTGTTATCATCGTCAGTGTCCATCTTATACAAATAAACTAATTCACTTCTTTTGGATCACACAAAGAATTATTATTTTATTTCCTACCGTTATTTGTAAATTAATTATTCGATATTTCATCCTTATGAAATTCATGTTACAATTTCTAAAGTATACTTTTCAATTTAAGCATAATTGAGCTATCTGGAAAAGTTCAGAAAGTAGATTAATAATTATGACCATGTCGCCCGCGAAAGATGTAACGAAGTTAGTGAATCTTGTAAAGAAGATTTATTTAAAATTAATTCCATAACCTAATTCCTTATTTCACCATAAATGAAAAGAAAATTTACGAAAGAAGACAATTTTGCCTTTGCCTCCATTAAATGCAGAAAAATCGTTTTTGCTACGTGTACACAAATTAACATGTTTTCTTGTTGTTTCAGGTAAGTGGAGAGACTGCATGTGATTACCGACACAAATATGTTGGTAAGTGAATAGCTCAAGTCAGTACATAACATTATTTTGTTTATATTAATTGCTGTTCATAAGTAAGTCTTGAAACATTCAGGCTATATGTTTGTGAAGACGCGTTAAAATAGTGTACGTAGGCCTACATTTGTTGTGCCTAGAATATATCTTGGACCATGCCTCGACATTTCAATTTATCAGATACTTAGAAAAAATTCATTTATTTTATAAAGTCTTCGACTTTTTCTAGCCAATTAAGTTTTTTCATTCTTTAGTATTCATATAAATATAATCATTCGGCTAGTTGTTGTCGAACGTGCTAGCAATTTTCTATATTATTTCATTGATACAATAATTTTATCAAATGAATTTTTAACTATTGAAAATTACATTTTACGTATTCTTTTTCTAAGAAAAAGTGGATATCTCTAACTTATACGAGTTTGACGCCTTTGTAGGGTACATAGCCTAAATTGTAATAAGTGATTAATTGCATGGAAAAATATTTTCTTGCATATTGCCCTATTATTTTAATAGAATATCGACTTTTCGTATTCTCTCTCAATTTCAGACCTTAGAGATATTTATACTGGAAAGCTCTGTCCCTAGCAGATATTTTATTATTAGGAATTCTTGTAATCTTGCTTACACAGGGACACAATAACGTTATTTTGCCTATGCGCAACACTACAAACAAATGAAACGCGCACACGCAATACGCTCCAAACTAATATGAACAAAGAATACATTCAGTAGGCTAACAACGCTTACCACGCTTACGATACGATTCTCGCACGTTGCTACATACGTCGGATATGACGTCAGGGATGTGTTCAGACTAGGTATTTGAACTAAAACAGATTCAGAACTATCGAATGTGCAATACTAGCGACCCTAAATATCTATCTTACCTATGCTACGGCTATCGATTATCGATTAAGAAATCAGCAATAAAAGTTTTCTGTAGTAATAGTTATTGTAAGAGCTGTCACAATTAAGTTCTTCGATCTTGCATATATCTGGAAAATTTACAGTCTTCCATTTCTGTGATGCATGGATACCGGAAGTTCCTTGTCAAATAGGACGAACATTTCCACTTTTTAAAAAATTTAACTCCATACGTAAAAAATAAATTTCATAGGCGGAAATTTCAGAATAATTTCTATTATACATTTAAAGAGCAGGAATTAAGTTAACTTCGTTAACATGGCAACTATCCCTTTATAATTATTATATTAATTGTGACTGCGTACTTCTAACACATATTTTAGTAAAGTTTTGTACATATTTGCATGCATATTTTGGTTATTGTTTACATACGTTATCTGGACTTATCAATAACTTCCTACGTCATAACCAGAAATACATTTTTTCATTAGAACGAACATTTTTATGTTTTCCGTTCATGCTGTTTAGGAATACAATGGATTGGAATAGAGGATCGAACATGAATGATATGTCGATAGGAATGGAATGCTACCGTTATGTATTTAGAATTTGTAATGCTCTCTACATATTCAACGTAGATTTAATTAAACTTCAACGTTTTGATATGAATCTTTGTACAGTCATGATTTTATTATCTAATCCTCCACTCTCTTCATAGCAGGAAATATTATGAAATATTTTACTGTAGGTAATAATTAAAATTTCAAACTCATAAACACGAATTAATTCCACAGAAGCTCAGATATTGAGTGCTATTTTTTTTAAGAATTCCGCAATTGCATAAAAAGTAGATATTGAACAGATCTGATTTTTTAAATAAAACGGCTATTATTATCATCGATAACGCAGCGCCATACATTCCTATACTTTCAGAACGAGTTGAGATCTGTGGATTATATATACACCGTGTCCCGCTTAGAAGGATCGAGAAATAAGTGATAATAATGGTTTATTAACATAACTTTTTGCATAACTTGATGTAAAAACGCCCAGAGTTTCGTAGAATGCTGAATGCAACTCGATGTGTGCGTCTTGAGTTGCCCTGCAGTCATCTAAACAACGGTATTCAATCTCCCGTCAATTGTTCTGTGGCATTTGTGGAGTCACTAGCGCAGCTGTATTTGTGATACTTTGTCTCAGCTCCTCCAAAGTGTTAGCTCTGCTTCTTTAGTACACAGCATCCTTCACAAAGCCTCAGAAAAAAAGTCCAAGGGGGTCAGATCGGGTGACCTGATTTGGCCAATTTGGCAATGGGTCCTCGTCTTCCGATCCACCTATCCATGTACGACGAACACGGCGTTGTACTCGCGTAACAGATTTTTCTTCTGATAGCCATAGCACACACTGAACTTTCTGTTGTGGTGTCCACATGTTGACCAAGGCGTGTTCTCCTACAAAATGACGCCAGGCTTATTTTAGCAACAAACAGACGAAAGTTACACATGCAGCTATTTTCAGACTTTATTGCGTAAACTTGGACAGTTTCTCTATCATGTTATATGTAAATCTCAACTATATCTTTACCTGGTTTTAAGTGGTTAGCATTGATTTCTCGATCCCTTTAAGCGGGACACGGTGTATTCATAAAATTACATATTTTCGTCACAACAGCCCAAGCTTTAGATCCTGAAATAGCATCATAGCAGTACTGTCGCATAAAAACCAGTCTCCATAATAACAGTTGCATATTTAAAAAAGTGCTCATATTGGGAAAAAAATATATGTGTATTTTGTTAAGTTTATTTATTCATGCTTTAACATCTGTGGTCATATCACGTGTGTAGGATTTTTGGGTATATCAATAGGCCGCTTTTGCTATTGTTGAGTTCCTGTTTCCATTGTCGTGTGTTATAGATGGCTTTTGTTCATGTAACTGATTTTAGATTTTCATTAATGTTTATGATATTGGTGATTGAGGCGGTGATGAATCATAGTGAGTAAATTTCCAATCCGGGATTTGCCTTTGTGACTGAGAGTAACCATGCAAAATCCAGTCAGATTGGCCGACCATGGGGTTTGAACCCGAGACCTCCCGAATGAGAGTCTCAAACGTTACCATCTGAGCCAACTCGCTCTCTTAAATACATTTTATAACAGTTTGTAGCATGGTATTTTGAATTTTGTTGAGAGAAAATAAAGGTTCCTTAAATCTAGTAAACGTTTGACGGAATATTCTGCAAAAAATTTTAATTTCAGAATTTTTCCAGTATTTTGTTCCTTTACGGCAATGTTTTGTTTGATATTATCTGCGTACCCTATTGCTCGCCCATTTAAAAATTCTTCTCGGTTTCTCTGTGAGTGGAAGACGGCATAGGCGGAAGTGAGAGAGGCGTCACCGTATGAAGTCATAGCGCCAGGAGATGACGTGATAGCAGTAATTGCAGCTCCGTGACTCCTGACAGCCTCAAAGCTCTTCTGTGCATTCCTTGTGCGCTGGGTAAATTGATATCAGCCTGCTGTGAATAGTGTTTTCCCATCTGGCAAATCACGCATTCAATTTAATTTGCATTTCTCTGTATCTTATGCATAGCCTTGTTGAAGTGAGCAATATCGATGTCGGTTCATTACCTGACTAGAAACGGTTATTCTGGAATATTACAGTACTAATAGCCCAGATATTATGCAGATATTCTGAAATTTACGTAATATCACGTGAATTGGTTGGTTCTGGTCTACATTGTTGTTTTACTTGCTAATAGGGCGGAAATCAGCTAAAATAAAACATCTCAGTTTAAAACTGAGTTGAATTTGGTGTATGAGAACTTATGATTTGAAAATTACAGGTATAACAAAATGATATAGCCAAACTTCTAGAAGATATTCCTCAGGCATTGAAGATGAAAACATTATACTCGTATGAGCATAGATTCGAAGACGCTTCAATTTTCTGTTAGATCTCTTTTTCCTAATAATCTTTTTACATTATCCGAGATACATCAACGTACACGGAAGTCAATACGATGATGAATTGAAACTTGCACCAATGTTGGCTGTGGGTGTTTTAAACATATTTTCATATACAGGGCTTTCATTTCAAAACTTCCCAGTATAAATAATTAATTATTTAAATTGAATTCAATTTAAACAAAATACTATCGATTTAGATATTGAGGTGGAATTCTGAAACCAGGCTTAATTGCATTTTAGACTTCACCCCTCACTCCCAGCCA
The DNA here is from genome assembly GCF_040183065.1 of Periplaneta americana. Lineage (NCBI taxonomy): Eukaryota > Metazoa > Arthropoda > Insecta > Blattodea > Blattidae > Periplaneta > Periplaneta americana. The sequence goes on from NC_091125.1 coordinate 78,112,799, forward strand.
CCCCCACGTTGAAATTTCAAATGGCATCCCTATATTTTTATACTTAAAAATGAAAGAGCATTAAATTGTTTATACAACTCATTCATTTGTTTTCGCATCTTTTGTTTTCTATCGTCGCCTGGCTACCTGTATTTAACTTAGAAAGCATGATGGAAATATTCAGATTGTCAATTAATATAGATAAACACAATATAATATTTGTTACTCAGTCAAATGACAAATCAATGTAAATAATGACTTATATTATATGGTCATTAAGTTTTATATACATGAGCTACAAATTGCAAACGTTTTCGCCCATTCAGGCATCTTCAGCTCTTGCAATTTGTAGCTCATGTATATAAAACTTAATGACCATATAATATAAGTCATTATTTACATTGATTTGTCATTTGACTGAGTAACAAATATTATATTGTGTTTATCTACCTGTATTTATGTTGTTATCGGTTGCTTGTAGAATGAAAACACAGCTTATTTTGTGTGATTTCCTAAATTTAATCAATAAGGATGATTTATGTTCTCTCTTGAAAGGTATACACCATTTTAAAATAATTGAATACACAAACACAAATGAAATGCTCAATAAGTTTTTGTAGCTTTATTCTCTTTAGCTCTAATCAACAATAACAACAACACCGTGAAATCCAAATGCTGAAGATATAGTATCACTTTCTCAAACTGTTTCTTATAGAGAAGACGTTTTACCGAAATTTGTGCGATATGATGGTAGTCTACATGCACCTGATTTTCCCATACCTTTCTACCCCTTTGTGAACCTCTGGGGGAGCTGATTAGATTCTGTGAGTTAGGCCTACTGTGCCAAGCACTATGAAAAATGGTTTACGTTATTTAACATCTTACAGAGAGAAGATATTTCCGCAATCATAATTCCTGATACCGGAAGAATTGAGAAATTCTCTAGTGTTCATTAATAATTGAGTCTTCTAGAATCATAATTCACAATATCAAAAACTTTTTTTTTGGCAATTAAGAAAAACTTACATCTCACTAATTACCATTTGGCAATATGTAATTAATTTAAATAGACTATGCCATCTATTATAATTCTAAATATTAATAACTGTTTTTAAGTAAAATCGTTTGTTCTATACAAGTTTATGAATGACTGAAGAATAAGTAGTTTATTAGCTATTGTGAGTTATGATTCTAAGGTAGAGGACTCGCTTATTTTCCACATAAGGTCTAAAATCATAAAATTGCTGGAGTTGCAAAATATAGAAATGCCCGAGGCACTTCGACTAGTGGACCAAGTAGTTCAAGGATTCAATGAAGGTTGTGCTATTACAAGTTCGAGAATGAAACTCCAAAATATTTTGAAGAAAAATGTTGGCTATGCAACTTTGTGCGGTACACAAAATATTACTTTGGGTTCCCAAAGTGAGCTTATGTGAGAAAGTACGGTAAATATCTGCGACGTTCCTTATTTCCGATTTGCACCAGTCACATCATGTTATGTAGAGAGAAGCTTTTCTCGATACAAATTTGAAGTGGTAATACGATATTTTTTGTGTTCTACTCTACAGTAATATGTGTAACTGTAATGAATTGTAAGGGAGTCAGTATTAAGTAAGCATTGTAGGGTCTATTATTTTAAATTTTAATTTATAGTAAACAACGTTAAGAGATTGAAATGTTATTTTCAGGTGTTTAATGTTTAATAAAAAATATGTCATATTTATATGGTACTTTAGTATAATTATAAATATATTTCAGTCTCACTTCTTTCACCTGAACATTCTCTTTTACTTCCCCTCCCCTACCGTAGACGCACACCGAACAGAGTACAAGCTATAGAGCGTATTCCGAATCTCACCGGTGAGCAATCCGATGGCATCACGGTGTTCCGAATTCCACCGATGACGTCATTGATGCTCCACCGGTGTCGCACCGGTGCCATCAACTTGCAGAGGTGGTGGCAGTCTCCATCAACCGCCATCAGTGAATCTGATTGGTTCTTGTATAGGGCGGGAATTAGCAGACGAATAACATCGTGCACTGTTGTGTCATGGCGGTGTGTTCTGCTTTACTTCTGCTGTATTGTTTGTAATGAGCAGAAAGTAAAAACAATATGTTAATGGCTTATGAGCGAACATGTCAACGGACCCGTTATTACTACTGGTTCAAGAACTAAATTGTTTATGCTATCTTTTCTTTGAACGAGATGGGAGTACGAAAATTTCGCAAAATTTTGCTAGCGTAGCACAGACAACAACTTGTACAGTCGCCATGACAGCCATCGATCCTTCCAGCAGTTTTGTTCCTTATTTCGCTGCAACGTGACGTCATTGATGCCACCGGACCGGTGAGATTCGGAATACGCTGATAGTCGGGTATGTTTCAACTAATCGTACTTTGCAAACACTGCCGAAGCTTAATAATAGTAGGCCTATATATCTGGAAACTGACGCGCTGAGGCACGGATAAGTAGGCTGTTACTTGCCCAAGTCACCGAACAGCTCCGCTACTACACAGTCGTACACCTGTTACGTGCTGATAGTTTGACAATATTTCGAAAATATCTCCGGGAGGAAAGGTTTCCGTAGGCTATATTTAATCATATATAATGTTTTCATCCTCTATGTGTACGGAATGTTTCCCATACAAAATTTGCCGTGCCTTTTAGTTATACTCTGTATTTAAATCTCTTTCTTTACCGGCATAAATGCTGCCACAAATATTATGAGAACTAACAAGATAGGCAAAGGTATGACAGTTCCAATGCATTGTTCTATTTGCAAGTGATAATAGCCTTTGAAAAGTGTAGTTCTTATGTACTTCTTAGGAAATTGCATGTAACTTGGAGTGGATCTTCGATGCATAAGTGGCAAGTCATATTTGTTGGAAATGATTATGATGACAATGATGGTGGTAATGATATGACGGTGATGATGATGGTGCTACCAACAACACAATTTTATACATCTCTGTATGCACTGCTTGGGAACTATAGGTCCGACGGAATATGAAATTTGATTTTTACTGTAAAACCATTGTGAATAAAAGAAGAGAAGATTTATATGAGTGGCTACTGTAAGGATTGTAATATCTGGAATTTATAGTAGTCACAGCGTTAGCTGCACAGACAGTGAAAACTATAAAACTGAAGTAATAAAACACCGATACGCATAGTTAGATATATTCAATTTCTCTTCGAATCTGTGTTCGGTATTTCCTCACTTCTTCAATTGGCGGAAGGGACAGATCATCTACCGCCTTTTATTATTGCAGTCAGCAAATTTTTAGGTCGGTCGTAACTTTATTATGGCAATAATATACTGTAAGGAAGAATTACAGTCCTTACGTTCAGTTGAGTACATATTACAGCATTCTTAAATCGCGCACTTTTTAGACACTTTTCTTTTTGCCCAACAGCCTGTATTATTTTGTTTTGTAATCCTGTGTTGTAGAGAGATAGCAAACAATTTCTCACCCAAGTGAACCTCTATTATCCGTGTTAATGAAGAGGTGGGCTCAACGGTTAATCGAAAAAATCGGATAATCCGTATCATAAAAGATTTCTGTAAATTTAGTGTAATGCTTACACTTTCGTAATTTCCTCTGTGGTCTTGTATTGAGCACGCTAGGTAGTGGATCAGTTCACTGATTTAAGCTTGGTTATTAACAACTGGATTTTAGGGAAAAAGGAAATTTCTTATAATGGCTATCTGTGGAAAAGACAGGAATAGTGGAGGTCTAGTATTGCAGATTTACATACTTTATATACGTCACCCTTGATTTTTATTAAATTGCACATGGTTGTGACTCAATCTCGTATTCGTATCCCGAAACCACTCAGTTATTTGCACTTTTTATTCTTAGCACAACATGATTTCTTTTGATACTCGTCGAAGACATTTTATATAGAAGTTATACAGTACGACAACTCGAACATTAGACATACTGTGTAAGGGTAATGTCATGTAATAACCCTCTCTAGAAACAAATAACTTGCTAATAAGTGTACATACTCCATAGGCCTATATTTCTGCAGGGAAAAAGCGAGAAAAAGACAGTCGGATAATCCATCAATCGGTTAATAGAGTGACGGATAATTGGGGTTATATATATATACATACATACACAGAGTTTCAGTAATCATGTGTCCGCAAATTAACCGTTTACGAGCTAATGTAATTTTGTCCTGTTTGGGGCTTGCTGAATGCTAAGTACTAATGCCATTAAAAGCAGTGACAATTTTATTTAATTTATCAATAATGGGACAGTAAAATTAATAATTTTTCCTTCAACGCCATAGAAATGCAATTAAACATACACAAAACACAATTTTTTGTTTAAAAAATAGTAAAGTTTTTGGATAAGCAAGGTTCAATACAGTATGAACATGTTAACTGGGTAATTTTATAGCAGGTATGCAAAATGCTGACCATGCACATGACTGTATCAGTATATTTTTCTCTGCAAAGACCCAACAATGCGTTCGAGCAATCCTGGATCATTCTTCATTTGCTGGAAGGCGTCTACAATCCGATGCTGCAATTCTTCAGGTGTGGTGATGTCTGTTGTAGCCTATAAACTAGGTTTTTTTTTTGCATAACACCATACACAAAAATCTAAAGGATTTAATTCCGGTGATCTAGATATAGGTCCTCCTCTACCTATCCACAATCCACCATAACGCCTGTTTAGTTATCGTCTCACATAGAGAAGGAAATGGAGAGAGTGCGGCATACATACACAGCATGTGTCTTGCAGCTCTACCTATCCAGGCACTCGGTTCACTGGCGGTCCCAACTAGGAAAAAATTGCATTATGTCGTAAACGGTTAATTTGCGTATCCATGTTTGCTTGAACTTTTTTGCTTCTCTTCGTTTTTACTTCTCATCTCTAAATTTTTGAAAGTCACTTTTGAAACATTCCGTATACCTCCTTAAGGCGCTGCAACATAATCTAAATATCTCTGTATTCATTTTGGCCAACACTAGACTCTCTCGCACGGTGTATCTCACTGACTGTGTGATCAGCACAGCACAGTGTACTTCAGAAAGTTTAGAGTTTACAGTATGAATGCAAGACAAGAAATAAGCAACCTAAGTCTGTGGAATGGAGACAATAAATAAATTAATAAGCCAGTGATCAATAAATCAATCTTCTTAATGTATCCAGATGTTTGCTGACAACATAAAGTCCACTATAGTCTACTGTAGTCTTTTCAGTTCTTGTTTTTCATGAGAAATGAGGGGTATTTTGATCGGTGTTCATTATAAATGCCTGTTGCTATAGTCCCGTCGCTCTAATTTCCGGCAGCCAATCGCGTTGCAGGTCGGCTACATTTAAACGTGTGCGTCTTGTGATTCGCTTATGAAGACGTTATTCATTTCTTAAGGCTCGATAAATACTTAATACAATCGCCCGCCATTTTGGTTCTTTCGTTGGCGTTCGCAGAAAGCACACGAAGACGTTATTTGCCGCTCAATGATTTGCTGAATTACAGTGCGTTTGATTTATTATCATCGGAGCTACGACATGATAATGTTTAACGGTGTGGCAAATAGATTCCTCGTATGGTAGCTCGGCAACGAAAGAACAAAAATGGCGAACGATACTACCTACCTAGACTTTATAGAGTCTTCACTTCCTAAGACGTAAGCAAAGAGGCTGAGTCACGCCGGAAATAACAGCGTCGCGACTATAGTAGCCAGAGTTGTGGTGTAGTCAGTATATACTGCAGAGCAGTTCTTCTGCAACTGGTACTGATGATTTTAATTTAATTCCTTTGTGGTTTATGGATGGACAGTATAGAAGAATGCGTTCCAGATCTTTATCATGATTATTACACCACAAACAAGTAGGATTATCAGAAATGTGAAATCTGTGTAGGTACAATTGAGTGACAATGTGACCTGTTCTGGCTCTTGTTAAAAATGTTTGAACATGTGTGGGCACGTTTTTGTACATTTCCAGGACATTTGGTTTCTTTTGAACTAATTGTAAAATTTTTTCTTTGTCAGAAGAGAGCCAATTGTTGATCCATAGGTTTATAAAAGGAGACCTTACTGAAGCAAAGACGCCGGATAGAGATATCACTTGAAGAGGTCTTGGTTGCAAATATGTTGCCTGTTGTTTCCAGGTACGCCACAATGACTAGGTATCCGTTGAAATGTTATTTTCTTTTTGAGTTTTTTTAGTAAGCCAATGAATGTATAAATAAATAAGTAAGTAAGTTCCATTGTACTGTCTTCTTATTAGACAGACTCAGTAACAGTCCATGGAACATGCAGTCATTAAAATCCCTACAGTTGGCACTGTAGCATGTTAGGCATGAGAAACTGAGATGGAGTTCCTTAATTTTTTCCTGTCTTAAATATTTGACTATGTAAATGTGGTATCTCTTTTATGAGTAAGTAATGTCGACTTCAGAAGAGAAAAAGGCATTTATTGTAGGAGGGAATGGAATGATGTTGACGCCGTTACCCTCATGGAGTTTACGTGCAGCTGGGGATGGCGTCGGAGTTGGTGGTAGTGGTGGTGGTGTGGACAGAGTAGCAGATGGTCACGACGGGGTCAGCCAGAGCGAAACTGCGGGTGTCGAGAGCGTGGGATATATAAATTTATCAGCGTTCAGCGTGAAATTCACCTTGTGGATTGGAGACACGATGTCTGCAATTGAAATAATGTAACGGACAAATAACATTTCTGTAATGGAATTCATTCTCATATACCATGCAATAATTTAACTGTGTATTTCTATTGTTTTTATTGGAAGTCGGATAATTTTATTAAATATATAGAGCTCTACCATCATAAGCAAGGTATTGTTAGAATAATATTTTTTTAGAATACGATGTAATTTTTTTCTTTTCTATACTTATTTTTACATGTGAAGGATTTTTATCTTTTAATATTTATGCAGTAAGTTTGAGAGTAAACTGATAAAATGTATTGGTAGACAAAAATATTTTCGAAAATATCTGTAACTGAACTTTGCCTAATATCCAAAAGCTAAACACAATACACAAATATTCATTGATTACCACCATTCCAACGCTTTGACCCATTGATCATGTTTAGTACAGGTCAATATTCAGTAACTTGAAGCCATTGACATTTACATCAGTCAGTTTATAGCCAAAGCATGGCTCATTTCCTATCACTGTTCCAATCTTTGTTTTGTTTTGTACATAGACAGGACTTAATAAATTTGATGAAATTCATGTAGCATTACAAGAATGTTTTATGATGAAGTTCAAAGAATGACGTTGCCAATTAAAGTATTGGCAGAATTATGGTGGCGTAAATAGAAAATTATCAACTTGAATTTTTTAAGAATAACCTAAATGTGTCATTATTTAAATCATAGTTATGTAAATGTTACGATGTCTGAGAAACGTCGATCAATCCTGAGAAGTCGCAAACCATATGAAACTGCTTGGAACGAGAAATGATTAACGAATAATTTTGTCTCCAACCCTCTAAAACCATGGGTGTGCAAACACCTATTGAACCACGAGATACTGCGCGTCAAGCATGCTCCGCTAAGGTCAACAACTTTCCAAATAAAATAGGAAAAACAACCTTAAAGAATATGCGCTGCGGGTTGCTTACGCCAGGGTTACCTCGTACGAGTTACAATTGGACATCTATGCTCTAAACAGTAAAATGTTTTCTTATTTGTAGTAAACACAAAACACGTGACTCCCTTTCTTTAAATAAATATGAAAATTATATATCATCATCATCATCATCATCATCTTCATCCTTCAGTGTATTTAAACCAGGTGATCTTTTTCGGCTAGCAAATTGAAGTCGTCTACCATACGTTTTAATGGTCTTCCCAGTTTTCACTTCCCTCTCAGCTGGTAATTCAGAATTAGTAGAGGTGTTCTGCTTTCATCCATTCTCAATATAATTGTTATATCCATTATTATTTTATAGTAATTAATTTTGTTAATAATAGTTGTAATTTCTAATTTATTTTAAATTTTCGTAATTTATTTTACGATCTGATAAAGTGTAACTATCTATTCTCAGGAATTTGATCCCTGCAGCGTATAAATATGGTGGGTCTTGTTTTTGAAGGGTCCAGATTTCGCTACCATATACCTAGCAATATTGTAATTTATAGAGTTTTATTTAGGCCTATTTTGAGTATTGTGTATTTTAACTTCATTTGGCTTGAAAATTACGTTGACCATTCCTAATATTTATTTAAATTTTTAAATTTATTTTGAGAGTATTTTTCATCCTCATATGATAATTGGCATCTACATGATTATACATATTTATCTGTTTTAAAGCCTTGTTGTCTTACTTCTTACGGAATTTTGTTCTAGAAAAGCCGTTGTCTTAGATTTTGTCGAAGAGATTTGTCTTTCGGAATATTTTTTAGGAGAAATATTCGTCGTTATAGGTTATCTTTCGAATTATATATGATTATCTTATTATCGGCATAAAGAATTGTATTTAATTTTGTATTATGTTGTAATTATATTTCCTTAATATATTATTTTGTTCAATTCTAAAAGTACTTAATTCATACAGGCCCTAACTATTAGAGAATGTTGACGATACAGAGTAGCCTTGTCTGATTCCTTCATTAATGTGTTTCGGGCTCCATATTTTGTTTACTTTTAAAGTTTTATAATGTAACAGCAGTACCAGTATAATGTAACAGCAGGATCAGAGACCTGGACTCTCACAAGCAATGACAGAAAGAAATTGCAAGTATCTGAAATGAAGTTCCTAAGATCGGTCAAGGGTTGCACTAGGCTAGATAGAATTAAGAATGACGACATAAGAAGTGAACTAAACGTGGTAGCACTGGAAGAAAAGATTCGTAGTTTTAGAGAGCAATGGATTGAACATCTAGAGAGAATGGATAACAACCGAATTCCAAGACGAATATTAACATATAGAACAAAAGGAAAAGGAGACCGAGGTAGACCAAGGAAACGTTGGAAGGAGTCACTGTGAAACCGGAACAGGCTTTAAGCCTAATCCCTGAGATAATGAAGAAGAAGAAGAAGAAGAAGAGTACTTTTATTTGATACAAATTCTGTAATGTCCTTAGTAGCCGGTTTGGAATCTGTTTCTCTGATATTTATAACTTTACATGTCCATTATATTTAAGATTTTTGAAACCGCAAGTCTCAGATGTAAACATACATAAGTATGGCGACCAATCGAGCATTAACAACACTGTAAATAGAAAAAAAATAGAACTGATTTCTTGTCAGAAATAAATTTGCATCGCCTACAACATAGGCATATACAAAATGTTACCTTCTTTGGGAAAGAGTTATTTGCTAAAGAAAGAAGCAAGTTGTGTTACAAACGTGTGTTTCAGTATATCATTCTCTTCCCCGCCAAGGTACCGTTGCCTAGTTGCAATTGGTGTTATGTACGATCTAATAAATTCGTACATAGAGGGAGGCACATAATTTACCTTTGAAGCGAGTCCCGGCGACCACAAATGCATTATGCACTCAGGGATCGCGTGAAGGAACGTGTGAATGCTTCAGTTGAATGCGAGAGTCGTCTGTGAATAGACTATATAATTTTGCGCTTTAAGCAACAGTCAGATGGAACAGTACTTCACATATTATAAATTACTGTTTCTTAACGTTCCATATTGTTGTCTTTCTGTTCCATATAAGACCCGGCTTTACAAACGCACTGGAATAATGTATGTTTCCCGTTTCGCCTGTCATCAGCTCACTAAGTCATCTTCATAATCAAGGTTTCCATGCTCATTATTATTTTCATCTTTTATAGGCTATATTCTTGCTTAACTTCGAATTTTTTATCCATGATCTTATCATCATCGTCGTCGTCATCATACTCATCGATATCATTATTTTATTCTTAATAGATTACAGGCCTACTAATAACTACTTTATTATCGGTCATAGTCCTTACAGTTTTATTCTCAGCAAATTTCTGGATGTCATCAAAAGCAAATTTATCAATTTCAGAATACATTAATGCAATTAAAATGTCCAGCAAGCTATCTCCCGTTAGATCTGTGCCCGGTAGATGTTTCAACACAGCATGTTGTCGCCATTCCGGCTGCAACGAGACGGAAACTCTTAGTCACGTGTTGGGATTCTGTCGAAAAACGGAGCTCCTGTGCAACAATCGACACCATAAGGCCAGGACCGGTATTGCTGATGTCCTCAAGCGTCGTGGATGGGAGGTACACGAGGAGATCCACTGTGTTTCATCCTTAGATTCGAACAGAAGAGCAGATATTGTAGTCATCCACAGGGCTCAATGTAAGGGGATAGTTCTTGATCCTACTATCCGGTTTGACAGGGATGCCCTGCAAGCACAGCAAGTTGATGAGGAGAAGAGATCCATTTATGAGTCCTGCATCACATACCTAAGTGAGAAATATAACATTCCCACTAGTCAATGAAGTGTTTCTGGTCTTTTTTTTTTTTTGGTGCACGTGGTAAACTTTCTACATTCACATATAATATTTTAAAAGCACTCGGTCTCCAATGTTCTGCAAATGAATATTCTTAAGAATTCAATCCAAATATTACATTACCATTTATATTTTGGCCATTAATGATTTACAATTTCTGTATTTAATCATTTTTGTCTTTATAAATTATTCTGTAGTGCTTTTATTTTGGATCTGAATCAATGAGGGCAGATTATTTTATTAAAAAATAAAACCCCATAATAATTTTATTCTTAATCATAATCATACTAATTTTTTCTAATCATAATTGTCAACATAAATTATTCTTATCCATAATCATGAACATTTTTCTTAATCATAAAACATAATTGAATCATTTATTATAATAACTTAATGTTATTCCTGTTCATAATTACTTTATCCTCGTTCTATTTATAATCATCATCGTCCTCGTTGGAATCTTAGTAATAATAATAAATCGTATTCATTTAACTGTATTTCTAATTTTACTAGCTTTTTTTTTTTTCATTATGATCATTACCTTTTGCTTTATTATTACCATCATATTCATCATAATATTGTTTGCTTTTCTGTAATATGAAAGGCCTATATTTGTTTATTACTGATAATTATCATGATAATAATCAATCTCTAATGTTGTTGTGTATTATGACATGTTCCAACTTGAGTTGTCCAGAAATTTCGTAAGTGGACGCCTTTGATTTTTTCTGCCCTGTGGTCTGTATTTGAGAATGAAGGGTGGAATTCTGTCACAATAACTTCATTATAGTGATTTCCTTTTTAATACCGATAATTTTATTTCTCGTCTTCTTTCACTCTTCCATTTAGTCTTGAAATCTTTTAAATCTACAGAATTATCTTATGACGAGTTGCCGAACTAACTTACTGTTATGACAAGTGTTGTATGTTTTCACGTATTCTTTACATTTATATATTATAATTATATTTACGTTGTTAGCTATTTAATCTTTTGTTACATCATTTTTCATTATATTGTCTATAATGTGAGCACTCATGTTACTTATTATCATAATTATCATATATATGTATATATATAATAATCTATATTACAGAACATAATAGTAAACATGATACACATTAACTGTAAATTATATATATATATATATATATATATATATTATTTACAGTTAAATCAACTCCGTTACCGTGAACAAAAACATATATATTCTGAGATTATGAAATTCATATCTTTTATTGTAACTGCCAGTAACACTTTGTTGAAACTAAGAAAATGTTCTTCCTAGGTCACATGACGTTACACGGACAAAATAATAATGACAAAAATCAATATACAAATTACGAATATTTATATTTTGCACAATATATACAAACAGTTCGTTTATCAAAACCTATCTCGTTGCAGTGAAGGAAAACATATATTCTGAGGTTATGAAATGCAAATCTTTTACGGACATCATATAAAATTTATTTAAACTAAGAGAATGTTGTTTCTACGTCATATGATGTTACAGGGGTATATTTATAATACATTACATCGTTATTATTTAATGGCCCATGCGTACCTGCTTGCAATTCAATCTTGCTTATGTATCAACGTGACGTAACAGAGGTAGCTAGCAGACGAAACTACTCGATCCCCTGTGCGTTTGGGAACGAAAATGCTCTGCCCAGTTATAACATATTTCATATTCGGAACTAGTTGATTAAGACATCCCTTACGTATCGAGCCTGCTAAACACTATTTCTACAGTCTCATTGAATCTTACTAGTCTGGCTGAAAAATTTCACATCATCAGTGTGGTTTCGAGGCTGTCTGTGATGAAGGGAAACGGCAAGCAATCCGAAGGAAGGTCCACCAGAATTCCGATCAGACTCTGCCATACTGCAAGTGCAGGGTTGTGGAAGAAAATTGTATTACGTTAATAAAAATTCCGATCATAACCAGTTGCCTTCCAGAATAAGTAAAGATAAAGAAATCATCCTGAAGTCTAAATAGAAAGCTCTCTGTGAAGTACAAATACGTAGTAAGAAGCAGTTATGTCTTATTGAAGCTACTCGTTAGATTCAAAACTAGGCACACTAGCTGTTTTATATTATAAAAGATTATGACTGCATTCTTTTATCTAAAAACACACATTTCAAACTTTGGACCTTCGTTCCCTATTATGCAAATAATTTTATGAAATATATTTTCTGTGTTCCTTTCTTTATCAATGTGTGATTTATTCTATCACAAGGAAAGAGCTGATTCCGAATTTATTCCAAAACGTACGTCTTGATTCCTATTAGCTTTCACTGTATTTATCCGATAGCGTACGTGTTGATTCCCATTAGCTGTCACCTATTTTTTTCCATAGCGTACATGTTGATTCCCATTAGCTGCATCTTATCTCTCCCATAGCGTACGTGTTGATTCCCGTCAGCTAACAATAGTCTCATAATATTTCCCTTCCCATTTTATACAGACTTTGGACTGTCTTCACGCAGTAAGTATGGTTTAAAATATTTGGCTTTTTGTTATTCTCACAACATACATGCAAAGTTGCAGTTGTCAAGTATAAGTAATAAAATTATGTAGATGGGAGAAATTTGTAGCAGATTTTTGAAGATATTCATATCGGGTAATGGTAGAATCAGATAGCTTTTCCATAATATGTCTACATAAAACTATTGATTTTCGATCTAAAAAATTTTAGACTTTAATATTCCTAAAATAAGACAAATTTATTATATTGTATTAATAAAATTCATACATAGAAATGCAAATAATTTAGAATTGTATTTTCATACTTATGAAACAAAAGATATGAATTCTTTAAGACTGTTTGAACCAAAATGCAACACTGCTGCAGTATTTATTCATAGCAGTAATTTAGGCCCAAGAATATATAACAAATCTATATTTAAATGTTCTAATCATGTCAATTCTAATAGTTCTAGTATTAAATTTAAAAAGTTATGTATGGAGTTTATAAAAATAGAAAAATTGTAAATTTAAATTTATATTATATTCTTATTGCTTTGTAGATATAACACAAATTGTATTATATAGGCTACTTCTTAATTTCAATTCAGGAATCCACCTCTGAGCACGAGTTCTACTCTTTCAGGGGCAAACTGTTTATATTATATTTTATATTACAATTATTAGCTAAATAAATAAATTTGATCTTTTTTGTAGTTTTGTTTTCCCGTACTTTCTGAGAGTAGTTTTCTTCTCGCTTCTCATTTTAAAGTAAGTTTCCGTTTGAACACCCTTTAATGTCTCTAACAGATGGAATATTTTGGGATGGGAAGAGTAAAATTGAGCGTTCAGTTTAGAGTGGAATGCCTCATTGCAGTTAGTAGTCAGTTCAGAACTTCTACTAAAGTCGGCCCAAATAATGGATGGAAAGTCGCTATCTGCTAGACCAAAAAGGTATGAAGTAAATAATAAAAAAGTCATCCAGTTGTTCATGCGTAGGTTTGCGGGACATTAGGTCATCGACGAAGCAGTCATCAATTTGGTCGGGGGCAGTGAAGGCAGTCCAAAGTTTTCAGAAGTCTTCCGATTTCAGATTCCTTTGATTTAAAATTATTTGGTAATCCCAATTATTTAATATTTCTCCACTATGACTGCCCGAGATGAAGTCGGCCTATGTGTGTTTTAGTTGTCCTATGCCCTCTTTTCGTTCTTTTACAACAATATTTTCTATGTTTAACTTTTTGATGTTCACATAAGAGTAGTATTATTGTCTGTAATATCTAATAGCAATTATTGCTAGTATCGAAGCTAAACATTCTAAAGAATTTGTACGTCAGTCTGTTTCTTAGAAAATCTAAATTTAAATAAGTGTGGCGATGCTGATTTAGTACACTTTAATCTATACAAATGTCCCAGATACATTAGTTTAAGTATAGAGGAATGTGAAGGAAAACGTTGGATCTTTGCTTTGGTATTCAAGTTTCCTTGGTAACAGAGATTAAAGTTGCTGCTAAATATAGACATCTCATCTTCGGGAACAGGAACTGAAGTCTGCGCCTTCTCAGGATGCAGACAGACCGATAATTGCTAGCAGACCGCGGCGCGACTTCAGTCGTCGTGCAGAATTTCTAATCTTGGCATATCAAATGTGTTTGAATTGCTATGAGAAGCGAGGAAGTCTTCCACATTTGACATTTTCTCAGTATGAGTTTCGAGTAAGCGAAGATAAAGACTGGTATAAGGGTTTGTCAGAAATAATGGTTATAATACTGTAGTATAAAAGGCAAAATTTTATAGTGAGAAACTTCTAACTTAACATAAAACTAGACATATTAGATATTTCTCTTGATATAGGCTATGTGACATTTGCAATGTCATGTAATTTGTTTATCGACCTCGTCCTCGTAAACATATGTTGCTGCTCTTGCAAGCACATTTATACACCAGAACAGTACAAATTGGTTCATTCGATATTGGGTAATTTTAACAAAGTTTTGTTCCCCTTATTCCGATTTAAACCAATGAAAAATGTACATTTATGTCGGATTTTCGAATCTTACATTTTTATAATCCGCAGCCGGGACTACATATTTTCAACGAAAATATTTTCGACCCTGGAATTCTGAAGGAATCCCAGAAACGTTTCTTGATAGCTTTGTTCATTAATGACTCAAAAAATTCAAATTTGATTCTTATTAATTTTCACAATGATCGACAGGTAGTGGGAAACATAAATGTTTTTAATGTTAATAAATTTCGTGCCGTTATACAGTGACTGACAGCAAGTAGGATCTACGGGTGGGATGTCCAACAATGTTCCTTACAGACTTATGTGAACCTCTCCTCTTTTCCCATAAGTCAATAACTCAGAGAATGTCGAGACATGGAGCATACAAAAATTTAACAGTAAGAGAAAATGTTAAAGTATTTTCTTCTATTGAATTAGGTCTGTCTTATCTGTAGTAATCTCACTAGATGTTTAGAGAAAATCGAAACTCGAGTGGGATTTAATTGTCTATTACACGACTAGAAGAAAGTATATAAAGATTAGAAGAAATAAAGTACTCTAAAACAAAAAACAATTAATTGACTTACTAAAATTATGTTTCACTAATGTTATCTTCATTCATTTTCATTTTTATTAAAAGAGTTTCATTCCACTTCAAATATCAATATATATTAAACAAGCTCTGATACGTGACTATCTATAATTTCATACAGCAGCTGCGAATATATTGAATAACCAGTCGTGGACAGTCGATGAGGGGTGGTCCTCCAGCTTGGGGGTTAGGCGAAGGACTAACAACTCATCACCGTAAAAAACAGCTTTTTTACGAATCCATACAATAAGCCACGGAACGGGACTGATTCTCTGGCACAACCGCAGCAAAGGAATAAGGTTATGAGATTTGGTACATGGAACGTAACTTGTCTTTATAGAACAGGCGGGGTAACATTACTAACGAAGGAACTAGCTAGATATAGAATAGACTTCGTGGGAGTACAAGAGGTTAGGTTAGATGGGAATGGCTTATCACAAATAAGAGATTGTATTATGGGGAAGGAAACAATAATCACCAATTGGGAACAGGATTCTTTGTTCACAAAAGAATAAAATCGGCAGTAAAGAGGTCGAATTTATCAGTGACAGGTTTGTGTATTTAGTACTTAAGAGTAGATGGTGCGATATTGTAGTTATAAATGCTCACGCTCCTACAGAAGAGAAAGACGACGATATGAAGGATAGCTTCTGTGAGGAATTGGAACATAGGCTACTTTTGATCTGACCTTTGGGGAGGCCAAGACGTAGATGTTAGGATAACATTAAAATGGATTTGAGGGAGGTGGGATATGATGATAGAGACTGGATTAATCTTGCACAGGACAGGGACCGATGGCGGGCTTATGTGAGGGCGGCAATGATCCTGCGGGTTCCTTAAAAGTCATTTGTAAGTAAGTAAGTAAGTAAGAAGCTGTAACATAACCTAAATAATATGAACAAGATAAATGATAGAAAAGTTTTAATCATGGATTATGAATTAAACATGAATCATTTTAAAAGCTATAATTATTATTTAATGTACAATGTTGACAAAGAAAATAATACTTTGGAGATGATAAAAACAAACAAATGCTAGGAAGTGATAAAAAAATTGTAGATAAGGAGCCATGCTTGGTTGAAACACGTTGTTCCGTACCGTTTTATTGGTCAGAATTAGTATGACGTAGTAAAAGTGTAATAGTTTAATTTTATGATTTGGCTATGGAAATAGTATTTCCAATGGTTTGGCGGAACCGAGAAAAGATTAAGATAGAAATCTTCTCGAGATTGCTCCTTTATTGCTAAATTATCATCTCATTGTCTCATAATGGTCTGTGTAGTTTCTGCAAGACGTTAAGTAAAGAAATACTAGCGTAATTATGGTTATGTGCCTAGATTGCGTGGACATCAGTATAAGAGACAGTTTCTCTTGAGTGTGTAATAACATAATTGAAGGATCACTTGTTTTATCGTGTGGCGCATATCCCGACAGCTCGCAGCAATAAAGCCGTCCTGTCTTAATCGTGAAATATTCCAGCGCCTTAAGGACGACGACGTGGCACCAGACATGATGCACACCGCAGACACAAAGCCGCGGAAGATTTCAGAGTCAATACAAGGTGTCTGTCACAGCTTTACTGTGTATCCTGTAACGCTAAGAATTTATTGCAACAACATTTATCAAGTAGCTACACGTTAAAGCCGACGCAGAATTGACACCATTAATCAATAAAGTTTGGTCATGAAGTACGCGGTAGTTCAGGCGCAGTTTGAGACAAGCGATTATTGATTTCAATCCCGAACGTGGAGTAGGCTATATCTTTCATCATCTTCTAGAGTTCCGGTTTCAAGTAATATGAAAGTGAGAGATACGTACTGTACATACATATGTGGCCAAAATTGGAAAAATACGTATATAAGTTTATAGTAAATTAAAAATACGTGTATGAATTTTGTAACTTAAAAATCTAAGCTGTATTAAATGGACTTACCTTACATTGATTATTAAAAAAGAAAACATAACTAAAAACACTTGATGTCGTGAGATCTATTGATTGTCACATTTTTTAGACCTATTGGTTCTCACGTTTGTCTCATTGTAATATTTATTGCATTGTGTCCACCTGACATATATTAGTGATAAATCTATGGGTATGCAAGAAAAGAAAAACAAAACTCTGTGTCACAAAAGGAAACAAAACAAAAGAAAATGAGCTAAACAGAAATAAGCATCTCACCTCGATGTGTATTTTATTACATGTTTAAATTGTCGGTTAATTCATTGAGACACAATTTTATTAATAATAAGTGAAAACATTTAAGTACAGTACAGAAACCGGACAAAGGTAGAGTATCTACCGGCCACTGAACGAATATAGCACACTTTCATCACAGTCACAACACATTTCAATTTTTACTATGGAATTATCACTACATTAATGCAATTCCGAAATTCTTATTGATTGCGGAAATCGAGAATGAAATTGTGAAAAGTAGCCTATAATTTTTTTTAAATAGGTAATTTATTTCAAAATATGTAACATATTTAACATAGACTCCTTACACATCAAAACGTATTAATTTTGTAATTCTAAACTTCGGAATAAGGAGAGTTTTAGTGTAATTCGCCGACATTTTTGTTTTTCCCTTGTTTACATAGACCTATGTAAGAACAGAATATGTAATTAGATACAATCCGGGCTCTATCATCACCATCATAATCATCATTAGCATCATGTAACGTGTAGCCTACTGTATATACTCAAGGTTGGGGCCTGATGTTATTCATCATCAATCATCATTGGCATCATAATAATAATAATAATAATAATAATCATCATCATCATCATCATCATCATTAACTTCATGACTTGGGTCCAATTGGCCCGTTCCGGTTCCAACCAGTTATTGCACTGGTTGCTCCATCGTTTTTCTGGGCGTCTTCTACTCCTTTTTTCCTTCTTGGTTTTTAATGGAAAAGGACACGTGGCAACCTAGATTCATACATTCTTAAAACATTATTTAAATATTTTTCTTGTTTCTTTAAAATTCTTTCATTCAAATTGAAAATAGTAAGTTCTAACCATCTTCGTTAGGGATTTTGTCTGTGAGTTTTTACCTGCAATTCAACGTAACAATTTCATTTCAGCAACCTGTATTCTTTATTTTAGTTTCTTTGTTAAGGTACAACATTCGAATCCATATAGCAGCATTGGGACTGCCATTACTTTATAAAATTTTAGTAATATCTCCTTTCTTGTTTTATGAAGAAGGGCTCTTTTCAAAGTACCACCAGTCAGTGCCTAACTGTTTGAGGGTGCTCATATTATAGCCTAGACATTTAAAATTTAAAACTTGATCTAGAGCAGAGTCTTTCATTGTTATTTTATTTCTTATTGATTTTTTTTCTCGCAGAATGCCATTATTTTAGATTTCTGTTTTGATATATTTGGATTATCCTAATGTTATTAAAACTGATTTGATCTTCTTCGATCCTGCTGCTCTTCCTTCTTTGGAACTTATAGAAAACAGTATCATCTGTTACAATGTAGGCTTACATACTACTAATAATGCAACTATTTCTGTTATTACTACTACTATTACTGCTGCTAATATTTCTGTTGTTACTACTATAGCTATCCCTGCTACTACTACTAATGCTACTACTCTTACTACTACTATTACAATTGCTACTGCTACTAATAGTAGTACTGCTAGTATCTCTACTACTAGTACCACACATGTAATTTACAATAGAAAAATATTTGTTCCATGGACGGAATTCGAACTAGGTACCATGATTGGTACATCAAGTGTTTCTTAAATTTACACTCTCCGTTTGCATACATACCGGCTAACTTCAATGTATTTAAAATGTATTAGATGTGTAAGATAGCCTACACTAATCCGACCTAGTAGATACTGAAACTGTAGAGTATCCTACTAACTACTAACATGGCGCGCGCATCGTGAAATTAAAGATACATTGGCTGGGCTAGAACTGTCATTGTTTCAGCCTCGTATGTGGCGTAGGAGTCGTTATAAAGCAGATCTGTTATTTCGGACAGCTGTAATGTCACCAACACAGAGATATATGCAAGTTTATAGCCGAAACGATGTTTTGCGCTTTTATTATGATATAGAATTAAGCCGCTGGAATGGGCGAGGATGCTTCAAGTCTGGCTGCCCGCTGCCAGTCTGTCTCCCTCCCCCGCTCTGTTCGTTCTGTCTGTGATTCTCCTTTATTTTCTTGTCTTATGCAGACCGTTGATAGAAGTAAAAGATTTTATTTTTTGAGTCTTGAAGAATTCCAAATTAAAACTATTTTATTGACTTGCATTATCTGTCACAATGTCCATCTGTCCCACCCCTCGTTCCCCTTTTCTGCAAAGTTTTGTCTTTCATTTTCCGATGTTCCTTTTTTTCTTCACAATTATTTCAGTTTAGTTATTATTAATTTGGCTGTGTACAGTTAAACCTTGTTCGCACTTTTCAAGTGGTATGATTTGACAAAATCGAAAAATGTGAACTGTCTTTCAAGTTGAGTTGAAATCAAGTAGTAGGTTGATTTTAAGGTTAAACCCTTTCTACTTTTTACTTGACATTAGAGGAACTGGAAACAACTTGAACAATATGAACGTCGCTTGTTAACTTGAATTCAAGGAAAAACACGCGCGAATTTAGGTTAACAGCTCTATTAGGCACGGCAAATTAACAGTTGACTATATTTTCTGTTATACTGGAAAGTAAAAAACGAAGTAGGAAACAATGAGTAGATGGAATAATGACCCAAGTACTTAGATTTCTGAAAGTTTATGACAGAAGATTCTGTGGAATTACTGCAAAATATCGTGATAAATGCAAGGGAAGCTGCCATGAAAGGATTTTTTGAGGAATTGTATAGGGCACAGCACAACAGTTATTCATAGATTTCAAACAGGCATATGACTCGGTTAAGAGAGAAGTTTTATATAATATTCTTATTGAATTTAATATTCCCAAGAAACTAGTTCGGTAAATTAAAATGTGTCTCAGTGAAACGTACAGTAGAGTCCGCAGCCTATAGGCCAGTTTCTGTCGGATGCTTTACCCATTCACTACGGCTACAGCTAGGAGATGCACTATCACCTTTACTTTTTAACTTTGCTCTAGAATATGCCATTAGGAAAGTCAGGATAACAGAGAGGGTTTGGAATTAAACGGGTTATATCACTATGTGGACGACGTGAATATGTTACGAGAAAATCCACAAATTATTAGGGAAACACACAGGAATTTTGCTTCAAGCAAGTA
The DNA here is from genome assembly GCF_040183065.1 of Periplaneta americana. Lineage (NCBI taxonomy): Eukaryota > Metazoa > Arthropoda > Insecta > Blattodea > Blattidae > Periplaneta > Periplaneta americana. The sequence continues at coordinate 78,133,511 of NC_091125.1, forward strand.
AGGAGATAGATTTGGATGTAAATTCCGAAAAGACAAAGTATATGATTATGTCTCGTGATCAGAACATAGTACGAAATAGAAATATAAAATTTGGAAATTTATCCTTTGAAGAGGTGGAAAAATTCAAATATCTTGGAGCAACAGTAATAAATATAAATGATACTCGGGAAATGCGTGTTATTTTTCAGTTGAGGAGCTTTTATCATCCAGTCTGCTCTCGAAAAAGATGAAAGTTAGAATTTATAAAACAATTATATTAGGGTACCGGTTATTCTGTATGGTTGTGAAACTTGGACTCTAAATTTGAGAGAGGAACAGAGGTTAAGGATGTTTCAGAATAAGGTGCTTAGGAAAATATTTGGGGCTAGGAGGGATGAAGTTACAGGAGAGTGGAGAAAGTTAGAAAACGCAGAACTGCACGCATTGTATTCTTCACCTGACATAAATTATAAATATTAAATGTAGACGTTTGAGATAGGCAGGTCATGTAGCACGTATGGGCGAATCCAGAAATGCATATAGAGTCTTAGTTGGGAGGCCGGAGGGATAAAGACCTTTGGGGAGGCCGAGACGTAGATGGGAGGAAAATATTAAAATGTAGGACTATTTGAGGGAGGTTGGATATGATGGTAGAGACTGGATTAATCTTGCACAGGATAGGCACCGATGGTGGGCTTATGTGAAGGCGGCAATGAACCTCGTGGTTCCTTAAAAGCCATAAGTAAGTAAGTAGTGTATAGGAGTTATTGCGGTTTGAACATGAAGTACAAGGAAGAAAATTAAAACCACTAAAAGTGTATAGTATAAGGAAGGAGTGGGGAAGATAAGAAGAAGGAAGAAGATTGATACTGAAGAGATTACAGAAATTCGAACTGCTTTTATCTTACTAATCCAATTCCTAACCCATATCCGGATTTTCAATATCAGTTTCCTGGCAAGGAGTCATGTTACTGCAGGAATGTCTATTTGCACAACTTCCATCGACGCCATTTTATCATACTTTAAAACAAATAACTTCAAATGTCTAAGTTGTAACTTCAATTGAAGTTACTTGATATCAAATGAGTTGTATCAAGTTATCTAAAAAGTGTGAACGAGGCTTTATTGCTGTGCACTTACAATAATAATAATAATAATAATAATAATAATAATAATAATAATAATAAATACTGCAAGGCCAGTGGTGTTGTGGTGAAACTTGTTAAATCAATGCTGATGTCACTCAACAACACACAAGAACATGTAGGTCTATAGTCCTAATCATTCTCAGTTGGCCTGTTAGTACTACAGAGCCTTCGTCAGAAAACAGGTTTCCATCAGATAAATGCCGTCACACTTTCACTGTTACAGATCGAACGCGACAGCCGAGAAAATAGTCTGTACATTCCCCTAGAACGAGTGTGGGAAGGTTTGTTGCGTAATATATACAGATAACACAGGCTGAAGGGACGTCAGGGTTAGAGCATTAGTACACAGCTGATTTCTATCCAATTCAGCTCACTTTAATTCATGGTAGTGCAGGCTAAATTAGAACAGCGAATCTTGGTTTATGCACTTGGAAAATTGATGACAGAATACCAATAATAATTAAGAATTACAGACCGTCCAGAAAGAGATATTTTTGTCGGCCATTAGAAGATGTATTCAACTATTTTCAGAATACTTTCTTGAGACGAGAATTAGCCCTAAGGTTTAATCCATGAAGATGATTATTTTGATTCATTTATGATAACTGTATTACGAAGAAATCTCAGAAATTATGTCGCGATATATTTCCAGCAGTGGACAGTTCTAGCACTTGTTATGTAGTCAGCCAATAAATTGCACCTGTAATGGAAGTTGCTAGATTTAATTGCCGAAATCTGAAGCGATGAATCACCGCTAAGCAGGCGGTTACTTGATCATGTCATTTGTCGAACGTTGCCATACTAAGGAAAGCCTGTTTCCAGGCGCACATCCATCATTAGCAGTGGATTGTTATAATTATTCAACTTATCATAACATGATCAAAGCGAAGAATACAAATCTATGAACCGAATTAGAAACGCAGCGAAATAGAAACAAATTCTTTGAAGAAAGAAAAAGAACAATTGATGTAAAATTAGAGGTATTGCTTTAAAATAAAAGTTAAAAAAAGAAAAATGTTTCAATTTATATTATTTTATTTTGAAGTTTAATTAATTTCTTCTTATTATTTTTTGAGTTGCTTGTTATACCCGAAGGTTGACGAATTGCATATTCAAGATAAATGTTTGTTTTTGAATTTAAAATATATATTTCACAAGAGTAGCTGCCCTTCAGTAAGAGTTGCGAAAAGACACAACATAGTAAACAAAAAAAATCAAAGAAATTCCAAAAGACTTAAAACATTCAACTGAAAATTTTCGAATTGTTACCCTTGATCCAAACAATAAACCAAAGACTTCAACCTATCATTGCATATGAAAATAATCCCTAAAGTATTAAATTTTAGGCTCATAGAAAGTTTTCATTTCTTCATATACTGCTACAGGTCGTTCAACTGCAGTTTAAAAGCTTGGGATCGATGGTAACTATTCTGTCATTTCCTCTATCAATGACAATGATATCAAGTCACCGAGAAGTTCCATATTTTGCAAGGTAGTGAACTTCTTGGTGAACCTCGTAGAAGGAAGGAAGACTCCTTGCAATAAGTTCTCGTGTTGTTTGGTGTCTGGTATTCCGGACGAGAGTTCCATGTTGGCAAAATCCCAGGATGTGGGGTAAGGTTTCTATCTCAGTGCAATGTCTGCACTGGGAGCCCTCCTGAGATGAACTTGGCATGGCACGGACGTTTGACATTAATAATATGAGCATTAACTTAATATTATTTTTTCGTCGTACATAATACTTGAGTTTCTTTCTGTTGCTTTTTCATTGTAACAACACTACCTCGTGAACAATCGATGGCTTCGCTTATCTGAACTCTGCTGCCTTTTGCCGGGTAATATATATGAGAACAATAATTATAATGATGAATATATTAAAAGTTGCAGAAGAGTAAAGAAGAAGACCTGATAAAACAAGTTCATTGGAATCGCAGAATGGAATAAAATAATAATGGCAGAATTAACGTTTGTAATAACCCAAAAGTAGAAGTAGATCAAATGGAAATACACCCGAAATTATGAAAAGACGCATATCAAATTGCTATACAAGATCAAGTGTTGAGAATTCATCAGGAAGATAAATTTGTTGTCTGTCGTCATAATTGCAAATGCTGCGATTGTCATGAACACTCTGAACTAACTGAACAAAATGTATTCTCGTCACGTTCCAGCCTAAAAGAGAATGGGTGCTTTGAAGTTTCCCTCACTCATGAAATAAATGTTACGGTCATGTAAACAAAATTTTGTTTCGGTGAAACTTCATACAGTTCTGTATTACAAGCTGATCCACACGCATCGCACAGTAACAGATAACAGCTATTAAGCCTGCTGTTGTAAACAATACTTGAAGTATAAAATAATGAAAAACAATTATGATGTTATGCCGTGAGATAAGACCTATGCTTATATAGAGGCTGAAAGACACGTCAAATAGAAGAACCTTGCAATTGAGACGAGTCAGTTGTGGGATATAGAGACAAGAGTTGTGTTCATAGGTCTAATAATTAGTTATTCTGTTTTTATTCCATGAAAGGTGGCAGAAACTCTTCAACTTCATCAGAACAGACATAATTTTGTCGTGAAATGTCTGTTTTTGAGTTACAACAAAGAAAAATTGTAACGTTTCGACATGGAAGATTTTCTCTGGCGTCATTCGTGGTACCATGGAAACAAAAGTGTAAGATGACTTCCTGCCTCATGATTTTCCACTCCGTCCATCTCACTCCTTTCTCTATTTAATGTCTCGAGGATTTCTCTTATGCTGCTTGTGATTTTTCTTGGCACAACGACAAATATCGGAGTGAGTGTTTAAAAAACGGTCTGTAAGCCTACATATCCCCCACACAAATTTCGGAATTTTCAAAGTTATAAGCTTAAGGGGTTAAGTAAAGTTTACAGCAGTAAAATGTTTGGAAATATTTAACATTTATTTCCTCCATTATTGTATCTTGTACAATAATGAAAATTGATATGTGTAAAACAATGTCCTTCTGCTATTTGAATAAAAATATTTTTACAATTTAAAACAATTATTTTCATATCTATTTTTTTTTTTCAAAATTCAAAATGTGCAGTTCACTTTGCAGTGATGAAGCGTTTCTCTCATAATTCATAAACTTGTTAACTTTTTCACGTTCTCTCTCTTTTATTTTATTGCTGAAACTCATGTTTACAATATCATGCTCTTTCAACTACATTCCTTCATAAATAATAATATTTTTATTTTGTGTTAGAAGAAAATACTGATATCTGACCATTTTTTTACATGAATTTATTTTTATCGGACAATCTATCAAAAGTAGAGAAGTGATTTTGCACCATATTGTAGATATGACACACAAGAAATTTAATCACAGAAAGTTGGATAGTTTTTGAGTTATGTGGGAAACGCTTCATCACTGTACAGTGAAATGAATTTTGAAAAAAGAAATGTAAATAATTTTTTTAAATCGTAAAACTATTTTTTTCATATAGCAGAAGGACAGTGTTTTACACGTACTAATTTTCATTATTGTACAAGATACAGTAATGGAGGAAAAAAAGTTGCATATTTCCAAAATTTTACTGCTGTGAGGTGTACCTAATCCCTTAAAAAACGAACCTTGACTTCCGTGTGTCGTCTTGGATAAGTACTTCAGGGCGAGCTTTTTCCAACGTAAGGATTCGGATCACTTACCTAGAGAGGACAATGGCAGCCCTCTCTCGCCACGTTTGGCAAATCAGCCCTGCTGCTATTCAGTACTGCTTAGCTTGCGGCAAATACGTCGTATCTCTGCAGGGGAAAGTATTCAATCTCTTTATGTATTACGGGTTGCGTTGCCTGTGACGTAATCTTATATGATGATCTGCCAACCCCTGGTTTAAGGGGTTAGGTACAACTTACAGCAATAAAATTTTGGAAATATTCAACATTTTTTTCCTCCATTACTGTAGGTCTACAATAATGAAAATTAATAAGTATAAAACACTGTCCTTCTGCTATATGAAAAAAAAATATATTTTTACGATTTAAAAAAATGATTCACTTTTTTTTTTTTTCAAAATTCAGTTCACTGTGCAATGATGAAGCGTTTCCCTCATAACTCAAAAACTATCCAACATTCTGTGATGAAATTGTTGTTGTGTGTATTTATGCATGTCATAGCTACAATACGATGCAAGGTCACTTCTCTACCTTTCATAGATTGTCTTATAAAAAATAAATTCATTTAAGAAATGGTCAAATATCAGTATTTTCTTCTAACACAAAATAAAAAAAAATATTATTTATTAAGGAATGTAGTTGAAAGAGCATGATATTGTAAACATGAGTTTCAGCAATAAAATAAAAAAGAGAGAATATGAAGAAGTTAATAAGTTTATGAGTTATGAAGGAAACGCTTCATCACTGCACAGTAAACTGCCATCACTTTCAATTTTGAAAAAAATATATATATATTTTTTTTTAATCGTTAAAATATTTTTTTCATATAGCAGAAGGACAGTGTTTTACATATACCAATTTGCATTATTGTACAAGATACAGTACCGAAAATGGAGGAAAAAAATGTTGAATATTTCCAAAAATTTTACTGTTGTAAGCTGTACCTAACCCCACAAACTCAACGATTGGATGTTTTCTTCTGTGTAAAAAGACAGCGAATAATTAATTACCCACATACGCACTGAATATGGAGTCATATTTCTCTTTAAAATACAAAGAGAAATGTTTTATGTAATATATCACTTTGTTTCATAAGCTTCATAAGTATACGAATATCCTTCTTTAAGTGAATTGTACTGAAAAAATATTCTGCATGTTTTAAATCTACTAGATTTCTGTTGTATAGCCTCGATATATTCAAGGAGCTTGGCATTCGCTACCAGGGAAAGAAATAAGGTTCTCGTACTGTAATTGTTCCTCCCACTGTCAACTAACCTCTAGCCTGCATGTGTGTGTTTGTGATGCAACCGCATGTTGTGTGTGGTAAGGGGAAGCAAAGTGGAATCCCGTGACAAACGATGTGAAATCTTGTTGTACCAGGAAGCTCAGTTACATTTTTATTGCCCGTGACCGTGCAGGTGCTTCGTGTTCTGTACACATAAATACTTACAATAACGGAATTATTGCAAGAGGATGACAATTCCTCTCATGGGAATAATTTGACGGATTATTATTTATCCCCTCGCTGCGTTATCTCGTCTTACGCTCCACTGATTCTTTTGAGCGTCTATAAACATGTTTACAACACCTGAAACTACTCGCAGAGTACTCCATAACATGCAACGGCTTGGAGTTATGACTCTCATTCAGATATATGGTTTGTTGTGGACTTGGTTGGCGCGTAGAACGTTCATTTTAATATTTAGTTTTTAGCACTATAATATTTCTATTATCCACCGATAATTCAGCAATAGAAATCTGAGTTTTAATTCTGCATATTCAATGTTAAACTCAACAAGTGTAAGCGAAACAAAATCTGAATTGTATTTTGTCGATTTAATCCTGTTTTTCTTTGCAATTGTTTCAACATTTACACTGATTTAATAGCCACTTTTATCACCGTTGCATTCTCATTTTCCCAGAAGAGTAGCTTCAAGGAATTCATATGAAAATGATGCTATTGCAGTATCAAACTGACGACGCATTATTGTTAGGAAATATCTTAAAGTAATAAAAACAATGTTAATGTTGGTTGTTTTATCACACATTATGATACCCACGATATCTCTTAATATAGACCAAGAATGCCAAGCATGTTGTACCCTCTGACAAGGAGTTTAGAGACCTTCCGCTTACGGAATCGCATGCAGGCATATGCATAAAACAGATTCTAAGTCACGTTTAAAGGTTAGAAATACCCGAGCTTGACATGCCTCCTGCTTATTCTTTCGGAAATATATGTAGATGACAATCAATTTACGGTCGCATATTAGTATACATCGGTATGTTTAAGTTCAGAGTACCAGTGATATTATGATACATCAATAATAATAATAATAATAATAATAATTTTATTTATTTACTAATATTTAATGTGCTGCACAACAGCCAGGGGCCAATAACAGTTCAGCACATGACAATTTCATAGCAAGAACATTAATAACGATACAAATTACAATAAAATATATAGAAATAATTATTGAAATAATGACAATTAAAAATGGTTGTACTTGAAAATGAGAGGCTGGAATCATATAAATGAATATAATAATAATAATAATAATAATAATAATAATAATAATAATAATAATAATAATTTTATTTTCCATGGCTGAGTTCTCATCAGTCCTCTTCTATTCAACCGGTTGAAAGCACATATATAAATATATATGTAATAGCATGAAAAAAGATACAGGAAAGTAGGCCTACATGTAGGTCTACAATTATTAACTTAAGAAAAAAAATGAATACACAAAATTAAAGAAAGAGTGCAATTTGTATAATTACAATCAGTATGGGTTATATTCAAACAATGCGACTTATATAGAAATCAGAGTTAATTGAAATAACATAGTAAACTAATAAGTAGCCTATAAAATAAAAATTGTGGCCGCAAAAAGTAATTCTGTGTATTAAAATATTTCCAAATAGGCTAACCTATTTTTGTCGATTATATACATACAGTCGTTCATTTAACGCGATAAGAAAGCCTGCTAAACTTTTGTCGCTTTTCTTAAAATTTAATATTTCGAGAAAACGACACATGGCATAGCGAGAACCGACGTTGACATACAAGAATGTACCTACTCTATGTTGCTATATTGCGTTTAGTAACGTATGCTCCAGCTTTCCTTGTAAAGAAATGGATCAGTTTACATGAGCGCTGCAACAATAGCGCATCATTCATTATAGTCGTCATGAATTCCATTACTTGATTTTCTCTAATCGCAGTGATAGTAGGGTTTATGTCAACTACTGTGCTCCAACCACGAGAAAGTCTCCGCCGGATGAGACGAAGGAGGGTAATTCTGTGAATGAATGTTGATGTCATAAGATGTCATAAGGTCACATACGTGGGTACTGTTATCTCTATTGGCTAGCTCTCACAGCACAAACCATAACAATGATACAGACATATTGATACTACCCTAGTTACAAAATTAGATCACACTTAATCTCCTGGTCTTTTAATCTCTCCATACAGGAAATAACATATGGAGGAGAGCGCATGGTTTTTAAACTGACGTTATAACGGTAATATTGTCTATCTACTTCGTTCCAATAGATGACGCAATAGTAAGCACATTCCTTTCACGGTTGATTTCCTGGTTGGAGAACATACGGACTTTGCGGTATTAGAGATTTATGGGAAAGGACTAATAGATAAACTTATACAATAGATAATTATAACTAAATATCTCGACATAGATCTCACTTACAGGGTTAGTTTAGCAGCAGCAGCAGAGCCATTGTTTCAAATGAGTTATTAATTACTATTAGTACTTATTAACTACTACTACTACTACTACTACTACTACTACTACTACTACTACTACTACTACTACTACTACTAGTACCATCACTATTAAAATATCAACTTGTCTTAATTTTCTGGTAAATTCAGTAGTATTTCCTGATCTTCAATGGCTTACGGCTACGGGAGGCTGATTTGAGTATTGTACTTTTGATTTCTGCAACAACGTTTTTCGCACCAACTTCAGCTCTACTCCCAACACGTGTGTGCTTGCTTACCTTCCTTTTTTTTTAGTAGGTTATTTTACGACGCTTTATCAACATCTTAGGTTATTTAGCTTCTGAATGAGATGAAGGTGATAATGCCGGTGAAATGAGTCCGGGGTCCAGCACCGGAAGTTACCCAGCATTTGCTCATATTGGGTTGAGGAAAAACCCCGGAAAACCTCAACCAGGTAACCTTACCTTCCTTAAATACATGAATACGAACATGTATATTCCTATTTGTGGCACAACGGGCATTACAAATATCACGATTTTCGCACTGCGAATACGATCGGCCTCCATTTTTGGTGAATAAATGGTTATAAACTATTTTATCCTTGCCTTTAAACGAAGAAAGTAAATATGTCATTATAATGTCTTCGAAATTGTACTATATAAATTTGATTCCTCATTAAGAGTTCTGGCACATAGATTAAATTATTGGATTGCACTGTCATGAAAACCATAAAAAAATACGTTTATAATGATGACTTTTTTTTCTATTAAATGCAGTTCAGCTTGTCTTGTATTTAGTTGTATGGACAAAGTTTTAAATGGACTTCAGAAAAAATTCACAAAAAAATGTGGACCAAAGAAAATATCTCCTTGTTTCCTCTATAATTTGGTTTGCATAATCATTCTTATTATATTTCTTCCACAACTGATGCATTATTTTATCATCTATGAAAGCAGCGCAATATAAAAAGGGAAGAGAATTGAAGAATTAGAAATCCAATAATGGGAGCAAGCTACAAAGTTAAGTCGGAAGCCTATATCAGAATTAAAACTGACGACTGAAATGCGTTCTGTGTATGAGATTACAGCTCGGATGCAGCTCCATCGAATATTTTTCCGTTTATTCCGTGTTGACACTGGCGGTCATACATTCATTTTGTAGCTCTAATCTCGGGGGATCAAGATGTCACCGGCCTGCACTCCAAAGGACACAAATCATTGAACGTCACATCAAACGTGTTACATGATAGCGAGTGTTTTCATGTGCATGTTTTGATGACGAACAAGATGCCCTATCATACCGCCACAAGTTTATATTATTCTGCAATCAAGTTAGACTTTTTCACCAGTCAAACTCGTACGTACAACGAATAATGTTCTTGAATATAGTAGTAAATATCCTTATTTTTCTTGTTTTCTATATACAAAGTACAGAAAGAATATCATCATACATCGTCGTGGTAATGAATCTTGATTCAGGTTCTTATTATCCTCGTCATCATAATCAATAATATCTTTTTATTCATTGTTACATAGTTATTCTTTCTCATCATATTCATCATAATTCTGTATCAACCGGCATAGTCTCGGTATGTTGAGAGTGAGTCGTAATCCTAGGATGTGTCACCACTTTGTTGTTCATTATCGTCACCATTTTGTTGTTCATTATTGTCACCATTTTTTATTTATTGTCACCACTTTGTTGTTCATTATCGTCACCATTTTGTTGTCCATTGTCGGCACCATTTTGTTCATTATCGTCACCATTTTATTTATCGTCACCATTTTGCTTATTATTGTCACCATTTTGTTCATTATCGTCACCATTTTGTTGTTCATTATCACAATGTTTTTTTTTTCATTGTCGCCACCATCTTTTTCTTAATTATTATCATTTTTTAAATGTTCGTCAATTTTTGTTAATTATCATCACATTTTTCTTGTTCAGTTTCGCCATCATGGTGTAGTCAAAATTTTGTTTCTCATTGTTGTTATCATACTATTGTTCTTTATTATTATCAACGTTTTTGTTAATTGTCATTACAGGTTTGTTATTCATTATCGTCACCATTTCGTTGATTATTATAGTCACATTTTGTTGTTCATTATTGTCACCATTTTGTTGTTCATTATCGGCAATGTTACCTCTGTTATTCATCATCGTCACCAATTTGTACTTCATTATCGATAACATTCTTGTTCATCATTGTCACCATTTTAGTGCTCATTAATTGTCAACTTTTTCATCACCGTCACCACCTTACTCTTCAACATCGTCAATATCTTGTTCACCAGGGTTATTATTCTGTTCATATTCGCTATCACGTCATATATCTTCCTGTTTTTTTTATTATTGATAACTTCTTCGTGACCGTCTTCATACGTTTGTTCATCAATTTTATTGTAGATTGATTATTAATAGACTATGGCGACTGTGAATATCGACTAAATAGTTGTCCTCTTATACATATCGACTTTCACAGCTAAGTTCCTCAGCCGGGATGAACTATCATAATTAGTAGGCCTACAATATAGTTGGAAGCGTTTCTGCAAAATGTTTCTCGAACTCGGTCAAACAACTTGCGTTGGAGCTATGATAATTCTCTGACGCTGATGTGAATATGCGCTCACAAAGTTGTCATTGACATTAAGGAGCGATGCTAAATTGAACAACGTGGGCAGTGTGACATTTCTAAAGTTTCTAAATGTTCCCACCCACTTTCGACAAAACTTGATACTTATACTACGTTTAAGTGCTGAGATAATGAGACTTAGCCTCTTCTTCTGCAATAAATTCCATGTACAGACCGATTATTTAGTCCTGACAGCTCAGCGACGCGGAAGAGGGGAAGTAATATAGGAGGAGTGGGGAGAGTTCCGGAGTAGAGATAAGGGCGAGCGGTCGGTAAAGGAATGCAGTACAGTTTACTTGTACTGGAAACATACCGCTCTACCGCACGCATGACATCCGATCGCTCCGAAGGCAAGCGAATGAATAACTCAAACACCCCTTGGCGTAACTAAATGGTCTCGCCTGACCCAGGCGCACATCTCCGGCGGCTATCAGGACTAAATAATCGTACTGTACATAGACGTTAAAGAAACGCATGCAACAGCACAGATAAAATAATTATTTGCCAATGATCAACAGTATGCCGGGCTGTACAATAAGTTTTACACCTGAAATACTTCCTTTATGTTTTTGTTTTTTAAATTTATTTTCTGCAGAATTTGCACGGCACTAGTCAGAGTGATAGTGAAGAGAAAAATTGTCTGTGCGGTTAGGTACTTCTGAAATGTCAGAGACATCTTACTTCATGGATAAAATTACTTAAATTAAAGCCATACAGAATTCCGATATTTCAAAAGTTAAATGAACAAGATCCCAATAAGAGGTTGCATTTTTGTAATTGGATTTTAGAGAAAGTAAATTCTGAGGAAATTGATCCGACATTAATGAGCTGAAATCGAGTCAATCACTGAAGCAGAACTTCTGAAAGTAATTAACAATTTCATTGTATACGTTGTAACCGTCAAATTACTCTTCAAGAACGACCACTCATATAAACTGAGGGAAAGAAGACAGAGGACGGACACTGGAAAGTTTTCTTTTCTCAATCGTACTATCAGGGACTGGAATGCTTTACCTGCAGACTTACTAAAGGCTTTACCAACAACCAAAAACGTATTTAAAAATAGGCTTAAGGACTTTACTAATAGACGGTAATTATACACAGTATGTAAAGGATGTAAATGATATTTTGTTATTGAAGTGTTGTATCAGTGAAGAATTATGTTGTGTCAGTGAAGTGTGTTGTGTCAATGAAGTGTGTTGTGTCAGTGAAGTGTGTTGTGTCAGTGAAACGTGTTCCTGTCAGGGAAGCTTTATAATTTATAGTGGCAGTGCAAAGTATTTGAACAGTGAAATGTTTTTGAAGTGTTAGTGAAATCAGGATAGAATCAGTGAAATGTGTCGTAGTTCCAGTGCAATGAGTGAGTTGACAGCGAAATGAGTGAATGTAGAAAGGTACTTGTGCAGATATGAACATATCATACTCGTGGGTTTTAGTTCGAACTTAGATTTAAGATACAAATTAGATTTATTTTAAATGATATTTTAAGTGATCGTGCTTCATTTAATTTAGGATATTCCTTATTATTATTATTATTATTATTATTATTATTATTATTATTATTATTATTATTATTATTATTGGTATTATTATTAACTGTATTTTTAATTAATAAGTTTATTATTGTCAAAGCTCGGAAGTTGGGGACTTGTGTCTTTGAACGTGGCTAAGCGACCGGACTTCAATGTCAACAAACTCCCGCTTCCAGCACGGAGGTACTGTCAGGTCTGCTATAAAAGTGGTTCCTGGCTGGAACAACATAATGATAATATTATGATAGGTTGAAACATCTAATTTTATAGCATATATATAAATAAACATGCAAAATACATCAAATTTACAGTTCTGCTCTGTACATTTCATTACAGTGTATGACTACATGCATTCGAAGATTTTCGAACCCATAAATTCTTCGTCTGTTAGTTAAACATGATTTGAAATGAAGGAAACTTATTTCCACGTCACATGAGGTGACGGGAGCAAACTTTAATTTTTTTATTTTATTTATTTTAACTAGCTACCTAGTGAGTACAAATTGCATTTATAAAATAAAAATGTTTCTAGCCACTACCGTAAGAGTCAGGCTCGTGTACGGTGTGGTCTTAGTGAATAATATAACATAAAATTTACAAGGACAGTTTACTAAATACAGTAATTAACTTAATTCAAACCAATAAGTACAACACAAGAGCAAGAATAAAGAAGAAAGGGAAAACGAGAGAAAAATACACATTTAATATAAATTGACAATCCGACAGAAGCCAGTGATATTCGATAAAACATGAATATAGTCGATAGAAATAAAAGGTAAAAAAAGTACATTTGTTACTATTATATATCATGGATAATTTTACAAAATTCTTTTTTAAAAGTTTCAATTTTAAAAAATTTCAAATTTGGAAAATGGTTTGAAATTTTATTATAAAGTCTTGGGCCTAAATAAAATACTGAATATTTCACTGTCACTGTTTCCTGTTCGATTTTCAGCAGATCTCGTATCTGAGAAAGATAAGTATATCCTAAATTTTTCTCGCAAATAGTTTTCAATTAGTGTATCACTACTAGGGAAGGTCCCTCTACGACTTGATCCATGGCTATGGACAAATTCTCCATCAATTTAAAGGACTGCAATGTCTTTCAATGAATGCCCGTTTCCAGCTCTAGTTTATGTGTGGTACAACTTACAAGATATAAACTCTGCATTAGAAGAAAATAATGTATCTCCTCAGAATTCCTCCACGAAATTCTGTACCTAAAATTTAAGAAATGCATTTTCAAACTTCCATAACACCCATTCGAATAACACGTATTTTCTATTTCCTCAAACAGACCGTTTACCTGTAATTCTCTTAATGTCATTGGCTTCGACGTGACACAGTTTATTCTTTCGTCTTCTTGCCATTCGATGTGACCACTTTCTTAGTACAAACGACTGTCCCTGAGCACTTGCAGCGTGAGCTTTGTGTACGTTATGCCTGTAACCTTACTCAAGCACACGACACACAAGTCCCCAAGATCCGAGCTTTGATTATTGTCATTATTGAGTGTAATTAGTTACCACTGCCACCGGGTATATACCCATTGCAGTGTGAATAAATACATACATGCATGCATACATGCATACATACATACATTACATACATTACATACATACATACATACATACATACATACATACATACATACATACATACATACATACATACATACATACATACATACATACATACATACATACATACATAGGAGATTTCATAAAATCAACGACGATGTGCAGAATAAACATAGCGTACACCTCTCTGAGCAAACTCGTGTTCGGGAGCACGTCCTATAAACAACTATTATTTTGTACTAAAATAGGCCTATAATATAAAAATACAATAAAATTACAAAATTGAATAATACAATCACAAAACAGATAAAGAAGATGGAGAGAATCAAATCACCGACAGAAGATAACTTGAGAATGAATGAATGAATGAATGAATGAATGAATGAATGAATGAATGAATGAATGAATGAATGAATATACAGATATTAAGAAAAGTGAAAGGAAAAAGAGAGACGTGAATACTAAACAATGGAAATAAACCTAATATAATATAACGCTAATGATTATTTTGTTAAATTTCTTTTAACTGTCCTATGTTAATATTGAAACCGTTGTAGTATTTTACCTTAACCCTTAAATTGACAAAGTATCCTATAGGATAGGCTATATGCCATAATTTTAATAGAGAGAAGAATCCAAAAAGGATACCTGCCCTTGAAAAAGGGGTACCGGGCGGTAACAGCACATAAATTAATTGTAGATCAACAATATTCTATTTAAATTTCATTTTTATTTTTTTGGGGAGGGCAACTATCCTCGACAGGAATAATTTATTTTTCATATATAGAAGTGTAGGTTTACAGACGGTTATTTACAATTAAATTGATAGGAAAATTAAAATTTCACAATACTTATTTATTTATTTACCAGAGCTTCCTCAAATTAGAGGCTGCCATTGGACAAAGCATACAAAACGAAACAAAAAAAAAATCAAATAGATGGTGAAAGATAATAGTAAGAAAAATGGTAAACAAGTACGCAAACAAACAAACAAACAATGGCAGTTAACAGAATAAGAAAACTTACAAACAAGTAAAGAAGCAATGAAAGCTAATAAGAAAAAGAAAAATGATGATGGTGCGTCAGTTTTTTCAGTACACACATAAAATATGGACATTGCGATAGTTGTTTTCTTTACAGTCCGACAAGGTTTAATAAACCAGTGTGAGAAATGAAGGTTTTTCCAATTTAAGGGTTAATTAACGACTGATTTCTCTGCCTTCCATACATTGAAAGACACTCTTTCAGCTTTCCCAATGACGGGACTGCCTCATTGGACAAAGCATAATAAACATGCTGAGTGAAAACAAAAACAGATCACAAAAGAGAAAGGAGGGGAACGAACAAAAGGGAAAATTAAGTACAGGAAAGATAATAGCATGCATATAACAGGCCTAAACATAGTAAACAAACAGATTAGATATTCGAGCAAAATTCTCCCTTCTTAGTAAACAAAGTATAGATGGTATTTTAAAATGGCAAGTGATCCTCTGATAGCAGTAAGGGAAACATCACGAATAAGTCGTTGTTCAGCTGGAACTTCTTGCAGAAACTGACAAAGAGGCGAGGTATTGTGCCCCTAGCACCAACCATTAGCCCAACTACTTCAATGGAGGTGAGGTGATATTTCTCCAAATAGAATATTCCTAGTGAGCTCTTGCACTTATTTCCATTTTCTTCTTACTGTTGTCTAGGTGTGGGTTTATTCATGATCGGTAGTATTGTGTTGAAAATGGTATGCGTTCTGAAATTTAGTTCTGTGTTATGGATGCGTTGTACATATTACGTTTTCGTATGTCTGTGTCTACTTTGTCAGTATCAATGTAATATCATAATCGACGAACGACAAAAGATTGTCCACATCTATGGAGTAACGGTTAGCACGTCTAGCCGCGAAACCAGGTGGCCCGGGTTCGATTCCCGGTCAAAGCAAGTTACCTGGTTGAAGTTTTTTCCGGGGTTTTCCCTCAACCCAATATGGGCAAATGCTGGGTAACTTTCGGTGTTGGACCCCGGACTCATTTCACCGGCATTATCACCTTCATCTCATTCAGACGCTAAATAACCTGAGATGTTGATAAAGCGTAGTAAAATAACCTACTAAAAAAAAAAAAGACAGAAGAGTGAATGCTTCGAGTAGCATCTACCGTTATGTTACGACACCGGTGACATCCGTTATTTACTTCTTCTACAATTTAGTGCAATCCGTGTAACTTTATAAGCAAAGTATTTTACGTCTATAGGGATAAAAAAGGAATGAGTTCAGGAGAACGAGGTGGCCACGAAATGTTCATATCTAAAAAGCCTCTGAAACACTTCACTTTAAAATTACCGATGAAATAATGTATTGCTACTGTTATCAGAAATAAAATTACATAAAATACACATACATACAACCATACATACATACAAACATACAGCCTACATACAAAATGTACGTAAACTTGCATAACATACATAGCATTACATACATATACATACATACATACATACATACACACTTACACATACTGTAAATAAATACATACAATACATACATACATATATACACACATACATATATACATGCATGCATACATACACGTAGAATGCAAAGTGGACACATGAACAGATACATGTGTGTATCTACAAACAATGAATAGCAGACGCTGGCAGCATTCAGACATTGCTAACGAGCGTTTGCTTCTGGCCAAGTGAGTTCAATTATACAGCAATTAGAATATGAACGGGTTACCTGTTGCGTGGCTTATTGATCTTGCGGCGCGGCTAGTGCTCCGCCCGACAAATATGTCAAGAATGCCAGTTTAATTTCAAACATTTCCCTCCACCGCAGCCGACTCTCAGACATGCGGCCGGGAAATAATCAATGGGGTGGAGTCAGTGCAAACACTCACCGGGTCCGACCGAGAAATTCCTCTCCTGCTAGCTGCTTATTGCTTTATTTAACGACGCTTTGTCAACTACAGCGTCGTTTGTGTTGAAGGTGGTAATAGAATATGCATCAAAGTACTTAAAAGACGAGGGTATTTTTCCTCTGTAATTATATTGCCTGGAGAAGTCATTGTGAGGTAAATTTGTTTGGACATTGCGACTTGACTACAGACTGTACAGTTTTTTTTTTTTTTTTTTAAGTCTTTCGTTTGCCACTGGAATTTTAATATTGTTACATTTTTATCATACCTTTTACGCTTTAATAAATTTCGATATTGCTTATAGAACTTCCTCACTTCTTCCTTTTCTGTCACTTTTAATTCTCTCTTTTTCTTCCAACATTCTAATACCAAATTTTACATATTATATTACATTATATTGTACTGTTCTCCTCAACTCCGTACTTTTTTTTTTGTTATATTCTCTTTTAACTATCAGTGCCAGCACGGTGATGATACTGATGAGGTTACGATAGTGAATAATAACCTGATTATGATGATGAACAGTAGAATTATGATGACAATGGAAAATGTGGAAAATTTATGCAAATTGTGTAGGCCTATATATATGGGGAGTTGAAAACATAGCACGCTGTAGCGGCACATCTTGCAACACCAGAGGTAGAACATCCCGTATAAATGCCGTCAAAGATCTATGGTCTAATAATCCGTTCGCCCAGAATTCCACACCATAGGCATATTCTCCACTGGACCTCTGATGCGGCTTCTCTCATCCAGTGCGGTTTATCGGCGCTCCAACAGTGCATGGTATGGCGATTAACATTACCGCTGTTCTGTATCGTCGTTTTGTTGCCGAACAGCACTGTTTGCAGAAAATTTGGAAGTATTTCCACCACAAGGACAGCTCACTGACAGAATCTACTTGCCTCTCACACGACGTAGCTTGAAGATTCTGGTGCAACTCTGTAAATAAACAACTTTTATACACTTTTACGTTTTGAATTTCGTTTTTTTTTTTTTCGATAAGTCCCAATATACATCGCGTTCACAAATTATTGGACAAATATAATACAGTAACTTCTCTCTCATCCGGACAGTAGTGTAGGTAATTATTATTGGCTACTCACAGTACAGTACCTGCCTTCTTCCTCCCCGCCATGTACTTTTTTCCTCCCCCTATTTGCAACCCCGTCGTGCTTTCAGTAAATCACAAGTTGTGTGTGGAAGAAGTTCACTATGATTTCTAAGACATTTACTGATAAACGCTCGAAGTTTAGTTATTTTTAAAATACAAATTGGATATTTTGAAGCGGCTGAATGAAGGGGAAACTATTTCTGGTATCCCAAGAAGTACAATTTATGACTGGAAGCGTAATCGGGCTGCATTGGAAGAATATTGTGCATCCACGAGCTCTAATGACAAGCGCCGTACATTGAAGCAGCCTAGTGTTTTCAAATACGATAAGGAACTGTTTCTATTGTTTCAAGAACAAAGAAGGAAAGGTACTCCAATATCTGGTCCGATTCTGAAAGAGAAAGCGCTTGATAAGCTTAAGAAATATGGAGGCGATAATTTCTCTGCTACTGATGGGTGGTTGTCAATGTGGAGGGAAAAGTATGGTGTTCGTCCACTTGCAATGTGGAGAGAGGATGTCAGCTGATACCGTTGCAGCTGAAGAATATAAAACTACATTCCGAGATTTGGTGAGTAAACTAGAATTATCTCTCCAGCAGATATACAATTGTGACGAAACCGGTTTAAATATCAAATGTTTACCGAAAAGAACTTTAGAATCTACATCATACAAAACTGCGCCTGGTTTCAAAATCCAAAAAGAACGTGTGACTGAATTAGCTTGCTACAATGCATCAGGGGCAAATAAGCTTCCCTTGTTGTTAATTGGAATAAATTTAAAAATATACTGATTGTAACTATTGTAATCGGTGATTTAATTACTGTATTATTCAAATGTTCACAAATATTTTCTTATCGTATTTACTCATATCAATTATGTAGACGATGGAGGGATAGTTAACTAATTTCCGTACCGTCTTGCAGTAAGGCGTGGCCTATGAAATCACGTGAATGCCGGACGACGAAGCGGACGGACGACATAGCAACGGATCACAGAGAATTTACTGTACTCGTATTATATTTTCACTAATATTGAATACACGATATGATATTACCACCATTAATTGAATGAGGGACATTTCTAGTTTCGTACTGCCATTTGAGTTTCATTTGTCATTTAGCGGGAAACGTATACTGTACATCATTGTTGGAGAAAATGGCTGCCCTACCAACAGACCGTAGCTGGTATGTGCTCGAATATCCGCTATGTAACAGTGACGTTGAGGTTCACCTCATTACTGAAGGTGGTACGATCAGTTTCGCAAGAGGGTGCATCTGTCATCAAGGAAATGTTACGTGGGGAAGCCTAGTGTTACTGAAGAGACGGTCGGTAGAGTGCTTGGAAGTTTCATGCGGAACCGTCATAAATCAGTGCGGAGAGCTATTCAACAACAGACAACTCCTATTAGATATGGTCGCTCACTTCACCGGATCTCACAGTGTGTGATTTCTTCCTGTGGGGATTCGTCATGGACAGTGTTTATGACCCTCTACCTCAAACGACGTTGCTGGAATTAACACATTCTGCACATGGCCACCCCGTTCACCGCGATCTCACAGTGTGAGAGTACCAACGAGTTATATAGCCTACTATAGAGTAGTTGCAACGCCTTCTGCTTGAAGATAGTTGAACATTAGTCCACCATGTTTTGTTTGGTCAAAACATAAGGGACGTGGTTCAAATTTGGCAGGAGAGAGCAGTGATGAAGTTAGTAATTGTTGTTAATTGACTTACATATAGGAATTGGTTGAGTCACTGGCTGAGAAGAAACTGCCTACTGAAGGATGCACTGGAAGCAATGGTGAACGGGAGAAGGGTTCGGG
Source organism: Periplaneta americana (assembly GCF_040183065.1). Lineage (NCBI taxonomy): Eukaryota > Metazoa > Arthropoda > Insecta > Blattodea > Blattidae > Periplaneta > Periplaneta americana. The sequence continues at coordinate 78,153,629 of NC_091125.1, forward strand.
GCAGAAGAAGATATCAGATGATAGACGATATTAAGATATGTGGATCATATGCGGAGACTAAGAGGAAAGATAGGAGAAAATAGGAAAGATTGGAGAATACTGGGTTTGCAGTGAAAGATTGCCCATGGGCAGAACACGTATGTATGTATGTATGTATGTATGTATGTATGTATGTATGTATGTATGTATGTATGTATGTATGTATGTATGTATGTATGTATGTATGTATGTGTGTATGTATGTATTGTGTTAAAAAGTAAAAAATAAAACTCACAACGCAATACTTCACGTTTTATAAGAGCTATGTCTTATTAATTTCATTATTTCGTGCAGATAATTAAATGAGAAGTTCTATTCAATGTAATCAAACCAAATCACCTAAAGATGGATGAAAGTATTTATTCGGTATAAAAATTATATAATTTTTGGCTTCGTCACAAATTTAACTTTCCTATATTTAATCTAACCGACTATAAAGCCATATAATTCAGTGCTCGAAGTGACTTCAAAAAAAGATGACGGTAATGTAACTAATATGAATGAATACGTACAAGAAGGATGGTGGTGACAGTTTGAAGAGATTCTGCAATTATTTAGAAAAGTGAACTTCTTAGCATGCAACATAATGACACTAATGGAATGTAGTAAGTTATGCATAACTCACTACATTTATTGAAAGGACAAAATACCGTTAACAATGTTATCAGAAATCCACAACCGGAGCCATAGTTTTTCCCACACTTTCTCTCTTTCACGTGATGGACATATTGTGTAATCTAATATAATTTGAAAAAAAAAAATTACTGACCTCACACTGTCTCGCACCAATCTAAACTACACTGAGGCTTTTGGAGAATAAAACTGTTTCTGCAGTACGCTTATTTAGTCCTGACAGTCGCCGAAGATGTGCGCCTGGGTCAGGCGAGTCCATTTAGTTACGCCAAGGTGTGTTTGGGTTATTCACTCGCTTGCCTTCGGAGCGATCGGAAGTCATGTGTGCGGTAGAGCGGTATGTTTTCAGTACAGTTAAGCAGTACTGCATTTCTTTACCGACCGCTTTCCCTTATTTCTACTCCGTAGCTCTCCCCACTACTTCCCCTCTTTCGCGTCGCTGAGCTGTCAGGACTAAATAATCGGTCTGTACATTTGACGCAATAGTGAGAAATTAGAGTTATCTTCTGTTATATGAATCGTATCCATCTCCAGTTGTTAGAGATTGTTACCCTTTATTTGAAAAAAATGATAGATCTTCTGCCTGTGATAGGAAGTGAAATGTTTACCAATTTGTATATCTATAGTTTGAGCTTAAAATATAAAAAGTGTAGGCCTATTATACTTAATTAGCCTATATGTGTGATATAAGAGAAGAGTTTGCTCTTAAAATTATTCTATTGTTAACAAAATTACACATTAATAAAATAAAAGCAGAGTAAAATCACAATAAACACTAAATAACGTCACCATTACACAAACACAAAATGAAAAAAAAATTCATTACATTAATCTATTAGAATAAAAAACAAAAAAGTCTACATTCAGAAAATCGAACCTATTATAGCATATAAAAGACAAAATACATTAGAGAGATATCTCAACAGAGAAGACAAAGAAATAAATAACTATAACGTGACGAGAATACAAAAATAAATACAAATATTGCCCTCACTTTTAAAGTAGAACTAACAGATAGGCCTTAGTAATATCAAACGGAATGCAATGTACAAATTAAAGCCATACCGGGATATCAGCAATTATAACAAATTCAATAACACAGAACATTATCAGCATTGATCATAATTATTTTATTACGATAATATAGGAACGAATATGGAAATATTACATGTAGCACCAAAAGGTCAAGAACAATACAAAATATAAAAACGTAAAAGAATACACAAAATTAAAATTTGATTCACCATACTTACACTTTTTTACCTAACACAAAATACATTGTTTCAGCATTAAAAAAAAAAATATTTCACCCAAACAGAAAACTTTAACACGTTAGCATAACTCCATGCTTCTGTATAACCAAACGAAAAATGGCAGCTCGTAGTGCTGCCAGCCTCCACAGGAAGCGCTAATCAAAGGCATAGAGTCACTCTATAATAATATAACTCGTTTGTGATTACTTTCTGTGGGGATTTGTCAAGGACAATGTTTACGTCCCTCCACTACCAACGACGTTGTTGCAATTGAGGAGCATTAAAACAAGCACCAGGAACGTCACACAAAAAATCTACCGTGTCAAACGTGGAGCACATATAGAATACAAGCCGATAATATCATGCACATCTGTTCAGTATTTCAGTTCAATATCGGTTTAAATTTAGAACTACAAAATCCAATCATTTGTGGACAAGGTGTAGCATTCGTCAAGCGCTAGGCTGTATCATGTTGAAGCGAGGGGCGATATGAGGATGATGTATGAAGTATGACATTCTATCACGGTATCACCAAGAGCACTTCAGTCACCGAGCGCTCCTTAGTGGAATACTGCGACCTCATAACTGTCTCCTTGACCTTCTAGCGCCTTGCGACTTCTCGAAATGTAGCAGATGACGGAAATTTCCGCTGTGGGAATCTTCGGACGTGATCTGCGTTCTCTTTCTCATCTTCGTATAAGCTCACCATATCTTCATACTTTTCTTCGGAGTACCCGTTCTACATTTCTCTCTCGTTTTCAGCGAACCATACACATGACTTCTTAATGAAGAATTACGACCTCTTTGATGTTATAAGGCAATAATAAAAACGCAGAGCCATATGTATAAGACAAGCGCTTATTTTTCTCGGAGCACTGTATTTTTCTAACGACTTAGAACTAAGAGTAATATATACGGAATATTTTTTTTCATCTTCGTAGTGGTAAACGAACCCGAAACCATTTGCATACTACCCAATCGTTCTAACGGTTGCACCAGTAGATATTGTTGAGATAATTGCATTATCACTTAAAATTAACGAAGGCTCGTACCTGGTTAATCCATCTTACGCAGATCAAGCTTGTCTTATGAAGATTTATAATGTTTGTGTTATCAAGTATCTCGTGAATGGTCGGAATTGCACAATTTAAGAAAACATTCACTCAGAAGATTCTAAAACAGTGGCTCTTAATCTCGATTTCGAAATAGGTTGCCGTAGCTTCCAAAGAAAGTATAATTAAACAAATGGTGAACCGCTTCATTTACAATCGTATTCCTTTACAAAACTGCGTTTTTTACTACGAACACTAATGAAAAAACGATGTCTGAAGATTGAAGACTACTAGTCTGAATGATATGAAAGTGATAACGCCAGCGATATGAGTCTAGGGTAAAGCGCCGAAAGTTATCAGCATTTGCTCTTAATGGATTGGGAGAAAACCAGGGAATAAACCTCAACCAGGTACAGTGTTGCCAACTCAAAATTCCATTTACCACTGCAGAAACTTTAAAAAAACCGCTAAACTATAGTTACGAAACTCCAGATTTTTCTTAACACATTTAAAAATTTGAAATACAAACTGTATAGTTTTAAGAATTGGAGAATTTTAGGTTTCAAATTAAAAAAAAAATAAATATATAATATTTATAATACTCTGGAAATTGAATATAAGCTTGTTGTGAATGACAATATTATGTTGTCGAACAACAGAAAAACACTCGCTGTATGTACTCATATGTGTAATTAAATTCGAACGAATATTTTGCATTTAATATCTCCTTACACCATTTACACTGAGCTTACGAACTATGACCGGTAACTTTTTCCACCTAATCTTTCAACACATTGTGTTTGTATGTTTTTTTCACATCTCTAAACTTTTGTATGTATGGCATCCTTACGTAGTTTTATGCTGCATATATCTTCAAAATCGAAGGAAATAAACCAAGAATATATTGGACACTTCGGAAATAATCACATTCACAGTCACACCAGTCGGTTCGAAATCTGATTTTCAAACTGAGCTGGAGACGTGCCTGCTAACAATGAGTCTGGTTTTAAGTTTTGAGTATGTCTGTGTTACATAAACTATAATGCGGAATGATAAATTAAATAATATATCATATATCATAAATGGAAATAATTTAGTTAATTATCTATTCTTTATGATTAAATACATCAATTCATTTACAAAAACAATGCATACATTAGATGAAGAGGATAACGAATGCGGAATACCTTATTTGTACGACAACAATGGATGAGGCAGGAAATGGACGTGGTTGCACCAAATTGAGTTCACATAAAACGTTGATATTGTATACTCGCACAATGAAAAGTGTGTTAATGCCATACTAAATTCTGGTTTATGGTTAACTAACATTGTCCGCAAGTACACATAAAAATTATAACATCTTTACAGAAAAAAAAAAACTTAAAAATATCATCTCTCTCTGCCTGGAATCATAAAAACGCCAAATAAATAGCTAGACGCTGACGGTAAAATTCTGTAGCTGACCATAATCCTAAAAACACCAGATTTAGCTACAAAACCGCTGACTTGGCAACACTGACCAGGTAATTTGTCCCAACAAGGATTTAAACCCGGGCCCTTCCGTTTAACGGTCAGACATGGCAAAAGTTACTCAACAATGATGGACTTATGCTAGTGTTATACCGTACTTCTTCATTTTATAATACTGAATATGGGAAACTCTATTTCAAGTGAATATATTGTAATCCAAGCTACTAAATCTTCAGTTTTTAGAAGTCATATAACTAACTGCTCGTTGTGCAATCAATGTGCACACAAGTATTTCACATTGACACGTTATCTTTTATAGTAAAATTTGTTAATTTACAGTTATTAGTTTTGTTGCTATGCATTGTGAAACATTGGCCTAATTTGCTTAGGTATGTTCACAAAGTGTGTTGCATAGATCTAAACACATAATTTTATGTTACATTAATTGACTTTAATTATTGAATAATTTCTCAAATATAGACTTACATAGAGTTGAAGGGGACTAAATAGAGTCTCTTTGAGGGATAAATCAAGGCAGTGAAATAAACAAAAACATGTGGTCCCTTGTAAATGGGTTTTGATAAAAGTAGCATTTTTAGTTGGATTTTTGAATACGTATTCCAGAAAAACGGCAGACGTTGGAGAGGTGATTTTGCGGGACTTTGTAGAGTAGGCTAAATACGATCAAAGACATCCTTAGTGCTTTGTTACGTACCATTGATGATTTGTCCACAATATCATCGAATAATGGTTACAAGGTGTGTGACAAGAAGACGTGACAACCGTGCATTCAGTGACTGTAAAAGCTAGACGGAAGTAAGACTAAGCGGTGACGAGGAAATGCACAGCCACCAATGACCCTCTGTGACGCTACCTAATACATACATACGTACATACATACATACATACATACATACATACATACATACATACATACATTATATACATACATACGCTTACATGTTATTTGTCATATTGTTAACAAATTCTGTGTTAATTGCAATTACTTCTAATGCTACAGGATGATCTAACTATAAACACTATTTGAAGAAATGTCAGTGTTTGTTGTCATTTATATATCATTACTGCGAAATTTCGCTCCGATCTATTTATTTATGTAAATATACATCACCTTATTGTATAATTCGAGCTCTTGCCTCATTTTAAATATGGTAGTAGTAACACAAGTTATGTTCGGCAACGAATTTTTTGTCGTCATACGTAAATATTATTAGCTCTCGGTATGCACACATCACATATATCTCTTAAGTAGAGTGTTTTCACCAAAAGGTAACAAAATTCAAGAATTGAGATTATCGCTGTATTCAGAGCTGTTTCATTGATGGTATAGATTAGCCGCATATGTATATTACAGTGAGCTCTATGCGAAAACTAATATCACCCTGTATATAGTATCAGAGTGGTCAATTTATATTGCCACCCACACGCCTCTCAAACACATTAGTGCGGGCAGATACATTACACTTGTGTAACGGTTTATTGCCATTGATTTGTGAGCCTTGACTGTGTTTTATTACCGTCGCTTGGCCACCATTAAAGGTTCCTTCGAGCCTTCAATAGGGAAGTGACAGTCATCGATCCCGCCTCATATTCCTGAGAGGAATTTTATTTTTAACCTTCAACAATTTTCTGGTTTTTATCGTAACTCTTCTCTACCTGTACTAAAATGTACTCTTCCATCACTCTTCCAAACCCACTACTTTATATTCAGACGCTTCCATTTTCCATTGATAAAATTCATTGAGACCCGGGTTGGAAACCCGAAGTGGATATGACAGAAATGGAAAGAGAATATATCTGAAGGTGTTTATTTCACTTCTGAAATACGTACAGTAAAGATTTCGTACGTATTGTTACCGCCCTCATATGCACTCTGAGACGTCTGTCTGCAAAGAAGGGCACTAGGTAATGTGACAAACACGTCTCTGCTAAATTTTGTCCCCTACCCTATTCTTCTGCCGATACTAATTTCTAAATAAATTCAACCATTCTAAGGTACTTGAAAATCCACATCCTTTTTATTTTGTATTCACGTATTTCGAAGTTACTTTACGAAAATTCATTTTAACGACAGACACACGGCGTCATTTTTGGTGGTTTGGAATTACCCTGTTGGCTGTTGAATCAGAGATTGGTCAGATCAAATTCAGAAGGAAGTGAAATTGGGAGAGAAGTACATCATACATGCCCTTTATCACCTATACTGTTCAACATCTACTTGGAAGATTTAGTAAAAAAAAACTGGTTTCAGAACATGGGAGGAGTGGTATTAGGAACAAGAAGAATATAGCGCATAAGATTTGCTGATGATATGGCGTTATTAGCAGAAGAGATAATAATAAGGATATGCTACTCTAGCTAAATGACAGTTGTGAGCAGTATGGGATAAAGATAAATGAAAATAAAACGAAGACCATGGTCATAGCACAGTCTAGTATATACAGTCACGAAGCTCAATACGTAGTAAATATGCATCCATAGATAGTTGCTAACCACTAGAATCGCTAATATCGCCTCATTACAGACAATGTTAAATAGTACCGTCATAGTCTATTGTTCCTAGCACCCTCACAACTCAAGCTTCGTGACTGCATATACTAGACTGTGATCATAGGAAGAAAAATAAAGAAGGTAAACTTGCGAATTCAAAATGAGGCAGTAGATCAAGTGGACAACTTCAAATACTTGGGGTGTACTATAAGCAGTAACATGAACTACTGTCAGGAAGTCAAAAGGAAGATAGCAATATCAAAGGACCTCTGGAAAAATAACTATGGAAGAGATTAGTGAAGTCATTTGTATGGAGTGTGGCAGAAACATGGACATTACGACGAAGTGAAGAGAAGCGAATAGGAGGTTTTGAAATATGGATATGGAGAAGAATGGAGCGTGTAAATTGGACAGACAGAATAAGAAACGAAGCTGTGTTGGAAAGAGTGGGTGAAGAAAGAATGATGCTGAAACTGATCAGGAAAAGAAAAAAAAATTGTTGGGTCACGCCTGAGAAGAAACTACCTACTGAAGGATGCACTGGAAGGAATAATGAATGGGAAAAAAGAGTTCGGGGTAGAAGAAGATATCAGATGATAGACGACATTAAAATATATGGATCATACGAAGAGACAAAGAGGAAGGCAGAAAATAGGAAAGATTGGAGAAAACTGGGTTTGCAATGAATGACTTGGCCTTGGACAGAACACATGAATGAATGAATGAATGAATGAATGAATGAATGAATGAATGAATGAATGAATGAATGAATGAATGAATGAAGCGAAAGATTTTAAATATCTTTAAAACCTATAAGATTGTTTCCTCTTGAAGGAAAGTAAGGTTATGGGATTCGTGTCGTAGATTTACATTAAAAATTAAATAACCTTGTACTTGATGAGGGCTCCAGGCGAAATTTTTTGGACATTTCCTCCCCTGTTTGAATTTTGATTCTGAATAAACTCTACAGCTGATGAAAGAGTAATAGAACGGAAAAAAATTCTCTCCGGCGCCGGGATTTGAACCCGGGTTCCATTACTCTTTCATCGTATGATGACGCAGAATATCTGCATGGAAATATCATATGTACTTCGGTACATTAAAATAATATATATGATATGCGTAAATCACTTCGTGATTTAAGACAGCGCTTATTCCGTCGGATCCCGGACAACTAGTCACTCATAACGAGTGCACCTCAGCACATGTGTGGGCTTCAGTCCTACGTTCATAGACATCTATGACGTAGTGCAGAGGGCGGCCACTAGAGGGAACCCAAGAGTTGGAACTTAAACTGAGATGATTCTATCCAGCGCCGGGGTGGGTATCCGGTGTGGCTTAGTGGATAAAGCATCAACACGTAAAGCTGAAAACCCGGGTTCAAATCCCGGCGCCGGAGAGAATTTTTCTCCGTTCAATTATTCTTTCATCGTGTGATGACGCAGAATATCTGCATGGAAATATCATATGTACTTCGGTACATTAAAATAATATCTACAGTTGAAGTTGTTACATGTAATTCAACTTCTAGGCCCTGGTTTTACTACTATTACTACTACCACTACTATCACCATCACCATTACTACTGCTGGTGCTACTATCACTACATATACCACTACCTGTACCATTACTACACTACTACTACTACTCCTATTACTACCACTATCACTAACGCTACTACTACCATCAATGCCACTACTACAACTACTAAGTTACTAGTAATACTTATTATTTTAAACTTTTCCGTTATTTTTTAAAAACACTTCCCAACCTTGTATCGTAATATATACTAATACATATCAATCCTAGGTCTAGTGATAAGGTTGCTTTTGAATTATCCAGGAATTACCTATTGATGTCGGTATGTACGATAATACCTCGAGGAAATTTATTCTCATCACATTTGTTCACCACAAACTTCACCTGAGCCCTACAGGAATTGAACCGTAGTTCTCTGCGTAAAAAGACCCAATTGTGCACGCATTTTGAAATGCAGGCGTTATTTATGGGTCACAGTAGACTATAACACGTGCCGCTGTGCCGTATAAAGGTCCCTGTTCCCCTCCACTAACCCACATCACCAGAACTTCGTCTTAATCGGCACTCTCTGCAAATCCCTTCAGCTCCCAATTTTAGACACTGATCCTATAGGCAGTACTCTCACGAAGGATTTAGTAAAGTCACACCGAGTGTGTGCTGACCCTGTTCCCAGCTATCGCTGCTTACTGAACTGTGATGATGGAAAAATTCTCTTTGCCATGTCAATCCTTTAAGAATATTGGACCATTTGGTGAACAAGAAAATGCCGTCTCTCAAACTTGCAAGAGTTGATTTGTAGTTATCATGCAATTCGTTACTTTTTTATGTATCCTTGTTATTTGGTTTGTTAATCTTGAAGCTTTGATGTAATAAACCGATATATATATATATATTTTTTTTAGTTTAAATAATATGGGTCTCAGATATTTCTGATCTCATAATTCTTGCATAAGCAAGCCACACTAAAGCGTTATAATGTAGACCTACCTGATTTTGTAACAATGCTCATTATCTTGATGGGAAATTGTTGCATTTTATATATAGTACAGCGTGCGGCAGAAATAATGAAGATTATTATACTTGGGAACGCTGCTTTTTACAGGTACATAATAAGTGTTCGCTTCTCTTGCGATGTCCGTCGCGCTGACCACACTACTCCAAACTTCCAAGCTCTAAACTGGCTACGGTTTAATTAACACAGAAATTTTCATTTCCTTCTTCTCGTTTTCAAAGTCCTTCATAACTCTACATCTCCTTACTGTTCTCCAACCAGGAGATCAACCATGAAAGGAATGTGCTTACTATTGCGTCATCTATTGGAGCGAAGTAGATAGATAATATTACCTTTATAACGTCAGTTTAAAAACCATGCGCTCTCCTGCATATGTTATTTCCTGTATGGAGAGATTAAAAGTGATCTAATTTTATAACTACGGTAGTATAAACATGTGTGTATCAATGTTATTGTTTGTGCCGTGAGAGCTAGCCAATACAGATACGAGTACTCACGTGTGTGACCTTATGACATCAACATTCATTCACAGCATTACCCCGCTTCGTCTCATTCCCCAGAGACTTTCTCGTGGTTGGAGTACAGTACCCTGCCTCCCGCATCAGTTATCTATCATCGCATCACAGTCTCTACACACGCACGCGTAAAAGCCATACCAACACATGAGACATCGTATTCATCATCATACACAGTCGCGCTGTCGCGCTTACTCTACCCAGTGACATCAGAGACTGTCGGAATTTAACAGTACCGTATTATAAAACAAACTTATTAAGCATTTTCTTTCTGCGTAGAATGGAATGCAGTAGACTAAGTAAACTAACTTATTCCAAATATTTCGAAATTATTGTTTTGTTTCTCTTGATATTTGTACAATCAGTTATTTATTTCTAGATATTTAGTCATTTTCTTTAATCACTAATATATTAGGCGGTCAATATATTGCATTAGTACTTTTTGTGCTCTTTATGATACTATCTTCCTACTTATATTCCCATCTTGTTGCATTTTTGTGCTTTTTGTATTTGTATTTGTAAACTTATTTCTATTTCTTATTTACTTCTTCTCTCTGCCGTTGTTTTCTGTATATGCCTCTTTGTATTCCGGTGGTGTGGTAGAGAAGGCCTGATGGCCTGAACTCCGCCAGATTAAATAAATAAATAAATAAAATAGTATGGATGACCTTAATCGTCATGGAATGCTGGCCGAGAGAGCTTGTCACGTAAATATTTTGCCAAAACAATAATTCAGCCAGTTGTAACATAAGTTTGTCTAAGTTGAAAACTCATGTACAAAGATAGTGTTATGTTTATGATTTTCGCAGGTCATTCTCGTTTCCCCACAGTCATTCTGCCTCTGTAGCATTATTTTCACTTCCCACAGTATAACATGGCAAAACTTTCTTGTTACCGCATATATGCTCAAAAAATTGTATCAGTATGTGACTCTTGCTTGCTGTAGGATCATGTAGGAGTTAAAACCTCTTTCTTCCACAAAAGATTTTGTAATAAGCGATAAGCAATAATAGATGGTGTGTTTAAATTTTCATGGATTCCAATATTGACCTCATGTAATTAACTGGTATACGCAATTTTGTTACGTAAATTTATTCATTCATAGTGTTCTGCATAAGGGTAGGTCTTTCACTGCAAAGCCAGCTTTCTCCAGTCTTTCCTACTTCCTACCTTCCTCTTCGTCCCCGCATATGATCCATATATTTTAATGTCGTCTATCATCTGATATCTTCTTGTGACATGAACTCTTCTCCAGTTCACCATTCCTTCCAGTGCATCTTTCAGTAGGCAGTTTCTTCTTAGCCAGTGACCCAGCCAATTCCTTTTTCTCTTCCTGATCAATTTCAGCATAATTCTTTCTTCACACACTCTTTCCAACACAGCTTCATTTCTTGTGTCTGTTCACTTCAAACGTTCCATTTTTCTCCATATCCATATTTCAAAAGCTTCTATTCGTTTCTCTTCATTTCGTCGTAATGACTATGTTTCTGCCCCATATAATGCCACATTCCACACAAAGCACTTCACTAGTCACTTCCTTAGTTCTTTCTCCAGAGGTTCGCAGAAGATGCTCTTTTTTCTATTAAAAGCTTCCTTTGCCATTGCTATCCTCCTTTTGACTTCCTAGCAGCAGCTCATATTACTACGTATAGTACACCCCAAGTATTTGAAGCTGTCCAGTTGCTCTACTGTCTCATTTAGTATTCGCAAGTTTACCTTCTTTACTTCTCTTCCTGTAACCGTGGTTTTCGTCTTGTTGGCATTTATTTTCATCCCATACTGCTCACAGCTGTCGTAAATTATTAGCTATTATTTCAGTACGTTGTTTCTAGTTATTGTATTTATCATGACAGCCAGATTTTAACGAACAGAAGTGTTGTTATAAATGAGATATAATAATATAATTGTTGAAAATTCTATCGTTTACTAGTTCTTCAATTTATATAACTCTACGAATATCAAACTGGAAATAGATACTCCTATTTCAGAAGAACAGAGTGCATTTTCATGTTGAACCAACTGCAATTACCTTCAGACAAGACTAATATACAGGCTCATATATAAGCTTCTGTAAATTACACTGTTCTTTGACCAGTTATTCTTTTCTAACACTCCAGTCTGCTGATACCCCTGAGCTGATGAGTTTCATTATTCCTCGGATGTATCTGAATGATGTGTATAGTTTTGTTATGTGTTTTGTGATTATACTATAAAATCTGACATGAAAGCTATAACACCATTACTTGAAAAGCATATGAACTACTGTACTTTCATAGCATATGGTAAGAGGATAAAGGTTGGACTCCTCATATTACAGTGCTATGTACTAACGAGAGTAATTAAGTTATTCTCGAAAATCAGTACCATTAGCCGTTAGAATGAGATGTGGAAAGCAAACAGATCATATAGCTGTTTGTTGTGTTTCTCGAACTAAAGTATCCTATTCTCATTAAAATTAAAACTTGTCATGCAATATTATCGTTGTTCTCTTCCATCAGACCAGTCTATCAAACCAAAGGACTTCCAGGACGTTATCAATCTAAAATGTAAGTTTTCAGGATTAGGCGAGCAGCGTCTCATCTCCATTTGTAATTTACAAAACATATTGGACCTACAAGTCAATACAAACAAATAAATGACGATAAAAAGAACCTTCATTTGACTGTATATTTATTATGAATCATTCAATAAGTGGATAGCATGTAAAAACAAGTAGAAGCTACAAGTACTTTCGCCTCATCCGGCATCATCATGTAGCATAAGAAATTAATAGGCTATAGATGAACGTAAAAATAGAAAATTGCACCAAATAGGTTATCTTAAAGTATTATAAAATCATATTAAAAGACAAGTTGAAAGACCATAAACAACACTGACAAAGTTTTACTTTTCTGAGCGAGTTCAAACATCCCTTGGGTTCGATTCCCACTTGGGCAGATTACCTGGGTGGGATTTCTCCTAGGTTTTCTTCACCGTAAGGCGAATGTCAGATAATGTGTGACGAATCCTCTGCCTCATCTCCCTATATACCAGCTCGCTATCACAAATCCCATCGACGCTAAATACCTTCGTATTTGATACAGCGTTGTTAAATACCACGTATTAAATATAGTAAGAGTGAACCTAAAATAAAATTCGATGGCACAGCACTTAGAACGAGAATTAAAAAAATTAACTTATAATTACAATCTAAACAAGCTTGTATAGTAGTAGGCCTAATTAGTGTAATTCTTTCTCATATACACAGCTCCGGAGATCTATTTAGTTGAATGTGTTTGAGACTGAAGAAAGTAGCAAAACAGTACAACGTGATCTTTTATTGTTACGAGAACTCAAGCTCCCGCATATCGGTAAAGCATGATGTCACAAACATTTTCAAGTCTGAGTATTTCTGACAAAGTAAATACTGTATGAACGCTTTGAAAACGGCACAAATTTTCACGATATTGCTGGAGAGTTTAAAGTAAGATTTATTTATTTATTTATTTATTTATTTATTTATTTATTTATTTATTTATTTATTTATTTATTTATTTATTTATTTATTTTTTATTTCATTCCCTCTTTACTACTTTCTTCCTTCTTTTCCTTTATCTCTTTATTTATTTATCTATTTATTTAGTTACTTATTTTATGTATTTGTTCATTATTTATATATTATTCTAGTTTATATATAGATATATTGTAGAAAATAAAATTAATTTGTATTAACGTTGTGTTATATTCACTTTTTATAATGAATTAATAACTCTTAAATACCGATTCCCGTGTGCTCGATTTTTTGCTGTCCATAATATTCCTTGAATTTTATGCTCTACCTAAACATGATGCTTGTCGCTTACACCTGCTCCGCGTGTTTTACCTAAATCGGTAACATTAGCTTTCTCCTATATCGAGGGAGCAATGCACTTACAAAATAAATGAGTTATATAATTAAAAAAAAATATTTATTAAACTGAGAATGAATAGAAAATCAAACAGTGTATCTGACATCTGCTTTTAAAATTAGTTAAAATAGTGTAGGCTTCATATAATGAAACAATTTTCTCAAATTTGGACACTACAATACAATGAACTTCCAGAATAATGTACAAATGAAAATAAAAATAATATGTTGTTTTTAGTAACTGTCCGAAAACAGCTCTGAACCTCCCAAGTGATACCAAGAAGACATCACTTATGATGCAACTAGGCCAGGAGGTAATGGGGTGTGGTGGTTAATTTATTTCCCCCTCCATTGCATACATCGCCGACTATCTATATGAAGAGTCCACTGCAAGAATGATGGATGTCACTTTATGGTCGAAAATGAACCAAGACTGTCAATGCATAGCGTAAGATATATAGAATGTACATAGAGTGTTATATGGCATTATCACTGATAGTCATTGTCCAGTAATAATCGGAAAGCCACAGTTAAGCTTTGGGCGCTAAGCATTTCAAACTTTCAATTGCTTCTCCTGCAAAATTTATTCCAAATGACATACATCATTCTTGCAGTGGAGTCTTCATATATTACACTAGTCAGACTTCAGATGCATACAAACAATTGTTCTTCCTCTGACACATATCGTCAAGTGAGATGTACTACTGATAATAAATTTCCGGTGCACAAAATATAACAGAAAAATTAATTGTACGTTAGAAATAGAAAGCGAATTACTTTTCATTGGCACAAAAACTGAATTACCGTAAACAAAATTGTAATAACATATACAATATATTACTTTGTAAACAACATTTAATCAGTAACTACACAACGTACTTATTATTTATTTCTTCTCTGGATTGCTGTTGCACAGCAACTATTATTCAAACTATTTGGAAGAAAATGCTATTTCAGAAACTTGCAGAATATTGTTCCCAAAAAATATTCGTATGCAGTATTTTTAAATGGAATAATATAACCTGTACATCCAAATCCAGTAAACAGTTAACATTACAGTATGTTGTGTTATATATTCCTTTGTAATAGGCCTATATTTTGTTTCATTCTGAGACTGTTCATTATGTATCGGTATTTCATATATTCATATAAGGATAGTGTATTCAGTTTTTTTTGGTAGTGTAAGGTCAGAAACACAAGCAATTTTGAATTTGAGAATCGAAATCCAAAGAATAAAATCCACTGTTAAGAATGATAAAATCATGTGTGGCTTCCTTCGGAGAAGACGTAAAATTTATTGTAATTGCGTTATAATTATCACACGAAGATAATTTTGATTCAGGCAAAATTACCACTTAGCACCTCTAATAAGATTGAAGATAGACAACACCATACGGATCTCTGAAAGACACACAAAGAAAAAATATGAACCACGGAGACGAAATAGATCTTCAAATGCCTCGGCTGTAATGGAATCTAATATAGACGATTAATTTAGACCGAGCTCTAGGTGTTCGTATTTTCCTACATAAAACTGCAGCAAACTGCAAAAATAATTTATATTTCAGTTGCATGTGTCGTCTGCAGTGTATGACGTAATCAGAAAGATCAAGTGGCAGTAAGGTAGCAAGCTATCAATAACGTGGCGTCACTTCCAGTAGAGAAATAAAACAATGTCTACTGTTATATTACGCTGAAGAGATTGGAGTGTATTACTTCAAAAGGCAATTCTTCATGTCCAGTAATACTGAAATTTATAATGTCCATTTGTCTTCGGATTACATTATATTTACACTTAGAAACATACGAAGGTTTTGGAGAGACGGAGATAAAAAATTGAAATCCCGTAGGTTTAGAGTGACATTATTAAGAAGCGGATTCAACATGAATAATAAAATTGTTTCCATTCAAACATTGCTCTATACATATTGCTTTGTTGTGTGAATTTTTACAATATTGATTGCCTGTTTTCAATTAAACGTTTAACTTGTAAATTAAATCAGAGAGTGTACAGCTCGATTCAACGTTATTGGCCCCTGTCCTTGGTTGTTTGGCTAGTGAGCGAGCTGTGTGTTGCGTCATAAGAAAAGATTTAATCACAAATGAGCATAGGAGGGGAAGAGGAAAGAGAAAGAATGAAAATAATAGCTATGCTCGTAGCTGAGGGACACTCGTGTTAAGAAAATATGTCATCATGGCATTGTTTAGTCAACAGACAGACACAGTGGTTATAACGGAACAATACGTGTGGAAGAATATTGTGTTTTTAAGGCGAAGTGTACCGCGACATTATAAGAAGGAAGTGTTAGGTGTTATGACTGCGCGGCCTGACCTGTGTGACCCAGCCTGCCAGTAGTGATGAGTAACTCGCTCTTAATCTATCTACTTACTTTTTGCAGGGGCCAAAATCCCTGAATCAAGCTGTACTTTGTGGGATTATAAAAGTGCATTTCATGTACAATTTATACAGAGTATAAACGTCAAAAAATAGGTGGTGGTAGAGCATAAATAACTGAATAAGAAATTCATATAACTTTTTCTTTGTCAAGGCATGGCGCGTCCTCAGGTTATGGATAGAGGAGACGGCCTCCAGATAGCCTATGGAGGGTAGCTGCGAATATATTGAATAAGCAGTCGTGGACAGCCGATAAGGGGTGGTCCTCCAGCTTGGGGGTTGGGCGAAGGCCTAACAACCCATCACCGTAAAAAAAGCTTGTTACGAATTCATACAATAAGCCTCGATAGAGATAGGGACCGGTGTCGGGCTTATGTGAGGGCGGCAATGAACCTGCGGGCTCCTTAAAAGCCATTTGTAAGGAGTTAAATAGATAGATGGATTTATTGAGTAATATTATACATACAGATGTTATATTCATTTGTAAGTAAGAAGGCATTTCGAGGAAAAAAAAAATGGTTTGTGAGTCTAACTATTGAAAACGAAAATAGTTGCCCTACAGTTGGGCAAATGTCCGAAAAACCCAACCGGGCAATCTGTCCAAGTGAAATTCGAACGCACACCCGATCGCAACGCTAGAGCAGGAGTGTCGCTATCCAACTCCTAGATCAAGGCAGGTTCCTTTAATTTTGGATATCTCAACTGGACCTAAAATTTCACCGCACTTAAAAAGAACACAAAATAAATAAATAAATAAATAAATAAATAAATAATTAAATAAATAAATAAATTAATTAATTAATTAATTAATTAATTCATTCATTCATTCATCTCTATAAGTAAATAAATAAATACTTCTTTGAGGAATAAATTAAAATTAAGCCATTTCTTTTGACAGAATGAATAATCTCAAATAGGTCCTAATGAAGAACGTATTATTAAAATTAAATAAACTTGCTTCTATCCCAACTTTATTAAGAAGATCATATAGAAGGGCTTCATGATGCGTTCTATGACATCTTCATACTGACTTATATGATAAGATGCGTCTTATACCTAATGGTGATCTAAATTGAATTTTCAAATAATGTTAATAATTTTGCCACAAACTGAATAATGTGCCCCAATTTTTTTCCTCCGAAAATAAATAATCACTTTCTTTAGGATGATTCAATTGAAATTCTGAGTGTCGTGTAATATCACACGTGATAGCCCTAATGTAACTAACTAAAGCTCTGTTTATATGTAACAATGATTCATTACGTATTTTGGTTCGCATTTTAAGTGCTGCAATCGAATTTTATCGATCACTGACTTCAAAGAGATTAGGCAATCTTCAGAGCAGTGCAAACGAGTGTTTTTACTCGGTGCACGAGGTGCAAATACACGCGAATGCCCACTTTTAATCAACAGCTTCAGTGAGGTCAATTACATGACAAATCAGCGACTTTAATGGTGCATGATGGGTTGAAATCCCGTCTAGAGCGTAGATATTTTTCCGCTGTATATATGATTTTTCGTATTGTTTTAGGTAAGAAACTTACATCATGCTAACGCTCTCTGTTCTTCTAGTGTCATGTCGGAAATATTATTTGATCAAATGATAAAAACAGACAAGGGTATGAAAACGCTAATTGGATAATAATAATCGTTAGTTATAACGTATATAGTATTATCGAGGAATTTTATATTAAGCACGGAAGTTAGAACTTAATTTGATAATTTAGGGCTCTAAATTGGATGTTCAGCCAGTGCTGCTAACCGACTATGAGTATCGATATTCGATTGTCCTGACTAAGGCTTGCATAAAGGATGACCTCACTGCCATGAAACCGAACATGTCATTGTCCAACGGACTGAGATGCGAACAATGATAACTAGTCTCCGTTCCGCCTATTCGATTCCCGGAAGCAGCTATATGGAAAATTGTAGGCTGCACGTTATTATATAATGCACAATGGCAATTGTTCTGCTTCATAGTTTCTCTGCTACCACAGCTCCGTTTCAACTTCCATCTTACACAACATCAGCTTCGGGTGTAACATATTGTGCCTCAAAACTTCTGAGTTTATATTTTTTTGTATATTATATGGATTATATATATTTCAAATTCTTCATATAAAAAGTAGGCTATATATATATATATATATATATATATATATATATATATATATATATATAGTTACTCAGAATATAGAATATAAATGAGCATATAAATGAAAGTAAGTCCGATTATGTGAATTATAATATGTTTATCTTAATGATTATTTAATTTGTTATTCATTCGCAGTGATACGTTTTGTAAATTTATGGAAGTTTGATTAGGTAATTTTAATTAATTAATTTTTTATTTATTTTGTTGGGTTATTTTACGACGCTGTATCAACTCTGAGATTATTTGGCGTCTGAATAAAATGAAGGCGATAATGCCGGTGAAATGAATCCAGGGTCCAGCACCGAAAGTTACCCAGCATTTGCTCGTATTGGATTGAGGGAAAACCCGGAAAGAACCTCAACCAGGTAACTTGCCCCGACCGGGATTCGAACCAGGGCCATTTTAATGTATTATTGGTAAAATGTGTGCCAGCAGTTTTGGTTATACAATGCATATAAGTAAATTTTTCTGTTTTTGGTTTTTGATTTTTAGGTTATTTTTGTTATTTTTGGGTGAAATCTTAATGTTTGTTTTTAACTTCATTAGATTTGAGGCTATAAAATCTTTTGTTTTAAACTAGGATTAGATACCCTGTTATTTTAGATACAAATTATTTTTAACCTATAGAGTGTTAGTTGGGAGACCGGAGGGAAAAAGACCTTTAGGGAGGCCGAGACGTAGATGGGAGGATAATATTAAAATGGATTTGAGGGAGGTGGGGTATGATGATAGAGACTGGATTAATCTTGCACAGGATAGGGACCGATGGCTGGCTTATGTGAGGGCGGCAATGAACCTTCGGGTTCCTTAAAAGCCATTTGTAAGTAAGTATTATTTTTAACCTAGGTAGTATTAGTTAAGGTCTAGAAACTTAAAAAAATTTGGCGGTATTTTAGTCTTTTTAAAGGAAACTGTCCCTTAATCGATAGTCCACGTTGAACCTTGCCAAAATTTATTGTATGTATGTATATATGTATGTATATATGTATGTATGTATGTATGTATGTATGTATGTATGTATGTATGTATACCGCCGTTATAATGAAAATGTTTTTAGGGTTTAAAATTTTTCTTAATTTAATTTTGATAAATTATTTCAGGTTAAGGTGCAGATTATGTTTTGGTGGACATGGATTACATTTATATTTATTATTGGATTACTAGTTGAAATTTTATTATGAAATTGGATTTAATTGTAATATTTTATAGATTGTAATGGTGATTTTGGCTCTAAAATAATGTATACATCATCTGTCGCTCTCATTATTTACTAATTGAGATAAGTCGTAACATAGTGGTTGTACCGGAAGGTGTGGCTAGGATGACATTTATATAATACAGATTAAATCTTTATAGTCAAGAGTTTCATTTACACTGAAGAATTTTATCGTACAATTCGGTATAACACTATGTTACTACGATTTTCCGAACATTATTGAAGAAATAAATATCCTCTAAAATGCATATATATTCAGTCCAGCTGACTGTGCTATGACGGCGATGTTACTAATACCATCGCTCTTATTTTCGGCAGCCAATCACGTTGCAAGTCGGCTACATTTAAACGTGTGCGTCTTGTCATTCGCTGCTGATGATGCAAGGAACTTCGTAAGGCTCGATAAATACTTAATATAATAGCCCACCATTTTGACTCTTTTGTTAGCGTTCAGAAGATACAAAAGGACGTTATTTGCCGCTCAATTATTTGCTCAATTACAGTGTATGTGATGTACTATCATAGGAGCTACGACATGATAATGTTTAACGGTGCGGCAAATAGATTCCTCGTCTGGTAGCTCGGCAACGAAAGAACAAAAATGGCGAACGATACTTCCTACCGAGACTTTATAGAGCTTTCACTTCCTAAGACGTAACAAAGAGGAGGAGTCACGCCGGATATAACAGTGACACGACTATAACTTCAGTTTATATAGGCTATCACTAATTCTAATCTAAATCGCCATTGATTCTTAATTTCGGCCTTAACAGTGCTAAAATTAATGATTGCCATTGCGACTGTCATAACACTTTCTCTATTTGACTGTTTTTGTCAACGCTTCAAACACTGTTATTTCAGCAAAAGTGAACACAAATGGAGTGGTTATTGGCCTTTAAAATAGCGTTGGGAACTGACTCTTACGCGATTCTTACAAAAATCCTTTAAAACTCTGCAAATACAACTGCTCCAACCATTACTGCTACTACAACAAATGTTACTGCCTTTCTTATAACGTACATTGTTGCTACAACTGCAAATATTTCTGCCGTCTTCACGCCATTCTTTATTGCTGATACTACCGCAGCTACTGTTATAATTCAGAGAATGAATGGATATTGGCGAATTGTACATACAATACATTTTCACGTATTAACCTCACTACTGTATCAAGAGTCGGTCAGTGAATGAATGAATGAATGAATGAATGAATGAATGAATGAATGAATGAATGAATGAATGAATGAATGAATGAATGAATGAATGAATGAATGAATTGATTTATTGATCAAAACAGTCATGGTATCACAGATACATAGACAAAGTCAAAAGTAAAACAAGATAAACAAACAAACTAAAATACTATATCAACACTAATTTCCATAAATTCATTTATGCTCGACCATGCCGAAATGTAGTAATTATGCACCTGGTAGCAGTCATTTAATGCATGTCATTAAAGTACACCTACTCATTAAAGTACAGGTGTTCAGCCAATGACAAGTCAGCTTTGTACCGTTATAAAACCTCAGCCAATGACAAGTCAGCTTTGTACCGTTATAAAACCGCAAGTATCGATTATTCTCGGATATGCAATCGAAAGATAATTAGCGAAAAATCACGGAGGCTGGAAATCCAATACTGTCGCAGAAGGTTATGCTCTGTTACTATAATAATTAGCGTTAATTGTAAATAATATTCAAATAAATTCAATTTGTCTTCTCGTTTTTCAATGTCTAATTTAATTTTAATGTTATATCAAAGTTAATATTTAGTTTACTCTGTAGGTTCTTATAGGCTATCAAGGTCAATGTGGACATCTGTTCCTCGGAAAAAATCAATACTTTCGCGTCTGCGCACATCTCACAATTTACGAGGTATTGCTCAAGGTCAGTTACATACAAATAAAATGAATAATTTCAAGTTAGAAATATGGTCGAGCATAAAAAGTAGTATGAAGCTCGCCTATAATGGTAATTATGAAGCTCGTATGAAAATTATGAAACTCGCTTGCGCTAGTTTCATAAACATCCATACTCGCTTCTTAATTACTATCATTATAGGCTCGTTGCATAATGTACTATTATATCATAAAAGGGGTTTTTGATTAGCCAGTCATGAATAAAGCACCTAAATCTATTAAAAGCAACAATATGTGCACTATAAGCAAGTTTATTAAACATAGATAATGCAATTGATGTAAACCATTGTTTAGAATTGGCTAATCTAACCCTACCACAAGGTGGTAATTATGTCTTGTACCATAATGATGAATCTCACTACGTGGATAATAACTGTTTAAATTTGGCTTAATTTTAATCAAACAATGGAAAATATACAAATTCACAACAGTTCAAATTCCTTCAGAAATAAACAAAGGTCTGCAGTGAACATCAAAATCAGAATCAGTCAAAATGCGTATTGCCTTTTTTTTTTTTTTCTTTTCTTTTCTTTTTTTTTTTTTTTACAAAAGAAGTACTTGATCAATTTTCTGACAATTTCTCCACAAATGAATACATAAGTAATAATACTATTAAAAAAAGCAAAATACGAGGTTTTAAGAAATTCTTTAGGTACAAGTTATCTAAGTCTCCTTAATAAATAGATTACTCTTGACAGCCTAATACATAGAATGAATGAATGAATGAATTAATTAATTAATTAATGACGAGCTGAGGAGCGGACGGACGGAGGAACGGAGGAACGCTGGAACGAAGGAACGGAGAATTGAGGAGCGGAGGAAGAGGCACGGAAGAACGAAGGAACGGAGGAAATGACGAACGGTAGAAAGGGCGAACGGACGAAAGAAGTAACGAGGGAATGGGGAAGATGGAAAGAGAAACATTTAAGATGTGCTTACTCGAAAACGCGTTCTTTCAATGGAAATTGGGCTGAGTAGTGCCTATCTGAGCTCCAAGCCTATTGACCATTGTCTCATTCCGATTTTCGCCATTCCATTGAAGGGTCATTAGAAAATTTTGAAGAGAAATGCCGAAAATTAACGTAACCTAATAGCTACAATATGAGATCCTCAATGTTTTGTGCCGGACAAATTTTGACATTTATAGCTAAAACAACTTATATGTGCTACCACTATAAAAATCTGAGACAGTGTAACGTGAATACATAAGAATATTACAAGTTCTTAAGCATTCAAAATCAATTAAAACAACAATATAGAAGTTATCACATTGTTCAAATGCTTTCAGTTAATTTATATTTTGAGGGAAATGTTTGTTTCTTTAGGATCTTGTGATCCTTGTAGTAGGTATACATGCCACTTTCCGGGAAGCGTTTCCAATCTCTGTAGTTATTCCACACTGAGCTATTGATTGCTTCCCGGAAACCACTCGAGACTGAGATTGTGGATTGTTTTTCCAGTAAACACGCACGTTTGTTCAGTTCTGCTGTACTAATTTAGTGAAACACGCTTCAAATCTCAAAGAGAATTACTTAATGTTGTTATTTTTAATAAGGTACCGTAAATTAAAGACTGTTGTATTATGCTAGCATTACACTCAGCTATAATTAATTCCTCATTGCCATGTATTGTGGGTTCCTATCACCACGGCATGGCGCGTCCTCAGGTTGTAGATAGAGGAGACGGCCTCCAGATATGGAGGTAGCTGCGAATATATTCAATAAGCAGCCGCAGACAGCCGATAAGGGATGGTCCTCTAACTCGGAAGTTGGGCGAAGGGTTAACAACCCAGCACCATAAAAAGCGGCTTGTTACGAATCCATACAATAGATAAGCCTCGGAATGGGTCTGATTTTCTGACACGACCACAGCAAAGAAATAAGGTTATGAAATTTGCTACTTGGAATGTTACAAGTCTATACATTAGGGTGTAGGAAGGGTAACATTAGTAGCAAAAGAACTAGCTAGATATAGAATAGACTTTGTGGGAGTACAAGAGGTTAGGTTAGATGGGAATGGCATATCACAAATAGGAGATTACTTGTATTATGAGAAAGGAAACAATAATCAGCAATTAGGAACAGGATATTTTGTTCATAAAAGAACCAGATCAGCAGCAGAAAAGGTCGAATTTATCAGTGACAGGTTATCGTATTTAGTACTTAAGGGTAGATTGTGCGATATCGTAGTTATAAACTCTCACGCCCCTACAGAAGAGAAAGATGACTATATAAAGGATAGGAAATGCTGCTGTAGATATACCTACACATACTTCAATAGAACGTAATGAAGTTACAAACCATTTTCGTTTTTATCTTCAAGTCTTAGGACAGCTCATGGCCTGTCTCTTTCCATACGATTCATTCTTATAATTAAAAATATATATACTACATCTACAGCCTGACGTGAACCTGTTTGAATAAAATTTACTGTACATACATTTACACAACTGTGAAGGTCAATAACAATAATCGGAAGTATAATAGTATATCTGTTTTTGTTTGTTTTTCATCAATCTCGTAGATGCGAATTGGTATAATCGGCTTCAGACACAGTTACAAAAATTAAGACCCAGCGATCAGTGAGCTGTCTGTTTTACATCAGAGAGGATCAGGATTCGATCCGAAATAGATTTTGCAGATTTGGATATCAAAGCGGCTGATGGGTAGGTTACGTTTTTTCCACACAATTTCCATTCCTTATTTGCTTCGTAATCCGTTTATGAACAATACTTCTTTGAATGAGCTGTTTAATTGAAAGAGAACATAAAATACGGAATTGTGATTGATCTATACGTTGTAAAATATTTATACTATATCTGCTACATAATGTATTTTGATTCATTTCAAATCTCGGCCTGTTACCATGGAGAAGGATACTTAATCTCTGATGTATACTTTAAAATATACAGGGAGACCCATATTTATGTCCAACTTTTTATTACACTGTAGTAGCGAAACCAATCAGGTTAAGTAACCCCTTCCACCGCTAAAATGTACCGTGTTCCATACCATTAAAAGTACAAAAGAAGCTATCATTTTATGTTACTTTATTGTGTTCTCATCACGGTCCGAAACATTTAATGTAATCAGAAAAATGTAGTGTAAATCTTAAAACATTAACATGGCTACACGACTGTCTGTGTACGATCGAACACGAATTGCTGCTCGAATGGAGGTGTGGTAGAGATAGTGGAGAATGGTGAAAAGAAGAAATTCGACGCGGGACTACAAGACCATCAGGAGACTTCACGCCAACTTCATTCGCACTGGCTCAGTTACGCAACAAAAGGGTGCTGGTCAGCCAAAAACAGTGACCACAGAGGAGGCCAAGCAGCCGCTACTGAAGCCTTCCAGAGAAGTCCTAAGAAATCCATTCGACAGTACCAACGGAACTCTGGTCTATCCTATGGGTCCGAGCAGCGTTTGCTAAAGGAAATGAATTGGTGGCCATGGAAGCCACACTTTGTGCAAGCCCTGTCATATGACTGCGATATGAGAATGAAGTTTTCGGGGTCTCTACTAGCATGGTTTCAAGAGGAACCTAACCTTTTGCGACATATTCTATGGTCAAACAAGAGGAGTGTGGCCGGGTGCCAAATGAAATGCTTGTGAGAACAGTACAGAACGTTCAGCCACGTCTGAAAAATTGTGCAGCAAATGCTGGCGCTTACATCCATTTTAATATGGGTGGAATTTTAAGCAATCCTAATGACTGAGCTATTAGTTCATGCTACTTTGATCCTGTCATGTTAATTCATTTACTTGTGATAAATGAATACTAACTAGTATATTCAATCTCATTATAAAACACAACTGTTTCCCTAAAGAATGGAAATGTACAAAAATTACTCCAATATTCAAATCTGGTAAAATTAACGAAATTCAAAATTATAAACCTATTGCAGTTTTATCGACACCAGCTAAAATATTTGAATCATTAATATATAAACAAATTTATACTTACGTAGCAAAATCTATTTCACATGATCAACATGGGTTTATGATTGGAAGATCAACTGTTACAAATTCACTACATTTCACTCAATTTGTTTCCACCCAACTAGATAATAAATTACAAGTTGATGTTATTTATACAGATTTTTAGAAAGCATTTGATAAGGTTGACCATGATATTCTTTTATTAGAATTGAAACAATATGGATTTTCTTTCTCATTGCTATCGTTAATTAAATCATACTTGAAAGGAAGAGTAAAAGTTGTGAACTTTCATGGACATACTTCTAAGCCTTTTACGGTAAATTCTGGTGTGCCTCAAGGTTCCAATCTTGGTCCATTATTGTTTTTATTGTTTGTTAATGATATTGTGAATTGTGTACAACATTCTAAAATTTTATTATTTGCGGATGATATTAAATTGTATAAAGAAATCAAAACTATGTCAGATTGTAAGCTACTTCAAACAGATATTACAAACTTACATATTTTGAGTATTAATAATAAATTGTTATTTAATATAAATAAGTGTATACATGTGACCTTTTCTAGATTGAAAAATATAATTAAATTTTCATATAAAATAGAGGCAAAAGTTTTACCAGCAGAAAATGAACATAAAGATTTAGGTATATTATTTAGCAGCAATTTTACATTTTATAGTCATATTAATAATATTATAAATTTATCCTATAAAAGTTTAGGTTTTGTTATGAGAAATTCTTGTAAATTCAAAATCAAAACTATAATAATTTTGTATAATTCCATTGTTCGATCTAAATTAGAGTATGCTGCTGTTATCTGGAACCCAGTTACTAACAAATATATTCTGTTACTAGAAAAAATTCAAAATAAATTTCTAAAATGGTTATATTACAGACTTTATAATGATTATCCTACCTATGAGAGTTATGCTACAATGCTTCAAAATTTCCATTTTACTAGTTTGCAAATTAGACGAAATTGTCAATCTTTAAACTTTCTTTATAAAATTATTAGACTAACAATAAGTTGGACTGTGTTGGTTTATTTTATTATATAACATTATATGCACCTAAACTTTAAACGAAATTTCGAAATTTGTTTTACATACCAAGGACAAATACTGAATCCCACAAAAATTCCCCAGTTTTCCAAATGTTACAGTTATACAATAAATTACATCCCCATCCGAATGTTGATATTTTCAATATGAATTTCTCTAGATACAGAATTATTTGTTATATTTTACAGAATATTGTTGTTAGTTAATTTGAAGCTACTTTCACACCTTATTTCAATTTCTCTTTTTTCTTTCCCTTTTTTCTATTATGTTTCAGTTTTTAATAAGTGTATGTTTCCTTTTCTTTGTTTATGTTTTATCAATTAATTTGTTAGTCGTGAACATTGTAATTGGGCTTTGCCTGTTATGTTCATCAACAAATGAATAAATAAATAAAAAATAAATATAACGGAAAAGTAATATGCATAAAGTACATCAACCTTATCACATATTATAAGGTTTAGTTTAGCCCAGTGGTCGGCAAAGATTACGGGCATATAAATTGCTGCCCGCAGTACATAGTAAAAAAAACGTAGAAGGGAGAGGATACCCAAACTGCTTAACACTGAATGACGAAAGAGAGGGAGATCATGCCTTACCCTCCGTCCTGTTTGTGTATTAAGGGGTTGATTCGCAAATCACGAAATGCCGACCGCTGGTTTAGGCTATTGGGTCTGTTTATTTCCAGGAATGTTACGTATGTCTCTCATTGCTTCCTGAGCCATCGGGAAGGCTAAACACAACGCAAACGTAAATTTTATTGAGATTTCGGCAAACATATATATAGAGCGACTTGGAATGTCATAAAATGCTTTTCGAGTCCTAGTATTAAAGAAGATATCACTGTCTCGCATTATGATTTTAATAAATATTTTGCTGAAATGCCAATGCATATAAAACGTCAATTGCCTTACACAGAAACGTCACAGATTACTTATCTAGGAGTAGCCGGCCAACAATGCACTTTGATTGGAGATAGGATTCTGTCCAAGAAGTAACAAGCACTGTAAAGAGTTTGAAAAGTTCTAATACCGGTGATTATTATGGTATGACGAACAACATAATGAAAAAAATCATAGACGTAATTTGTTATCTTCTTATATTATCTATTAATAACTGCTTAGTGCAGAGTAAGTTTTCAGACTTATTGATAATTGCTAGAGTAATTTCTATTTTTAAAAAAGGGAAGTAAGAATGATCTTAATAACTGTCTGTCTATATCTATTGTTCCTGTAAAATCCAAAGTTGTTGAAATGTTGTTAAAAATACACATTTGTGAATGTCTTGAACTAAATAATCTTTATTCGCGTTGTCAGTCTCGTGTCGTGTTGTTTACCTGACACCAAATTGTTGTGGCGTCGCACTTATGAACACCAATTCTGTTGTACATGTTTTTCATTGCACACAAGTTAAGTTTTACCTTACACTTAATGTCGAATGACTTGCAGAACGGATGCCTACTGTGTTCGACTCACACCAAACGTATCAAACTTATCAGGATTTCTGACAGCGCCATTATAATATTTTATAGTGGAAAAAGATTAATTGTACTTTGTTTCCACTTATCGAAACATTTTACTTGTTCACTCATTATACTTAACATAGCTAATATCACTTGTTTAACTTACGCTAGTTTAATCAGGATATATGGGAAATCTAATAATTGGTTTATCAATTCAGATTAAAGATTAAATTGATTACAAACAAAACTTTATTTGATTTACTTAATTTAAAAATATGATAGATTACTTACATAAAATAGATATCTACATTCTTGTGTTCGCCACCTGATGCCATAATTTTTTGGAACTTTATTAAACGCAGAATAAATATGGGAAATGCCTGTTATTATTCGGTTGAGAAGCTTTTGTCATCTAATCGGCTCTCAAAAAAGTCTGAAAGCTAGAATTTATAAAACAGTTATATTACCGGTTGTTCTGTATGGTTGTGAAACTTGGACTCTCACTTTGAGAGAGGAACAGAGATTAATGGTGTTTGAGAATAAGATTCTTAGGAACTATTTGGGGCTAAGAGGGATGAAGTTACAGGAGAATGGAGAAAGTTACACAACACAGAACTGCACGCATTGTATTCTTCACCTGACATAATTAGGAACATTAAATCCAGACGTTTGATATGAGCAGGCCATGTAGCACATATGGGCGAATCCAGAAATGCATATAGACTTAGTTGGGAGGCTGGAGGGGGAAAAGATCTTTGGGGAGGCCGAGACGTAGATGGGAGGATAATATTAAAGTGGATTTGAGGGAGGTGGGATATGTTGATAGAGACTGGATCAATCTTACACAGGATAGGAGCCCTTCATATCCCACTTCTCTCAAATCTATTTTAATATTATCCTTCCATCTACGCCTTAGCCTCCACAGAGGTCTTTTTCCCCTCAGGTCCTTTTATGGATAAAGAATCCTGTTTCTAATTGGTGATTATTGTTTCCTTCCTCATAGTACAAGAAGTAGGCCCTAATCTCCTATTGGAAATATGCCATTCCCATCTAATCTAACCTCCCGTACTCCCACAAGGTCTATTCTATATCTAGCTATTTATTTTGCTACTAATGTTACCCCTCCTGTTCTACAAAGATCAGTGACATTCCAATTACCAAATCTCATAACGTCATAAAATTATTCCTTTGCTGTGGTCGCGCCAAAGAATCAGTCCCGTTCCGAGGCTGATGTTGGGGTTTCGCAAGAAGCTCTTTTTACGGTCATGGTTAGCGTTTCGCCTAATCCCCAAGCTGGAGGACCAACCCTTATCGGCTGTCTGCGACTGCTTATTCAATATATTCGCAGCTACCCTCATATCTGGTCTCGCGCCGTGGCGTCGCGGTCCAAGACATCCCACCTAGGACTCGCGTTACGGAATGCGCGCTGGTTCGAGTCCTCATGGAGAAGAAATTTTCTCATGAAATTTCGGCCAGTGTGTGGGACCGGTGCCCACCCAGCATCGTGATGCTCTTGTGGAGCTACGATAGGTACAGCGAAATCCTGTTGCGAATACCAGCTATAACGGCTGGGGGGATCATCGTGCTAACCACCATTATGGTTGGATGATCGTCCACCTCTGCTTCGGCATGTGGACGTGAGGCCAGCAGCCGACTGGTCGGTCTAGGCCCTTCACGGGCTGTAGCGCCACGGATTACCCTCATATCTGGAGGCCGTCTCCTCTATCCACAACCTGAGGATGCGCCATGCCGTAGTGATAGGGACGAACAATACACGGTCACAGAAATGTATATGTAAAAATTCTTATGTATTCTACAAAATCGATATAATACGATTAAAGAAAGTGAACTGATTTAACTGTGTTTGATATTCGATGTCAAAGAGGTTGACATATTAAATCCACTAACTCTGCTCTAAGTCAAATCTACAGTTCTAACGTGAAGAAGTGGAAGAAAGAACAAGACAGGTTTGCATGTTTCTGTACTGTTCAGAATAAGAGATTCTAGTACAGTGTTGCTCAGTGACCTGACGTTCTGGCGAAAGGTAGAATTTTCTCAGTTTCATTGATCCTATTTTCGATAATCATCTTTTTTAATTAGGCTATTCTCCGTTATATATGAAGTGACTCTGTAAGGCGCCTTTCGTATTGGTTCTCCCACGCAACTTACTACAGTTAGGAGTAGAATTGATGCTCCCCACTGTACTTACCGTCGCATATGACAGCAAGATCATACCCGCTGACTGATCACCCACCCGTGATATCCTTCATGTTGTTTTCTTAGCTAATAGGTGAGCCACTTTCCTTCAGAGTAATATCTCATAGGGCGACATATTTCCGAACAGTAATCTGTAACGTCCTGACGTTATTCCATAAATATTTAACTTCATGTCCTGTCTTCCATTACTTATTTTTCATATTTATATATTCAACCTTGTTCTATCATTCTATAGCAAAGCTTTTCTTTCCTTACTGATATAGGGTGTTTCAATGACTTTCTTACAAACGTTTCGAGGTGGTAAAGGTGAACAATATGAACAATTGTCATAAAGTCATAGGGACTTTCCGGAATCAGTCCTTTTGGTAATTATCTGTGTATTGCGAACTGACGGCTCAAGGTCAAGTAATGGACTGCATTTGCCTGCAATCCAGGACCATTTTTCTCAATAATTAAAGTCAGCTGGGATAGCAGTAATTACGAGTGCTTCAGTTCACAGCTTCAGTTCAATGACACGTGCGTGATTTCTACGTCTGTATGTGACCTTGAGCTGCCAGTTCGAAATACACAGATAATACAAACTTTGATGTGGCCTAAGTGATATTGAAATGCCATGGCAAAATAAATAATTTTATTTCATGATGTACGATTATGTATCATGGTGTAGTGCTGGTCATTTTGCAAACATTTCAAATTTCGTACGAATATGTACACAATCTGTTTACAGCGTACATTAAAATAGCCATCTGGTATCGAACTAAAGGTCAATGATCTGAATCTTCACCTCATTTTGAATGTAGCCATCCTTCTATACTACTTTCTATAATTGATATTGATATTAGAGGAGAAATCTTTACGCACTTTCTATAATGCCTGACAGGCGACATAAACATTGCCAACAGAGGGAGGGAGGAAGAATGATTACTATTCAGCCAATGGCAGAGATCTCATTCCATCTTGTCTAGAAGTCGGGAGGAAGTAGAACGCTTCAGACTGTCCATCTTCAAGATAAGGGTGGTATGATACCTCTGTCTTTGGTTAAATAGCAATTAGCATTCTCTTTCTCTGCCAGCAATGTTTACGTCTTCTGTCAGATATCATGGAAAGAAGTATAGTATGAATCGTTAGACTTGTTTCAGTTATGTCTTAGGTATAGACATTAATTTTGGTTCATCGTAATCATCATCATCATCGAACCCTGGCCCGTTATGGTCTCTAGCCATCCCCTCTTAGGTCTTCCAGAAAATCGTCGGCCTCTTGGTGTATATGATAAGGTTAATTTAGGAAAACTAAGGTTGTTGATTCTATCAACATGATATTTTCATTGAGTTCTGCAACTATGAATGTATTGAAAAATTGGTTCAACTTTCAGCTTCTGGAGGATGTCTTCATATCTTCGATGGTCTAAAAGTGTAGGCCTATATCCCGTTGTCTGTCTCATAAAACGCATTTCAGCCGATATTAATCATCCTTGATTTTCCTGAGTGTCCTTTCTTCGCTACCGTAAACTAAGACTGGTCAAGCTAAAATTTTGTAGATTTCAAGCAGTACGTCGTTGAACTTGTGATGGTTTGAGTACCTGATTTATCACACCAGTCATTTTAATAAATGTTGAAATCTATAATGACATAACTTTCTTTTCTAGTATGATATTGTAGGCTATAGCCAAAATAATTAAATGTATAAATTTCCTCAATTATGGTATTGTTAATGCAGAATTTACTTCTGACTGGTACGCTCCCTTCAAATGCCGTTACAGTCTTTGTTTTGATTGGGGATATTTTCAAGTCAAAATCTTCTGCTGTTTTCTGGAAATTGTATAGGCCTACTGTTTTCTGTAATTCATATTTACATCAGGCTATAATTACATGGATTGGATTATTTAGGTTCTTATTATCATAGGAAGATTGATTTTAAGAGAACTTGCTGATAATGTGTTTCATTTCTGAGGAAACCTAAGAGTTTTATCAACAGTAATCTCACTAAAGGGATTGATTTATCTAGAGAAAATCAAAACTCGAGTGGAATTTAATTGACCATTACACTATTAGAAGAAAGTATATAAAGATTAGAAGAAATAAAGTATCCTAATACAATAAAATATTAATGAACTTACTAAAATTCTATTTCACTAATGTTAGCTTCACCAAAACGTTTGAACGGACCCGCCATTTTCAGTTGATTATCTATACGGTAAACAAATGACGATCGCAAAGCATGTTTTATAGTACTCTAAAGAATTTGCATTTTGAAATGTTGGCAAACAAAGAAACAAATGATAAGGAAGTGATAAAAATATAATATAGCATATAAAGATTAGAAGAAATAAAGTACTCTAATGCAATAAAATAAATATTAATTGACTTACTAAATTATATTTCACTAATGCTAGCTTCACCAAAACGTTTGAACGGAGCCGCCATTTTCAGTTTACTATCTATCCGGGAAACAAATGACGATCGCAAAGCATGTTTTACAGAACCGTAAAGAATTTGCAGTATGAAATGTTGGCAAAGAAACAAATGCTAGGGAGGTGATAAAACATAAAATGCTAAGGAAGCGATAAAAATAAATGCTATGGAAGTGATAAAATTGTAGCGATAAACAGCCATGTTAGGTTTCATTGGTCAAAAGTAGTATGACGTAATAAAAATGTAATAGTCAGTAACAAAAGAGTTCACCGTATTGGCAGTATGTTGCGGGTAAAATATAGGTTGAAGAACATTCTACATTTAGGTAATAGAATTGGTGTATAGGCCTATTTATTATTTAAATAGTGATGTATTAATAGTTATGATGTATTAAAATAATTTTAAATCGAAAACGTGACAGAGATATTATATAAAATATTTGTTGTAACTGGGAACTTTGAAGTGTGTATCCAATGCCTGCCCACTTCACTTGCTTGATTCGGGTTTGAGCTCCAATGTAAAAAGTCTAATAAATGCGTATCTCTAAATATGTTTAAAAGATAATGTGATCGAAATTATCTTGAAAAATAATTATTTCTGCTATATCTAAGCGTAAAGGATCAAAATGGTAGAGGATTTTTCCATTCATACTATAGTAAGGGACTTCGTTCCTTAATGGGACTGTCTCGGAACACCTCCCATCATATATAGGCCTATATAGATATTGATAAAGTACAGAGTGTTCCTGTGCACAACGGTCCCACTCCAATTTCTACCTAAAAAAATCCGTTGGCGGGCGGCAAGTAGTCTTACGCCGACGGACGGACAAATCCGTGCACACTTCCCTACGTAGACCGGTCCCCATTCCACCCCTTACCGCTTAGCTTCCTCTGGACGGGGGCTCCGCACTACCACCATTAAGGCGACGGAATATTACTTCTTGCGACCGGTCTGCATAAAATTTAACGAACCGATTGTTTTTAAATGCATATTTAACTTCAACAAACTTAGCTCTCTTAATAATAATAATAATAATAATAATAATAATAATAATAATAATAATAATAATAATAATAATAATAATAATCCGTGGCGCTACAGCCCGTGAAGGGCCTAGACCGACCAACCGGCTGCTGGCCTCACGCCCACATGCCGAAGCAGAGGTGGACGATCATCCAACCAGAATGGAGGTATCGTGTGGTTAGCACGATGATCCACCAAGCCGTTATAGCTGGTATTCGCAACCGGATTTTGCTACCTATCGTAGCTCCCCAAGTGCATCACGATGCTGGGTGGGCACCGGTCCCATACACTGGCCGAAATTTCATGAGAAAATTTCTTCCCCCATGCGGACTCAAACCAGCGCGCATTCCGTAACGCGAGTCCTAGGCAGGATGCCTTAGACCGCGACGCCACGGCGCGGGACTAGCTCTCTTAATACATTTTAAAAAGTGTTGAATATGACACGGGCACGTCTAATCGATCTCGATAGGCCATAGCACGCGTATTGTAAGCAATTTTAAACAGTGTGACTATATTTCTGCTTAATATTTTTGTTCAGAATATATCCTTTTGTATTTTATTTGAACAGTACTGTCATTCGTTTGCTTACTTTCCCATGCCAGTGTTACATATCAGTGACAACAGTGTTGACAACACTAGCGGAAGCTAAATCGGAAATATCAGTATGAGCATTAGTATTGTATTACATGATGAGATCAAACCAATCTTCTAATGGGTTAATGATCTGAATAACAGACTTTATGATGTGGTAAAAACTGAACCAATTTTATGCTCGACAAAGCTAATAATTCTACATTTATTTCCAACTGTGTACCTATAAATTCGCATAACATACATACTAGTTATTGTTTCAAATGTAGCGTAAAATGTTGTACCTTTATGTAATGCTAAATTGCAACTATTAATTTTAAATTATTTTATTATTTTATCTGATATAAACATGTATGACTTTACACAGTTAACCGTTGCCTTCCTATGCAACTGTTGCATAAGCAAAACATTGCAGCAGGCCTTCTCAATAATATTCTTTTTTAGGATGGTGCGCTGCTGCTAACAAATTATTAAACCATTAAAATTTAGCCATATTTTAGACGAAATCCTGGTACCAAGCCACGGTTTTTAAACTTTGATCAAGATCTAAATCCTTGTGCGATTTCTAAAACGGAATCGAGACGCTGCGTGAGAAGAAACCGCGGTACATGGTACTTATATATGGCAATATACAAACAATCGATCTTTATTGTGTCGAAAATATCTATTAAAATGCAGTAAACAGTACAAAATCCGCACTAATTAAATTTCCACGTGACGTCTTTCATTTTGCGTACTAACCTGAAGGTACATCAGTAAAGTAAACAACTGACATCATCCTATAGCCATTGTCCCTTAAACCTGCACCAGCTTCTAGGCAATGTTTGTGTCAAAAATTCGTTCCCTACAATTAGTATTCCCTTCATTGTTTCAGTTATAATAACATAATAGTTTGCATTACGCTGAACACGAATGAGTATTCCCTTCAATAGCTCACAACACATTAACGTGAACTGCACACATGGAACTCCCGAAAAATACCCTTGAATTTCGCCGTGTACGACAGGCAGAATATAGTGGGCGATGTTTCTGCTTGTTCCTTGACTTCATATACGGAGAGCTCTGTAGTAGGAAGTGTTAGAATTATATTATATTTTTCATAAAACACGATTTCTCTTCCTTTCATTTTGTTTATAAATGTTAAATATAGTATTCATACACCGGTATGTTCTGAATTTAATGATTGATATGATAATGATAATATGAGTTTGTTTGAAGTACGTTCTTTATAAGCCAACTATCACAACCATCACGACCACCATTAATCAAAGTGTGTGCTGATGTTTATCCGGAATCCTCTATCTCTTTTCTGGACGTCCGGTGTAGATCGATGTTTCCCGCGTTAGCGTCATTGTTCTATTTGTGAGTTATAATCTTTTAATTGAGAAAGCCAAAAAGTAATATTAAAAAAATCTAAATGTGCATATTTATAACATGCTGTTCTTTAGTTCTTCTTCATTTAATGATAAAGCAAAGAAATTTATTTTTCTGTATTTTGTGTGTAGAATTTTTATATTTCACATATTTTTTGTAAATGGTTAGAATTTATTGTATGCCACGAAATAGTGTTTTGCTGGTTAAAAGATTATCTGCACTAAACTATGAATTGTTTTGACATTATACTGCGCGGCCTTCCTCCTGGTGTGGTTTATGGGCCGCACTGCCTGGTTTAGTAACGTACTCTGTTTTGATCCCAGTCATATAGTATGACTCCCACTATATTCTCTCTTGGTGGGTTAGAATTCCTTTTTTTTTACCTGCAGGTTTGAATGGAATCCACTCAGTTATTGGTATCCATTGTTAGTATTGGAATATCCCACGGCCCACAATGATATGGAACCGTGATGCCAGCAAGTCTGAACTATATTTTAGATTCATTGCGAGATTAATGAAGGGGTGTATCCTGCCACAAGAGCAGCTATTTTAAATTCTCCGAATTTAGCGGAGAATCACGGAAATACTCCAAGCTTAAAACGTAGGCGGATCATTCATTGTTCATTTTCATTTATTAATGAAAACTTCTAATACAGCCCTCCAATCTACTACAGATTAGTTTAGAGAACTCACAGCTTCTCAGCCAAAGATACCGGGCTTCTATTCCCGCTGATACAGTACAATTTGTATTAAATTAAGGGAATATGGATGATATTTTCGGGGGCCGATTAGCTCGGCTGTTAGAGCAACTAGAAGGTCGCGTTGTCTAAGGGTACGCGCAAGACGGAGCCTGGTTACCTAGTCGGAAGAATGCCCGAACTTAAGCAATGGAGACGTGCAAGACGAGGCCTGGTCGGTAGAAGTCTTCCGACTAGGTAACCGGTCAGGCTACCAACTAGGCTCCGTCTTGCGCGTACCCTAAGGGTACGTACACGTTGGCGCGACGATAAACGATAAAAGAAGCAGCGATGCTATATCAGAGATAATTGAAGCATGCATTGTCATTTAGGTGTACATGTTGGAGTAGCGATAAAAGCGAAGATACACAATAAAAGCGACGAAAAAGAAAAATTTCATTTTCTTCGCTCTTGTCGTTTATATGATCTCTGATTTAAGATAATATTAATCTGTATAATGACTGGTGGTTATCAATATAACCGAATATTAATCGGTTTATTATTATTTTGGCATATTAAATTAATTATCATAAATATTGGCAAATTGATCAGTTGTATATTTATCCGTGATACGTTATGTGATCACAAGAACCAATCAAAACACAATGAATTTATACTAGCTTTGGGATGAGAAACGGGTTCAATTTTGTACGTATTTAAGTTATATTAACCTTGAACCTAGCAGCTGATATTTCCTATATATCTTATTTCATTAAGTGGATGTATAGAATAACTTCTACTGATAAATCAAGATGTACGCTTCCCGCGTTCTCGTTGCTGCGATATGAACACTTGATTCTTTGATAATACCAAAACGTCGCTAGGTCATTTCTTTTATCGTTTATCGTTGCTCCAACGCGTACATACCCTTAACTTCCAGAGAGGCCCAGATTTCCACACAGACTTTTGTTGAATTCAGTGCCTTGTCTTTCCTAAGGGTAAAAGCAGTCGGAGCGTGCTCTCGACTACACAACCTCATTCTAATGCCGATGTCAAGGAAGTATGGAGCTCTATCTCCATACCTCCATTCTGAATCTGTATTCAAGAGTCAGGCGATCCGTGTGTAACCCCCGGCCAGGAATTTGGGTGGTCAATGCAGACGTTACAGAGGGTTTATTTCGGAATACTCACGTTTCATTCTATCATTCCATCAACAGTCTCCACCTTCCTGGTATAATGTTAGAAATATTCTGGGGTCTTGTGGTGAGTACATCTTTCCAGTCCTGTATTGTAAGGGTTTAGGGCTCCAGATCTGGAACTGATCAGGGACTCAGTGGTACATCAATAACAATACATTCATTAATGTAAATGATTGTGCTCTTGAGTACATACGACATCGTTCCAAATATTCAAAAGAAAAATGTATGGGTCGTAGTCAGATATACTATAAATATACTCGTGGTTCAGTGGGCTTACAATCATCGATATCACCACTACAATCATCACTATAATCTACATCATCAGTTATTATGAAGAAAATTGTGATTAAAGATGTGTGCAGTAACAATTACATTATACATTGTATTATCTCTAATAAAATTAGTGAACTTTACCAACATAATTTTTAATTGTATACTTAATCTTTTTGCTCAATTTTAACTTGGATTAATTTTATTAGACAGATTGTATAATCTTGGTCCATAATTTGAAGAATGTACTTGCTCAGATATTGTATTGTATTTGGTTTAAAGTACAACAGGTAACATATATCTCTTACTAGCCTATTGTGAAATGTTTCTATGCCATCTTTATACTTTCAAAGATTATTATTAAGAAAAAAAATGAACAAAGCCAAATTATAAATTAGTTAAAAATCATGAACATAAAATTCGGAGGTGGGGAAGCAAATGTATTGGTTAATCAATAGTTTCGGACAAAGAAATTTCATTTATTCTTTTGTGAAACAAAGACAATGAAATGAAACGTAATTTAGCACATTTCCCCTACAAATTATACCATTTCTAACAAGTAAGTATAGACTCAAATATTGCAACAATAAATATTCTCAAAATATGAATAGGTACATAATTTCGGAGAATGACATGTTTATAAATCATTACCAAACATTTATGAATTACTATCAAATATTCAGGATTAAGTATACATCTGCACCAGTTATAAAATTCCCACCTCTTTCTTAGATGCAATTGATATCTCTGACTAACGGATTTTATTGAAAGAGTGTTAGAAAATCTTTGAAGGTTTTCTAAGCATTTGTTTTCCATAATTGTTTATATTATCAACTATAATGGTATATTTAGTTCTATAGTATTATATGTTGAAAAAGATGTCTCAGTATTTCTCAAATTATGTTGAACTACGGTTTTATATCTATACGATTATTACATAGCTGTGATCTTTCTTATTGAGGATCTCCGATAGGCATAGTTTTTAAAATGTCGCTTGGTTTAATTGCATTTTAAATTACGAAATTTTTTTTTTTCTGCAGACTACATTATAAGTTATACTCAAATATGGAGACAAAAAGTAGAAAGACACTACAGTTTCAGTATCTAGGACAATATAAAAGCGTTTGCATGAAGTTTTGAAATCGACTGTTGTAGGATAGCAATTCTTTCTCAATACTGTATGTGATAAAAAGTAAAATTTAAGTAGAGACTCAATATATAGAACGTTATGTTTTGTTCAGTTCTGGATGTCTCACGAGCCACGCCGTCGCCTCGCAGTTGTCAACTGTCTTGCTGTGGGCTGCCCCCTCGTAGCATCGCCCACTTGTTTTGAGTTGTAACATTGTTTCTACCACTGAGCCCGCACATAGCTTCTTCCAACCGTGTTTAAAGGAGAACGTACGATACAAAAGTAGAGGAATTTCTTGTTGTCATTTGAGATACCTTAAACCAGTGTTTCTAATTTGAGAGAATAGCCCTGAATCTAGAATTCTAGAGGATTCAAATTTCACATTTCTTCATTCAGTCTTTTCTTGTGTGTATAAAGCAGAGAGTGAGAGTTCTCTACAGAATATGGCAAAACTATGTTAACACCTGAATGGGAAGAACATTTATCTCTATAATGGCAGAGTTGTACAAAGACAAGTTTATGATGGTGTTCTCAGAATTCTCCCGATTGCCTTCCTTTATTCCACTAACGTTCTCACAATTCCTCTTTCATTATCATCCATTTCCTTTTCGAGAAACAGAGCACTCTCTTGTATTAGTCCTATGTCTGATCAACTATCCGCCGTGGCGTTTGTTGCTAGTGATTTGTTCAGAGAGTAGAAGATGACAGTGGTGATGAGTTCTATACGACCCAGAGATCTCCAGAAAGGGACTGGTATCAAATCCACTACTGCCAAAGCTACTGCTCGGACCTTTAAAATCTATTCATTACTACGATCTCTAGTGCTCGGTTTAAAACAGAAAACAAATCTTTATCGACAATTAATTCTTCCTATTCTGACTTATGCTTCTCCCGCCTGGTTTTATGCACCTCGGACTACCCTGAAGCCACTACAAACAGCGCAAAACTGAGCTCTCCGGATCATTTATGCCTGCGACTGGTTTACCAGCAATACACAAGTCCATGAAGATCTACAGGTTGACTATCTCCACACTCATCAGCTACAATCTACCAGACACTTCTATCAGAGACTTCACTCCAGTAATAACCCATTCATCTCATCATTAGGCAATTATGATCCTCGGCAGTTCACAAAATTCAGGACACCAAAATCTGTCATTAATCCTTAGGCTTATAGTTTTGACTAGTTTTTCTTTATTCTCATTCTGATGGTATCACCACTGAATCTTGATTTAGTGGTTTTCTCCCACTTGTTTTCCTCTCATGTTGTTCAGTTTACATGCGTAGGCAAAAAACCTAGTGGTTTTGACACTACTTCTCTATCAATTATGCATTAAAAAAGGGACTGGATCCCGGACTAGGGTCCAACATTCTCTCCTTGTCGTTGACAACATAAGATGAAGTTCATTGGAGTGACATCTGGTGATCGTGGTGGCCATTTAACTGGTCCTGAGCCTGTGGGGTCATTCTTGATTAAGAAACTCCCTCACCCTTACAAAATAGTTGGACGGAGCCTAATCTTTATGCAAAAAAATGCAATGCAATGCTGCAACCGGTAATTGTGGTATAACATATCCTTTAGCATGTTAAGATAGAAGTTTTTGTTAACAATTTCATGGAAAAAGACAGTCCCAATAACCCCTTTACATGAATGGCCAGCTCAGACTGTAATCTTAGGTTGATTCAAATGTTGTTCCACTATTAAATGGGGTTTTCTGTTCAGTAGTAGAATAAATTATGCCTATTAACAGCGCCTGAAAGTTTAAAACATGCTTTGTCTCGTCAAGTAAGTTTTAGAATGATGCCATTGCCTCGTTCTTCTTCATTCAAAAATACCATACAATTGTGAGCGGTGATCCA
Organism: Periplaneta americana; assembly: GCF_040183065.1. Taxonomy (NCBI): domain Eukaryota; kingdom Metazoa; phylum Arthropoda; class Insecta; order Blattodea; family Blattidae; genus Periplaneta; species Periplaneta americana. Next base: position 78,194,440 of record NC_091125.1, read on the forward strand.
GATTATCCTCTAATAATGCATGAAATAACTGTGAAATATTAACAGATTTATACCTACTTTTGCTCATCTCGGTACATGCTGTAAAGGAAAATATCATACTCTCGGAATTTAAAATATTGTTTTCCGTGTGCAATCCAGATATCGACAGTTTATTTTCGTATAAATGTGAGTATTGGATGTATAAAAATTGGAAATTTATTCTTTGAAGAGGTGGATAAATTCAAATATCTAGGAGCAAAAGTAACAAATACAGGGACATCATTTTATTTTCACTTCAATTTTTATTGTACCTGAGTTTTTGAATGTACTTCACTCCCACCCCTTCTACTAGCAAACTTCCAACTGTAGTCCATACAGAACCAAGGCCGCGTATGCAGTCAAAGTAAACAATACTGAATTAGTGAGTATAGTACGTTCCAGAAATACGTTCGCGTTTTCCAGTGACGAAAGAGCTTTCAATATTGAATCATATTTTCGCACAGGTACTGTCGTCCGTTTGCCTACGTCGCATCCCGGTTTCCCCCACCCGTTTCTGCTCGCCTCTCTGTAAAGGCTAGTGCCTGACCTGCTTAGCTCTTTTCTGAAAACATTAATTTTTGTTAGGAATTGGACGTCTACGTAATATTATACAACTCTTTAAAATAACCTAAATAGAAGGGCTCGTTAAGTAATTAACTGGCATGCGATTTCCCCCCTTTCTAAGACCTTGCGACAAAACCACTTGGACAGACCGTAGATAGCATCTCTGAGTAATTTTATCTTTTCGGATCGGGCAGAAGTGAAGATTGACTTTACAGTACGTAAGGTACTCTTTTATAGAGTAGGTACGGTATTATTTCAACATGAGTTACTAGTATGAAGGACGAGACCGGTAATTTGAATTAGGTACAGTAGTCTATAGTGCGATAATATGCACAAAAGAACTGAAGCCTGTATCGAAATGAACGGCCACCATTTTAAAAAATGTGTTTAAATATCCATATTATGATTATTTTTCAACTTAACTTCATTCTCTATATTGCACGCTAATGTGATGTAGACAGTATAATATACACTGCATAATGAATACGTCCGAATGGATAACTCAGTTCGTGAGTAAAACACTTATTGTTAATACTGTAGTGTATTTCGATTAAACAAAAACCTAATGAAATTTTCAAACTCAAAATCGCCATATTTCCTAGTTTACGTAAATAGATGAACTACTTTTCTTCCCTCCTTTATCTAGTAAATTGATTTGTTTGTATTTTACGCAGTATCATCGAACTTCAGTCGTGGAAGGGAGTAGCAAACGGTGTTTCCGGTTCTCAACCGTTAATCTAGAGGTATAGTCAGGTTAATATTAGAAAAAATGTTATGTTTTATTTAACGACGCTCGCAACTGCACACTTAAATGCCATCGACCTGGTCCGGGATCGAACCCGCAACCTTGGGCATAGAAGGCCAGAGCTATACCAACTCAGCAACCACGTCGAATTAATATTAGAAATATTAGTAAATATAAAATGATGTCCCTGTATAAATGACACTCGGGAGGAAATTAAACGCAGAATAAATATGGAAAATATCTGTTATTATTCCATTGAGAAGCTTTTGTCTTCCAGTCTGCTCCAAAAAAATCTGGATAAGAAGACGGTAACCTAACAATTCTAACCAAATTAATTCTTTCTCTTCATTTTTCTGCTAAAGATAATGTAAAGCCTATTAAATTCTACACGTTATCTATAAGTTGTGCTAATGAAAATATATGATTAAAGCTTGGAATATTAGATATATTGAAATTATATTTAACCTTTAATATCTAACCTTTAATACATCTGACGTTAAATTAAGAATAATTTAAAGAGGGAAAATTTGAGTACTAATTGCCCGTTTACATTATTTAATTATATTCATACTCATCGTGTTCCATTATAAAAACGCCTAATTTTCCTTCACATTACTTCGGAGAACGTTTATATCATATTTTTCTATGTTATTACCGTTCGTAGTATATAGTGAATAAATACAATTTAATTTATTTAATATATTTTTTACTGTACTAGTCTTCTAATTTCTCAGTACTCTACGAGTATGGTTTATATTTTATCAGACACTTAGCAACTTGTTACAATATAGAATAGTTTATTAAAGACATAAAACAGTCTTCTCTGTGGAAACTAGCCAGTAAGTTCAGATGAGTGCTGCTTGTTGTCATATGTCTCGCATTGTTGCCAGAAAAAGGAAACATATTGCTTATAACGTTGATTTCGGCTTATACGTCCCTATCCTTAAGTTACATTTACAGTTTCTTGTGTATATATATATATCTCTCTCTTTCTCTGTCAATCATTGCCTACTTCTCGGAAGCGATGCGTCGACATAAAAAATGAATTGTCACATGAGCTTTCATTTTAAGCTATAACTTCTCGAAAACAGTCTAGTTTTATTTTCTTCCAGCCGTACGTTATATTTTATTTTCCTTAAACCCACAGTGCCGAATTTCTCAGAAATATCCTCGATAAAGAAAAGACACAAAGTTTAAGCATTATCAAGTTTTGATACAACATCGGAAACTTTCACATCACGAACAAAACTTAATCGAAGCATAGTTTATTTATACATGTTGAATGAATAGATGCATATTTATTAAGAATCATTTTATTGTGTAATTGAAAATCGTCTCGTCCTCTAGTTCTACCATAAAGGGATTGGAGATTTTCACATTTACTTTCCCACTGATATAATTATGTCAAAAATATAATGGGTACATTATACATATTCTCGAAAATTATTATACTGGTATTACTACGTTGATAAAAACTGTTAATGAACTAAGATTAAAGGTAAGCGTTCACTACATCGTATCGCACACATGGGACGAATCGCACGGATCGGAAAAAGACAATCTTTGCTGTAATTGTTATGTAACCGCGTTCACTACATGGTATCGCATGCATCGGCTCTCGGTAAATCCGTCGAAGTTTCTCGGATGAGCAACTTTACCGATGCGTGCGATCATGGTCTTCTTTAATAAATTAATTTTAATTACTCAGCTGTTATTATTATGTTTTGCCATGTTCAGTGTCGCGCCAAAATGGCAGACGGAAAACTTATTTCGCTCGTAGAAAACTGCGAAGAATTATATAATTTGAGGCATTCCCATTACAGTAATCAAGTCGTATATTATGTAACCAATATCTGTTCTTCAATTAAGAAGCATGAAAAAATTACAAATTCTTATTCGCTAACAGACGTAATTAATAGACCTAACCTCAAAACTTCTCTGTTTTCAGCAATGTCAATATCGTACGTCATATGTTTTAAACACCTGATAGAGAATGCGATGAGACGATGAGGTAAACTCGTTACAGTGAACGCACTCCACTTAAAATATCCGTTGCGTGCGATTCGTACGAGGAGTGCGATATGATGTAGTGAACACTTACCTTAATAGTGATATTGATAATACCGTATTTTTTTAAAAAGGATTCCACTCGTAATATAAAAGATTAGAACTTATGTGCTTTTCGCCATTAGTTCACTTATTGATTTTTTAATCCTTAATTATCATGGTATGCGCCATTGTCCATCAGTTCCTGAAAATCATATTGTGGCTGTGTCAGGGACACGGCCGTGGGTTTTACGTAAGTATGTCTGGCTAAAATCGACATATCTAATTTCGTTTGGCACCAAAATCAGCCCGCTAGCACATGGGAGTCGCGAGAAATACTGCCCGGAAATTTTCGTCATCTTCCAAAGTGACCATCAGTTTCCGCGGGTTCCCACCCACGTCTCGCGCATGAGTGGCGCCATCTCAAGTTAATACTCGTATCGTAATCGTATACCCAATTGAACGAGTCTACACTTATTTCAATCATATTATTAATCATGAAGATACAGCGTCGGAATGGATCTCCCTGCAAACGTTACATCGCCATTTCCGTCCTCGTACCCCATGTGCCGGTCCGATTTTAAAGACGTATTTACGTGAGAAGGTTTAAACCGCAGTGAAATGTTATAAAAATTTAAATGTTATGTCAGATTATTAGCTTTTTTGACACTACTATACTCATTGCTGTCTTTAATTTTGTTCAATAATCTTTGCGTGTACTATTATTCTTCAATTGAAGCGTTGGGCCGAATAACGTTTTATGTTACTGTTCAATCTGCTTATTGTGCAGGAGGAACAAAAATGTTACATCGTAATTCCGCTCATAAATTTACTATCGGACGGGCAACATAGACCGTTATTCCATCAATATGTTTTGTACACTAAGCGAAGTATAAAATTGTATGTTATTGAAAGTCATATTACACACCATAGATGTTACTAGGGAATACAGAAAATAAACAGCTTTATACAATCAGAATATTATGAAATATAGAAAATTAATAAAATGGTTAAATTACGAACAAAATGATTATGATTAAACCCGGATTTCTAAGCAAAATGCATATTCTTTTCCACATTTTTAAAAGTAAGCAGAAAGGTTATATTTCGTAAGACACACCTAGATGAGCACTTTTAACTATGTTTATTAGTGCTTATAAATACTTATTTCGCAGGAAAACGTTTTTGCTTAAGTTACTTATTTTACGATTTTTAACTAAAACAGCATATTTTACTCAAAACTGTAATTTTAAAAGTGCATATTTCTCTCCTAGCCGTCATTTATCACTGATTCCTTTCTTTTCATTGGCTGATAAAAAATTAACTTCAGTCAAATGCGTAAGAAAACAATTCTAGGGTATGACCTAGAATGTTGTGAAATAATACTGCGTAGTTCTAATTAGGAGAGAACCTTGGGATTCCCCGCCAAGCTTCTGCGAGTAGGCAGGTCAATCGTTTATCGCACTTAAAGGAATGATGTCATGTGCATGGATGGTGAATTCCCGAGTTCCAAGCTGCAGTGTGCAAGTTGTGCAACACGCGTTGTTTCAGTGAAGTGTGTGTGATAGCTCGCTGTTGTAGATAAGGAATGTCACCCACAAAAACCTCTCAATCAGCATTCTACGAAACAATTTATCGTATTTCCGTGTATTGGTTTTTGCTTATTTTCACCATTTTTCGTGCTTATTCTACTGTTTCCGTGTATTCGTTTTTATTTATTTTGGTGCTTATTTTCACCATTTTTCGTGCTTATTTGCTTGCTTATTTTACTGTTTCATTGTGCTTAGAAATCCGGGCTTTAATTATGACATTTATTTTTAAAAGTTATATATTAATACTGTATGAATTAATAACATATATTTTATTACAGTTTCACTCAATGTCATATTATGAATAACATACAATAGCCTATTGATCAAATAATAATAATAATATTATTATTATTAGAAAACAACTGCATTATTGAGATGTAGAGACACCATTAAATTAATGGAAGTTGTAACAATAACAAATGAATAAAGAAGATTACATATTAAAGTTGAGAAATTGTTGGGGTTGGAATTCGAACTCCTGTCCCAAATATTCAGTATTCATCCCAACAGGACTCAAATTCAACATCTCTTTACTCATAACGCAGAACTTAATAATAATAATAATAATAATAATAATAATAATAATAATAATAATAATAGTAATAATAATAATAACAGTAATATTAATAACAGCAACAGTGATAGCAAAATTTTATTTACAAAAGCTTACTGCACAGGTTATTAAGCTTGAAAGTTCAAGTGAGCGAGAAACGTTGATAAATTTTTTCTGGAGCTCTGTATTAGGGAAGTAATCTTTCTCGTGTCGTCCATTCACTCATAGCTGTGTTTTTCTCCGAGAGAAGTGTGCTAAGAAGTTTATCATCCTCTGCCAGATTTTAACTTGTGTCTCAAAGTCTAGCATAGGAACTTCTAGACCACAAAGGATAGAAGAAGAGCAATAATAATAATAAATAATAATTACAATATAAAATGTGTAATAAAATGATAACAATAATAAGAGTAATCAAATAACGATGCGATGCTTGAGTTCTTAATACGTTTATGGGTTTGGCAAACGTATGTAGAAATGACATCACATTATTTTAAGAGAGGTAGAAGATAAGAACTATCCGTTATCATAAGATGCACTTCTTTCAACCTCCTTGAACTATGAGATGGGGATTGATTTGTGTAATAGGCGCCGAGAGGGAATGGACACAGGCAGGGTCGGCCAACCCGGAGTAGTGATCAATACCGGAGTCGCCCGCTGCCCCAGTGCTCCGGAAAGTTGCCGAGACGGCGGAAGCGTCCCCCAGAACTCTCGTCTCTGCCCTCGCAGCTCTTCCAAGAATCCTAAAACGCTCAGCGGCAAAACTCTGAATCACAGCTTCCTTAAAGAATAAGCATACCGTAAAGTGTTTTCGTTAAATTAATTTTGAGGCATTGGCATGTTGATAATTCATTACATAAACATAAATTTCGGGTTCTACTTATTCGTGTATGTCTGCTCTCTGCCTGTCTGACTCAGTTTCTTAATTCTAATGTATGAATACGAAATAGGGATGGAACGTTATTGAAAAATAACCGGTTATTTTAAAATTAATTTAACCTGAAGGAAGTTAACCGATCAAGAATTACCGGTTAACCGGTTATTTTACGGTTATTATTTTTTAACATTTTAAAATCAGAAAATTAGTCGGGAAAACTAAATGAGAATTTATTTGCAACAGAAATCAAAGAACAATTTGCAATCAACTGTAAACCAACCAGAAGATAGTTAATATAACATCATTAGATACTGAAGATCATCAAAGTCGTCCCGAAACAAAATACAGGATATAATAATAAGAGGATATGAAATTGTAATTAGTTAATTACTTCACTCACATTAGGGTTATAGGTAAGATAAATAAAGAGTAACACAAATTACATATATTTTTTTTTAATTATGGTACATTTTGACGGGCACTCTATTCTTCTATAAACAATAAATACTGAAGTCAAAGTTTCTCGCCGTTTGAAATGCTCCAATACTCACAAGATATACATTATAAGCCAATCAGAGAAAGTCAGCGATTAACACAGGCGACATTGAATCAAAGTCGAATCTCATTTTGCCATCTATGGACAGATGAAGTGAGTAAAGTAGTAATCCATACCCCATCTATGAATGGTCCAAGAGACAATTTGTATACAAGGCTGTTTACATAGAGTGCAAAATAATAAAAAGGAACCTTTGATAGGGTGTATATTAAAAAATAACCGGTCGATTGGTTATTGTGGAAAATAACCGGTTATCAGGTTAAACCGGCAAGCAAACATAACAGGTAATTAACCGGTTAACCATATGAAAATAACCGGTTATTTTTGCCCATCTCTAATACAAAGTCTTCATAAAGTTACGCAGTATTGTAGCTATAATCTAGCGCGATGCTCACTAGAAGTCCTGCTATATTCAACAATTTACGTTGGTTCGTAATCTGCACCCGACTGCTACCGGAATTTATCAAAAGAATTACTACTAGAATTTAGGTGATGGTGAGGACAATGACGGAATAAATGACTGTAAAAATGAAGATCATGTTTCTTACAACATTGTGTTTACGAATTTATCATCATCGTCATCCTTACAGGTTGTAGGCCTCTGATTTTATTTCCACCGTTTCTAAGGACGTACTAATGACCTTCGCACTGCTCGTGATAAGTACAGTCCGTCCGGCTATATTTTGTGATAGACATGAAAGCAAGAAAGTATTCCATCAACTGGTTACTAGCCAGGAGGAGGTAATTCCAGTGATGGGGCTGCCATCTTTCAGCATCTCGACCTGCTGATAAATATTTTACTGCATTTTCTCAGAACGCCTATATGGTGGAATGGTTATACTGCCATGACTCGGTCCGCAGACCCTCTTTTGTTTATAAACAGGTTGCACCACGTGGAGGAGAGGATGAGACAGCGAGCTCTATACTAAACTGGAGGCACAACTCAATGCTTTAAAAGCGTGACGCGAATGCTGAGCGCCTGAGCGTATTGCTATCTCTTTCTAGCATAGTGTTGTCCTTGTCTCTCTTGCAATGAATGCTATCGTACACATTAACGGTATTTTTATTGCTTACTGCACATGTGCAACATGAACCTGACGAAAGACACATTGAAAATATTAATTAGAAATGGAGAGCAATACCATCACCAACAGTCACGCTTTCAGACAGGAAAGAGTATTGCGGTGGTGCCTCCAGTCAAAGTTTCCAGATGTGGCTACTTGTCGCCATTCTGGCGCCTTTTATGTTCCTTGTGACGACGTAAATTTCAACTTGGCTACCTGGCTACTTTTCTGGCGTCTTTAATGTTAAAACTATAAAAATAATTTAATTAAAGCATTTTTTTTCACAAGACTGTGATCCATTGTACGTAATATTCTTCAGAACGTAAATATTCGTTACTTATTGTAGTCCCATTAATTTTCAAAAGATGGCGTAGAAGGTTGCGTACAAAACTTCTCCAGGTTCTGACTAGGGGATGTACAACGTTTAGGATCTGTGATTTACAATGGTGTTTATCATATCACAATTAAATGCAATTAATGCATATAAATATATTACATTAATGGATTAAATAAGTGGATTTTATTGTCAATTAAATTTTAGTTTAAAATATATGAAATCCATTTCAATGCTTTATTTCTAAACTTCGATAATTAATAGAAACGATGTTGAGCAGTAAGCCGTTAATTTATAATAGCGGGAATTCAGCGATTTATCTGGTCTATTAGCATTTAGCAGATTATTTCCCTTGGTTGGTTTCTTTAACTGTGATTACGTTTATGTAGAAGATGCCGAAATATGAGAGGTGCAGAAAGTATAACAATGAGTGGGAGAAGCGGCCCTGGGCTAAAGATAATTGTAGTTTTATTAAAATTATATATTTAAGACTCAAAATTCGGTACCGGTATTTAGTCATAATTCAAAATCACTACCATTTTAAGAAATGAACCATTAGACTACAGACACACCTAAAGCAGAAAATTAATATTTTCAGACTGGCTTCAAGAGGCTACATATTTTAAAGCAAAATTTCAACGAAGCAATTTGTAAAATATGTATTCGTAATATCTGTAAACAACATGATAGCTGTTGAACAAAGGCAAAATGCAAGTATCAAAGATTTACATCATAGCTGAATAATGCTGAATGACCCTATATTTTTGTTTTAATAATATTAACAATAAAAGCATTAAAAATTTATGAATTAATATAAATTATTCAAGTCTGCTTCACAGGGAGCTTTACCTGAAAGCTAGATTTGCATAAATGGTAATGTTCATAATTACACTGTAGTTTTTTTCTAGTTTCTGTTTTTCAAGTTTATTACTCCATTCACTGTCAACTTCAGAGATAATTGGCTACTTTCTGGCGCTTTTAGTGTATAGTTGGCAGCATTGGTCTGGAATCATCTGGCAACCCTGCCTCAGTTTAGTATAGAGCTTACTGGAATGAGAGTCAGGTAGGAGAGATTTTAGATGGAATGAACTCCATTGCTCTTTAGCAACCCGTAACATTTATAAACTTTGATAAATGGATTTCAAAGAAATAAATGCAAGACATGTAACACGTTATGACTCTTGGCAATTATCCTATACTCAGGTTAAGGTGTACGCAAAAACTGATTTGTCTTGAAATGTCTTAAACAGTATTATATCTTATCGGAATTAGGTAGCAAAATTGTTAAAGAATGCGGCACTGGCGGTTTGTGATCTAAATTTGTATTTGGTAGCAGATAACTCTCAAACAATGCAACATAAATTTAACTTCAGCAGAAAGAAATAAGTAGGGCTGGCAGTTTCCGATCCTGTACCTGTAGGTTGACTGTTACATTTATTATTGATAACGAGGGGAAGGGAACATAAACAATACAGTTTAACACATTCATGGCCGAAGTCGACTTACGACGATTTTGGTTTGAACGTATAAAATTGCCAGCGTCGACCATAGTCGATTTAACGCCACTGCAAAAACGTACATGTTTAAAAACCCCCGGTTCGGTTAAATGCCCGGCAGTGAATGTGTAAGAGTACTCTACTGAAACAGACCAATCAGAGTATAGTAAACAATGTCAGGGAACGCGACCATATGGACTATGAACCAATGAGAATTTCACCTCAACCCAACCCAGCATGTACGTGTTGGCAGAAAAAAAAATATACAGTAGGCTGTGTCTAACCTAAAAGCAATGTTTTGGGTCGGAAACCCAAGATACAAGTAAAGAACTATAAGCAGGGTGTCTCTTTCTACAATGAAATTACGAATAGAACATAATTATGTATAGAACAGATGTTACTAGAAACATTTAAACTATTAAAATACAAAGTAATAAAGTACATGAGTTAAATGTCTTCCTCGAAAATGCTTAATCCTATATGAAAAGGAAGTCCAGTCTACATCCTTTACTATAAGCAAAATTATTATATTAAGAACTTTCTGGTTGAAATTGGAAATGTTCATGATATGGATTTATTTTATTTTTAAAGCATAGCTAATGTCGAAAAGCTTTCTTGTTTTACAGTATTTTTATAGTCTACTTATGTTTAGAGTTAAAGTGGGTCGCCCTAATGTTTCAATTTACAACTTCTCTCCCTCTGATTTTAACTGGAAACTGAACACGGACGGAAATCATGTTGAAAATGCATAAGCTGAGTCAGCAAGGCTACTACTCACTTCCCGCCGCCGCAAAAGTTGCAGTCCGGCTACCATCACAATTTGCAATACAGAGAGTAATAGCTGTAGTCGTGAAAGAAATAGGATGGATGCGTGCGCACAAGAAAAGACTGAATTCCGAACCGATAGTGTGCTGGTAGCACAGCCTTTGCCCCACCTTGATGCACTGAACTCAAACGAAGTTGTCCTGCTTTTGATTGCGGAGAGATTAAGTAGTGGTTGTGCAAATCTTCAGCTATGACAGAAACCGCTACTGGCATTTGATAGTCATATTCACAAATATTCTTTGAAAGATTGAGGCCAGAAACATTTTCCATAAACATTCCTGTTGCGTCCACGCTGAAGAGTAATGGTTAGCATGCCTGACCGTGGAACAAGCGGGCCCGGGTTCAAATTCTGGCTGGGACAAGTTAGCTGGTTGAGGGTTTTTCCGAGTTTTCCCTCAACCCATCAAGAGCGAATGCTGAGTAACTTTCGACGCCGCATCCTGAACTCATTTCGCTGGCATTATCTCCATCTCATTTAGACGCTAGATAACCATAACAGTTCAAAAAGTGTCGTAAAATAAACAATTAAAGTTGTGATATGGACACGTGCTTAGGATGGATCATAATAGGATACCATATAATTATGGTGTTCAATTACAATCTGCTGGATACAAGAAGGAGAAGAGGTAGACAAAGGCCACAGTGGAAGAAAGGAGTGGAAAGGGTGATGGAGGAGAGGAATTTGAGGCCTGGAGATGTTCAAGATAGAGCTCTCTGGCGATGAAGAGTGGTATGCGACTGGAGCCGTAGGACCCCCAATTGATGATGAAGATGATGATGATGATGATGATGATGATGATGATGATGATGATGATGATGATGATGACGACGACGACGACGACGACGACGACGACGACAAAAAACATACTTACTTACAAATGGCTTTTAAGGGGTTAGGTACAGTTTACAGCAGTAAAATTGTTGGAAATATTCAACACTTTCTTCTTCCATTATTGTGTCTTGTACAATAATAAAAATTGGTATGTATAAAACATTGTCCATTTGCTACATGAAAAAAACATTTTTACGATTTAAAAAAATTATATATATATATTTTTTTTTTCAAAATTCAAACTGTGCAGATCACTGTGCAGTGATGAAGCGTTTCCTTCATAACTCGTAAACTTGTTAACTTTTCATGTTCTCTCTCTTTTATTTTATTGCTTAAACTAATGTTTACAATATCATGCTCTTTCAACAACATTCCTTAATAAATAATATTTTTTTTTTTATTTTGTGTTAGAAGAAAATACTGATATTTGATGATTTTGTAAAATGAATTTATTTTTTATCAGACAATCTATCAAAGATAGAGAAGTTATTTTGCATCATATTGTAGAGATGACATGCATTAATAATTAAGAAATTTCATCACAGAATGTTGGATAGTTTTTTTATTTATGTGAGAAACGCTTCATCACTGCATAGTGAACTGAATTTTGAAAAAAAAAATGTAAGTAATTTTTTAAAATCTTTTTTTTTTTCATATAGCAGAAGGACAGTGTTTTACACACACCAATTTTCATTATTGTACAAGATACAGTAATGGAGGGAAAAAAATGTTGAATATTTCCAAACTTTTACTGCTGTAATCTGTACCTAACCCCTTAAGGAACCTGGAGGTTCATTGCCGCCCTCACATATGCCCACCATCGGTCCCTATCCTGAGCAAGATTAATCCAGTCTCTACAATCTTATCCCACTTCCCTCAAATCCATTTTTATATTGTTATCTTCCTATCTACGTTTCGACCCCCCAAAAGTCTTATTCCTTTCGGCGTTCCAACTAACAATCTATATGTATTTCTGGATTTGCCCATAATTTCCTGTGAGAATTTTTAGACAGACGAAATAGAAAGTATTTATACTTGTTAGACGGAAGTGCGGGCTAAAGGGATAGTAAGTACGGAGAGTACGAAATTCCTGGTGCAAAATGTCATCTGCTAGAGATATATTGGCAACATGCTCACGGAGACCGTAATGTGGTAAAACGTGCGTTGAAAATTCACGTGAATCGTTAATTTAGCTTGCGTACTAACATTGAGTTTGTGTGCTATATAATAATAATAATAATAATAATAATAATTATTATTATTATTATTATTATTATTATTATTATTATTATTATTATTAAAATATACCAAAACATACGTAAGCTACGTTAACTCCTGGAACAAACCTTAAGGGGCTCAGCATATTCTGATTCTTGATCCACTATTATTTGACTACAGATTCTCGTTTGTAGGCAATAGCATATTGCTTCCTATTTAATCTTTTCAAAGACTCATTGTAATAGGACTTCTTACCCGTGAGGACAGTTTAATAGCACATCGATTGAAACAGCAGAGGACCAACACATGGCATGGATCACACAGTCCCTGTGAATGGCAAATATATCTTTTCTCTACCGGGAATCTAACACGGACTCGTTAGAATTATAGCCAACAGCGCTATCACAGCGCACTGGAGCAAAGTCATACCCCTTATTTCTGTCAGTCTGTCTCTCTTTCTCGCATAGAAACACACACACAATAATGCCCAATTTTAACACTAGTCTCTTTACAGAACTTGTTAGAAAATCTACCTACTGAATTACCATAGAACATTTGTTGTTAAAGCTGAAACCAGTTCGATAGACTCCGATTTAATGGAATGAGGTCACGTGTCCTTTAAAGTCTTTCTGCATAGTAATCAGCGCGATTTCCCCCGTGCCTCATACGGTATTTGCCAGTGACTTTGAGGAATGCGACCTCTTTCTATAATTGGAATTTCTCCTTTTTTCCATTGAATTTGAAATATTTTCCTTCGTAAAGGTCTGTCCAGTAAGGGAACATACCATTTCTGTCACAACGGTATTTCGATTCTGCACATTCGTTCCAGATCAGTGGAACAGGTAGAGTGATTTGTTTTCGATTCGTTACACAAAGGAGAGAATATTGCGAATTTCCTTTTATATGATCCTCTAAATAGAAACATCGTTAGCCGCACGGCTAGAATGCCTGCATTTTACACCGGAGAGCAAATTTTAAATTCCACCGAGTTGTAGTGAATTTTTTGCTGTGTTTTGGTGCAGTTTTAAAGACGTGAATTATGTCATCGTGCAACGTTGTAATCAGTGGCCGAACACACTGTAGTCTCTTATGTTCCGTGAACAGCCCTTTCACAGAGCGTTTTTTAAATAGGGAAGTGGGAGATCATTGCAATAGGCCTATAAGCTTAGATTGTTTTTAATGCCGTAAGAAAAAAATACAGATTGTATACTCTTCAATTTTTCTATATTAAATGTGTAGAGAGTAGCTGACCGAGGTAAGTAGGCCTATTTTGCTTCAACTAATTACAGTCGATATAGTTGCCTCCTACTTAAGTTTTTAAAATAGTTAACCGGTAAACTTACATAAGAGCAAGTATATTTCCAGAGATGTCTGTAAAAGCAATTGTTGGTGTTTACTTTCCATTTCTTATTTTCTTCTCCATCGTTATATCGTACACGCGAGCTGTAGTACGTAGGGTAAAGTTGCCTAATTCCGTGATACTCCTAATTCCGTGATATATTTTTTTTCACTAAATATTACGGGATTTGGTATCTTGCTAGGAAGTTCACCGATGTCTCAAAAGTAGGCGAAACAGACACTGTTTCAAGAAAGATGTATGGCGCTATGTTCGAACGGCAAAACTTTGACTGACATTCAATTTAAAAAAAGTATCATGGGATTAGGGGTATCACAGAGTTAGACAACTTTACCCTATCTGTTGACTTCAAGTAATAACTTGTCACAACGTTGTCACAGTTCTTTAGAATTTAAAATTGCTCTGAGGAACGAAAATGTATATTTTTGAAGAGTGAATATGGAAAATGGTGAAAGTGCAACAAACAAACGTTTCGAGATTTTTCAATAAAACTCTGCAAAACTCTAATGCATGACTTCGGAAAAGGAAATAAAAAATGCAGGCCTATTCTACTCAGGAAAGTCCAGATTGAAATGACACCATCAACCGTCATTCCCATATACAGGATCAACCGTAAGTAATGCCATTAATTTCAAGGAGTTATTCTTTGAGATATTTCAAACAGAAAGTTTAATGCAATTTTGATCGTTTATGTTTCCTTTTCGAGAAAAAACATATTTTATATGAAATATTTCATAATGTATTTTTGGAAATCTACTCAATTAATTCCCAATATGCTCAGTCAGTTTAAGAGAGCAGTGTATTATAATAACTGGTAGAAAGAATTTCAGTTTCGCCCGTTAAATTTGCAGAAATTTGATCTGCGTAAATGTAACCTTTCGTTCTGAAAAGGAATTTTAAAATGTTACATTTGTTCGCAAGGAAAAACTAAAATTCTGTCTATAATTTATAGTATTACCATAATACACTGCTCTCTTAAATTGACTGACTATATTGACAATTACATCAATGGCTTTCCCAAAAACATGCTATGAAATACTTCATATAAAACTATTTTTATCTCGAAAAGGAAGCAAAAACGATCAAAATTGTATTAAACGTTTTAAAAATATCTCAAAGAATAACCCCCTGAAAATAACATTACACACGGTTCATTCTGTATATCGGCCATGACAGTATTTTCACCCTTTTCAACATCCATTCTTCATTTGCTCAGATCAAATTTCTGCAAATTTAAGGGATCAGAATTCACTGATTCTTCAAATTGACTGACGATATTGGGAATTTAGTCGATAGTTTTCCTACAATGCACTGCAAATATTTCATTAAATACTTTTTTCCTCTATGACCTTAAGCAAAAGTAAGCAAAATTGTATTCAACTTTTCTGTTTGAAGCGTCTCCAAGATTAACCCCCGAAATTAATAACATGACCTACGGTTCACTTTGTAGATTCAAAAGGTGATTTTGCTGAATAAATAAGAATTTGTTTGAGGTTCAAAACTATTTCAGTATTAGGCTGAGAACTTATACCGTCTCATATATTTCGCATAATTAGAAAGTAAAATTATGAACTTAGTAATAACGTATGTGGTGTATCGAATGCATTTAGTGCTCATTCCTTGGCGACGGCAGTCTGGGAGACGTAGAGCGCTCCGTTCTCACTCCTGTAAAGCGAGGCTAATTGCAACACGAGCTACATCATTATTGTCATCAACAGTGCTGCACTCTGGTGGAATTCTACTTGGTAACGAGGTCCTTTGTAACATAAAGGGAGGCAAGTGGGAAATATATTAGCACTAAGTATGGAGTTAATGCAGAGAGTGTGAGGTATGAATACTGCCAGAGATTATAAAGGCTTTCCCAGCCTCCATTTGTTTTCTAGAAACGATATTAAAAGCTGATGATCAGTCTTAAATAGGTTGCAAAGTAATGTATTTAATTATCTTTGTAATGAATCTTAAACTGAACGCATAACACAGTGATGTGGTAGCTGCCCACTATTTTACAGAAGAGTGGGGTTCGATCTGGAAATATAGTATGACGAAGTTCACCGTAGTTCAGACAGCCGGCGAATTCTCAACTGAGAGAACTGAGTTTAAATTTCGGGTGTATTTTGTGACTTGCTGTTGAGAGAAATGAATTTCATACTATTTCCATTTACTTAGTACCCTTCAAACTTTGTCTTCATATCGTCTTCTAAATACTTTGTGTAGTTACAAGAAGTAAGACGTGTTCAAAATTTAAGTTTGAGAAAACTTCTCAATATTTTAAAGTAAGTCCCGCAATCTGTGCAGTTTAAGATAACAGTTTCCCCAATATAACGAAGAGTTGTGCGACTAATCGCGTTGTACACCAAAATGCATTGAATATTAGATATGGACTAAATATTATTCGTAAAACGAAACAAATCACTTTTTTCTCATATTTTGTATGACTACTTAGGTGGTGATTGACCTCAAATACCTGAAAAATCAATTTTCTAACTTGAGTTACCAGAAGGTCAAACCGAGGCACTTTAAAATTATTATTGAATTACTTGTAAATTAATCTTTTCAACATCTTGTTGCAGTGTTATTTCATAGCCGTTGATTCATATATGTATATAGGCCTACACTATCTACCAAAAAGTCATTGGGCACTGTTTTTGCCCCTTTAGAACCTCGTGGTACCACCTCTTGTTGCTATAACAGCAGCCACCCTGTCAGGCATGTTCTCCACTAGTTTGTTTAGGATATCCACTGAAATGCGTCGCCATTCCTTTCACAACATGGCAGTTAGTTGGACAATGGAAGCTGGCCGCATCTCCCGAGACTTCAATCGCCGGTCCAATTCGTCCCAAAGGTGCTCAATAGGATTGAGATCAGGACTCTGTGCAGGCCAGTCCAACCGGTGAACAATATTGTCTGATACCACTGCATAGCAGCCGCCGAAACATGGGGCTAACTTCCATTGTACAACTGAGTGCCATGTTGCAAGAGGAATGGCGACGCTTCCAGTGGATATCCTACACAAACTAGTAGAGAGCATGCCTGACAGGGTGGCTGCTGTTATAGCAACAAGAGGTGGTACCATGAAGTTTTAAAGGGGCAAAAACAGTGCCCAATTACTTTTTGGTAGATAGTGTATATGAAAACTTTCATAATTATACACAAATAAAATAAATTAACATGACATTTATATATCAATAAAGAAATATAATTATGATCCACATAAAAACTATAAATGTAAAATATACCAACAAGCAATGAAAGAGGATCTAATAAAGTACCAAGTCCAGCAAAAAAGATCGGACTTTTTTAAATGAGACAACAAAGTTGAATTTTAATGTAACTTGGTTTTTATTCCCTCATCATAAAGTGATTCTATTGTCATTTACTGATGCAAAAGAACAAAAGTAGCTTTTGAAAATTGCATCCTCCAAATGATCTAATACAATCGGACTTCTAAACGTTGAGGGCTGGCCTGAATTGCGTGTGTTACTGCCCCACTGTTCCCTGGCGTACGGGCGGTCCTTGGTCTACCTATTGACTTACGTTTATGGTCTGTCCCAGGGATCTGTAGAGTAGAAAGACGAAACAAGAACTCTGCGCAAGTGGTATGTGGGAGGGCTAGGGCCAGTGATCGCTCTGGGAGGTAGTGTTGGTTGAACGAAGCTAGTAATCGCTTATAGGGATTGGATAATTTCTAATCTGAACTCTATCTTCTACCACGAGCATCTTACCCTTAGCGGCCTCGAGCTGGTGCTGCCCGCAATACACTCCGGCACAGATAGACTCCGCCTCCATATGCGTGAAGTTACTCCTCAGATTCGTGGGACAGACCATACATCCCTGAAGAAGTCGCTCTGAAATTCTTTACCCACAATAAAATTATGTTACGGCTGGGAACTCGCCCCTGTCGACCCACATAAAATACAGTCGAAACTTACGCTGTGTAAGAATCATTTGTTTTGAAAAACATTTTCACGGCAAACATCTGATGCGACGCGTTCCATGGATGCATTGCAACTGAAATGGCATCAATAATGGCGTTCATTCCTTATCGTCCCACCGCTGCGCCACTGTCTTACCCACAGTTACTGCCAACCTAAGAACGTCAGATCTTTTTGTCGAACCCTATACAAATACATAAATACAAGTTTCAAGACGTTCAGGTTGATAACCCTAACTCAAAAACAAAGTAGGAATTAATCTACCATTAAAAATTACAAGTAAGAGTAAAATATTCTCAGTCTATTTAAAGTACATTGCAGTATAATTACCGATATAATAAAAATAATAAAAATATTATAATAATTATAAAGAAAAATAATTCTCTTGCTTATATGTAAGATCGCTCAAATGAAACCCGGCCATCGCTAATACAGTAGAAAGAAAGAAATTAAACTTACCGCTTAACACTTTTCATTGTTAATACGCTTCTACCACTGTGACAACAGGTGAAGGATTCCGATTGCATAGAATCCGTGTGGCCTGGAGTTAAATGTTCTAAAGCATTTTGTACAGTTTTCGTCCGATGGAAATGTTGTTCCTTTCAGGCATTTTTTTAAACCTCCAAAAATATGAAAATCGCATAGAGAGAAAATCTGGGAATATGTGTGATAGTTTTTCCCACTGAAGCCTTTACAACGCATCCCTTGTTTGGCATGTTAACTCGAGCACACATGATTTAATCGAAAGTCTAACAGAACTCAGGGACTCTTTCGAAGCAGTAAGAGCGCCCGCGAGCAAGCAAGCCAGCCGTGTGCAAGATTCCAAAGATATTGGAGGGATAAAAGGAGACACTTATCATGCGATAACTTGAAGCCGGTTTGAAGGAGGGACATAGCAATATTATGGATTTATAGTGGCTGCAGAAATTGGCGTACTTGTGAGTCTGAATAATCATTTGCCTCATTTTGACCCTTCTACAATTGGCTTTAAAAGTCTTGTATTTGCAGTAACTTTCGTGTACCATACAATCAGGGTAACGAATGAAGTGAATGAATGTAACCTCTATGAAGATTACTATGGAGCACTGTGAAATTACATTTATTTTTCCAAACAACGGGGATAAATCCCACTAGGGCTAATTGTGCTGTATAATGCTAAACAAAATAAATCAACTCGTTAAGTCTGAGGATAAAGAAAAATATTATATCTGCGTAAAATCACAAATATTAATGAAATGGCGTGCACTAAAGCTCATGAAGCAATTTTGTGAATATGTTGTAATGATAAGCTAAAATCCGGAAGGTTATTTTTAACAGCTGGAGAATTAAAACTAAGTTAAACATTTAAATTAAAAGTTAGCATTTTAATTTTATTGATTAAAAATGGAAATATCCAGTAATTGTATATTTCTTCAATTTCTTTTCACTGCATTAAAATTAATAAGCTGTAACAGTTTCTTACTCATAATAATTACACTATTAACAATTTTATATAAGAATAATTGTTGCGTCAACAATCTTCTACCAATAGGTTATTGAAATTAGGCCTACATAATGAAATTCCTTTAACGGTGCATTATATGAGTAAGAATTGTTGTTAATTACTACCATATTTATTTTCTTAAAATACAGATATCGAAGGAAACGCTTCTGAATTTGTTCCTGAATACGATAATTAATAATTATTTTTATAAAGATGACGACATAATGAAGCATATTCACATTTTCTATATATCAAACTGTTAGAAAATAATTTAAAAATAAGTTCATCCTTAAAATATTTCTTGAATTACGAAAAATAAATCATCGTTGTCCATATACAGGGACATCATTTTATTTTTACTAACATTTTAAATATTAACCTGTCTATACCTTTAGAGAACCGGAAACACCGCTTGCTCCCCCCTCCAAGACTGGAGTTCGATGATACTGGCGTAAAACACAAATCACTCTACTAGGTATAGCATGTAAGAAAAGTAGTTCATCCATTTACGTAAACTAGGAAATATCGCGATTTTGAGTTTGATAATTTTCATTAGGTGTTTCTTTAATCAAAGTACAGTACTGTATTAAGAATAAGTGTTTTTACTTACGAAGTGAGTTATCCATGCGAACGTATTCATTATGCAGTGTATACTGTCTACAGCACATTAGCGTACAATATAGAGAAAGAAGTTAAATTGAAAAATAATCGTAATATGAATATTTAAACACAATTTTGAAAATGGTGGCCGTTCATTTCGATACAGGCTTCAGTTCTTTTGTGCATATTATCGCACTATAGACTATTGCATATAATTCCAATTGCCAGTTTCGTCCTTCGTACTAGTAACTCATGTTGAAATAATTCTGTACCTACTCTACGTACTGTGAATACAATCTTCACTTCTGCCCGACCCGAAAATATAAAATTACTCAGACATGTTATCTACTGTCCGTCCAAGTGGTTATGCCGCAGTATTGTAGAAAGGGAGGAAATCACGTGACAGTTAATTACTTAACGAGGCCCTTTTATTTAAGTTAAATTAAACAGCTGTATAATATTACGTAAACTTCCAATTCCTAAGAGAAATTAATGTTTTCAGAAAAGAGGTAAGACAGCCCAGCTTTTACAGAGGGGCGAGCAGAAGCAGGTGGGGGAAATCGGGATGCGACGTAGGCAAACGGACAGTACCTGTGCGAAAATATGATTCAATATTGAAAACTCTTTCGTCACTGGAAAACGCGAACATATTTCTGGAACGTACTATACTCAGTAACTCAGTACTGCTTACTATCTGCTGTCTTGGTTCTGTGTGGAGTTTGAACTTCCTTAAAAATGTTATATTTTATTTAACGACGTTCCCAACTGCAGAGGTTATATCAGAGTCGCCGGATGTGCCGGAATTTTGTCCCGCAGGAGTTCTTTTACATGCCAGTAAATCTACTGACATGAGCCTGTCGCATTTAAGCACACTTAAATGCCATCGACCTGGCCCGGGATCGAACCCGCTACCTTGGGCGTAGAAGACCAACGCTATACCAACTCGGCAACCAGGTCGACTGGGAACTTCCTTAGTAGAAGGGGTGGGAGTGAAGTAAAAAGGTAAAAGGTAAAGGTATCCCCGTAACATGCCATGAAGGCACTTGGGGGGCATGGAGGTAGAGCCCCATGCTTTCCATGACCTCGGCACTAGAAAAATTGAAGTAAAAATAAAATGATGTCCCTGTACTTCATCTAAGAGCTAAAAAGTAAAGGTGATAGTAGATCTCCTTGCCCGCAGTGAATTGGAAAAGCATTACTATTATTATTATTATTATTATTGTTATTATTATTATTATTATTATTATTATTATTATTATTTTTGATGTTACATTTTAGTTACGAATAAAAATTTGACTTGAATGATACTTTGTGTGCTTATAGCAATAATTTTTATTTTCACTGTACGTTACGCCTAGATGGGTTTTTATTGTTGACTTATTTTATAATATCCTAATTTGTTTCCGGCAGAATGTATAAAATCCGACACATTCACATGCCTCTACGTTTCAGTGCACAATGACATTTGATGCAAGACTGAATCTCAACATATAGGAATTTAATTGGTGGGTAAAGCTCAGTGGCAACAAAGCGTCCTCAGTAGTGTTCTTATTATATTCGGGGGAGGGGAAATTACATTCCACAAAACCAATTCAAATAATATCACAGCTAATCCATACGTAATATAGAGTGTGAAAAAAAGAATGCAATATATATTCATATATTATGTTCGCAGGCTGAATTCAAGACTGTGATAGAGATATTTACTGTATATTTGCATGGAGCTCAGAGTTCCTGAGTGGTCTGCCACTTAGACCTACAATTCTTTCAACTGAATCCCACTTTCGCTACATAGTTCGCATCCTGCTGAATGTAATGGATGTTCAAGAGGTGATAAAATTTTTAGAGGGACAAAGGACTGTTCACAATAAACCAGGAACAGGAATGAGAACTGAATAATGTTAAAATGTATTTAAATGTAAGCATTCAAAATAGTTAATTGTGAATAATAATAATAGTAATAATAATAATAATAATAATAATAATAATAATAATAGCCTAATGTGTCCCTTGAAGGGCAAAGACCTCCTGCTAGAGGGTAGCTCTGTTTCAGTAACGCGGTGAGCTACTCGGGAGTCCGGTTGTTCAGGGCTACAATACGAGCTTTCGCTCGCCCACCACAAGCAAAACAAACTAGTAAATCCACGATAGGCCTACTACCCATTGTTGTTAATTGTGAATGCTCACATTTAAATACATTTATTTTAACATTATTTCCATTATCGTTCCTTTTGTCGTTTCCGTTCCCGGTTTATTGTGAACCAGCCTTTACTGAGGAAATAAATAAAACCTCAATTCTCGTGTCATCCATTTACGGCAATTGAAATTGTCATAATTCAGGTAATTCCTCAATGTTCTTAGCTTTTTTTAGTCTCTGTTTACGAACAGATGTCTCTTGCAGACCACTCTCCAGTAAATAATTTGCAATACATATAGTTATCTGCGTAAGAAAACGGGAAGGAAAATAGGTAATCACCGTTTAACAGACCTATAAAGAAACCATAAAAATTACTTTTATTTGTATATTAAAACACTTCAGCAACTAAATTTAACTGTAACTTTATTGATATTAAAATTTTAAATTTCGTTATATTATGTTGGAATAACGTTGTTTGCTCTAAAACATTCAAAATGATTAACTTATTAATATTTCGCTTAGTACTTACAAATGGATTTTAGACAACCCGGAGGTTCATTTACGCCTCATATACCTCCCTCAAATCCATTATAATATTATCTGCCCATCTATGTACGTCTCGGCCTCCCCAAAGGTCTTTTTCCCCTCAGGTCTTTCAACTAAAACTCTATAAGCATTTCTGGATTCACCCATACGTGCTACATGCCCTACCTATATCAAACGTCTGGATTTCATATTCATAATTATGTTAGGTGACGAATACAATGCGTGAAGTTCTGCATTGTGTAACTTTCTTCATTCTCCTGTCACTTCATCCTTCTTAGCCCCAAATATTTTGCTAAGCACTTTATTTTCGAATATTCCGAGACTTATGTTGGGGTTTCGTGACAGGCTCTTTTTTTACGGTGATGGGATGTTAGCCCTTCTCCCAACCCCCAAGCTGGAAGATCACCCCTTATCGGTTGTCTGGACTGCTTATTCAATATATTCGCAGCTACCCTCCATAATCTATCCACACATAATCTGTATGCCGGTCGCGACACAACACTATTGTCAGTCCCTCTCCACAGAACTTCTGCGTATTCTTCGTCTTTTACAATATACACTATCCGTTCTTGAAATTCGTTACCTAAAGATGTTAGAGGCTGCTCGACCTTAACCTCTTTCAAGTCCAAAGTGAAACATCTTATTTTAGAAGGCACTGTGTCCCAGGATATATATTAAAATTCACAATTGTAACTAGTTTATAAAGTTATCATATAATTTAATTTGTCATCTAGTTTTAGTAGGTATTTAAATTCGATAATCTTCTAGCTTATGCATATTTTTTCTGTTTAGATCTTGTCTTAGGTATATCTTACTTTGTGTTGTACTAAATTATATTATCATGTATTTCCTTTTTATCCTCTGGTTCAGTGGAAGAGAAAGCCTCACGGCCTTAACTCTGCCAGAAAAAATAAAGCATTATTACTATTATTATTATTATTATTATTATTATTATTATTATTATTATTGTTATTATTATTATTATTATTATTATATTTGGAGTCTGTCTCCTCTATCAGCAACCTGAGGACGCTCTATGCCGTGGTGACGGGACCCACCGTACATGGATTAATATTTCGCTACAAACCTGAAAAAGAGGAAATTAATTGATAGTAGGAGTTTCACCTTAAAGTTTTATAACCAAAATAGTGAATTTCTGTGTTAAATAAAATTTGAAATTAATATAATCGTTTAGAAAATCAAACTGTTGAAAACAATGAATTGCATTTTGAATGTGTGGATATTTATGGTATGTAGGACTATATTACCAACGTGAGGCAAATTTATAGAGCTCCAGAGAACCTGTAGTTAGAATTATATTCATATTTGTGTTCAATTTCACTCCATGAATGAGACTATTATAGACATTAATAAATTAAATGTACAAATAATGTAATTCAGGAAGAAATCTCTTAAAATATGAAATTAAAATAATTATGATTTCAGCAACAAAATAATGGCTTTCAAATCCATTAAGTCATGCTGTGATGAGGTCTTAAGCACAACATGAAATACACTTACACACTTACACACATACACACACACTTTTCATTTTTCTAAATTATCTGTTTCACCATCGTCGTTATATGGCATAAAGTACCTCCTTAATTAATTTCGTAATGTATATAATTTTTATTTTGTTTTTGATTGACCCATTATTATCACGTCATATTCATAGCCGATATATCTTATACTTTCTGAGTATATCCATTTGAAACTTGAAAATGCAGTGGGCCTATTTAAGTACAAATAATTTCAAGAAACAACTCATCTTGTAGGCTTATGCAAATAAATATAGTTTTTTAAATCAAGGAGGTATGCATAATCTATAGACTACAACAGTTGGTTTAGGGTTTATAAATGTCTACAAGATGCCTGATTACACTGAACAACAAGAATTTTGCTCCGACTTAAAACAATGTGTCTCTTATGGTTTGGTGTGCGCTGAATCCGAAAATGCATCTCTTTTCTTCGTATTACGTAACATTTTAAAGATATACTATGATTTTATTTTTCGATAAGCTCCCCCAGGAAACATCTAGCGCGGGTTGGGGGTTGTAAACCAAAACCAAAGCTAAAGCATTTTATGAGTTTATGACCTATTTCCTGGTTCTTATGGTTGTTGGCATATCCCTTTGTACTTCTAATAAATGAACAGATATTCAGTAAATTTCATACCAGTTCGAAGAGAGGTCTACGCAATGAACAAACAAGGGTGTGGTTTTCAGTATTTGAAGGAAATGTTTAACACTTTGAGTGAAGGCAAATTAAAAGAGGGCATTTTCATCAGTCCACAAATTCACAAAGTTATGGCTGACTCTTTGTTTGCGAAAAAAAAAAACTTTCCATTACAGAAAATATGGCTTGACGCGCTTTCAAAGATGTTTGCTCAAATTTCCTTGGATATTTTGGGACAGACAACTACATCGAACTTGTGGAAACCATGTTAAGTGCATACGAGAAACTGGAGTGTAATATGTCTCTAAAAATACATTTTTACATTCTCATTTGGATATCTTTCCTTCTAACCTAGGAGCGGTAAATGAGGAGCAAGGGGAAAGATTTCATCAAGAAATATCTGAAATGGAATGGCGATATAAAGGAAGATCATCATCCATTATGCTTGCAAACTATTGTTCGTTCCTTGTAAAAGACAGTCCCGGGTCTAGTTTAAACGGAAGCCATCCAGAAAATTCTTGTAATTGCTAAGTTAAAATTCCGAGATTTTTTCTCATTATACAGTACACATGAAATATTTTTGTTGTTGTGTTTTTTGTGTTTTAAATATGTAACATCATTTTTAGAAACATTTTTAAGTATTATGAGGCATTTTGAATCTCTAGTGTGTTGTAATTTTATCAGTAGTAGTGAAAAATAAAAAAAAATGTTTTTCATGAAAAATTCAATTTACTTTCCCTGGAAATTATACGTGATGGAGCAATTTGGATTTTGAATTCAGATTAGGACACATATTAGTGATATTCACCTGCTTTTATTTCGGAGCAAGACATTAAGTAAAAAATTGTTGTTCAGTGGTATTCTTAATGTCCCCGTCTCCTACATTTTCCGAGTTCATCAAGAGGTCTTTGTTATGGTAATGATCTTGAATACATGACGAAATTTTTAAAAAATTATAATATAAATTAAATATTTATATATCCTTTCCGGTTGTGTAACCATCAATTATTGCATTTAAATGTAATTGAGGATGGATACCAGATGATATAAATACGTCCGAAATTGTCGTAACGGGAACAATTTAACAACAAACCAGAAATAACTGCTGAAACATTTGAGAGTTGTTTCTCCGCCAGTGACTGCCTGCTTATAATCCTTGTTACGCGTAACTTCTCTAAACCTTATTACACAGCTATTGTCTCTTGACGTAGCGGGTTCTTGACTGACAATAGATGCTGCGAGCATCACATTTATCTCCGGCAGACAGTTTTATTCCTTCCCTTCGCGTTATTTGTTACCACGCCTTAACGAGTGCATACACGCCGCCGTCTTGAGCGTCTTTTGTTTCTTTGTTTGTGCTGCTATGGAGATGAGGCAGTTCATGTTCAGCAACTATGATATTTTATCCATAGCATTCTACAGTCTTTACAAGAATGTCATTGTTTGTCATTTGAAGGCAGGCTAAATTTACATGAAATGAGGTAATTGTTTAAGGGTATCCTCTACATACATACAACTGTGATTTTTCAATTATTTTCGTCTGTTATGTCTTATTTTGCTCTTGATTGCTGTGGATGGAATTAATGGAGTTTCGTTATTTGCAGTACACTTTGAGTTGTACTGAAACTTTAGTCACATGACTTGACATTAAACGTTTTAAGCCGACAACTTCAATATGTGTGTCATTCATTTTTCGAAAAGATCTCAGAAACTTTATGAGTTATATGAATAATTATACATTGTACCTAATTATGCTAAAGTAATGTTTGCAGTACATAAAATTAATAACCATTCTTGTATAGATTGATGTAATTTATGTTGCAGACTATAAATATTCAATTTATTTCTATTCGGAAAACGTATTATGTGTCTTTCTCGTGTTAAATTGTACATTAATTCTTTAACATGTTTCAGTTGTTATCAGCCATCGGCTGAAACATGTTAATGAAGTAATGTAAAATTTAACACGAGAAAGACACATAATACGTTTTCCGAAGTGATATAGTGTTAAAAGTTGTGTAATCGAGATGTATTATTTCTAATGTCTTCGTTAAGAATATGGTCATTTAATGTATAGCTCCCATTTCGTCTTAAAAATCTCAACTCTGCAGACTCAATTACTCTCTTCCTCTGTCTATTCAGAACCCAGTTCTCACTGCCATAAGTTGATAGTGACACTACTATAACCTTATAAAATTTGAGCATGGTATCTTCCCTAGCTTTATTACCCGAGGTGAAGAGGGGTAACCTCTCTATTAGTAGTTGTATTTATTTAATATTTATAAATGCTAGTTTACATATAGCATATTAGGGTTATAATTTAAACTAATTAACTTATAACAAATTGAAACATATAGACTAATGATGGCATGTAACGTGTAGACACATATATGTATTAAATAGATTAAAGCCATGAAATTATAATCGAAAAGCATAGAGAATTTAACATGGATATACATATTTCATTTATAGATCATATTAAGGCATTTCGCATATATATATTGACGAATCAGCTGACGGCGGGAAGAGTAGGTCATAGAAAACAGATCAAGAAGGTGGTTAAGAAGAAACAAGCAAGACGTCCGGAGCCTACAAAGAGGGGAAGCAAAGAAGATTTGGGTAGTCCATCTACTTGTGAGGGAAAGGAAGGAAATAAGGAACCGCAGAACTACAGTCTACGAAGTTGGTGCTTAAGGGGGGTGGAGTAATAAAAGTGTGGCAAAAGACAGAAACAATTAAGTGAGTGTTCAAGGAGTAAGAGTAACTATCAAAATAATCTGAGGGAGAATGTATGATCGAATAAGTGAATTAGTGTCCAGAGAAACAATAGTTGACAAAGGAAGTGACTAGAGAAAATTAGAAGTGTTTGTTAATAGTAATTGGTAGTGAAATGTTACTAATATTGGAGTGTCGACTAAGTTAGCGTACAATCAGAGAAATTGAAATGATAGGAAGACAGCAAGTATTTCAATGTAAGTTTACAAATGAAGGTTGAGTTGACTTACAAAAATAATGCCAAACGGAAAATTTATCGGGGTGAAAGGGAACAATTAAACAAAATAAACATGTGATTCAGTGTCTAATGGAGAAATAGGGGATAAGAATGATGACAGAAGTGAGGAGAGGTAGAGCTGATTGTAAGTTAGAGAGGTAAGTGAATGAGTATGATTAAATAGTGTAAATAAAAGTTAGTTCAAAATTAGGGAAATTTTAGACGATAGGAAGTACTTCAAAATATAAGTAAACAATAAGAGTGGGGAGGTGTTCAGTAGAAAGAAGAGAAAATTTTAAGGTGAGAGGTTAGGAAGCAAATTGAGAGTATGTATTTTAGTAATAGAGGTAACAAAGGTAAAATAAGATGACTGCATATGTCAATGAAAGTTTGTATGTGCTATTGTAATTAGAAGGTAATGGGGAGCACGAATACAGAGATGTGGTGGCGACCCATTACCAAATAAGAGTTGTAGAAATAAATATATCATATCATATATCATATCATATATACACACACACACACACACACACACACATTTGTAGACATATCGTAACATTTAGACACATATATACATTTTAATTAAATTAAGGCCTTTCATCAATCCGGCGATTTCGACTCTTCACTCTTGAAATTATAATCGAAAAACATAGAGAATTTAATATGGATATTGCATTTATAGACCACTTTAAGGAATTTGATAAGGTTAAAAGAGAAAAATTACTCCTAAACAAATCTCTCAGTCTGTAAATCAATTAACGGAAAAGTCCAACAATGTTGTGGACTCCTCTAAGAGAAAGGAACCCATACTCGTTTAAGTTGTGCGAAATGTTTACCTGTGAGTGATATTTAGAATAATACAGTGACTATGGCATTTAAATAAACAGTTACGAACTTCTCAAACCACCTCGATTTAAAATCATTATTAGCGTAATGTACAGTACATCTATTATTAGGCAGTACATTTCACTTAACGATATGTGTCAGGGGAAGAATTATTGTTTCTACTAGTCAGCGATGTACGCAGTGGAAGGGGGAAAAGGAACTGGCCACCCTACCCATTACCTCCTGACTTAGTTGTCTCATGAGTGATGTTTTATTGGTGTTACTCAAGAGGTTCAAACAAGTCTTCCGGCAGTTGACTAAACAACAATGTAATAAATAATAATAGTATATTATAAAACGAGTTAAAATACTAATGTAATAATTGTATAACATTATAAACTTGTTTCATACGCTATTTTTTTGTGCGAGAGCAGAATAAAGTAATTAATAAAGAAATAGCATTAGATTTGTAATTATGGAAAGTTTGATATCATGGTCTGTGAAGAAAGAAGTTTCTATGACAATAATATTATAAGATTGGCAAATCGTTTCATAATGATGACATAAGTTTATGATACAAGTTATGCCTTCTTAACAGAAGCCTTGACGCTTTAGTTGGCATCGTAATATTTTTGCGGCACTAGTGCAATAATGTGGCATATTGTGCACGATTTTCACTAACGATAAAGACTGTTTATCCGCGTTGAATTAATAATGGCTACTTCTCATATCACCATAGTAATGACATTCATTACAGCACTGAGTGCGGTATGTAAATGATTACCGCACTGAGTGTGATATGTAGGCCTAATTCATTATCGCACTCAATGCGGTAATGAATTAATATACTTAGCCTACATGCCATGCTTAACGTTCAAAACTGCTCCTGAAAAAATATTGGTTATTATTATTATTATTATTATTATTATTATTATTATTATTATTATTATTACATACATTTATGACACATTCCTGAATTTTCATTCTACATAACAATTTTGAATTATTGCATTATCTTTCTGATCAACAATATTCAAAGCAATTGTCTGTCTGTTTCCTGCAGATCCCTTTATACAATCATTAAAATATTCACTTAAAGAACACAGAAGAACATTACGTTATTTATTGTATACATTTATAACACATTCCGTGCTAATTCAATATCTGAATAGATACTTTCTTCAGAATCACTCATTATTCGGAACGAATTAGCTGATTTTTCTTGATTCCAGATAATCTATACCATTCTATTGTTATCGTAAACGAATTAATATCGTTCCATTAGTTATTTTGTTTCCAGATCAACTTTATGATCAAGGGAGTAATATCAATTAGGCTTTGGTTTACATTGAATCACAGGATATCACAATGATTATTGAAAGATGACGCTGTTATTTATATATCAACGATCGTATCATGAACGCAGAAAACGTAAGTATCCATTATTAAATAAAAGCGGATAAAATATTGTAAGCAACTAGTGGGATGAGCATAATTACCACTCTCATGTAATTACAGAACTCGGCTTACGCCTCTTTCTTGCAAAACACATTCGAACTGTAATGATGCTCATATCCCACTAGTTGGATAAATACCTATTATAATGCTGATGCACAAAAACAAGTTATTGAGAGCTCAATATCATATGCAACATTTTGTATGCATAGCTGATTAGTTTCATATGATTAGAAATCTTACTCTAATAAAATTACAATACAAATTGTATATCCTTTGAGGCAATAAAATTACCTAATGTTTGTGACATGTGTTCGTTGTTGTTGAAAGACAGAGGAGCTGAGCCAGAATCCTCGAGTTATTCTATGACAACGTTGTGGAAGGGCGCGCCTCTTGGAGAATTAATGATGTCAGCAGGGGATGAAAAACGTAGAGGATCTATACGGGGTAGTTGCGGACTGTTTTAGCGGCCCCAAACATCAATCAATTGAAGAGACTTATTGAAGCATCGGCTAACTAACAGAAAGATGGAGAGCAGGTCTCCTCCGTGTGGTATGGGTTGCTACCTGCAGTTAATCGGAACTCTCAAGAGGTCAGAGGTCAAAACTTTTCACATTTTCACACAATATCTGCAAACGAGAGTACGTACATACTCGTGGGAGAGGAAATACAAGGGTGTATAGTGTATATTGTATACCATGTGCGCCACGTTCATTCATTCATAGTGTTCTGCCCAAGGGCAGGTCTTTCGCTGCAAACGCAGCTTGTTCCAGTCTGTCCTATTTTCTGCCTTCCTCTTTGTCTCCGCATATGATCCATATATCTTAACGTCGTCTATCATCTGATATCTTTTTCTGCCCGAACTCTTCTCCCGTTCGCCATTCCTTCCAGTGCATCTTTCAGTAGGCAGTTGTTTCTTCACAACCAGTGACCCAGCCAATTCTTTTTCCTCTTTCTGATCAGTTTCAGCATCATTCTTTCTTCATGCACACTTTCCAACACAGCTTCGTTTCTTACTCTGTCCATTTCATACGCTCCATCCTTTTCCATATCAATGTTTCAAATGCTTCTATTCCCTTCTTTTCACTTCGTTGTAATGTCCATGTTTTTGCCCCATAAAATGCTACACTCAAAACAAAGCATTTCACTAGTCTCTTCCTTAATTCTTTCTCCAGAAGTCCGCAGAAGATGCTCCTTTCTCTATTAATAGCTTCCTTTGCCATTGCTATTCTCCGTTTGACTTCTTGGCAGCAGCTTATATTACTGCTTATAGTATACCCAAAGTATTTGAAGATGTTCACTTGCTCTACTGCCTCACTTAGAATTCGCAAGTTTACCTTCCTTACTTTCCTTCCTATGATCATGGTCTTCGTCTTGTTGGCATTTAACTTCATTCCATACTGCTCACAGCTGTCATTTAACTCCAGTAACATAACCCTTAGTATCATCTCCTCTTCTGCTAATAACGCCATATCAGCAGCAAATCTTACACACTTTGTTTTTCTTCCTCCTACTATTACTCCTCCTATGTTCTGAAAACAATTCTTCACTAAATCCTCTAAGTAGATAATACGAAATATTTATTTTCAGTCAATGACTTTACTTTCCATATATGTGAGGTGCGAGTCCTTACATTACATGATTTTAATATTGTATGAACGTTTTCGTCGGTTTCATACCAACATCATCAGATACAACATTTTATATAGCAATATCATCTCTAATAAGTACATATGTCTCTACAATAAAAATACAATATATATATATTAATGAGTATACATATACATATGAGACATGTACTTATTAGAGATGATATTGCTGTATAAAATATTGTATCTGATGATGTTGGTATGAAACCGACGAAAACGTTCATACAATATTAAAATCATGTAATGTAAGGACTCACACCTCACATATATAGAAAGTAAAGTCATTGACTGAAAATAAATATTTCGTATTATATATCATAGACTTTTCTGAAAATTAATCAAAATGAATTGCAAAACTCTAAGTAGATGTTAAACAGAATAGGTGATGAACGGCATTCTTGTCGTATTCCTCTCCCTACTTCACTTCCTTGGGACATTTCTTCTCCTATCCTGACTGACTCGTTAGGGCTTTAATCCTCAAACGTGCATTGGTAGACATTCTAGCAGCGCCACGCGTCTAGAGCAATTTATTGCAGCTAGAATATTTAAGTTCGCCACGGCACCTAAATTCGTTTTAAGTGACATAAGTCTAGTAAATTCTTGGATTTCCATTTCTACAAATTGAAGACACTGATGACTGCATCACATATGACTTGAGGGCTAGCAAATCTGAAGCATACAGAATAAATCCGTTTGCAATTATATATTCGAGAACTATATTTCATCTTCTTCCTCTAGAATGTGGGCAAACGAAACAAAATACAGAGAAAAATAAACCACAAATGCCGTAGAATCGTTACATTCTAAATTAAATTCTTCCTTTCATTATATCCATTCCAACATATTTCTCGTCGCTGACATCCCGTTAGAATTACAAACTTTAACATAACCTAATATATAAAAATCCAAATCAGTGATCAGCATGTACCAGTGAGAACGATTCGTGAAGTCCATGACAAATACAAGCTTATTATTATTCTAAAAGAGCAGTACGCTGAAAATAGAATAAGGCGGGTAGATTTTATTAAAAATTCGTCTTATGAAAACAGATGCTCTTCACTCAAATGTTATATATGGCATATCATATAGACAAAAAAGAAATATTCGCTAAAGTCTTTTAACCAAATTGCGGTCACCAATAATTTTAACTACTCTTGTGTAATTTTGTAGCCAGTCCTCAGTTTGGTGACGTTAGAAGGGAAATGATATATCATTAGGCAGTTATGAAACCTTGGCACATCTAACACTATCTCGGGCCGGATATCGTGGCACACCTATACTTGTTTTTTTGAAAGATGAGACATGACAGTTATGCGACCGAGCTTGGAACTACAGTGCTTTGTTGCCAATATGGACTACCATGCTGCCAGCTGATGGAAGCAAGCAACTGACGTTAAGATGGCTGACGTTAAAACATTCATTGACAATTGACGCGAAGGTAAGAAAACAATACAAAAAATCGACAGAGAATCAAACACGATACGTACCAATGCTAACATTGTGTGCACAATAAATGTTGCCAAGAGAGCTATTAAGCACTCGCCACGTGGGAAAGGTAAGTTTGGCAACTCAACCGTTGTTACCATAGCAACAGGCCTACCACGCTATGTGACATTCAGTTGTTTTTCCGATCGCAACGCTCCTGTCATGTCCCATCTTTAAAAAAAAACAAGTATAGTACTATATCGAAGGCCAATTTAGGTAACCGTGGCGCATCTCGATGTCTCCCGAATAGAAGACTGGTCTAATTATTTCCAGTATAATGAAACGTTTGGACAATGCAGAATATATCAGGGGAATAGATTGAAAGAAAACCTCATATGTAATACGTTTATGAATAGAGATGAGAAGTGTGATGCAGGTGAACTGCATAAATACCTGATATTGGTAATAAGTTAGTTGATATGCTACGTGCATTCATTGAATTTAACATTGGTTTCTCATATATTTACTGAAGTTAAATGAGCATGCAATGATTATTCACACAGTACAATTTACTGTGAGAACTTCTGAAGTGCGACACCTGTTGCAAGCGGCTAGAGAGTGAGGAAGTGGGTGTACAGTTAAAGGTATGGCTTTAATGCTGTTTCTCACGCCGGCGTGGCGCAGCAAAATAGAGAGTAACATGAAAAAACTTCATGCGCTGTTATGATGTCTGCATGCACTCCTTCCTTGGGAATCAATATACATACTGTACGTGTCGTTCTCTAAGGGAACGAATATTTTGTCCGGTCTCTCACGGGTATCTGGAATTGAACATTCTACCACGAGTCCTAGTGGATGACGCGGGTTCAACCTTGGCTTTATGTGACATCAAAGCTTAGCAGTAATTAGATTAAATGTAATAGTAACGAAACATAAGACAGTTCTGAGAATCTGAGGAGAGGTATCATTCGACGTGAAAAATATTGTTGGAAAGTATTCATTTAAATTCATGGAAAGATATTTGCATACATTGAGGACATAACTCAAGTGTAGTAGGAACAGATTATACATCATCGGAAAATTGTTTACTTACTCGTCACGTAGAGAATAAGGGGGTGAAATCTTGAGTAAACAGTTCTGTTGGTTTAGGTGAGCAGCAACTTCAGTTCTAGTGGTAAATATGCCTTAATTAAAGGAGAACAGCTACTGAAGCCATGTTTTACTTTCCTAATTGTGAGCAGTAATCAAAATGTTATAGTTTCGTATCTTGAGAAATATACATTTCATGAGTTATGGCGTTGGAAAACAAGGCTCAAAATTTCGGTAGTTGACTATTTTTGGATGGTTATAGAGTTTTGAAATTTTACGCTGGAATGAAAGTCTTATGTTCCTGGGATGTTTAGAAATAATTTCCAAAAGCTTCCAATCGGTCAGTCTTATCACCCGTTTCGCTTTCATTGAAGATTTTGAAATCAGGCATGTTCAGAGCGGGCAATTCTAACCTTTAAACAGGTACAACAGTGACTTGGAATATCAATTAAGCAAGTGGCTGTATGCGATTCTGAGATTTTACGTCACTGTTGCACCTCGTTTAAAGGCCAGAAATGCCAGCATTGAATATGCCTGTTCTAAATCAACATTGCAGGTCCACATGTAGTAGGAGTTCTAGTCGTACTACGCTTGGCGTAAGCCCACTGCTTCCCTTGAACCAACACAGACCAAACACAAAGCATTGAACAGATACAGTTTGCGCGGAAGTGAGCAAAATCTGTGATCCGTAGAATATTTGGAGACATGCTACCACCTGAGTCAAAGTTTTTTTTACTTGGTTATTTAACGACGCTATATCAACTACGAGGTTATTTAGCGTCGATGGGATTGGTGATAGCGAGATGGTATTTGGCGAGAGGATTCGCCATAGTTTACCAGACATTTGCCTTACGGTTGAGGAAAACCTCGGAAAAAAACCAACCAGGTAATCATCCCAAGCGGGAATCGAACCCGTGCCTGAACGCAACTCCGGATCGCCAGGCAAGCGCCTTAGCCGAAAGAGCTACGCCGGTGGCGAGAGAGAGTCAAAGTTGATGATAATAATGATGATATAATGGTGGTGGTGGTGGTGGTGGTGGTGAGATAATACTTAGTTCTTCAGTATATCGACATATCTATCCGAATACATTTTTTTACAGCTCAATATCTCTAATACTATTATTATAAAAGGGCATAGTTACCTGAATGTCTAGTTTCGAATTTCCATGTTGGTAACAAGGATTGAATTACGGTTTGTTTAAGGGGCTGGGTATCGAACCCGAGTAGCTCAGTCGGTAGAGCGTTGGCGCGCTTAGTCAAGATCCCGAGTTCGATACCCGGCCCTGGAGCAATTTTTCTCTTGAAATTATTGAAGTCAGCTTTATAGGAACCTATACCTGAAAAAAAAAGATTTGTATAATACGCGTTACTGTTTCGATAACATAAAACCAGAATTTTATTGTTTAAGTCACATAGAGCTTAGTGTGCACTCAGTGCTGGGATGTGGCGATCTGTCAACCCACTTGAGGTATGTGGATATAAGGGGAAAATTGATCCATGGTGTCTGGTATAATTCCTGGATAGCTTAGTCTGTACAGCGTTGGCGCGCTCAGCCGAAGGTCATGGGTTCGATACCCGGCCCTGGAACAATTTTTCCCTCGAAATTATTAATTATAGAATATTTGTATTGGAAATGTATAACGTATATTATCATGATTGTTCGTCAAAAGAAATATGGGACAAAACAGAACTGCTTATCAGATCCCTCTTAATAGCATGATGAATATTTAGAACACAAATTAAAATAACTACTGGAAACGTTGTTCACCCCTGGATATAGGGATGCGTAGACAGACATATATATGTACGTAGTGTATCTGCAGAGGTCATCGAGATGTTTAATTCACTTAGAGAGATAATTATAGGGTATCTGATATCGTGGTAGTCAGTGCCTAATTGCTTATTTGTTTGGTTGGGTAGTTAATTAGTGTGTCTAGTCGCCCGGAGACGCTGCTTGGCTCCGTAATTCCTGCATAATCTGTTTCGCTTGTGACGTTGCGGACTCTGGAACAATGTTGTCGATCCAGACTGTTTTCTCAAACCTTTCCTATACTATATGGGTAGACGTAAAACGTGCAATTACAGAAAAAGATTTTTCAACATTTCTCATAATAATAATAATAATAATAATAATATATTTATTGCTAGAATAAAGTTACATATTCTTCTTATAAAAAATTACTCCAGCATCCCCAGAAAGAGTACATACTCGTGCTCAAATAGCATTCAGCAGAATAAAAAGTAAAAAGAGAAAAAGAAAAATACAGATATTAAAATAATTAAAATGTTGTATATTCTCACTAAACAATAATACAGTAGAGTCTCTTCAATCCGAACTACGCAAATCCGAAAATCTGGTTAATCCGAACAAAATTATTTTAAGAAAAAAAATAAAATTTATTGTAATAGTACAAAGCGGCGAAAAGAATAAATGTATAAATTCACTCAATTTCTTTTACTTAAAAATTATGAAAATAGCACATTGAAGGGTACTTACAACAATTAGTGTTTTCTGTACATAATTTACACATCTGTAATGCTCATAAGATCATGCAGGCAAGTAGTGGTTCTAAAATTAACAACAGGGTACTCTCACCACCCCAGCACCGTCTCTCAGCGCTCGTGAATAGCATGCATTGCATTACAGGAAATGTTAGTATATACGATATAAGACAAGTAGTTTGAAATCAAACCATTTTTAATCAATTTGATACCATTATTTGCATTAAGGTCGGTATCATACCAAATCTTACCTGCAAAAATAACAACAGTTTCGTCTGCTTACAATATATCTCACCTTTGAATTTTTCTAATTTAATTGCCATTAAAAATATATTTTAAAAACAAAATAGGACGAAGGACATTTCCCTATTAGACACCAATATTAATATTTCGAGTGATACTAAAGACATTATCAATTTTGGTTGCAAGTATTCTGTTACTAAGGTAAGAAACAAACAATTTCAAAACAATTCTATTAATTCCTATCCAATTTAATTTTTCTAAAAGGACGTAAAATAATATTCTTATTTATGTTCAAATTGAAGCACTCGCCCTTAAAATCTGACAGTATCAGTTTATTTCTGTATTCTTCATTTCATGGTAAGAAAGCCTTTGCTTATTTTAAACGTCTCCTTCATGTCTTTATATATTGTAAAGTTCTAACTAATCATCCGTAAATTTCTAATACATTCAGATTAACTAATAATTTAGACAAATTTCAATAATAGTCTAATTTGTATTTATTTTATTTTGTTATTTTGTGTAAGTGGAAGAGAAGGACACAAGGCTTTAACTCTGGCAGGCACAATAAAATAAATGAATCAATTTAATAATAATAATAATAATAATAATAATAATAATAATAATAATATTAATATTAATAATAATATATAAATGAATCAATATGTAATAATATTACTATTACTATTATTATTATTACTACTACTACTACTACTACTACTACTACTACTACTACTACTACTACTACTGCTACTACTACTAATATTAAATGGTACTTCCGTGGTGTACAGTGCACTCCGTTACGTTGTAACTGGCATCTTAGATCACAGGCAAGATTCAACTACTCTCTTAATTGAGCACATCTGGTCATTTTCTTTAATAAAACAGGCAACATATGAATTCAGAATTTTACTTTTCAGTATGACTTACTTTTACGTCTCCTTCTCTTTCTCTCAACACTATCAAAACTTTTCATCCATAGATTTACCCCTCCTCTCCACCATATTTGTCATAATATTCATTCATTCAATCTTCTGCCCAACGACAGGTCTTTCTCTGCAAGCCCAGCTTTCTCCAATCTATCCTATTTTCTGTTTTCTGCATTCCTCTTTGTTTCCTCATGATCCGTATATCTTAATGTCGTCAGTTATCTGATATATTCTTCTACCCCGAACCTTTCTGTCATTCACAATTCTTTCCAGTGCATCCTTCAGTGGGAAGTTTTTTCTCTGCCAGTGTCCCAATCAATTCATTTTTCTCTTCCTAATCAGTTTCAGCATCATTCTTTCTTCATCCACTCTTTCCAACACAGCTTCATTTCTTATTCTGTCTGTCCACTTCACACGTTCTATTCTTCTCCATATCCATATTTCAAATGCTTCTATTCGCTTCGTCGTAATGTCCATGTTTGTGCTTCTTAAAATGTCACACTCCATACAAAGCATTTCACTAGTCTCTTCCTTAGTTCTTTTTTCAGAGGTCCGCAGAAGATTCTTCTTTTTCTGTTAAAAGCTTCCTTGACCATTGCTTTTGACATCCTGCCAGCAGCTCATGTTACTGCTTATAGTATACATTCCAAGCATTTTGAAGCTGTCCACTTGCTCTATTGCCTCATTTAGAGTACGCAAGCTTACCGTATTTATTTTTCTTCCTGTGACCATGGTCTTCGTCTTTGCATTTATCTTCATCCCATACTGGTCACAGCTGTCATTTAGCACCAGTAGCATATCCATTAGTATCGTCTCCTCTTCTGCTAACAACGCCATATCATCAGAAAATCATATGCACTTTATTCTTCTTCCTCCTACTATCATCCCTCCCATGTTGTGAAAACAGTTCTTCACTAATTCTCCAAGTAGATGTTGAACAGTGTAGGTGAAAAAGGACATCCTTGTACTCCACTCCCAATTTCACTTCCTTTTGACATTTTTTCTCCTATCCTGACTTATACTCGTTGTTTCATATAAAGATTACTGAACAGCCTTCTCTCTTCTCAATCCGCACCTATTTTCTTTAGAATCCCCATCAGTTTATTCCAATCCACTCTGTAAAAAGCCTTTTCTAGATCCACAATTACTATAGGCCTATACACTTCTTTTTTCTTCTCTAGGTATCTTTCGTTGTTAAATTTACATCAGGATTGCGATTCGACACTAGCCATTTGAAAGCAGATCTCTTCTCTTTGATAATCACAGCACTCCGTTTAAGAAAGATAAGATCGATAAATAATATGGGACACACACCTTGTTCTTATGGTAGAAACAAATGCTTTCTTCTCTATCGCAAATTGAACCTAGATCCGCTGAATTCGTAGCCAGCTATTTATCAGCAAATGCGGCTACGGTCTGGATCAATTTTGAAGTTAAAATGGCGGTCGGGGTGTATGATGACCACACCAACTTATTCTATTAGTGCCGAAATCATGAAAGTATGGAGATGTACGTTCATGTGCTCCATGCGTCTTCATGGCGTCTAAAGTTGAAACTTTTTATATATCAATTATCATAAAATTACGAAATATGAAGTATCTCTGCCTCCGTTGTTGTGGAAGAGACGTATATTATGGGTTAATAGCAAGAGAAAAACTACTGACCAATAACGATATGTGTTAAAGGCATAGAAGTCAATCGTTAACCATGCCACGATTTCAGAAGGAAAACTGAATTGATATGCTTGCATATGAAGTGTTTTTTGAATATTGTGAAATATCACTGCATGACAATACCAGTTTTAAATGGCACATTCATAATTTTATATCAACTTTTATGAAAGTGGTATCGATAAAATGGAAACCATAGCGTTAGCTGCATGCATAACAACATAGCTGTGTTGACGTCTGTATTGCGAACAACAAATTTCTCTATTGTAGTCTGATAAAATTGCATCCGAACTGTCTGGCGTAATTTGCATACAGTGCTGTCGGAATATAACAGGCAGCTCAATATAATACCAGTGGTTAAATTAAAACGTTGGCAGAATGAAGAAGCTTAACATTTCTGCCACTAAAATTAATAATTTCCCCCGTCCAAGCATGTATTCGCTCTTTGATTATATTCTTCACTATGAAGTTGCAGACTTTTTAATTTAGCATTGATCCTTGTATTCTGAATGGATTTAGCTTGATCCTCATGCAATAACGAACTAACACCGAACGAAACTGGTTTCTGTAACTCCAGTCCAGTAGGTCTATACAGGGTGGAAGTGAAATAATCTTTCAGATTTCAAGGGACGATAGGATACACGTAAATGAATAGAAAACCTATATTACGTTTTGTGATTAAATCCACGGTTAATTAGAAAATTAAGTTTAAAGTTTCGATAGTCCGGCAATATCGTCGCTAATACACTTTACTCGTGATATAGATGTAAGAGGTCGACGATCTCGGTGAGTCATTGTGCGTAAGCTGCATTCTGCCGAAACGTTGCCAATCGCTGGCTTCGAGCAATGGATTGAATTTAGGCATTTTTTTTTTCAATTAAATTTACACGAAAACAGTTCAAGCTATTGAAATACGCAGAGGGATAAATTATTCTTTATTAGATTTCCTATATATATATATATTTGGGAAAAACATTGTTCCTGAAAAACTATAACTTTTAACCAATATGGTATTATAGTTTTTTGTTACATACAACATGAGCTTTTCGCTCTGGAAGTCTGCAAGGGTATTTCACTTCCACCCTTATATGCCACATTTTTTCATTGTGTTAAAAATCTTGAAGTTTACTTTAATATGCATTTAAATGGGAAAATCCAAGAACTCATATTATCAAAAAATGGTTTCTCTACTTCGTTCCTTTAAGAAGCACTCGAAAAAAAATTTCTCCCGCTACCACTCAAAAAATACCAATGAAAACACTAATAATTCCCCATTTTTAATATCGCGATC
Organism: Periplaneta americana; assembly: GCF_040183065.1. Classification (NCBI taxonomy): domain Eukaryota; kingdom Metazoa; phylum Arthropoda; class Insecta; order Blattodea; family Blattidae; genus Periplaneta; species Periplaneta americana. The sequence continues at coordinate 78,235,457 of NC_091125.1, forward strand.
TCGATGTCAAACAGTCGCAAAAATTACAACGTGTTCATAATTCTTGTGTTCACTTAGTCTGCGAAGTCCATCACACTGACCATATTAACCCCATTCTTCCAAACACTAAGCTGGCTCCGGCTTAACGAACTTAGAAATTTTCATTCCCTTGTTCTCTTTTCCAAGTCTTTCACACCTCTACGCCTACCTACCCTGCCTCCCGGTTCAGTTACCTATCATCATATCACAATCTGTACACACGCACGCAAAATAGCCCCATAATATCTTTGGAATAGAATGGAATTTCGGGAGGGGGACACTACGATCCAAAACTGCGGTTTTTAAAAATCTGTTACGCTAACCCTCAAGTCAGGAGCACCCCCAAACCCACACTGGCTGGCTTTACTAAGCTTCGCTGCATACCCAGGTTTCGAACAGGCATCTCCCCTCGTGCTTAGGCCAGTCCTCTCCGTGCGTCGCCAGCCGGGGAATGCTATGGAATGATGACGAAATGGAAAAAATTTGACATAATGATATAGATGTCTAATATGGAGAAACGCGAGAATTCCTAGAAAACCCCCAACTGCGCCACAAGAGTCACTATGGATTTTCGATGAAAAACCCCAGGACTAAGACACGAACTTGGACCTCCTGCGTAACAGGCTGAAGATCTGACTACATAGTCATCGCAGGGTTGCATACTGCACATACCGACACACAAAACATCAACTTATTCGTCATCATTCATCATAAAATTTACAAGGACAGTTTATTAAATACATTATGTAACTTATTCATACCAATAAATAATACACAAGTGCAAAAAAAAGAAGAAGAAGAAAGAGAAAAGAGAGAAAAAAACACATTTAATATAAATTGACAATCAGACAGAAGCCAGTGATATGCAATAAAAACATGAATATAGTCGACAGAAATATAGGATAATAAAATACACATTTGTTAATATTACATATTGTGATTTTTATTTGTAACAACAATGTAATTTATTCGTCACAACAATAATTCCTTTCTACAATTCACCTTAAACGCTCTCGTCAACAATTGGATCTTCACTCAACACAGTATTCGTTATAGCACTCCACCGACGACAATGACTATTTACTTGGACTATTACGCACAACAATGAACTGTTAATCTTAACTAATATTTACAAAGCGCTATTTACAAATCAGAACTACCAGTTCTCAGTTCACAGTTCTTCTATCTCAGTCACTCGAGTTCACGGTATCTCGAACCACAGACCTTCAGAGACAGTTCACTGTACTCGAACTCGGGTCCCTCCAACTGCGGTCCACTGCACTCGAACTCAGGTCCCTCCAACTGCGGTCCACTGCACTCGAACTCAGGCCTTCGGATGCTGACGCAGATGCGGACGCACACTCGAGTCGAACTCCGGCTGGCTTGCTTGCTCTGGCTTTCTCACTGACTGAATAACTGAAAAACTCTGACTCTAGTTCGCTGGCGCCTGCTCTTTTATAGCAAAATCATAGTTGCGAGAACCTTCTACAGGTGTGTAGAGAATTATCTCAATATCTCTACATCGACAGACGTCTGGAATATTCGGGAAGGTCGTTCCACATTCACTGCGTTAAAATAGCAGCTGCGCGCGCAGACTCGTCGCGTTGTCGTAATACACCCTCTCTCTTCTCTTCACCGCGCGACGTCACTCAATGTTCCGTGGAGCCTGTGCGATCTGCTTTCTTGCGGGACGCTGGTCGTGAGTTCGATTCTCACGTCGCTGTCACATTGCCCCCTCCTTAGGGCTGCTCGTCCCGGGCAGTCCCTTGGTAGGCGGCTAATCGGTCCAGATGCACCACCATCATCTTCCCTCGAGGTTGTCGCTGGATCCGGTACACCACGTCGTTGATCCGGGTCACCACGCGGTATGGTCCATCCCAGGCACGCTGCAGCTTTGGTGATTTCCCTTTGGTCCTGGTAGGTCGATACAGCCACACCAGGTCGCCCTCCTGGAATCCTGCAGAGTTGGCCAATCTGTCGTAGCGCACCTTCATCCTGTCGCTGGCCATTTTGAGGTGCTCTCTGGCCAGTTGGTGAACTCCATTCAACTTATCGGTGAGTTCTGCCACATAGTCAGTTGCTGGCTGGTCGGCGCTGGGTGGCGTGCCAAACAGCAGATCACAGGGCAGGCGCAGCTCTCTCCCGAAGACCATGTTTGCCGGTGTCATCCCTGTTGTATCGTGGACCGAAGCTCTGTAGGCCAAGAGGAACAGTGGGACTCTGGCATCCCAGTCTCGTTGATGGTTGGACACCACCTTCCGCAGATGCTCTTCCAAGGTTTTGATGTAGCGTTCCACCATACCATCGGACTGTGGGTGGAGGGGAGTGGTCCTGGTTTTATGCACCCCCAGACGCTCGAGCAATTCTCCCATCAGGTTGGATTCGAAGTTGCGCCCCTGATCGCTATGCAATTCCCGGGGCACCCCGAATCGGCAGATAAAGTTGTCAAGGAGCGCGTCGGCCACCGTCGAAGCCTCTTGGTTGGGAATCGCGTACACCTCTGGCCATTTTGTGAAGTAATCCATGGCGACTAGCAGGTAGCGGTTCCCGCTATCCGTGACCGGGAACGGTCCAGCAACGTCGATGGCGATCCTCTCAAAAGGAGCTCCCACGTTGTACTGCTGCATGGCTCCCCTGCTGCGGGTCCTTGGTCCGCGACTGGCTGCACAGGTGTCGCATCTTCGGCACCATTGTTCCGTGTCGGTTCTCTGATGCAACCAATAGAACCTCTGCCTTAACTTGTCCAGCGTCCTGTTGGCTCCCAGGTGGCCTCCAGTCACTCCAGCATGAGTCTCCTCCAGCACTTCCTTCACCTTGCTCCTGGGCAGGACAAGTTGTTCTATGCGGGTCCTTCCATCGGCCGACTCCCAAATCCTCTTCAGGATACCGTCCTTGACAGTGAAGGATTCCCACTGGGCCCAGTAGCTCTTGTAAGTGGTGCTACGGTTGGCGATATCGGCCCATACTGGTCTCTGGCCGGACTCCACATCACGTAGTAACTGTCCAATGTTTGGGTCCTCTAGCTGCTCCCTCCTTATGGCGGCGTTATCCCATCCTGGGCTCGGCTGGGCGGCAATTGCTCGGACTGCGTGGGCGCCATCCCGCTCTTCTACTTTCAGGCAGTGTTTGCAGCCATCCGGGCACGGACGTCGTGACAGGGCATCAGCGTTGGAATGTTTCTTCCCTTGTCGGTGTTCAGAGGTGAAGTTGTACTCCTGCAGACGTTGAACCCAACGGGCGGTCTGCCCCTCCAGATTCTTGAAGCCCAATAGCCAGGTGAGTGCAGAATGGTCTGTCCTCAGATGGAATTCCTGGCCATACAAATATTTGTGGAAGTGCTTCAGGGCTTCCACAATGGCAAGAAGTTCTCTACGCGTCACACAGTAGTTTCTCTCAGCCTTGGATAGTGTTCGGCTGAAGTACGCAATCACCCTCTCTTGCCCGTCCTGTTCCTGAGAGAGTACTCCGCCGATGCCTACGTTGCTAGCGTCCGTGTCGAGCGTGAACTTCCTTCCAGGGATGGGATATCCCAGTACAGGAGCAGTGCAGAGCGCCTCTTTCAGTGACTGGAAGGATGACTCCGCCTCGTCTGTCCACTGGAATTGTCGTTTCTCCTCGGTCAGCTGGGTTAGAGGCTTAGCGATGTTGGCGTACCCAGCTACGAACCTTCTGTAATAAGTGCAGAGGCCGAGAAAGCGGTGCAGCTCCTGCTTGACCCTCGGTCTCGGCCATCCTCTGACGGCTTGTAGCTTCTCCGGGTCCGTGGCCACTCCGTTGGTCCCTACTACGTGTCCCAAGTAGTTGACCTTCTTCTGGAATAGATGACATTTCTTCGGGTTCAACTTCAGCCTGGCTTGTCGCAGTCTCTCGAACACTTTCCTCAGGTTCAACAGCTGCTCGCTGAAAGTCTTGCCCACCACGATGACGTCATCAAGGTACAGCAAACAGGTGTCGTATGTCAAACCTCTCATTACGGACTCCATTAGTCTCTGGAATGTAGCCGGGGCGTTGCAGAGGCCGAACGGCATAACGGTGAACTGCCATAGTCCTTGGCCTGTAGAGAATGCCGTTTTCTCCTTATCCTCCGGATGTAGCGCCACCTGCCAGTATCCTGACTTGAGATCCAACGTCGAGAACCACTCTGCTCCGGCCAGGGTGTCCAAGGTGTCGTCAATTCGTGGAAGGGGAAAGCAGTCTTTCCTGGTGACGTCATTCAGTCTTCTGTAGTCCACGCAGAAACGCAGGTCCCCATTCTTCTTCTTCACCAGCACTACAGGTGATGACCAAGGGCTGTCGGATTCCTCGATGACCCCTCTTGCTTTCATGCCCTCCAGTTGGCTGTCAATCTCCCTCTATTTAGCTAGAGGGACGCGTCGAGGAGGTTGTCTGATTGGGCGAGCATTTCCGGTGTCAATGCGGTGCTGAACTTTCTCCGTTCTCCCGTAGTCGTTTTCAGACAGACTGAACACGTCCTGAAACTCTATCAGTAGATCGTGGACTTGTCTTCTTTCTCTTTTGCTTAAATTCGCCGGCAATTCTCGAGCCAGCTCTTTCAGTGATGGGTCTAAATCTGGACGTGGTCGGTGACACTCCTCGTTTTCTGCCAGCGACGTCACAGACACCACCGGCTCGACGTTACCTAGTACAGTTCCACTAGGCACCTCCTTGTCCCGATTGGTGACATTCAGGACCCTCACCGGTACCACCTTCTGATTCGGGAGTAGGGATCTGGCCACATAAACCCCATCTATCGGAGTTGTTTGCGAATCGAGGAGCAGGTTTCTCTTCGGCTGTCCGTCCAGTCTTGCCGTCACCACCATCTCGCAGCCTGCCGGGATTGTCACATGATTCTCCAAGGTGAGTCTGCTTGCAATGGGTTGGTCTTCGACGTCCCTCAGGAACACTTCATCCTGACCAAACCGCAGGATACGGCGCCTGACATCCACCGTTGCATCGAAGATCCGCATGGCGTCGAGTCCCAGGATGACGTCTTCAGTGATGTTGGCGACGAACACCCACATCTCCAGTCTCCTCTTTCCCAATGTCAGATCCAGGAAAACCTCTTTTTGGATGGGCAGGTTCTCGCCTGAGGCAGTACGTAGTTCATACCGGCGCAGCGGTGTCCTCCCAGGTAGTCCACGTACGACTTCCGGTCTGGCGATAGTGAGCGACGCCCCGGTGTCTACCAGTACTCTGCATGGGCGGCCTCTTATCCATCCGTCAGCAATCAGCCCATCGTCGCATCTTCTGTTAACCGTCTTCAAGATCAGCCGAGGGGATGGTGATGACGGCGCCGACGTGCCCCTCATCGCATCGGCCCCTTTTAGTTTTCCTGTTTGTGACCAGATCGGTCACAGTCCCTCCTCAGGTGTCCAGGCTCGCCGCAGGACCAGCAGGTGGGCACTCCTCGTCTTCGTCGCTCGGGTGATTTCGGTTGACGTTCCTCGACGTCGGCCGCCGCGACGCTCCTAATCCGGTGCGATGCCGAGACGTTCGCCGTCAACTTGGCTGCCTCCATCCTGAGGGCCGCCGCCAGAGCTGCATTGATGGTGCGATGCTCTGCCAAGAGTAGCTGTTGCTTTATTTCCGGGTCTCGAACTCCGCTGCCGAAGGTGTAGGCCGCCTCTCCAGCGATGAAATCATTAGGTAGGCCCCTGAGGGCCTTATGGGCCAGTTGTTCCACCGCCATCGCAAATTCTTGCAGGGACTCGCCTGACTGTTGGACCCTCGTTTTCAGTTGGGTCCTGAACGCTGCCGCAAGTTGATGGTCACCATAACGTCCCTCCAAGGCCGCCATTATCTCAGCGGCTGTCCCATCTTCTGGAACGCTGTGAAGAATCTCCGACGCCTGTCCTTGAAGCGCGGTCAGCAGCTGAGTAGTCTTCTCCGCTGGGGTCCACCCATTATGTGCTGCGGTGGCCTCGAACTGGCGACGGAATATCGCCCAAGACGTCGTACCGTCGAACTTTGGCGTCTTGACGTTGTGATGTCTGGCTGAGGGCGATGGTTCCACATGGCCACTACATGAGGTCCTCAATTCTGACGTCGATCTTTCCACGGCCCGTTGAACTTCCTCGGCAATTATCTGTTTCTGTTCTCTAGCCTGGCGATCCACCAACGCGAGGATGTGCTTGTTTTCTACAGCATGTTGGTCCATCAGCACACACGTTTCCTCTTGACGACGTTCGAGATCGCGGATCTTGCCGTCGAAATGGTCTACATCCTGTCTCAACTCGGCTACTGTCTCGTTTATAGTTGTAAAATTCCTGTTTAGGTTGTCCAAATCGGCCTTAAGTTCGTCTTTCACGATGGCGACAATTCCATCTACGTGGGCCGAAACGCTTTCAATTTGCGTAGTGACGTCATCTTTCACTCCGCTTATGTCGTTCTTAACCTCACTGATGTGCTTGTTCATGTCGTCTTTCATTTCTGCTTTCACGTCACTTATATCACTTTTCACCTCACTGATGTGTTTGTTCATTTCTGCTTTCATTTCCGTGATGGCTTGCAGGATCTGTTGTAGGTTCTCCATTGTCGGTAATATCCCGGTTCTGACACCAATGTGATTTTTATTTGTAACAACAATGTAATTTATTCGTCACAACAATAATTCCTTTCTACAATTCACCTTAAACGCTCTCGTCAACAATTGGATCTTCACTCAACACAGTATTCGTTATAGCACTCCACCGACGACAATGACAATTTACTTGGACTATTACGCACAACAATGAACTGTTAATCTTAACTAATATTTACAAAGCACTATTTACAAATCAGAACTACCAGTTCTCAGTTCACAGTTCTTCTATCTCAGTCACTCGAGTTCACGGTATCTCGAACCACAGACCTTCAGAGACAGTTCACTGTACTCGAACTCGGGTCCCTCCAACTGCGGTCCACTGCACTCGAACTCAGGTCCCTCCAACTGCGGTCCACTGCACTCGAACTCAGGCCTTCGGATGCTGACGCAGATGCGGACGCACACTCGAGTCGAACTCCGGCTGGCTTGCTTGCTCTGGCTTTCTCACTGACTGAATAACTGAAAAACTCTGACTCTAGTTCGCTGGCGCCTGCTCTTTTATAGCAAAATCATAGTTGCGAGAACCTTCTACAGGTGTGTAGAGAATTATCTCAATATCTCTACATCGACAGACGTCTGGAATATTCGGGAAGTTCGTTCCACATTCACTGCGTTAAAATAGCAGCTGCGCGCGCAGACTCGTCGCGTTGTCGTAATACACCCTCTCTCTTCTCTTCACCGCGCGACGTCACTCAATGTTCCGTGGAGCCTGTGCGATCTGCTTTCTTGCGGGACGCTGGTCGTGAGTTCGATTCTCACGTCGCTGTCACAATATGAATAATTTTATAAATTTCTTTTTTAAAAGCTTCAATTTTTAAATATTAAAAATTGGGAAAATGGTTTGTAATTTTATTATAAAGTCTTGGGCCGAAACTATCACCATGTTTAAGAGCTGCACTTGTATGACATTTAGACTCAATTAATGGGAAAGTAGACTTTTCTCTTCGAGTGCGATATTCATGTTGATTAGATTTATGTTTCATTTGATTTCTGTGGTAGTAAGTTATTAAACGTCCACCGTTGTGACTTAGGGGTTAGCGAGTCTAACTCCGAACCCAGCGGTCCCGCATTCGATTGCCGGTCAGAACGAGTTGCCTGAGTGAGGTTTTTTCGGAATTTTTCCCTCACTCCTATGGATGAATATCAGGTAACTTTATCAAGCGAGTGGAACCCCACTCATCTTCGCCACTTCCTTTCCTCCCCCCTCATCCTTTCCTCATCATCTCGTTTCTGGTTTTCAGATCAATCTACAGGCGGCCTCCCGAAGCTACTGGCTCTCTTGACCGGCCTCCGTGGAATGTAGTTAAGCGACGTTGGATGGATTCTGCAACGATCACCCGAGGCGGACCTACTCGGGGGAGGAGTCTCGCCTCGGACCGACAGGGGGGCCTTGGTGAAATTTGCCGAACCAGGAATGGTATATGGATTTCTGTCGGCTGTAGGGACTGGTCGTTACGGGAGTCATGTTGTTAGGTTGGTGCGCGTAGAGGATATGTGGCATGCAACTCATTCCATATCGAAGGTTAGTGGAATAGATATCAACAGGTCGCAGTGCTGGGCCATCTGTGTCTCCCTCAGTTAAATTCCATTCCATTTCAAGTTATTAAACTATATTTATAAATTTCTTCAATAGTTAATACTTAAAATCTGTTTACATTAAATTTGTCGGGTAATCCATATTTTTGGTTACACAATTTTTTATTAATCTTCTGTGTAATAAAATTAATGGATTAAGTACAGATGATACTACTCCACCCCAATTTATTATACCATATTGTATTAATGATTGCACTAAAGCTAAAAATATAATTGACAATTCCTCCTTAGTGATAAAATTTCGAAGTATTGTGAATGTATAAACTGGCTTTCTTATACTTGTACACATAAAATAAATTTGTTTATCCCAACGTAAATGCTGGTTTCGAAATTGTTAATTACTCCTTGTATCTCTTGATATTTTTACAATCACTTATTTATCTTTACATGTTTAGTTATTTTTAATCATTAAGGGCCGTATTCATAGACATTTTTAGCGCGGGTTTCCTGTGGATAATCAGCGTTTTTCGTATCCATAAACCAGTGTTAGCGATGGGATATGATTTGAATTCTGTACAAGTAACCAGTCGATAGCCGAGGCTAGCTTAGTACGCTCGTAGCGCGTGCTGCGAAATGTCTATGAATAGCACCCTAATATATTAGGTATAATTAATGTATAATTATAAGCTACAGTGCTATCATTTTACGAGGAAACTAGTTTATAGCGGAGCCTCGGTGTAGCTACACTTTCCTGCGTTTCGTGCTTGCACCGGAGGGGAGCGTGTTCCGTTACTACCGGCAGATCAAGACATTTAGCAGCTACAGAATAAAATAAATCCAGGAATTTAAATTATTATTAAAATAAACATTAGCTGTGGATCTAAATTTTCATTGTAACTACTTTCACGAAACCAATAATTACATTACTTAATTCTTGCGGCGAAATCTGTCTGGTGTAGTTCCTGCACAAACCTTTGTTTATATGGTCGGAATTTCAGCAGTCTGGTCGCTTTGTGTGCCGACCCCGTGGATATGTTCGTTTCCTGCGCTAGACGATTAAGTGATTTTCTCTGACTTACTTCTAACCGCGCCCGAGTCTCCCCTAGTTTATCTTCAGTTAAAACGTGTTTCCGCTTTCTCTGTGTATCACAAACTGAACGTTGTACGCCTCATTTTTATAAACTTCGAAACGAAAGATTTTATAGGAATGCTAGAATCATGATATTTACGAGCAAGTCTCCGAACGCATCTTCTATAGTTATCTTTTTTCACGTAACAGTTCAAATAAATTCGCTGTTCAACCGTGTACTTCATTTTCCAATCGATTACTTACTACACAAGCAATAGTCACACATGTGTTCCGGTACAATTTTCAGAAGCAACTAACTGTTGGGATGTAGAACCAGTGTTGCCAACACATAAATTTTATCCCCGTCAGTATAACACCTGGAAATCCCTCAGAATCCGTCAAAATTAAAAAAAAAATACGACCCAATATATACTTACTTAATAACTTTTAAGGAAACCGGAGGTTCATTCCCGCCATCACATAAGCCCGCCATTGATCCCTATCCTGAGTGGAAGATTAATCCATTCTCTATCATCATATCCCACCTCCCTCAAATCAATTTTAATATTATCTTCCCATCTACGTCTCGGCCTCCCCAAAGGTATTTTTCCCTCCGGCCTCCCAACTAACACACTATATGCATTTCTGGATTTGCTCATACGTGCTACATGCCCTGCCCATCTCAAACGTCTGGATTTAATGTTCCTAATTATGTCAGGTGAAGAATGCAATGCGTGCAGTTCTGTGTTGTGTAACTTTCTCCATTCTCCTGTAACTTCATCCCTCTTAGCCCCAAATATTTTCCTAAGCATCTTATTCTCAAACACCCTTAACCTATGTTCCTCTCTCACAGTGAGAGTCCAAGTTTCACAACCATAAAGAACAACCGGTAATATAACTGTTTTATAAATTTTAACTTTCAGATGTTTTCACAGCAGTCTGGATGATAAAAGCTTCTCAACCGAATAATAACTGGCATTTCCCATATTTATTCTTTGTTTAATTTCCTCCCGAGATCATTTATATTTGTTACTGTTGCCCAGTATATATATATATATATATATATATATATATATATATATATAAGCTAATTTTAACACAACTTACAATCCTAATTAAAATCATAATTCTTCAACATCTAACTTGATTAAAAGGACATCTCAAACAGGGAATTCTTAAACATAGTATGGAACAGGCAGGCTGTTCAAATAAAAAGTAAAATCTCTAAAAAATTAAACAATTAAAAATTACAGCAGCTAAAAATGTCAAAAGACGATGTAAATCGTAATTTCCCCCAGAAAACCTGTCAGCAGTCAAAGAAAATTTTTTCCCGTCCGCTACGTTGAAATTCCGTCAGTTTTTGCGTCCAGTTGTCAACACTGTTAAATAGAACTGGCTTCCCACGCTGTGGTTGGGAGAATAGGAAGTCGGCCGGCGGCGGAATGATGCGAAGTTCCCTCGTAAAATGAGAGCATTGTATTAGTACCTGTTGTAATTTTATCTCTGCACTTGAAATTTTACCTCTTCTCTTTTTTGCATAATGTTTTTTTTTTTGTATTTGTATCTGTAGGCCTACTTTTTATTATTTTTTTATTTACTTCTCTCTGCATTTATTATTTTTTTATATTCGTATATCTGGTGGTATTGCAGAGAAGGCCTAATGATCTCAGCTCCACTAGGTGAAATGAATACATAAATATACCGTCATATTCCGTTTCATTGCATATTTAGTCACAAATTAAAACCAGGAAATCAGTTTTTTCATATTTTCTAAAAAGTATACTAAAACACAGCAACAAATTATGTAATAAATATGCATATTTAATGTCATATTCTTCATGTTAACTGGAGATCGTGAACAAGCTCTTGTATTAGATTAAAATATGTAATAACTCAAATAAATACTTGTTAAAAAAAAGTTTTTAATCCATGTTTCCAGACCATCTCATCGTTTGGGATAATAAACCACTTCTATATATAAAGCATTATGAATTGAACAGAATAACAGATAGGAAAATAAATCTATCTTATAACGAGCTCTGAAAGTATCTTGCGGTGGCGGGAGGTTAAGACTCCCTTAGGAGGCAACCGGCATTAGTAGCAGTAGGAATGTTAGTTCTTTGTACTAGCCGCCTTTGCCTCAAGGAAATACTCATTGTATTAATTTCTGTTAAAGGCTGAGAGACTCCGGAGAAATAGTGCGGCGGAAAGAAGTAAATGTATGAACCCCATCGGTAATCGAACCTGCAGCCTTTCTGCTTGTAGGTCAACGCGTTAACCGTGATGCTACTGCAAGCCTCATGATAAATATGTAGTTTCTTATCACAGCTGGAAGCTTTGTGATATGCAGACTGTTCTCAGTCCTGGAGTTATAAATATGGCAGGCCAGTGGCAAGCTTGGTATGGTATAGACGACAATAATGGCGGAGCAGGCAGCCATTATTGAGAATTAATACAGAAGATGGCCTTGATTGATGGTCAAAAGAAGGCGGTCCCATCACCAATCTTAGAAAAAGAGGCATGTGCCATCTTCAGGGTCGCCATTATTCAATCTGTCCAAAGATGTAGCCGTATGGATAATGAGATTTTTAGTTGGGGTGCGAGATATAAGTAGATCACTCAAACCTTGAAAGAAAGACTACGCCTTTTTTCAATTCTTGTCAGCAAGTCATTTACACTTGTGCTGACATTGCTACTGTATATGTCTAAGTTTTACAGAAGGTAATCCCAAAGCTCTGCCTCAGACCTAAATTCACTATAAAATAGTAAAGCATTCTTCTGATTCTATAGCTACTACGCATGACCGTTGAGCGTTGATGTCGCCACAGTTGTAGTATACAATACATCTTAGGTGATTATGAAGCGCGGGGATATGAGGAAATCATGGGTATAACACACTCTGCTAGTTCGTGGAATCAACATCGGCCAATTTACAAGGGATGGATAGTATATTAGTTTCTTCATATTGAGCCTTTATTGTATGTAGCAATGCGTTATCTACTTTATGATATTTTGATATTTAAAACACTTTTTTGCTCTCTCATATGCCTTTACGTAATCAACGAACAATATAAAAGTTTCTTGCCTGTATACTTTCCTTTTTTCTAGTAATTACAAATATTTCATTTCAAAAACTGCGTTCACTCTTGATCGATCTGGTCTACTAAAACTTTGTGCTGTACTAGTAAACTATGTTGTAAACCTTTTCTCTATATATTTCAACTAGACTATGACTATAAATTAAGACTTTATAGTAGTATTAAGTTTTTTGACTTGTTCCATATTCTAGCTGTGAAGCAATGTATGAATACCATGGAATGTTAATAAATGCAATTCAATACAATAAAATCACATTATTATTATTATTATTATTATTATTATTATTATTATTATTATTATTATTCTAGAATCGTTTTCTTAATATTGTTTAGGATGTAATTCCTAATAGAATCATACTTGTCTCATCAATGTGATGTATTACGTCCTCATATTGGAAGGCAATATTTAACAGCCATCCTGTATAGCATACCACACATAACAAAATAATCATTTCAACATTTATTCAGTACACTAAATTCAATCAAAGCCGAGGGAAAAAAAGATAATAAATTATTTGTTTTATTTTACCTTTACATAAAAATAACTTTGCATCTGATATGAATTTTACTATATTTATTAAGCGATAATTTTTAATCGTCAATTATCAGAGTATTCAATGTGAACTGCTGACATAAAATTAATTAACAAGTAAACAAATAATATAACTGCTATCTCATAATGTAGTAAGAAAGTAGTCAAGAGTAGAAGAAAATTCAATTTGTCATGATAATTAAGTAATTTAACACGCTTTTTTACAGTCTTGATAGGAAACTGAGTAATACAAAACTTGTTTTATAATACCTTAATTTCCTTAATTTTTAGGATACATTTTGTGATCAGTACGATTTTTATCAACATTCAGAATATTACTGTTTCGCTGATTTCTACAATTCTCCGTTTATACCATGTGTATTAATTTTAATATGAAATTTAAGTAAACAAATAAATCAGTAATAACATTTTACTTACGTCACTTGGATGATATAATTAAAACTTGAAGAGAGTTAATGTTAGGTATATGTATATTCTTGGTATTTAGAGAATTAGTAGAGGATACTAAAATTCATCAAATGTAATGCAATGTGACAGGCTTCATACCTCGTCCACACTGCCCACGTACTGAATTTTAGTGCTGCATGCTGTGTTAATGAATGGAGTCTTGTCTCCATGATATAAGTTACCGGATCACCGCTAGCGCTATTTGTCTTGCACATATAAGTAATTAGAGTTGGACTGTAAACAAAGAGTAGCAGGTGATTGTGGGTAGCGCCAACTCAGACACTTTCGTCCCGCGGTGAAGGATAATTCAATTGCTGTGAACAAATTGTAGTTGCTTTCTACGTAAACAATCTCATTTGTAGAACAAGTGAGGCTAGAGAGAAAGTCCTGTTCTAATACAGTCCTGTAAAGATCTTTGGAATTAGATATTGCGTTTGATGGATACAACGAAGGAATGACGAAAATGTACCCATAACTTAATGAAAAAGCGTTTCAAGACAAATAATATTCTTATGTTATGATTTCCTGACGTTGACACAAATCTTCAGATAGGAGAGTATATTATTCGTGATGGCTGACAATGCAATATATATTAGAACAGCCATCTTAATATATGAAAGTATTCATTCGTTTATAGTTTTCTACCCATTGGCAGGTCTTTCACTGCAAATTCAGCATTGTTCAATATTTCCTATTTTCTGCCCTCCTCTTAGTCTCCGCATATGATCCATATATCTTAATGTCGTCTATCATCTGATATCTTCTACTGCTGTTCACCATTCCTTCCAGTGCTTCCTTCAGTATGCAGTTTTTAGTCAGTGACCCAACCAATTTCTTTTTCTCTTCTTCGTACGTTTCAGCATCATTCTTTCTTCACTCACTCTTTCCAACACAGCTTCATTTCTTATTCTGTCTGTCCCTTTCACACGCTCCATTCTTCTCCATATCAACATTTCAAATGTTTCTAATCGCTTCTCTTCACTTCATTGTAATTTCCACGTTTCTGACTCATACCATGCCACGCTCCACATAGACGTTTCACTAGTCTCTTCCTTAGTTCTTTTTCCAGAGGTCCGCACAAGATGCTCCTTTTTATATTCGAAAAAGCTTTCTTTGCCATTGCTATTCTCATTTTGACTTCCTGGCAGCAGCTCATGTTATTGCTTATAGTATACCCTAAGTATTTGAAGCTGTCCACTTGCTCTACTTTTCATTTGGAATTCAATATTATATGTATACTAAAAAGGAATTGTAAGTTACAAATGATGCCTTTTTTTTCTATGGTAATATTCTGGCGTTAAACATCCATCTGATTCAGCAATCCAGAATTTAGTGAAAAAGTGAGAGAAAAAGCACTTCTTAAATAAAAATGAAGGCGCTTAAATCGCTTTCTAAGTGAAGAAAAAGTCGATAATAAATTATTATAGAACAGTTTCCCACGAAATCGTTAAGAAAGCAAGCACAACTATCAGGCGTATCCAGAACATCAACTTGGAAAGCGAGGAAATTGTTAAAACTAAAGTCTTTTCAAGATAACAGTCGTTCATAAATTACATGAAACAGACGAAGTGCCCAGCGTTCAATACTCTCGATAAAGAATGAATCCAACATGTGTCTAGAAATCTTTTGAAAAGGTGTGAAATACGAATTATAAAGGATGGTCGACAGCCTCACCACTTACTATAAGATAAGCCATTGCCTCTCTAATGTATTGCAATGTGTAAATATTGAGATTTTATTGCCGAAAGCTGACGCTATAAATCACCTCTAAGCAGGTTGTTATCGTTTTTACTTTTCGAACTGCGCCGTACTAAGAGGAACCTGTTTTCAGGCGTACACTCGTTAGTTATGTCTTGTTTGTAACGAATCAAGGGCGCAGGGAGAAAAATTTACCACATTAACTATTTTTACTTTATAACTACTGAACTTTTTTTTATTTTTGTGTTAAACGTTGTTTATGTTTATAATTATAAATACAAAATAAATGTACGTGATTAAGGTGTTTTTTGTTTTATCTTGTAAATCATTTCGCGACCCTCCTCAGCTCTTCACACTGACCCCCCTTTGGAAATCACTGCTGTGGACACATGTGGCCCACTTTATTCTCAATAGCGGAGTCAATTCTCAGAGCTGTCGAATATGGGCAACAAAATACAATCTCATTCATCGACTAAATCCCATTCATAACTCATTCTATAACCTCTCCCTTCATCTTGATTGTCCACACCTGTGGAGTAACGGTCAGCGCGTCTGGCCGCGAAACCAGGTGGCCCGGGTTCGAATCCAGGTCGGGGCAAGTTACCTGGTTGAGGTTTTTTCCGGGGTTTTCCCTCAACCCAATACGAGCAAATGCTGGGTAACATTCGGTGCTGGACCCCGGACTCATTTCACCGGCATTATCACCTTCATTTCATACAGACGCTAAATAACCTAGATGTTGATAAAGCGTCGTAAAATAACCCAATAGAATAAAATAAAAAAAATTCATCTTGATTGCTCAGTCTGTTTGACTTTTGCCTTAATGTGAGTTGTTACTTTATAATAATACTATGGGAAACAACAGATAATTTGAAATTACATTACAAATAAAAAAAAACGAAAATGAAATTGAATATGACATATATTAAAGGAAGGCAATGTGATTTCCCTGACTGCCTCTTTAACAGCCTGCTTCAGATCTTCAATTGTCTGGTATCGATGTTTCGAGACATGCTGCTTAAATATTCCTCAAAGGGAAATCACGCCGCCTTTGCTGCGGAAAATTTCACACAGGACATGGCGCCGCATCATTTTGTGCCGCGACAATGATGGTGCCCATACTGATGTTCTGGATCACTAAACAAGCTGGAACGTAAAATATCAACCATTGCCACACATCTGCTACCACATGTTCAAAATGGATGTACATCAACCTACAAACAAGGGGGGGGGGGGTGACAAGACTTTCGGACCTTACTGTGTATTAAAATCTTGGCTTTATAATAGACGAATAGGAAGATCGGAACAAACATGGAGACTAACAGTTATTCAGGAAATAATTATGAAGAAAGGGGAAAACATGGAAAGTGGTGAAGAAGCTGGCGGAGATAGAATCCGTTGAAAAGTCTGTTTATGTCCTATGTTCCTGCCAGTAGATAAAGGATATGATGATGATGATGATGATGATGATGATGATGATGATGATGATGATGATGATGATGTAATATGTTCTTACAGTAGAGCAGTAATTCTCTTAACAACAAAGGTATGTTCTTCTATTGTCTACAATGCATAAGGATTGGGATTTTCAAGATGTTCGGAACGTATAAATAATTATTCATGTAGTAGCTAATACATTCCTATTAGTCTTCGATGTTAAATCGCCCGTTCCTTTTGTAAGTTTATTCTACATACTGCAAAAGGTCACGAAGAAAATGATCTGATTATTTTTAAGTTGTGCGTCATTGTGAGGTTTTAATAACAGATATACTATATACCAATTAATATTTTATTAAAAATTAGTATTTATTTTGTGCACCATTATAGACTAGACTACATTATTATATAATACGGACTCTTAGATACCAAATATGCATATTATACTCTAAATAGTAATATAGATAAATCCCTGTACACAAACAGATGGCATGTCCAAAATCATTTTCTTGGTACTAGAGATCGCAGAAAATAATTATATTTACCCGAAAATCTCGAAATCGACATTTTTTGTAGTAACACAATTTTCTCTTTAAACTTCGTGCAATGAAATGTAAACATCACGATTTTCCTCCAGTGCAAATCCAATACAAAGTTTTGAAGATTTGTTCTGGATTAAAATCCATAATATTGACTTACCGTTATGTGCAATGGTGGGTTTACAAAGAATAATGGAGGAAACAACAGCTAAAACAGGAGACGAGAAGGGTTGAAAGTATGGATGCGACATCGGCGACAAAATTGCCTCCCAACTGGACATCAGTTCCGGCTGAAGAGCCAAGAGGTCAGCACTGTGTGTCCACTCACAATAGACAGATATGAAGCGAACTTCCGTCCGGGCCAGGGATTTCTGTTGTTTGACGACTACAAAGAACAGCATCTATTCATGATATCCAATTTTGTCTCAAGCGTTTCAGAGGACAATCAATTTTACACAGTCTCTTGTCCTATATTTTAATGAATTTTTCTATAATAGATAAAACAATAAATCAAATCTGCACTCTCAATGTGGTCTGTGTATAATATTGCAGTCATTATGCAGTGTGAATCCTTGTACATTGCGAAAAAGTATTAAAGTGTTATTGTAAAATATCTTTACAAATTCTCTCTAAATAGCGAACAAATCATTCATTATCATAGTAAAATACCTTTAAATATTCACTGTATATTCCGAACAAATTATTCATTCTGAGAGTAAATAACTTTGTGAATTCTGAACAAAATATTCAGTGTTAGTATAAAATACCTTTACAAATGTCCTCTATATAGCGAATAAATCATTCATTACCCGTATAAAATATATTTACAAATTCTCTGTATATTCCGAATAAAATATATACTTTGTCAGAATAAATAACTTTATACATTCTCAACAAAATAAATGTCAATGCAAATAATTAACTTTAAAATTCTCTCTCTTTGCAACTGGACTGCTATGAACAATCGGTGAAAAATGTCTAATGCAAAGTAAAGAAGTGGCTATTTGTAGGCCTAGAAAAGGCTTTTGACAGAGTGGATTGGAATAAACTTACGGGGATTCTAAAGAAAATTGTTGTGGATTGAAAATAGACGAACTGTTCTATAATCTTTATATCAAACAAGTCAAAGTGAAGATAGGAGAAGAAAAATCAGAGGGACGTCGAATAGTGGAAGGAGTATGACAAGAATGTCCTTTATCACCTACCCTGTTCAGCATCCACTTGGAGAATTTATTGAAGAACTGTTTTGACAACATGGGAGAGATGATAATAGGAGGAAGAAAAATAAAGTGCATATGATTTTCTGATGATATGGCCTAGATAAAGAGGAGACGATAGTAAAGGATATGCTACTGGAACTAATGACAGTTATGAGCAATATGGGATGAATATAAATGCAAACAAAACGAAGACCATGGATATCGGAAGAAAAATAAATAAGGTAAACTTGCCAATTTGAAATCGGGCAGTGCAACAAATAGCTTTAAGTACCTACGGTGTAGGCCTGCTTTAAGTGTAATATGAGTTGCTGCTAGGAAGTCAAAAAAGGATAGCAATGGCAAAGGAAGCCTTTATTAGGAAACGGTGCATTTTCTGCGGACATCCACAAAAAGAAAAAAAGTCTAGTAAATTATTTGTGTGGGGCAGAAACATGGATATTACGACGAAGTGAAAAAAAAAAACTATTAAAAGCATTTGAAATTTGGATATGGAGAAGAATGGAATGTGTGAAATGGACAGACGGATTAAGAAACGAAGCTGTGCTACAAAGAGTGGGTATAGAAATAATGATGCTGAAACTGATCAGGGAATAGAAAAATAATTTGGTTGAGTCACTGACTAAGAGTAAACTGCCTACTGAACGTTGCACTGGAAGGAATGGTGAATGGGAGAAGAGTTCGGGGTAGAAGAAAGTATCTGACAATAGACAATGTTAAGATATATGGATCGTATAGGGAGACTAACACGAGAACGGACAATAGTAAAGGATGGAGAGCGTTTGGTTTGCAGTGAAAGACCTTGCGCTTGGGTAGAAACACTACGTATGAATGAATAGTGAAAAAATCATTGTCATTGTAAAATACCTTTACAAATTCTCTCTATGTTCCAAAGGAGTTATATTCATTGTCAGTGGAAATAACTTATAAATTCTATATACAAAGTATTTGTTGACAGGTAAAAATCCTGTGTGTATTCTGAAATAAAGTCAGTGTCAATGTAAAATATGTTTATAATTTTCAGTACCTGTACTCATAAATGCAAACTTATCTGTAGATGTTTCGGACCGTGATGGTAGCAATCATTTCGCAGAGTGAGAATAAAATAAGATTACAACTTTTATTGGTCATAATACTCTTTCTAGTGGTCCTATTTCCAATTACTTTAAGATGCTGAACAAAGTAAATGGTTGGTCTAGTTTTATGAAACAAGCTCTTTCACGAGACATGTGCAAAAATACATATATACGTACCGGTACTATATAAAGTGTTAAAGGGATGATTGATATAACAAATTTTACCACAGTGAATAAAACTATTAATATTAAAAGAAAAAATTACCTCTGTGACACAGAGCTTTTCTATAATGTAGCTGCCACTTTTTCTAGCGCTTTCAGAATTGCACTTTTCTTGTTTGAATTGATCTGCATCACTTGCTGTACATTTTTTTTTGGTACTTGTAAATGGAGCAATGTGAATTTATACACATTGCTAATGACGTAGGATTTCATATTGTCAGTTCCATGATTATCTTGCAAGTACGAGTGATTCGTGTTTGCCTTTATTCGCCATTTCTCCAGATTTCTCAGCACTTTTTTCATTTTTTTTCTTTCTTTCTGATCTTCTTTCATTATTCTATTCTTTTTCCTTCATTTACTTTTTTCTATTCCTTCACTCATCCAATCATTATCTCATTTCTTTATTCATTTGCTCTTAATCCTTTCGTTCAAACATCATTTATTCTGTGGCTCATTCATTTATCCACTTTTTCGTCCATTCATGCCTACATGTATTCGCCCATTCGTTGATTCGTATTGCTTACACTCAGTTGTTCATTCCATAATCTTATTCTTCGTTAATTACATTCTTTTCTCTTCTTCTCATTCGTTCATTTTTCTTCCGTTCTTCGTTAAGTCGGTCTTTAATTCTTTCAGTCGTTTATCCGCTCTTTTATCTCTCCGTTCACCCTTCGTTCTTCCGTTTGTTTGTTCGCTCACCCGTTTATCTATTCGCTCAAGCGTAAGTTTGTTCTCTCACCCATTCGTCTGTTCGCTCAATCGTTCGTCTGTTCACTCACATGTTCGTCTGTTCGCTCACCCGTTCATCTGTTCGTTCACGCATTCATCTGTTCGTTCACGTGTTCATCTGTTCATCCACTCGTTTATCTCTTCGTTCTCGCGTACGTCTTTTTCGTTCATGTGTTCGTTTTCTTTGTCACGCGTCCATCTTGTTTGTCCACCTGTTCATATTGTTCGTCCACCCGTTCGCATTTTCGTTCCTATTTTCAATTGGGAAGAATCGTAGCGACAAAGGTAATCGGGCACTTTAGGATCAAAACCACATTCAAAAGATGATCTCTTTTCCGTCCACCCGTTCACATTTTCGTCCACTCGTTTGTATCATTGTCCATCCGTTCGTATTACCGTTTATCTGTTCGTATTCTCGTTCACCAATACGTATTATCGCTTAAACGTTCGTATTTTCGTTCAACTGTTCGCATTTTCCATCGACCGTTCGCATTTTTATTCATCCGTCCGTTCGTTCGTTCGTTCATCTATTTTTCTCTTTCACACGTTCATCTTTTTTGACTCCTTCTTCTATTCGCTCACCCGTTCGTTCGTCTGTTTGTTCACACGTTTGTCTGTTCGTTAATAAATTACAATGGACTCTCTTAAGTTCAACAGAACAGAATTGAAAGTTCTGTCCAATAAGGGTAGTGGGTGTGGCAGGTGAAATGAATACAAATTCTTATTGGTTATCCATCAACGAATACAGTACTGTACTTGCATTTCCTGCCCGCCCCGAGACTTGTGTATGCGCTTCTAGTACCACAGTGGGTTTCGACAGTTCCGTCTCACAAAGGGCACAATTCTCAAATATAAAAAAGAAGTGTTCATTAATTTAAAATCAGTGATCAATATGGATGTCCTATGGATTCTGTTTTCCGTTAAAATGTATCACTACAAGACACAGAACCAATTTCCATTCAGATGACAAACCCATTTCTTAGTGCCCGTATAGGGGCGTGTCTAATTCTTCTACGTAAGCAGTCGAACTATAGGATGTCGAACTTGATTTCTGTCGAACTTAAGAGCTTCCACTGTACTTTGTTCACACGCTCTTATGTCCGTCTGTTCGTTGAATCGTTCATCTATTCATTCACTCTTTCGTGTTTTCTGTTATCCGTTGAACCTTTCTTTCACACGTTCTGCTGTTCGTTCAATCGTTATTCTATTCTTTCAAACATTTTATATTCGTTCACACGTTCATCTGTTCGTTCACACATTTTTCTGTTTGCACACCCGTTCGTACATTCGTTCACGTAACATTTTTGCTCATTCACTCATTGATTGATTGATTGATTCATTCATTCATTCATTCATTCATTCATTCATGAGTGAGTGAGTGAGTGAGTGAGTGAGTGAAATTTTGAAGCTTGAATCTTCTCCAGGGAATGAACATTCTGAATTTTGTCTGGATTTATGTTTGAAGAGTTTGTGAATAAAAGAAAAAGTTTTACCCCTCGTCACCCTTACCTCGTATTCATGGCGCCTAGGGACACATAGAGTTAAAAAAGGCTAGTAACCTGATAAAGGGTGTAAAATTCTTCAACGTAGATAAAATTGCGTAACACAGGAAGTGATAGGCCTATACCGTTGTCATTGTATAAAAACGGGCAGTGTAAGAGTGTTGCTGCGACCTCCTTTCACCTACGGAACTGAGATAAAACATTGAACGGAGAGTAAAAGGTTGTGCTCAAAGAGACTTTAATCTGGCCTTAGTATCTCTAGAAAGCAGACTTCAGAACTACAGGTGGGAAAGTTTATGTAACGTTGCAGTAATGGTGTGTTTTATGCAGGTTCTGGAAGTCCGATAAAGAACAGTGAAGAAGCGTGTAGTGGGCTTGGATGCCACAACAACTTTATAAGTTCGGTTTGGATATTGACAGAGTAATAACAAAAAGAGAAAATGAGGACCGTGTTTTGAATTTAGTATTGCCCTTCCTCTTCTGCCTCCATAAATTATTAATAATGTAAGCTGCCTTCAAGATGTGAATGTCTTTAATACCCATTATCAGATATTTCCATCTCATAGAAATTCAATATGGAATTCCTAACTAGTTAGCTGTCTCGATAACTTTCGCACAACTTTCCAATTTGTAAGAGACTATAAGTTTTCTTGATATATTGCATATTGCACCCTGCACATAATGTACAGTGTGTTTCAGTTGGCATTGCGATCATAAACAACAGCATGTTACAAATAATCCAATTATTAAATTAACATAATAATAAAAATAATAATAATAATAATTTTATTTATTTTGGTGGTGTTAAGGTCATCATACCTTCTCTTCTACGCCACTAGAAATGTATACATAGAGCTTAAAAAACAAATTAATAACATAAATTCAAACAACGTTTACAATGACAATAACACAAAAAAATACAAAAAACATTATACATTTTAAAATAGTACACTATTAAACAAAAGTCAAGATCTATATTAATATTATTAAACTAAATAACTAAACTAGAAAGGGTAATTAATAATGATAACAAGAAATAAATAATAAGTGATCATATAAAGGCTGTAATCGACATATTTAGTAAATTAGTAATAATAAATTTCGTTAAACAAAAAGTGTGTTTCTAATTTAATTTTGAATTTCGATAGCGTTCGGCAATCCTTGATATCACTGGGTAGAGAATTCCAAAGATACTGTATAGGAGGATGAATATAATGACGTTCTGTGATGAGGAATAGAAAGAAATGCTTGATTTTGATTCTGTACTGTTGTGAGAAACTGAAAATGTGCTGCTAGGTAAGTAGGAGGAGAGGTGTGCAAGAGTTTGAAGAGCAGTGTCAGTGAATGCATGATTCTTCTATCCTTCAGCCGAACCCATGATAGAAGCTCGAGGGATAGTGTTACATGATCAAATTTTCGCGTATTGCAGATGAATTTTATACACATATTATGAGCACGCTGCAATCTCTCAGCTAGGTTATGGTTTACATTTGTCAGCAAGGAATCGCAATAATCAAAATGAGGCATTACAAGCGTCTGAATAAGAATCTTTTTTAGGTTAAGCGGCAGCAATTTTCTCATGTGGTTTAAGGAATGGAGCAAGGAGAATATTTTCTTACATATATATGTTTCCTGACTGTTCCAATTTAGGTCATTGTAAAAAATATTCAATAAAAACCAAAATTGTAGAAATTCAAAATATTATATCATATTAAATACATACCTTACAGACGTGATTTTTTTAGCCTTCCCTCTGTATTTTACTTCTGAGGTATGCCTTATTACTGACCACAAATAATCAGCAATCATCGTAGTGCTCTATTTGCCCTGATATCTTATTTCTAGAGTAGTGATATCTTAGTGATAACGTTCCCCATGTTCATCACTTACTTTTCCGAGATTGTTAGGGAAGACGTCCAGGTGGGAGTGGAGGAAATGAATTTTAAGAGACTTATTGCACCCCATTCTATTGTATGCCATCAGCATATTGACCATTAATTCCCTGTAATTTGCCAACGGCACCTATCCTGAGCAAGATTAATCCAGTACCTATTATCATATCCCATCTCCCTCAAGTCCATTTTAATATTATCATCCCATCTACATCTCGGCCTCTCCAAAGGTTCTTTTCTCTAAGGTCTTCCAACTGACACTCTATATGCATTTCTGGATTTACCCATACGTGCTACATGTCCTGTCCATCTCAAACGTTTGGATTTAATGTTCGTAATTATATTAGAGGAAGAATACAATGCATGCAGTTCAGCATTCTCCATTCTCCTGTATCTTCATCCCTCTTCGTCCGAAATGTTTTTCTAAGCACCTTATTTTCTAACACCCTTAACCTCTGTTATTCGCTCAAAGTGAGAGTCCAAGTTTCACCCTAGAACATTTTAAATTTATTTAATAGTAATTTTTCTATTTTAATTTATGTTTTTAAAGTAGTTTTTTTTTAATTTTAGTAGGTCAAACATATTTTCTAAAAATAGACTGTAAGTACGAGTATTAAACCAATAGTTCTACAGGGACATCATTTTATTTTTACTAACATTTCTAATATTAACCTGACTATATCTTTGGGTTAACGGTTGCTATCCCCTTCCACGACTGGAGTTCCATGATACTGCGTAAAATACAAATAAATCAAATTTTATTAGGTATAGGAAGGAAGAAAAGTAGTTCATCCATTTACGTAAACTAGGAAATATCGCGATTTTGAGTTTGATAATTGTCATTAGGTTTTTGTTTAATCAAAATACAGTACAGTATTAACAATGAGTATTTTACTGATGAACTGAATTATTCGGACGTATTCATTATGCATTGTATATTATACTGTCTACAGCACATTAGCGTACAATATAAGTTAAATTGAAAAAAAAATAATAATATGGATATTTAAACACATTTTTGAAAATGTTGGCCCTTCATTTCGATACAGGCTTCAATTCTTTTGTGCATATTATCACACTGTAGACTATTGTACCTAATTCCAATTACCAGTTTCGTCCTTTTTACTAGTAACTCATGTTGAAATAATTCTGTACCTACTCTATAAAAGAGTAAGTACCTTGCGTACTATATACTATATACTTCACTTCTGTCCCATCAGAAAAGATAAAATTACTCAGACATGCTATCTACTGTCCGTCCAACTGGTTTTGAGGATCGTAGAAAGGGAGGAAATCACGTGATAGTTAATTACTTAACGAGGCTCTTTTATTTAAGTTATTTTAAACAGTTGTATAATATTACACAGACGTCCAATTTCTAACAGAAAAGAGCTAAGACAGCCCAGCCACTAGCCGTTACAGAGGAGCGAACAGAAACAGGTGGGGGAAACCGGGATGCGACGTAGGAAAACGGACGACAGTACCTGTGCGAAAATAGATTTAATATTGAAAGCTCTTTCGTCACTGGAAAAACGCGAACATATTTCTGGAACGTACTATACTCACTAACTCAGTAGTTCGCTATGACCGTAAAGCGACTCTGACAGCATACGCGGTCTTGGTTCTGTGTGGAGGGTGATTGGAAGTTTACAAGTAACGGGGTTGGGAGTGAAGTACATTAAAAAACTCAGGTACAATAAAAATTGAAGTAAAAATATAATGATGTCTCTGTATATAGGGTTGTTCGTAAGGCTTATATTCGCATGACATTCAGGAACAAATGGAATAAAGAATCGCATCATTCAGAAATAGATATTTGTCGAAATTATCAGGAAAACGGCATTTCAATGCACAGAATGCAACTGCCATTTTGAATTGGTAATTATCCCCAATGCTAATAATTACACTAAATCTGAAAATAGTATACAATGGGAGAAATGGGGTACAATGAGCATATGGAATTTCAAGGTTACAGATTTATTCACTTCTGAGAAAAAAATATCGAATTTCATTCATTTTTTAGTACTTGAAAGTCCTGTGTCCTCCCTTAAGTTATCTTCAGGCCTTGCGGTTTCGGTCCCGTAGACGTAAGGTTAATGGTACATTTACTGCAGCATCCTAAATGTTGGTCGCGTGGCATAAGCAGATGATCATTTAAACAAAGGTGTGTATGCACCGGTGCACTATCGGCTGTGTGCACGAACAGTTCTAGGAGGCACAACTACATTACATACCTACTACTTACGCAGACTACAAGCTGTTCCTAAAATAGGTAGTCGAAGCTAAGTTGCACTACCTGTAAGGATACATAACTTGAAATAACATTTAATCTCTACGTACTTTACTTACATCTACATATTTAAAGAACAATATATAAATAATTTAAATAAATTACGTCGACTTTCTGAAAAAACCGATGTACACACATTTTCGAAATTGATTACGATTGGAATTCGATGTTTTTCTCTATACCTATATTCTATAAATGATTGTACCATGAAAAGACGGTGTTTGCGTACCGTCATTTCCCATAACTATGGTCCTGGAACACAACTATGGTCCATTCAAATTTTGTACCCCATAACGTAGTACCTCGTTAATCTATATTTTTGCTGCACTGTAGTTTGAAGTCAAATCACTGCGGCTATATACGAACGGTCTATGTTACTTCTACAGTGTTCTTTGAGTGGTTGTATCGTGGACCATAGTTGTGTTCCAGGACCATAGTTATGGGAAATGACGGTACTTATAGAACTTCGAACGTTGAACAATTGAAAATGTCTTACACGAGGATTTCTTTTTGATTTTTATGAATTTTACACCACTCTCTGGAAAAGTCAATTTTTCCGTCCGATTTTGTTTGTGACGTGCAATGCATGTCTGCAGCATACTTATTTTCTATTAATGGAATATTTTTCTTATATATATATTAGCGTTACAATGGGCCTATATATTTGCGTTTCGGTCCTCCTATAACCGAACGACAAAATTTGCACTGTATTACTTATTGTCCAGTTCCTTCACAATATTTTCCTAAATATTTATTCGTTGAGGCATATTTTTTCCGCTGTATGCACTGAACAACTGAACTCCAGGTACCTTCATCACTGTAATCGGTGGTTGTCTTATGCTCAATGTAAACACAACCCTATGTGCACATAACTTGTTTTTTTGTTTGGGTTCCGAAACCGCCAGCCCTGATCTCCATTGAGTGAAAGTCGAATTCCAAGCGATCTGTAAGTCCAAACCTGGACTCTTTTCTATTCGTTTCGAAAGTATCGATCCGCTTGAGGTCTCACTTTAATGCATATCTCTGTGATGTAAGGGGATCTATTTTAACTGTTACGTACGTCGTTGCCACGTGACACGACGACTATTACTGCCATCTTGTGTCAGCTGCTATTGTCACTTGTTCAATAAAGCCAGCCATATTGTGGTGCACTAAACCCATCTTCATTATTCCCAAGGAACATTTAATGCTGGTTTTCGTTATAATGTATTTTATTAACTCTTCTAACAGGTCATAATTCTACTCTTTTCGACGTTGTTTAGTGTTGTCATAACTCACCGGCTAAACTGTTACCCTTAATGAAAAGACATTAATCCATTCTGAAGTTTCCTTTTAGATGGCTGTATTCCGTTACTGATCTTGGTATAAAATAGTAAGTAATATATCTCCATCATTTCTCGAGCATGGGGTTGTATTTTTATGAATCTGGATTACTACATGTTTTTGATAGTAGATAGCTTTTTGTCACAGTAAGACAATATATTTTCATGTAGATCTGCAAGTGTTTTACTGAACCTACTAATTTTCCAGTGGTTTTCATTTCTTGGTCTTCAGGAAGGTGTTTAACCTTCCATAATTATTTTACATGCATATTATATGGGGTCCGATAAGCTAAGATATAGAAATTAAATTATTATATATTTGCCGTCTGATTTTCAATTTAATAATAAATTCTATTCGCAGCAACAAGGTCTAGCCATGAGACAACCCATTGTTCAGCCACAGAAAATGTTTCTCTCTTTATTTTAGTAGGGGAGAGTTGGGTACTATCGGACATCGGGTAATATCGGACAGTGATGTTTCTTTCATCTACCACCAGATGGTAGTACCTAAGTGACATGGTTACGTTTCTGTATTCGACATCTGAACACTGTTACTACCATCTGGTGGTAGATGAAAGAAACATCGCTATACTATCATCTGGTGGTAGATGAAAGAAACATCACTGTCCGATATTACCCGATGTCCGTTATTACCCAACTCTCCCCTATACAATAAATTTTCATTTCATTTCATTTCATTTATTGTATTCCATAGATCTTACATTAGCAATGAAACTTTAAGATGTGGAACAAGTCAGAATTTTACAAGATTACAATTACAATTTTTACCATTTTTTTTACAATTTTTACTTTTTTTTACAATTTTTACAATTTTACAATTTTGCAGTTGTCTACAATTTTTTTTACAAATTTTTGGCGAGATGTAGTGAGATGAGGTGAGGCCGAGGATTCGCCATAAGATTACCTGGCATTTTTCTTATGGTTAGGGAAAACCTCGGAAAAAACCTAACCAGGTAATCAGACCAAATGGTGGTGAAGTGAAGTGAGGCAGAGGATTCGCCATAGACCATCCGGCATCAGTCCCACGGCTGGGGAAAACCTCGGAAGAAACCAATCAATCAGACCAAACTGGGGATCCAACCCAAGCCCGAGCGCAGCTCCGGATCAGTCTGCCGACTGAGCTACATCGATGGCTCTACTAAAAATATACAGTACAAAGCCAATCACATTATTAAATTTACAAACCCAAACGATTATTCATCAGTTGAGCTATAATAGTAATATACGTTACAAGGGCGGTATGTTGACGTTTTCATGGTCGAGGAAAAGATTGAAAAAGCGAAACGTAGTTGAGCTTTTTTAATTTCCGAGAACATGAAAACAAACATACCGTTCGTGTATCGTACATTATTTTGTGCGAAGATCGTTTATTACATACCTGAAAGACGAATTTCTAATTAGTTTCAATGAAATCTCCATGTTGGTTTCTGTTTAATGACGCCAACTTCGGAACACCAAAATATCTTTCTTCAACATTGTTGCTGTAAAATGTTTTCTGTGTTTACTATACTCCAGCAGGCCGTGATATACGTCTGTCTTTCCCCCCCCCCCCAGTCTATAAATGCGAACTTAAAACAAACGGTAAGGTTATGTAATGATTTATTTTTCATTTTAACAATATTATTTATATAACATATTGCAGTAATAACATCCGCATCTGGAATCTCGTTGATTTTTTTCACGGCTTCCTTAATGTTACTTGTATCAGGAATGCAATAAGTTTCGTGGAGTAGTAAACTTTACTTAATTTTTGCAAATATTTAAAAACAATAATTAACATTGCAATTTAGGTGAAATTGCAGTGGTACGTTTCCAATTTATAATTATTACTATGTTAAACGTCTCTAAAAATAATATGTTAAAAGCCTAAAGCAGTAAAATCAATATGTCACTTAAGCGGTAAGAAGAGGGAAATTGTTATGTGTGTTACGTTGGGAATACTGAATGTGGTATTTCACACTTACCGCGTATTGGTTCTGTGCGGAAAACAAGCAAATACGCACGATCTCGCACAAAATATAATACATGGCAAGTAAGTAAATTCAACTTAAAGGCATAAACAATTCAATCAGTTGAGATAGGTCTATACAGAAATTGGTAATACATATCATGCAAATTATTTCAAATTACGAGCATAAACAATTCATCAGTAGGGCTATAGGCTACAGATTACTATTCAATTTAAAGTACATACAATTCATCAGCCAAACTATACAAACATATTATACAATACAAAGTAAACAGATTAATTCAATTTACGAGCATACTTTCGTTAATGATGTTGTTCGTGTATGTATTTGAATAAAGTTTCAGGTAAATATCTGTAAACAGTAATAACACAACATGATAATGAAGTTGAATTGTTGCGAAACGTGTAAAAATATAATAATAAAATATGTGTTAATTCGATAACAAGCGGTTTTTTGGTCTGTTCATAATGGAAGTCATATTGTGGCGTATTCGTACATAAATATAGTTTATTATTTGTTACACTTTTGCGTTGTGGCGTGTACCTGTAGCAATGTATTCACAGCATCGCTAGATAAATGAGGTGTATAAACAGGTAATCGACATCTACACGTTCATTTGCAGGACTCGCCACTATCGTTTCAAACTAATTACCACGTCCCCTCTGTTTGCATTAATTCACATTATGCAAATCGAGCAGACCACAAACGTTGTGTAAAAACTAATCCTATGAATATGTTATCCAAATGCATTCTACAAAACTAGATTCCTCCAGACTTCAACAAGTCGTCAAATTTGTATATAGGTTACAGGAATTAAGAGTCATATCGAGTGGAATCGAACCGAACTGATTCATATTAACATTTTAAATGGATGTCATAATAGCTTTAGCACAGTTATATGAAGAGACGGATAAAGAAGAAACAAACATTTATTAAAACAAGGAAAGGAAATACTGGATTCATGGAATTTTTTAACTCGAGATAGATACGGAGAATTTTTCACTACATTTCATTATTTTCTGAGAGAAGAAACAAAATTCCGTTCTTTTGCTCTTCTTCGGATCTTATTTTTAACCTGACACTTCCATTAATTTACTTATTTCGCTTTATGTATTATCACGGGCATAATTATTACGGAATACTTTTGTGTTTTGTTTACAATAGCGGATAATTCTGAACAAGATTTATTATTTTTTCTTCGTTCTTGTAATTTTCTGTACACGTACTATTTCAACAATAACTTTCAATAAATATATTACGTTACCAAAAATGGATGTTGCTCATTTGTTTTTACGAAGGCTTCACGAGAACAACGATCATACCCGAAACAAGAAATTCTGCTGGACACTGGAATAAATATTCTACCGCATGGATTCTATTCTGTTCGATTCGGTTCGGTTAGATTCGACGCGCCATATTCTGCTATCTTCCATTTACAGTAGAGCGTATCGTTTAGGGCAGGTAAGGTGTGGAAGGAGGACGAACCGTACGATAAAGACGAGGGATGCACAAGGTTTAGTTACAACATTTATGACGGAGCATTTATTGAAATCACATTTTCCGAAAACACACAAAACAAAAGAATACAAATTGCATAATTTTATCATATACACATTTTAACAAACAAACAATTGTAACTTTCAATATAACAAATCAAATTTTGTTACATGATATTGCTTTCAAGCAGCATTTTTTTATGGTCATGAATTTCATTCTCTGTATGACTAACATAATATCACCGTCTTCTATGGCCGAATTAACAAAACTACAGTATATTGGTCTGAAGTGATAACACTATTTCCTAAACATAATTGTCCCTTCTCGAGGTATACCTGAATGAATTGAACTTCGAGAAGGGATAATTGTGTATTGGTATGTGTTGGACGCAAGGTCATTGACATTGGCATTCACGTTCAGTCTAAATGTAAACAAATATTAGACTACTATCAATCTCAAAAACATGGTATTTTACAAATTAAAAACAATATTATAAGGCATAATTAAATTTCACTAGACATTTCGTTCAGTAGACCGATATGTACTGTCTATATAATTTTAATAGTTTATACAATTTACATCCTGCATTGTCTGAGTTGTAACAAGCGGTGGCAATGTGAGCCTTCAATTAAAATAAAATTAAAAAGGAACAAACCATAAAATCCAATTCTTGAATTGCATTGCCTGGAATTGGTTGTGATAGTGGTGAATTACAATAATATCAACATGTCTTCTTGTTGCTAAAAAACCCGGCCTAGCTCTCACATATTTTCCTAGCATAAATGGTCTTAAGGTTATAATACAGTCTGTTTTTTTTCGGTAAATGAGAGTTTAACTATGCTTTTACATAGTTACTTAGAACATGTAAACTACAGGGTGTTCAGTTCAAAGTGTGTCATGGCTCGCTGTATGCCGTCATATGGTTAGTCGATGAGCCTAGAGAATTCAATCTTCCTACACTTCCGTAGAGGTGTATTACCTATGTGACAGAGAAGTTGCCTAGCAAGTACGGCGTTCATTCTGAAGAGTACTTACTGATATGTACGGTAACGCCGGTAGTGGCAGGAATGTGAACTGTTTGGAAACATGTACTGAGGTGGGGTTTTTTCTTACTGACAGGATATGGGGAGAAGGTTAAGACGATTTCTTACGTATTTGTTGACATTAAGTTCGACAGTCAACATGGACACGGAGCATTTGATTTGTATTGTGGAATGTTGTCGTACGCAACCGATGATAACAAATACCCTGCGTACTACTTGGCCGCGTAAAACACAGTTCGAAAGAGGTTATGGTAGCACACAGACAGTACAGACCGCCATCTGTTGCTACGGCGTTCAAGTTATACCATAGATGTTCTCAAGTTCAGATTGAACGCCTTGATTAATAGGCAACTTCTCTGACATAAAAGCTGAAACTCGCTTCAAATCGCTGACTCACAATAGTGACGTCATGACACACTTTGAAATGAAAACCCAGTATTTACTCTTGGACTCAGAGACCCTGCGCGACTTTGCCGGGTTAAGTTTCAGTACACTTTCAGAGAACAATGATGTTACAGAATATGTAAATTTAATGTCATGCTCGGTCCAAACAAATGGAAATCTGGTTTGTGTCCTGTGTATGCTCAACATGAGGATTTAAACGAGTCCGAAACGATCTGACAAACACTGTTTTTACTCATGAACATTAATCCCAGATATTAATTGTTATTAAATGAAACTTGAAATGTAATTACAGAATATGAAAACAAATATAATATCTTACTCTTCTGAGCGAAAATGTTTAAGAAGAGTAATGCACGGCATTTTTTCCTTTGTATTTCTTTTCAGCAGAATGGTTTTCTGAAAATAATAAAACAAAGAGCAGCGAAGTAAAATCGTAGTGGGTGGGTGGGTATGTGTGTGTGTTTGTATTTCAGTTGTTTACTTTTCTCTTGCAAAGATGAAACAATGTTCCATTCAGGTTTTATGTAGTCGTGCATACATAGCTTCTGTGACGGAATGTTTCTATAGTAACGCTTTGAAACTGAAAGGCGACATGCGACTAATGCATTCCACCGCCGTATGCAAGGCCTGTTGTCAACACACGCACTCTGAAGGTGTTCCAGAGCAGTTTAATTCTGTATTCCAAGCACATGCGCACTAGGAGAGTAAGTTCCTATTCGCGTCTGTTATAATCCCGAGTTATTAACAAACTTGATGCAGCTTCAAAGTGAAGCACGTTTCAAAATACTTTACCTGAATGTTTGACGTCACTTTCCATTAACAAATAAAGAGAGTAATTAGAAACAAGTCTTCGCAAAATACATTGCTGCCTTTCTCGTGGTAAAACTAATATAACATTTCGAAGAATTATGCTTTCCCTTTTTTCTGTTTATTTAATAACGATCACATATTTTAATGAACAATCTCGTACATTCTCGTAGATTAAACGTCATAGTTGCTGCTAAACGTTTTTAGTATTTAATATATTTAATGTCTTCAATCCTACTATATTATTATTATTATTATTATTATTATTATTATTATTATTATTATTATTGTTGTTGTTGTTGTTGTTGTTGTTATTATCGTCATCATCTCATATGCTTATGCATTTTATACATCTGGCTTATTTTGAAATACTGTTCACATTAGAGTTGTGCACAACCGGTTACGAAAAATAGAAATTATATATTGCTCTTCAACGCCTGACGCTGTAGTCAGTATGCAAAACTCTTCCGTCTCGCGGAGTGTCTCAGTGTTCAGTTTAAAGAATATTCGAGTTATTTCTCATTCTTTATGGGTGGACAGCAAAGACAGACCACAATGAGCCATGCACAAGTTCCAAGAGCCTTGCAAGGACGCGATTATCAACGTGTAGGCTTACCATTTAATTGATAATTCTTCCTCTCTCACTACATTCGATCAATCATTCATTGATCCACCGACTCATTGATTCATTCATACATGAATTTATTGATTCATTGATTGGTTAATTCATTGATTAATTGAATCATTCATCCAGGTGTTACAGTTGGGTATTGTCAAGAGCAAAAACTTGCATCGTGGAAGTATAAGTACTCGTATTAGAGCTTGAGAGCGTTTTTCTCTCTGTTAACAACATTCTATCTTCTTAAAAAATTATTAATGAAATAATAATGCAGCTGCTTAGAGTAATTAAAAGGCATCATATATTAAAAACTACTGTTTTAGAGGTATGCATTTTGATTTTTAAGTGTAAATGTTACACTGAAATGTATGTACTTATTTGCGTTCTATTTATTAAGTAATTGTAATTTATTCTATTCTTTCATTTCTTTACACACCAGATTTCATAAAACATTACACTTATTTTCTCTGTTGTTATGGTGTCCATTTGTTCATTTATATATTAGTTATGATGAAGATAAGTGTATTAAAGTGTTCAAACAATTGTAGGACTATATCAAACACATTTTTTAATAAGACAAACTAAATTTCTTTCAATTATTACACCGTTTGTGTACTCAGAAAATATCAGTTTCATGCATCACGAAGTAGGCATGATGTTCTGTCTAACATGCGAAACATAAGAGTGAATGAATGCTAGCCATGGTGTCCCATGTTGGGCACAGGCCTCATGTGGTGGGGTTAGAACCCCCTCGACAGGAATGGCTCATGTGTATTCGTTTGGTCAGCCAATCCAGGCGAGCTTGTCATGTATAGCTTACTGTCGTGACATGGTTACTAACCCTGTTAAACTTTACTTAGTCTCATCACTTTGTTCTTTGTTCATTTTATGCACTGTCCACATAATACCAACACCAGCACTTTAACAAACACTGATTGCTATTTACACCAGCACTGACTTTACTATTTACAAAATTTATCTCACACTTTCATAAATACTGACTTTACTATTTACACTATCTTAAAACTTATTAGTTATCTACTTACCATGACCTTTTCTAGTTCTTTCCACAAAACTCTGTTCTTTGCTGTCATCGACCATTGTTTCTCGGCATATTTGGCACACATGTCAGACCATCTGAGCCGTGGTCTTCCCTGTCCTTTCTTTCCGACATAGAGGTCCCACATGGTGACTGCATGGGTCCACCTTGGTGTAGTCTCGCCACATGTCCCTCCCCAGGTCCACTTCGTTGCTGTGGCTCGTTCTGCTGCGTCGTTATTGTTCGTCAGTCTTTGTAATATTTCGTTTGTCATTTGAAATTCGAACATTCTCTCCGATACTCCTTGACCTTGATGGATGTTCTCTGACCGGTCAAATCTAAACCGTTATAAGTCCAATTCTACAGATCTCTAGTTCACATTTTATTACAGGGCTATTTTTCTCTTTCTTTCTGTATCTTATATATTATGTCTCACTTCTACAACCTTGTTGTTTACGTTGTAATATGATTATCTCCTTCAGTTTTTTGTGTGCTATATTTTTTGTAAATTTGTAGTGATTTTTGTATTACAGTTTTATTCCAAGTTGAGTTTTAGAAAAGGCCATATAACCTTAAATCTGCCAGATCATAGTGACCATTGACATTCCTGCATGCGGTACCGGTACTCCTCCTTCCACAGAATTTCATTCATCATTATTCTAGTTATTTCTATCTCTATCATTATTTGTATAATTCCATGTACTGTACATCTTAATCATCAACATCTGCCTGTCAAGTAATAGGCCTAGTGAGCTGTTATGGTCTCCTGGAATCTTCGGAATGGTCGACCTACAAGTTATCTTCTTCTGGGAATGTATCTTAGCATTCGTTTTGTATCCTAGAGCGTTGCATTCTAGTCATGTCTTGTAATCAATTTTGTCTATAGTAATAGATTCGGCTATAGGGATTATTTTGAGTTCATGAACCATTGCCTCATTTCTTTTGTGATCTTAAATGCTGTATCCAGCATTTATTCTCAAAAACCTAATTTCAGCAGATGTTATGCGTCTTTCATCTTAGATTCGTATGGTCCATGCTTCATTGCCATAACAGAGAGTGGGTCTTGCCAAAACTTTATTAGCCTCATATCGTGTGTGATTGTATACTTACGTCGTTTCAAAGATTTGGTTGATATTGCTGAGGGATCTGTTAAAATCTTTATTTTTTAGCATGGCTCAAGATATATTATTCTTACTGTTATTAATCTTTACATCTTCACTTTTTTGCTGAAGGTGAAGAATAACTTAGCAAATTATTACCACAGATCTGATCATCACAATTATTATAATACAAGTTACAATTTTCACCTGACTGAATCCAATGTTAGACTGGAAACGACAAAAAAACAATTTATGTCCATGGAAGTATCTATGTTTAATATATTACATAATTCTGCACACACTGCACTATAATACATTTAAGAATGTTTTAAAACTTTGGATGTTTATAGTATTAGTGAATACTTTGAGTACTCAGTTAATAACTTATGTTTTTAATATAATCTTATTCACTTTGTTATAAAATATTGTTTTTTATAGGCTTATTGATTGAATGGTAAGTAATAAAGATTGATATTTTGAAAACTTGATACAAGTATATGTTCAAAACATAGCCTTTCCGTTCTCCAGTTACGCATGACGTCATTGTTCTACGCCCGCTAGCTGATAGCGAGAAACGTTACCACAGTCTAGTATATACAGTGGCGAAGCTCGAGTTGATGAGGGTACTAGAAACAATAGACTGTGCAGGTACTATTTCGCATTGTCTGTGATGAGGCGATAGTAGCGATCCTAGTGGTTAGCAACTGTCTATGGATGCATACGTATTGAGCTTCGTGACTGTATATACTAGACTATGGTGTTACAGAGAAGTAGGTCATTTTAGGCTTTGAGATTCACCTGAAATACGCTAACGTAGTAGGAATAGAGCAACGCTATATTACACTATCTAGAATAAACGCTTCTTCACAGGAGCAGTTCTGTAGTCTTTAAGAGAATCAAGACAAATGACTTAATCACTTCAATCTGATTGGTAGGAGCATTTGGTTTCTGCGTACTTTGAAATGTATGTTGCCTGACTATAAGAGTAGAGATTGGAAAAGTCTTAGTTATGTCAATTGTATAAAATTCTCTATAAATTCATAGTTACAAGTTAAAATTAATTTGACATAATACGGAACACCCTGTACACTCCACGACATAGATTTCCTTTAGTATCAAAGCTTTTTTGGTTATGTTTTATAGATTATCCAACGTGACCCTTCATTTGAAATATTGCCAATATTAGTTAATTAATTGTAAAGCAGATTGCAACAACAGCGCACATGTGGGAGCTCAGAAACCAAGCAAATTATTATTTAATAACATTTAGTAGTCATGTAGTTAAATCTGGATCGCGTTTCGATGTTTTCTATTTCTGAAATCCGGTGCAGGCAGCCACAGGGTCCTGGGAGATACTCGCGCGGGCAGGCGATTTGTAGGATCCGTGAATTATGCAACTGCAACCTGTTACAACATAGCGCCCCCGGAGAGCCATATCCGGGCCCGTTCCGCATCTGCACGCACCCCTACAACGAGAGATTCCACGTATGAATTCAGATCATGTTATTGCATTTATTTACTATGAACTTATTATTCCACTTTAAGCCAAAGTTCATAATTAGTCAAAGAATAAGCTGTAACGTGTGATACGTGTTCCTTTATTCTCTTTTCGTCTCCGTTACAAAAATGTATTAATCATATGAGATGTAAAAGAGAAGTACAGGGGAGAATATTATAGAGACAAGTAGAATAGCAGAGCACAGAGGAAGAGGATAGCATAGTGTAGGCCTGTATAAAAAGGGGTAGGTCAGGAGGACGTAGGAATGAAATAGTAGTTTATGAGAAATAAGAAGGATGGGATAGAGGATAGGCTAGGATAAGACAGGAATTAGACTGAATGGGTTGAGATAGGACAGGACAGGAATTAGATGAGTTGGGACATGATAGGATAGGCTAGGATAGGAATTAGATTGAATGTGATAAAGGATATGAATTAAGTTGAATGGTTTGAGACAGGATAGGATTTAGATTGGGTTGGTGCTGTTCTCCAACCAGGAGACTAATCGTGAAAGGAATGTGGTTATTATTGCGTCATCTATTGGAACGAAGTAGATAGATAATATTACGGTTATAACGTCAGTTTAAAAAAACATGCGCTCTCCTGCATATGTTATTTCCTGTATGGAGGGATTAAAAGACCAGGAGATTAACCGTGATCTAATTTTGTAAATTGGGTAGTATAAGTATGTGTGTATCAGTGTTATCGTTTGTGCTTTGAGAGTTAGCCAATGGAGATGCATGTACCCACATCAACATTCATTCACAGCATTACCCCGCTGCGTCTCAATCCCCTGAGACTTTCTCCTGGTTTACGCACAGTATAGCATAGGATAATAACTAGATTTAATGGTTTGAAATGAGATAGGAGTTAGATTGAAGCGATGGGATAGGTTAAGATAGAATAGGAATTAGATTTAACGGGCTGAGATAGGATTGAATTGGAATTATATTGAATAGTTTGGAGTAGTATAGAATAGGAATTGGATTGAATAGTTTGAGATAGGATAGGAATTAGATTCAAGGGGTTGAGAGAGGATTGGTTAGGATACATAGGAATTAAGTTGAATGGGATGGGATGTGATAGGATAGTTTAGGAATCAGATTGTGTAATGTGGGATTAGGATAGGATAAAATTGGATGTGAAATGATAGTTTAGTAATTAGATTGAGTAGATAGGATAGAATAGGAATTAGACTGAATGGCTTGGGGCAGAACATGATAGTTTAGAATAGGAATTAGGTGCAATGGATTGGGATGTGATAAGGTAGAATATATATTAAATGGGTTGGAATATGATGTGGTGGAATAGGTTGAAATATGACAGGAATTACATTGAATGAATTGGAATCAAATGAGGTAAGTTGATGAGTGTACGCATAGGGTATAAGGGAAGGTGGTTATTCCAAATAGTAATAGACTATTTAATACGATAGGAAAATATGGGACACATTTGGGAAGGGATACTGAATGAAATGAAAATGGAATAGGGCAGCAAGAAATGAATTAAAATAAAACAGAAAAAGATAGGTTACGAAGAAATATAATGGGATGGGACAGGATAGATTGGGGTGGAACAGAAATTAATAGGTATGATAGAGTAGGAAGAAATACAATAGGATCAGAGGGTAGGATGGCAATTGATATACTTTAATAGGATAAGATTTGATGTAATAGCAAATAATAAAATAGTAACGGGACAGGTTGATACGATATTGTTTGTCGCCGGTAAAGGGCTAAGTCGATCGGATGTTCTTGTTTTATTAACGTACTTTACTCATGTATATTCAGTTACTTACTATGTAAAAATAATTAGGCTATAATAATTATATCGAACGATCGAAATGTTGAATCCCTGCTCTTAAATATGCATCAATCCTGTTCAGAAAATTGAGGAAAGCTACGTGAAGTTCATTTCGCCGTAGTGAAAAACACTTACATATTTTCTTTCATTACTTCAGGTTACGTGCATTTTTTTATTTAAAAGTACACCGCAAATACTGTATGTCATTTGGTCCGGGGATCTGGGAGGCCACAAACCCTGGTGATTCTGTGTCGGACACTCCGCATATTGCATGCGTAGAATGTTCGGACGTATGCTGAGTCTCATTATCATGTATAATAATTCATTAATTTATTCTGCTTCAGCAGCAAAATTAACAAAAAAAGGGGTTTAATATTTTAATTGCATAACTGTCTGAATTATTAATGGTATTTAAAAAACTAGATCCAATGATACGGTTTGAACTTAACGCACACTACACAGGTTATTAGCCAGGATGACTAGCGGCGGGCGACCTTGACTACACTGGGAACATGTTGAGGTCATTTTGTACTGTTTTCGATCAACCTAACCTGCGGACATTCAA
Source organism: Periplaneta americana (assembly GCF_040183065.1). Classification (NCBI taxonomy): domain Eukaryota; kingdom Metazoa; phylum Arthropoda; class Insecta; order Blattodea; family Blattidae; genus Periplaneta; species Periplaneta americana. Next base: position 78,275,052 of record NC_091125.1, read on the forward strand.
TGTAAGATTTATTTATTCATTTAAACTTCACCACCAACAGATGCAAGCTTCCATTTATAGGTGGCTGCTGACATTGATACATATACAAAATTACATAATAGTGAAAAAAAAACAAGCAACACAAACGAAAGAAAGAAAGAAAGAAAGAAAGAAAGAAAGAAAGAAAGAAAGAAAGGAAGAAAGAAAGAAAGATACATAATGGATGCTAGAATATAATACTGCAGTTAATATTAGTGCCAAATGTCAATCTAATAGTAGATAATTATTTCAAAATTAGAGTAAAATCATTATAGTACTCTTATTCATAATTTAAATACCTAAGGAAATATAGTTATTTTTAATAGTGCATGGAATTTTTTAACTGATAAACTGAAATCTAATTGAGAATCACAGTTTAAAGACAGAGAGTTGTAAATATTATACATAACAAACAATGGAGAGTTCTTTAAGAAAACAGTTCTAGGAATTTTATTGGAGTAAAAAAAGGTAGGATCGAGTAGGATAGAATAGTGTTGAAACGGCGTAGGAAGTAATAAGATGGTATATATTCTAAATGGGAAGAATTAGAAGATCTTGTGTGGAATAGAAAACAGTAAAATAATAAGAAAGGATAGAAAAGTTCTGACTAGGAAGGAATACGATGAGATAGGAGACGAGAGGATAGGATGGCAATAATTGAGAAAGGACAGGGTAATCTGTAATGGGACTGTAATTGATGGTAAAAGAAGAACAGCATAGGAAGTGTAAAATAAAATCTGGGTTACATGGAGAATTAAAATGTAAAGAGAAAGGAAACGAAAAACATATTAGGCCTACTTATCGATTTCGAATACGTGGTGAAACTGCGTTGAACACATACTGATGCTTTAGTGCTAAGCCGCAATCCCGGATGACGTAAAACAGACGATGGGCTCACAACACACTCTGATGCATCTCTTATTGCCTATTCAGAGTGATAAAACTGAAACATATGCCTGGTAGTATCTCCATGGAAACGATGTCAGATTATTTTACGATGCCTTTGTTTGAGTGCATTGCGTACTTTCGCAAAGCCACATTTATAGGCTAACTTAGTATCTGGGCGTGGTCTACTCAAAGTAACAAGACTCGGAAGAACTTTTGGATAGTGTGGTAACTTCTACCAAGATTACGTAACAAGATCGCATCACTAGCCTAATAACTGTAGGTACAAGATTCAAATTACTTATAGGAAAATTTCGATATAGGTAACTTTGTAAATAGATATATATTTATATATTTTACAATTTATTAATAGTTCACAAATATGGTACATACATTGAATAATAAAAACTAATCTATACACAATTAGTAATTTCACACAATAAATATACGATTTTATAACCCAATTTCATAATTTAAATATTTAATTTATGTTGTCTTATCCTGCACTTATGTCTAGTTTAGTGCAAGATTCAACCACTCTAGTTTATAGTAAACGTTAATATTTATTTACTTGCTTAAATCTAAATTGAGGCTGACGAGAAGTAGAGTAACGCAAGTAGGAGATAGTTCAGGGAGCAGCGATGAAGGAAGAGGGGAAAACAAGGTGAAAAAACAGTATGACTTAAGGAAATAATAATAATAATAATAATAATAATAATAATGATAATAATAATAATTTATTTTAGCTGGCAGAGTTAAGGCCGTAAGGCCTTCTCTTCCACTCAACCAGCAAAAAGTATACATACATATGTATCAACTTACAAAGAATTCAACAATTTCATTTAGATAAGAGCTACATGTATACAAGAGTTATTTACGAATTAAACAACAAAATGCTATGAGCTATTAATTAAATACGGAAATACAAACTATGTAGCAGAATGTAGCAGGAAATGGTGTGGAGGGGAAATAAATCATGAGAAAAGAAAACTAAGAAAAGTAGGAATGTGGAAAACTGAGTAGTGAAAAGTGCAAATAATAGAGATGTGGAGTGAGAGGAAATGTGTCATACAGGAGGGGAATTATAGTATTTTTTTGGTATAATAATGAGTAAACTTGTGGGAGAATAGATGACAGACAAGAAAAGACTAGTGCAAGAATTGCAATAATAGATTAAAAATAAGTAATATCCTAAATGACTTACACGAGAGGTGTGTAAAACAGTGAGTCGGCACTGTATACTAATAATGTGAATTGCCACCTCACCGAAAGTTATATTGCTTAAAGACAAATATATACATTCATTCATTCATTCATTCTTTAATTCATTCATTCTTTTATTCATTCATTCATTCATTCATTCACTTAAGATATATTTCTTGTTTAACTCTACAATGTGCAGCCAGTTTACATAAATCATTCATTATTCTATTTTCTGTCATTCCTCTTTCACAACAGAAATTTTTACATAGTTCCTACAATTCTATATATACATATATATACAGTATATATCATGACTATCAATCTTTCTTATTTCAGATTTACTCATTCATTACCGGTTCTTCATTAATTATTACATTTATTTTATTTTTAACTAAAAAAGATAAAGACCTATTTGTTTTTGTAAATTATTATTATTATCCATTAGTTTTAATTGCTATTTCTTTATTCATTAATAAGAATTCTTTCTTTATTAATTTTTGTTGAATTTCTTTAGTACAATGACATTATAGTATAATATGAATATCATCTTCTCTTTTTCCGCATAAAGGACATGTACCTTGAGGGAAATTACCTCTTTTATTTCTTAACCTCCAAATCCCAAGTCTGAACCATGCTAATCCAAATCTTTCTTTCATCTTCATATTATCAATATGTTCACTCCTTCCCCATACTTTTTAATAATCATTATAATATATTAGTGATCGCATTAAAGATAAACATTTAAATTAGATTTAATAAGAGTTTTATAAATTCTTACACGGAATGTCTCTTCAAGTAGTCTGCCTTGCGACTTCTATATCATAAAGCTGTCTGGTATTGTTCGAAGAGCTGCTCATCGATTTTCCGTATAAAATGGCATCCTTTTTACTAAACCTCACAGTAGTTCCAAGATGATAACTGCCTCTTTCGATATATTTGTTCTATTTTCTTTCGTAGAAAAGTCCTGTCCTGATAGGCCTAATGATGGAAATTTGGACACGAATATGTGTTTTAATTTAAGTGACTTGTGAGGATTGTTCATATACAGAGTGAATCGTAAGTAATGTCATTAATTTTGAGACATTTCAAACAATAAAGTTTAATACAATTTTGCTCGTTTTTGTTTCCTTTTCGAGTTAAAAATTGTTTTATATGAAACATTTCATAGCGTGTCGTAGGAAAGCCATACATGCAAATGAAAATAGAGTAAGTTCTCCTAACATCTGTTGAGGCAGTGATTAAAATGTTTACCTATCAATCTTATAATTGTGCGAAAATTATCTCTCCATCATTTAACAAAAAATAACTATTTCTGGTTAAAAATAATAAAATTATTTTCAAAACATTGAACATTACTAACAATGATTTTTTATTTTTTAATTGGCCAAATTAAGAATATTCTATACCAACTCCATAATATAACATAATTTTCTGTAATCCATAGAGGTTCGACTCGACATCCTTGCGAGTTCAGAAACCTCACGCATCTGAAACTGTAGTCAAATGATACAGTAAGGAAAATACCATATTATTTTAACATAAAATATTACTACACGTGCTTGTAGAAGCGACAAATATTTTTAGCCAGCTAGATTTTCGAAATTTCACAGTGTGCGTCGCCCCCAAGAAAGACTCTGACACGAGTTAAACTGAATAGTGGATCACTCCGCGAGACGGAAGAGCTTTGCATACTGTAACTTTTATACAACAATGTGTGACTTTTATTTCTAACTTTAACCACGCACCCGTCAATGGTGGGTATTCCACTCAAAACAGAAACAAAGTAGTTGTTATTGCACTCCACCGAACGACAATGACAATTCACGTGTATTATTGAGGAGAACAACATTGTACTCCTAATTTCAACTCATGTTCACAAAGCACTATGTACAAAAGAATACTGTCAGTTCTCAGTTCACAGTTCGTTCGCCTTAGCTATTTCTTCTAGCTCACTCACTCAAGTTCACTGTACGTTGATGTCAAGCCTTGCAGATACAGTTCACTGCATTTCGAACCCAAGCCTTCCAGACGCGGTTCCCTGCACGTCGAACCCCGTCCTCCAGATGCGGTTCCTTGCACGTCGAACCCAAGACCTCCGGGTACGTTGCACTCGCCTGGATACTGCCACAGTTACGGACTCACTCATGTTCACTGCACCTCGAACTCAGATCCTCTGGATACGTCTCCGCCGACTGAAGACTAACTAGCTCTCTCGCAGCTGACTGACGGACTAGCAGCTGACTGCTAGCGCTTTTATTGCTAAACCGTAATATCTCGAAACTTCGATTCGCGTGGCTTACAGAATGTTCGGGAGAGAACTCCTTCCTGATGTTTTTCCCCCTGCTGTCTGCGTTCCGCGTCGGATCCGCAGTCTTCCTTCCCCTCGTCCCCGCGTCGCGCCACAGAGTCTACCGAAGCCCGAGATCCGCTTCCCGTGCCTTTCTACGCGCGCGCAACCAGATACCACCAGAACGTTCCAGACGGGTGCCACAATTTTGTCTATAGCGCCAGGCGTTCTGTAGCAATATATCATTTCTATTTTTCGTAACCGGTTGTGCACGACTCTAGTTTGGGTAACTTGTGCGCTGAACGCCTCAATTTTTCTAATAGAACAGTTTATTTGTTGCCTACGATATTTTCATCGTCCGTACTATATTTATTTGTGTAGTGTTTATGTTAAACGTCAAGACTTTTAGCAATAAAATATGTTGTAATAGAAACGTTTTACATGAGTGTCAAACGTTTGGCACGGAAAAAGTTATTCCCACTTTGGGTCGAGACAGTGAACTTCTGAAGTACCCAAGTCTGTAGCACTTCACTTATTTCGACTCCACTAGAAAACTAGTGCAGAGATGCTGAGAGTCTGGTGGCATGCTACCGTTGCATCATTCGTGCTACAGCTTCGTAAATGCATCCTTGAAAACACTGCCTAACGTGGAAAAGTAGGAGATCCTCGAGAAAACCCTCCAAATGGACCTTGTCCGCCGCAGTTATCATTATAGATTTTTAAATGAAAAATATTGTGTGTGACCAGCACTCGAACTCGCATCGTCTGTGTGACAGGTCGAAGGTCTAGTTCACTCAGTCACCTCAGGGATAACATATCTGTATGGTTTAATTTTAATTCTGTTTATTAATAATGGTTGCAATGCAATGCTGCATTATCAATATCTGTTCAGACTGAACACAGACCGAGCAATTCCTACTGGGCATCATATGTTTTGTATCATGTTCGTCTCTAGATAATAGACATAATGTGTAGTATACAAGTCAACATAATTGTGTTTACCTTATTTTCGTATATAGGAGTATCCAAATGTCATAACTAACCAAATGACTTCCTCAGTGCTCGTGTATGTACACGTAAAACCGTATTACGCTGTGCTCATATATTATCGCTGTCACACAGCCTTTCAATTTTACATATGAAGCGTGAAACAGTATGTTTGAAAACTGTAAATTGGTCTGTGCTACGGCTCATTTTCATCTCCATTTCTTCCCTTTGTGACAAGGTGCTCCGTAAAACCAAAAAATTCTTTGACACTGTTTACGATGTCAAAAAATTTACGAGAAAGATAGATTTCAATAACAGTGATTCTATTGATGTTACATAAAATAGTAACACTTCAAGCAAATTCAGAAATATAAATGCTGGATAGGATGCCATTTCTACTACAAATAAAAATTCTGTTACTATTTCGCAAGACCTAATTCCATAGGCCTAAGTATTGAACTGGCCGAGAATAGTGAAAACCAGTGTCTCATTTCTACCAGTCGATATGAATTTGCAGTTAGTGGCTGTAAAGACACCTAAAATCAAATAAAGACCCACAGAATCTCTCGAGATTCCGTTACGGAAAAGTCGTTAGCCGAAGGAGTTAGAGGTGGTCCTGAAAACTTCGTGAAGGATTCTTAAATCGACATTATTTAATATTTTATATTGACGTACCTCCTCATCTCAGTATTCATCGCAAAGAATTCATGAACAGGGTTAGTATAAATTAACTGACACAGTTAAAATTAATATAACTCCCAAACCAACTGAGCAATTCCGATTAAGTAAGCGTCTATGCAATGTGTTAATAATGGGATTCAATTATGTGCTTGTGAATTATCTGTCATCCATATTTGACAATTGTACTGACTCCACTATTGAGAGTACAGTGGGTTTCATCTGTCCACAATATTCCAGGTAACAATTTCGGTTCAGCTTCCATCTGGATTCCATCTGTCCACAGTATCCGAGATAACCATTTCGATTCAGTTTCCTTCTGGATTTCACCTGTCCACATTATTCGAGATAACCATTTCGGTTCAGTTTCTGTCTGGGTTTCATTTGTCCAGAGTAATCGAGATAAGAATTTTTGGTTCAGTTTCCATCTGGGTTTCATCTGTCCACAGTATTCGATATAACCATTTCAGTTCAGTTTCCATCTGGATTTCATCTGTCCTCAGTATTCGAGATAACCATTTCGATTTAGTTTCCATCTGGATTTCATCTGTACACAGTATTCGAGATAACCATTTCGATTTAGTTTCCATCTGGATTTTATCTGTCCACAGTATTCGAGATAACCATTTCGATCAGTTTTCATCTGGATGTTATCTGTCCACAGTAATCGAGATAACCATTTCGGTTCAGTTTCAGTCTAGGTTTCATCTGTCCAGATAAATTGAGATAACAATTTTGATTCAGTTTCCATCTGGGTTTCATCTGTCCACAGTGTTCGAGATAACAATTTCCGTTCAGTTTCCATGTGGGTTTCATCTGTCCAAAGCGTTCGCGATAACAATTTCCGTTCAGTTTCCATCTGGGTTTCATCTGTCCACAGTGTTCGAGAAAACAATTTCCGTTCAGTTTCCATTTGGATTTCATCTGTCCACAGTATTCAAGATAATCATTTCGGTTCAGTTTCCATCTGAGCTAATATGCGTAATGCACATTGTATTTCTGGTTATAATTGAATTCCTTCAATTGGAACATAATTTTCAGTTGATATAAAGGTACAGTTTCAGAGATCTCCGCAAAATATTCTAAATAATACTTTATGCCACTTGGAAGCGTTAGCACTGCTGACTGAAAACGGGTTCTCTCTAGCTAGGCTTTGGATTTTATGAAGAACCTTCGAATTTTAATATCACCAATTCTTAGTCTTCGCGATTTCATTTTACCATGAACTGAGTATCTCTTCAAACTTCTTTATTAACATACGATGAGAAAGCATGCTACAATGGCCGTCTCTCAGATGCATTTTTGTCGGAAATCTTCTTAATCCTGTAGTGAATTTGCGACCATGTTAATAATAACACTGCATCAAGCCAATTCTTACTTGAAGATTTGGAAACATTCTCTCAGACTTAGAAAATGAGAATGGATGTCCTGCTTCTTCATACATTCATAATCGCTAGTTCAACTTAATTGCTCAATTTGTTCGGAATTATATAATTTTCAACCTTTTTAGTTACTTTGTAATAACTCTACATTTAGACCAGGGCTGGGCTCCAAGAGCGAATTATACTCTCCCATGGAGAGCCATATGACTTCTCTTCAAGCCCTTTCTTCCCCACCGAACACCGCGCAGCGTTGATGTCGTGACGGATGAATATTAAGTGTCCCCGTTTAGACTCTGGATTCGCTCCCGTTGCCCAGTCCTGATTTAGATAACATGTTATTGGCATGAACATAAACATTATCACTTACTTATCGTCGTTGATTTTATGAAATCTTCTATGTGACAGTACAGATCATAATGTTTCATGAGAAAGAATAATTAATTAAACATCTATAGGCCTACACAATCCTCGATGATGTCATCATATTCACCAACGTTTTATACCGAATTATCTAATATTCTTCTGTAGTCCTATTCATATTTAATTACTTTTTTCCTTCCTCAAAAAATTATGCTCTGCTTTGTACAGTCACATAGGAGCATTAATAAAGTCAAAGTTGTGTTAACCAAAACTTGATACGATGTCTTACTAATCTTCTACCTAATACTTCACCCCAGCCCATTTTTAATTGTTGTAGATTATAGATGAAATGAGGGGGAAGCGAAACGTATCGATGGGAAGAGAGGGAAACGGGAGTATCCCGACTAAACATTTGCACACTAGCGCTGAGCCACAGATGCGGCTAATTACAGAGGTTATTCAGCGTCGAATTCTACGTGGACTAGATATGGTCCATAAATTCTAGCGTCCTTTCACTTTCTATGACACGGAACTTAGGCCGATTGCTTTACTTTCCTTCCGTACGAGTACGTCTTAAGTTTTTTTATTGCTCTTTAAATTCGATCAACTTCTTCTGGGTTTTAACCTGCTAACTTGGAATCTACGGCGACCATAGTAGTAGAGCACCAAATTCTATTTATTTAAAGGATTGACACATTTGTTTTAAGTGCTTTTCTTTCTTGTTAATAGTTATTATATGTTATGTTCTGTTTCCAAGCAATTTCCGGACTCTATTATTGTCTTTTTCTTTTTTTGCAGACGCAGGTATGTATTATCACCATTTTTTCTGAACATTTCTATTCTCGATTCATTACACATTGCATAATACAGGTGAGTAAAAACTTTGCCATATTTTTCTCTGAGAATTCCTTCACCGAGAAAAACCCAACTAAGTAATCACCCCAAAAGGGAATCGAACCCACGCTCGAGTTCAGCCCCGGATCAGCAAGTAGACGCATTACAGCCTGAGCTAATCCGGCGGCTGTCCTGATATTGATATTATTCATTCATTCATTCATTCATTCATTCATTCATTCATTCATAATGTTCTTCCGAAGGGCAGATCTTTCACTGCAAACCGAGCATTCTCCAGTATTTCTTATTTTCTGCCTTCCTCTTTGTCTCCTCTTATAACCCATGTATCTTAATGTCGTCTATGATTATTTGATATCTTTGTCTGCCCGAACTCTTCTCCCGTTCACCATTCCTTCCAGTGCATCCTTCAGAAGGCAGTTTCTTCACAACAAGTGACTCATCCAATTCTTTTTCCTTTTTCTGATCAGTTTATTATTATTATTACTATTATTATTATTATTCTTCTTCTTCTTATTATTATTATTATTATTATTATTATTATTTTATACATTAGGAAATTGCGAAATTGGAGATAACACGTATTTAAATGCTGGAAATGGAATAAACGTAGTGAAAAATTGGCTTGACTCTAATCTCCTGTCTTTAAATACTAATAAAACTACCTATGTTCCATTTTCTTTAACAACGAAAGGTTTACCTCCATCTATGAATAATTATAATATTTCATGTAATGATTTAACAAATAATTACTGTAATCGCCCACATCTAACACCTTCAAGTCAAATATTTAGGAATTATTATAGATCAGAATTTACGTTGGGATAAACAAATTGATTTTATGTGTACAAATATAAGAAATACAATTTATAAATTCATAATACTGCGATATTTTGTTACTAAGGAGGCATTGAGAATAATATTTCTAGCTTTAGTACAATAATTAATATAATATGGTATAATAAATTGGGGTGGAGTAGCATCATCTGTACTTAATCCATTAATTTTATTACACAGAAGATTAATAAAATTTTGCCCAACCAAAAGTATGGATTACCCAACAAATTTAATTTATACAGATTTTAAAGTATTAACTATTGAAGAAATTTATAAATATGGTTTAATAACTTACTACCACAGAAATCTAATTCGACAGGAATATCATACTCGAAGACAAAAGTCTACTTTCCCATTAATTGAGCCTAAATGTCATACAAGGGCAGCTCTTAAACATGATTCTAGTTTTATTATAATAATAAAATTACAAACCATTTTCCAAATTTGAAATATTTTGAAATTGAAACTTTTAAAAAAGAAATTTATAAAATTATTCATTATATATAATATTAACAAATATGTGTATTTTTTACCCTTTATTCCTGTAGACTATATTCATGTTTTTATTAAATATCGCTGGCTTCTGTTTGATTGTCAATTTGTATTAAATGTGTTTTCTCTCTCTTTCTCTTTCTTTCTTCTTCTTCTTGTTCTTGTGTGTTATTTATTGGTTTGAATTAAGTTACTTGTTGTATTTGGTAAACTGTCCTTGTGAATTTGATGTTGTATTATTGGCTAAGATCACACCGTACACGAGCCTGGCTCTTACGATAGTGGCTAGAAACATTTTTGTTTTATAATTTTAATTTGTACTCGCTAGCTAGCTAGTTAAATAAATAAAATAAATAAAATTAAAAATTATTATTATTATTATTATTATTATTATTATTATTATTATTATTATTATTATTATTATTATTATTATTATTGGTTTTAAGCTCTTATATTTCATTGAAACTTCGTGCTGCTGAACATGTTGTTCAAAATCTTAACGAACGCTAGTGGTTTGTCAGTAATGAAACTGCCTCATTATACTACAGTATTAGTATGAAAGAAACCCATCATTCAAGGTGATAGATGGCAGACACCGGCGTAGCTCAAACTTTCAAACAGTAGCGCGTTTCCCTGGTGATCCAGAGCTGCGCTTGGATGTGGGTTTGATCACCTCCTGAACTATAAGGCGAATACGCCTGTTAGCCACTAACACGCCGAATCCTCAGCCTCATCTCGTCAAATACCATCTCGCTATCACCAACTCCATCGACGCTAAATAACATAGCAGCTGATACAGCGTCGTTAAGTAACAAACTAAAAATGATTATAGTTGGCAAGGTACAGTCCCTAGAGAACGAAGCGGATGTCAAACTCTGAACCTACTTCATTACGAGTAGAAGCCGGACACATTATCTCTTGATCCACTGCGAAGGATCAACATTTGCTAGAAATGCGTAAACATCCTAATGTTTCGTAAAGGCGTAGCTCAGGGTGTGTATGCCAGGAGGATAAAGGACCGGGAACAGTGAATCTACTGACCCTCATATTACCTACGACCCTCGACAAGCGATCTGTGTAGAGATTCTACTGCCACACCCCCCTGAGTGCTCTACATTCGAAAACCATGGCCACTCCCTCCCTCCTCCCTGCCGCCCACTTCCACTTTCCAACCCCCTGTTTCCACCCCTTCATTTCTCCTCTGTAGCACATCACACAGGGCCTTGCTCAGTTTGTGACCGCCTCTCCAAGAATACGCACGCACCGCAGCCTGGCGCTCGGATCCCGAAACTACTGATTCTCATCATCACCACCGTCTTCCTCCTCTTCTTCTGTTTCCTCCTCCTGTTTCTGCTACTCTGCCACCAGATTACTTTCGCCCCATCTTCCTCGCAAGAAAAATGTGACGCGAGAACCCAGTTATGTTCTATAGGGTTCAGATTTCTCTGTAACGGCATCTCTCTATAAAATCGTAATTTTAATATATTAATGACGTGCTAGACTGTCATTTGTGCAAGAAACTCGTGAACTTTTTTTCGATTGTGATAAATTTTCGTCTCCTAGCAACAATCAGGAGGCAGATAAATTGCTCGATATACCTTCTAGATATCCGTTACGCCATCAAAACATTATTAAACATTATAACAGGAATTTGACAATTGGTGTCGTTAGTGTAACAGTGGAGAATTGATGCAGAACACAGCTTCTTTCTTTAACATCCTTCTTTCTTTTGCTTCAAGTGTAACGATCTGAGATAATTATTAACTTTTGATGTGATGCAATTATTCTAAATACGAAGTTAAGCGTTATATGTGTTAATTGTTGAGATTTATCGTGTCTTATATATACAGACTCTCTTTTATATTGTTGCTGATCTGTTGTGATATACGAGTACATATTCGTCGAAGGAAACAAAATATAATTCGAATGGCCTAAACAAGTTTACTTCGAAGTGTATGTCCTGTAGAAGTTGATATAGTAATTCGCCTGATTTTATGAGCATATTTATATAACATACATTTACAAACATTTCGTGTTTAGTTATTTTGGTGTGTGCAAAACAATATTAACCTCAAAATATATTTAACATTAATGGCGGATAAGATCTATGTTGTTTCTGCAGTTGAAAATTCGTAAATTTTGACTAAGATTATGTCTGTGATTTCGTAGATGCAACAGTGACATAACTATACATCCATCGCAGATTTAATAAGAAATATAATTAACTGTGACTTCGGTATATAACTAGAGAAGCGTCTGCTAACAAGATTAAGAGTTACCAACTTAATTTAGAGCGAAAGAGACAGAGGTGTGGTTTCGTTGCCATGGAAATGTCATTTGTGTAAAATTTTAACAACAAGATACACAAGAACGAAGAAAGTTACTAGTGTACCTGTGTAAACAAAGGCCTATATTTTCCCATCAAAACTGTTTAAGAGTTACAAGAGTCGTAAAAGTTTTAAATAAAGTTTTTATCATTTAAATATTGGTGTATCAACGTCCGCTGTTGAGTCATTTTAATACAGTGTTGTTTCCTATGTAACAACGGATATTTTCTTTCATAAATTGCATAATTATTGAAAATAAAAATATTTTAAGAAGTATAACCAGATCGTTAAGTAACAGTCTAGAATATATTTATATATAAATTTATTTATCTTGTTGCTGTTATATTATTTACTTCCAAACAGCCATACTCCGAAATAAGGCCTAAAGTTGTAAAGGAGAAAGACCCGAATGCCTTAATTAAGGGACCATAGTGACTGTGCAAGGCCTAATATTACGCGACACACTATATTTTAAGTGGCTACAGTCGTACAAGCTTGGGATATAGACGTCAACACAAGTGAAGAGTGGGTTAGTTGTCTACCGTCACATCATCGATTACTGATAATCACCAGTTAGAAGTTTCATCTTCAACAAATTCACAGGGTGTGCATAAACAGCGTCACCATGTTTGAAGGCCTGAAGAACAACACTATCTCAAAGCTGGCATTGTCGAGGTTCCTATCGCAAAGCCTGTAAGTAGAATGTTTAATAATTAATTATATAGGCCTATTTTCATAAGTAAATAGAGGTTATTTGCTAAAAATATTTTTAAAAAATCTGTATTAACCATATAACCGGGAGAAAAATATAAAACGACACTGTGAACGATTATCATATTGTGAACTGTATGAAAGACTCCTTCGCCACTTCTAGAATAATTACTAATTGCCGATAATACTTCCGTTAATACTTGTAGGATAATTATTTTCGATTATCAGCACGAAAGAGTAATTCGTTGCTACAAATAAAATAATTGTCCATCTGAAAGATTAATTTAATATATTTGTCCACTGCAGGATAAATTTATCTTTTGAATAGGTGGAAAAATTCAAATACATGGGAGCAACAGTAACAAATATAAATGATACTCGGGAGGAAATTAAACATAGAATAAATATGGGAAATGCCTGTTATTATTCGGTTGAACTGATATTTCATCGTTGCGGCTTCAGTCAAACGGTAAAATCACTTGACAAGAGTCCCTGTATAATATTTAAGAGAAGAGTTGAGACAATGAAAACTGACATGGCCTATCCAGTCTGCTGTCAAAAAATCTGAAAGTTGGAATTTATAAACGAGTTACATTACCGATTGTTCTTTATGGTTGTGAAACTTGGACTCTCACTTTGAGAGAGGAACATAGGTTAAGGTTGTTTGAGAATAAGGTGCTTAGGAAAATATTTGGGACTAAGAGGGATGAAGTTACAGGAGAATGGAGAAAGTTACACAACGCAGAACTGCACGCATTGTATTCTTCACCTGACATAATTAGGAATATTAAATCCAGACGTTTGAGATGGGCAGGGCATGTAGCACGTATGGGCGAATCCAGAAATGCATATAGAGTGTTGGTTGGGAGGCCGGAGGGAAAAAGATCTTTGGGGAGGCCGAGACGTAGATGGGAGGATAATATTAAAATGGATATGAGGGAGGTGGGTTATGATGATAGAGAGTGGATTAATCTTACTCAGGATAGGGACCAATGGCGGGCTTATGTGAGGGCGGCAATGAACCTCCGGGTTCCTTAAAAGCCAGTAAGTAAGTACTGCAGGATAAATTGTCCACAAGAAAATGTTTCTATTATCCTAGTATCATCATTATTGAATTCGAGAGAAAGATATCGTGGATTATTAAGAAGAGATGATGCTTGAATTTTTCCTATGGCCGATGAATATAGAAATTCAGAATGTGTCGAAGGTTGGCGTGTCTTCTGAAGAGGACGAGGAAGATGTCCTATCCATGCGCGTCGTTACGAACTGTAAAATTCGCTTTGCTGACCTCAGTAGTCAGTCTAGTGTATTTCTCCGTTTCACTAGCGCTAGTAGTTAGTCAACTGTATTTTTTAAACTGATCGTTTTACGTCGTTTTATCAACTACTACGGTTATCTACCGTCCGAATGAGATGGTGATAATGCCAGCGAAATGAGTCCAGGGTCCAGCGCCGAAAATTACCCAGTATTTGCTCTTAACGGGTTGAGGAAAAACCCCGGAAAAAACCCTCAACCAAGTAACTTGTCCCAACCAGGATTTGAACTCGGGCCCGCTTGTTCCACGGTCAGGCATGCTAACCGTTACTCCACAGTAGTGGACAGGTCAAGTGTAGAGTTCTGTGCAATAATAAAGAGAAGAGTTGATATAATTGTACTGCTTCTGATTGACTGCAACCAGTTATCGTAACCTCAATTCATTTGTTAATAAATAAATCTAATCACACATAAATAAATAAAACCGGGTCGGTGAAATAATAAATCCCTTCTCTGTAACACAATTATGTCTATTTTCAAAATTGTATACTATCAAGTACAGTTTTTAATATGATCGCATCAACGGTTGATATATGTAATTATTTAAATGAATAGAAATAATAATACAAATCGCCTATGAGAAGTAAAAGCATATTTATCCATGTGTGTGTCGCTGGATTGTGCTGATTACCTGGTTGGGATTTTCTCCGAAGTTTTCCCCAAACGTAAGACAAATGTCGGATAATCTATGGCGAATGCTCGACCTCATCTCGTCAACACCATCTCGCTATCAACACTCCCATCGACGCTAAAATGGCCTAATATTTAATACAGCGTCGCTAAATAACGAAGTAAAAACGGGCCGTGTCTGTTTTCATTGTCTCAGTTCTCCTCTTAGATATTATACAGAGAATCTAGTTGAGTGACTTAACAGGTTGACTGTAGCAGCAACGATTAAATATCAGTTCAGTAAGGTTTTTTGACTCGATCATAGCCTATAATAATTATCTTGTTATCTGTGGATTAGCAAACTTCCTAAGGCACAGCAACATACAGCTCAGCAGCACGATCAGATTGTACGAAGTCTTTACTTCTAAACTGTCATATTTCAAGTTAGAACATTTTAGCACCAACGATTTATCAACAGTAATCTCACTAGAGCTTTGATTTATCTAGAGAAAATCAAAACTCGAGTGGGATTTAATTGACTATTACACGATTAGAAGAAAGTAGGCTATATAAAAATTAGAAGTAACAAAGTACTCCAATAAAATAAAATATTAATTGGCTTACGAAAATACAACTGTCTTCGAATGTATTATTGTACCATCTCAACATTACGCTAGACGGCAGTAGTGTTTTATGATTATGTTTTCTTGTTACCGGTATCAGTTGTGCCAACTATGGAATCATCATTGAACTCTGTGTACTGTTACTAGTCAAGAAGGCTTTGTTGATGTAGTTTCATTTTTATTAAAACATTTGCAGTTCACTTCAATCATCCGGATCCCAGTAATCAACGTCATTTGACAGATAATTTTCAATAAATCTTAGTATTAAACAATCTCTGATACGTGACCATCCATAATATGATATAGCAGAAGCTATAACAAACATAACCTAAATAATATAAACAAGTGTTAGAAAAGTTTTAATTAGGGATGATGAAATAAACAAGAAACGTTTTAATTAACGATGGTGAAATAAAAATAAACTGAATAATTTTAAAAGAAACAATTATTGAAAGTACAATTTTCAAATTTGAATGTTTTAGTGGTTGGTTCAGTTGATGTTATATTGGACGTGTGCGTAAAAGAAGTGAACTCGTTGGTGTACATGGTGTATCCCTCAACTTATTCAGGATTTTCGAATGGTGCTCTTCATATATGACCAGTGATCTTTATTAATTCTTGTTCTTGAATGCCAATGCGAGTCATATTTGAAAGTGGTGTGCATCGACTGCGGTGGTTTGTAATTTTCTGTTTTTTGACGGCCAGACCAGTGCAGTTTGAAATGTTCGCAAACAAAGAAACAAATGCTAGGGTAGTGATAAAAATAAACAAATGCTAGGGACGCGATAAAATTAAACAAATGCTAGGGACGCGATAAAATTGTGCGATAAGCAGCCATGATTGGTTGAAAGACGTCCTTTCGTACCGCTTTATTGGTCGAAAGTAGTGTGACGTAGTAAAAGTGTAATAGTCAATCTAAACAACATTCTACACTGTAGTACATAATATATGTACATTCTAAAATAATGAATAGGACATAATACAGTTTTGTACAAATATAGGTATCAGTTCTGCATAAGAAGCCATAGGTAACTCAAAATCAATTTTTTCTTGAATTAAGACACTTTAGAATCCAGGATGCGAATTACTCAAGTTAATTTAGCAATTTGTAAAAGCTGCAACGACTAGGATAACTATCAAGCACTAATTTTTGTTTACTTGAAAATGAGAGTAGACTGACCTTGAAATTCAGTGCAAAATTTCAAATTTCAAGCTTCATTTCTTCGACTTATGAGAGATTATAAATAATAATACTGATGCAAAAACAACAAATACTACTAATACTACTACTACTACTACTACTACTACTACTACTACTATTGCTATTTCTTCTACTAATATTTTTATTACTACTTCTACTACTGATACTACTACTATTACTATTTCTTCTATTACTACGTCTATTTCTGATACTACTACTTCTATTACTATTTCTTCTACTACTGCTACTCTTACTACCACTTATTTTACTACTTCCACTACTACTACTACTACTACTATTACTATCTCTTCTACTACTACTCCTCCTCCTCCTACTACTACTACTACTACTACTACTACTACTACTACTACTTCTTTATTACTACTTTCACTACTGATACTACTACGTCTATTACCATTTCTTCTCTTACTACTTCTATTATTACTTCTACTACTGACACTAATACTTCTATTACTATTTTTCTACTACTATTCTATTACTGTTACAACTTGTATCACTTCTAATACTACTTCCTCTACTGCTACTCCTATTACTACTGATACTAGTACTTCTATTACTATTTCTTTCACTACTACTTCTATCACTACTTCCACTACTGCTACTACTACTACTACTACTACTACTACTACTACTACTACTACTACTACTATGTACTTTTTACTACTACAACTTATTAGTTATTGTTATTACTGTTAGACCCTACTGTCTACTATTATATTACTAGCATTACTGTTATTACGTCCACTCTCCTACTACTAATACCACTCCTGCTCCTACTACTAGTATTACTACTATTACTTCTACTGCTACTTCTGATAATATTTTTAGTAATAGTACTACTGTATTTGTCAATATGGTAGATTAATCCGTTACTGCTCCTGTTGTGGTTGTCTATGTGGAAGTTTGCTCCTGTGGTAGGCCTACTAGCATACCGGTATTTACCCATGCGACAGATTTATCCGCTACCAATGCAAATATAAAAATTATCAATATTAATGTCCTCTGATTGAGGCTCTGGCTGATATGTATACCTATTATCAGGCAGTACATCTCACTTGACGATATGTGTCAGAGGAAGAACAATTGTTTGTATGCTTCTGGAGTCTGATTAGTGGAATATGTAGCTAATTGGCGATGTATGCAATCAAGGAGGATAGGAACTGGCCACCTATCCCATTATCTCCGGGCTTAGTTGTCTCATAAGTGGTGCCTTTTGGTATAATAATGAGGTTCAGACCTATCTTCGGACACTTGACTAAATAACAACAATCAATATTAAGGGAGAGTCGGGTAGTATCGGACATCGGGTAATATCGGACAGTGAGTTTCTTTCGTCTATCACACGATGATAGTACCTGATTGACATGGATACGTTTCTGTGATGTCCCATAGAGAAACGTAACCATGTCATTCAGGTACTTCCATATGGTTGTAGATGAAAGAAACGAACTGTCCGATACTACCCGACTCTCCCCTAACTGTTACCTATTCAATTACTGTTGCTAGTGTAATTATTCTGAAGCCAGATTTCTACTCTGTTGCTTTTGGTATAATTGTCATTATCGACGTTTTCTGGATCCCTGTGTTATGACTATTATCGGGAAGAAGTATGTTTCTATTGTATTATTATATTAAACATTTCTACGTAATTACTGTTAATATACATTGCCAATATAACGATTCTAACTGCTAATATAATTGCAGAAAAGAGAGATTGTTTTGTGTCTGATTTATCACACAATTACAATCTTAATTGTGTACACTTATTGTGTACATATACTTTCTGTCACATTAATCACTGATATGCGGTTGCGGTAATTGTATTATACGAATGACAACACACTTCTGGCATACATAATTTGCGTTTGGAATGTAAATTAGTCATTTCAGCTGAATACACATGAAGAGATATGGAAATATAATTTATTCAGTTTTATAATTCCTTGGAAATTAACTTGTAAATCTGTAACTTACATATACAAATATAGGCCTATTTACATATATTACTCAAAATTCATTAAAGATTTGAGTGTCCTCTTTGTTAAAAAGCAACTTTATGAAAAAATGATGATACAATATTGTTCATAAGAGTGTGTTTATTCCGATATAAACCAATTTCTGAGAATACGCCATGATGTTGTGTAATTCATCTTCTGTCGCCTCTCAATTTCCTTCACTCTCCACGTTTCATAATTCTGAATTTTGTCTAATTTCCTGGACTTCTCATAAAACTAGGCCTACAACAGTATTTACATGGTTTTCAATGGTCATATATCTGCCACGAAACATGTCTCTTACATTGTTCGACACAAAATGCCTATATTCGAGGTACAAGAAAAAACATTGTAACGTGTTTACGTGAAAGGTTTACTCTGACGTCACTTTTGTACATCATGGGAACCGACGTGTAAGAACATCATTTCTCATGGCTGTCCGTCTCGCTCTATTTTCTATTTAATGTCGAACCATCCACACTGTAGGCACAGATATTTTTGGTTAGTGCTATATATGTTATGTATATATAAAAATATCAAATAAAATACACTATAGTGCTAAAGAAGACGGCTACATGTTACATTTTATTATACGTTTTGAGTATACACTTTTCATGCAGTCTCTGGGATTTTCCTAAATGTCTTGTTAATGTTTCTACAAGTTTCCATAATGGCGACAAATTGCAGGATTCTTACCTGAATATATTTAGAGTTACAATTATTTTTAGTGTGCTGAAGCAATCTCTGTTACATTCATAGCAGCACTGACTAACGCCAACTTAGCATTTGTAAAAGCAAAATCATTCTTTCTAGTATGAATTTGTAAAAGAAGGTACACATTATTTCATTCGTATATAGTTTGAACTGTTATTTGTTTTCTTTTGTCAGAGCAACAAGGGTGTAATAATTGAAACAAAAGTTTGTATGAAAATACACCACTTTAGTTTGTAAATAAAACTGTATTATTATATTTCCAAAATCTGTTTTTAACAAAGTTATGGGACTTCAATCCTTTGAGAGTTTTGAATAACGTCATACGATGTGCATAAAAATAAATACATAATATGTATGTTGTGTTTTGATCATAAATATTTTTATATGTGTAAATGAAATGGTAGTGACAACCATAAAATTTCTAAGTTCTTTATTGAAATTGATGTTCTTGTATTTTCCTTTCTTATATTTTCAAACCGATTACGAAGTTAATGGAATATAAAAAAAAATTATAATTAATTTGATTAAATATTCGAAAAGCAACTTATTGCAACATATCCAGTTATTACTGTTTTGTGCTCTTGAATTGCAAGTACTGTACGTTTTAAGGTGTTCAGGATACTTATGGGCTAAGTTATAACAAATATTTAAAATTCGTTTTAGTATTTAAAAACAAATTATTGCAGACATGCAAGTATATGATCAAATAACTGTTTCAATATTTTAAAAACAAATTTTAAATGTTAATAAATTATATATGTATTTTATTATATTCAGTTATCTTAAAACCAATTTAGAAGTTTTCGTAGCGTTGAGCAACCAAAGCTTTAAAACATAATTACAACTTAAAGGTAATGAGATCAGGATGTTTGCATGCTGACTAAAGGGATGATGTTATAAATGAACAAAGGCTAAATGATATCAGAATGAGCAGGTGAACTCCAAAAAATGTGGAATTTTTATTCAGAATTGTATTCGGAATGACTGATCTTTTGTATTAACTTCCTCGATTAAAAACTGTTTAAAATGTATACAACTTCTCGGAGTTACTAACAGATCTATTCGAGGAGAAGTTTTGTCTAAGACCTGATCCGTTTATCTTAATTAGCCCACAACATAAGTACAACATAGTAAGAAACCGGGTACATTTTGAGTAATAATACATTGAGAATGGACCTATACCATACAAACTTCGGAAACGCCAAAAAAAATATTTGCTTTAACACATAAATGTCCAATTGTAACTCGTACGAGGTAACCCCTGTCGTAAGCCACCCGCAGCGCATATTCTTTAAGGTCGCTTTTTCCTATTTTATATGGAAAGTTATTGACCTTAGCAGAGCATGCTTGACGGGCAGTATCTCCTGTTTATATAGGCGTTTGGACACCCATGGTTTAACACATGGCGTCAAATTAAAATCGTACTAACAGTAAAATAATTCGTGGTTTTAGAATGTAAAAACGGTATTACAGTGCCTGTATTACGAACTGTTAAGCGTAGAAGAATTTAGAACGGTTTCTCGCGACTTTTCTACGAACCGTACTGTGCAGATAGCATCGACTAAAGGCGGATGGAGAAGCCTGCTGAATTCCTTTAATTTGCTGGAGTGTAATAACACACATAAACCCCCTGGGATGCTTTGTAGTGATTTGTGGTAACCGAGTGCACACGTTGGGAACTCGGAGATGTTGACAGTCGAGACAAGAACTACGTAGTATGTATACGCCAGGGAAACATTACAGGAAGACAAAGAAATTGAGTTCTTGATTTTGCACATCATTAATGATGATTATTTTCACGAATCAGCAAGTTACAGAATGCAATTTACAAGTATATGAGGAGTAGTACATTCACAATGTAATGAAAGTGCTTAAATTCCCAATTAGTGACGGTGACGAATCATAAACTGGATAGTTTAGATAGTCTATAATAATAATGATTGAATAAATAAATTCAGTGACTGCGGAAATTCACGTGTGAATAACTGCAAAACTACATTAATGAGTGAGTAACTGCGGAAATTCAAGAATGAGTAATTGTGGAAATTGACGATTCTGTGTGAGACCGTGGAAATTCAAGAATCAGTAAGTGACTGCCGAAATTCACGAATGATTGTGTGACTGCTGATATTACGACTCAGTGAGTGACTGCGGAAATTCAAGACTGAGTGACTGCTAAAATTCATGAATAAATAGGTGACTTTGAAATTGACGAATGATTGAGCGACTGCTGACATTCAGGAATGAGTGAGTGACTACTGAAATTCACGAATGAGTTACTGACTGCAGAAATTCACGAATGAGTGAGTGACTGCTGAAATTCACGAACAAGTGAGTGACTATTGAAATCCACGAATACGTGAGCGATTGCTGAAATTCACGAATGTGTGACTGACAGCTGAAATTCACGAATGAGTTACCGACTGCTGAAATTCACGAACAAGTGAGTGACTATTGACATTCATTACGAGTGAGCGACTGCTGAAATTTACGAATGAGTGAGTGACTGTTGAAATTCACGAACAAGTGAGTGACTATTGAAATATACGAATGAGTGAGCGACTGCTGAAATTCACGAATGAGTGACTGACTGCTGAAATTCACGAACAAGTGAGTTACTATTGAAATTCACGAGTGAGTGACTGCAGCTGAAATTCACGAATGAGTGACTGGCAGCTGAAATTCACGAATGAGTGAATGACTGCTGAAATTCACCAACAAGTGAGTGAGTATTGAAATTCACGAATGAATGTGCGACTGCTAAAATTCACGAATGACAGCTGAAATTCAAGAACAAGTGAGTGACAATAATTGCAATTCACGAATGAGTGAGCGACTGCTGAAATTCACGAATAAGTGAGCAACTGCTGACATTCAGGAATGAGCGAGTGACTACTGAAATCCACGAATGAGTGAGCGACTGCTGAAATTCACGAATGAGTGAGTGACTGTTGAAATTCACGAACAAGTGAGTGACTATTGAAATATACGAATGAGTCAGCGACTGCTGAAATTCACGAATGAGTGACTGACTGCTGAAATTCACGAACAAGTGAGTTACTATTGAAATTCACGAGTGAGTGACTGCAGCTGAAATTCACGAATGAGTGACTGGCAGCTGAAATTCACGAATGAGTGAATGACTGCTGAAATTCACCAACAAGTGAGTGAGTATTGAAATTCACGAATGAATGTGCGGCTGCTAAAATTCACGAATGACAGCTGAAATTCAAGAACAAGTGAGTGACAATAATTGCAATTCACGAATGAGTGAGCGACTGCTGAAATTCACGAATAAGTGAGCAACTGCTGACATTCAGGAATGAGCGAGTGACTACTGAAATCCACGAATGAGTGAGCGACTGCTGAAATTCACGAATGAGTGAGTGACTGTTGAAATTCACGAACAAGTGAGCGACTATTGAAATACACGAATGAGTGAGCGATTGCTGAAATTCACGAATGGGTGACTGACAGCTGAATTTCACGAATGAGTGACTGAGAGTTGAAATTCACGAATGAGTGACTGACAGCTGAAATTCACGAATGAGTGACTGACTGCTGAAATTCACGAACAAGTGAGTGAGTATTGTAATTCACTAATGAGTGACTGCAGCTGAAATTCACGAATGAGTGACTGGCAGCTGAAATTCACGAATGAGTGACTGACAGCTGAAATTCACGAATGAGTGATTGACTGCTGAAATTCACGAACAAGTGAGTGAGTATTGAAATTCACGAACGAGTGAGTATTGAAATTCACGAATGAATGTGCGACTGCTAAAATTCACGAACAAGTGAGTGACAATTATTTAAATTCACGAATGAGTGCGCGACTGCTGAAATTCACGAATGAGTGAGTGACTATTGAAATTCACGAATAAGTGAGCAACTGCTGACATTCAGGAATGAGCGAGTGACTACTGAAATCCACGAATGTGTGAGCGACTGCTGAAATTCACGAATGAGTGAGTGACTGCTGAAATTCACGAACGAGTGAGTGACAATTATTGAAATTCACGAATAAGTGAGCGACTGCTGAAATTCACGAATGAGTGAGTGACCATTGAAATCAAGGAATGAATGAGCGACTACTGAAATTCACGAATGAGTGACTAAACAGCTGAAATTCATGAATGAGTGACTGACAGCTGAAATTCATGAATGAGTGACTGACAGCTGAAATTCACAAATGAGTTAGTGACTACGGAAATTCACGACTGAGTGAACGACTGTTTAAATTCACGAATCAGTGAATGACTGTTGAACTTCACGAATTAGTGAGTGACTGAAGAAATTCACAAATCTAAATACGACCGCAGAATTTCACGAAAGAGTGACTGCAGAAATTCAAGAACGACTGACTGCGAAAATTAGCGAACGAACAAATGATTGTAAAAATTCACTAATCAACGAGTAATCACGGACGTTTAAGTATCTGTGAGTGACTGAGGAAATTTACGTATCTTTGAATGACTGCATAAATTTACAAATCTGTGTGTCATCTCTGAAATACACAAATCAATGAGTAACTACGGAAATTCACGGCGCTTCAGTAACGGAGTTCCGAAATTCACGAATTAGTGAGTGGCTGCGGAACACGAATCTGTGAGTGACTGGGAAAGTTCATGAATTAACGAGTTATTGCGTAAATAGACGAGTCTGTGAGTGACTGTACAAATTCAAGAATCAGTGGTAAAATGAGTAAATTTACGAATTAATATCTAGGTTTATTGATAAATAACTCACTGAAAAATGAAATTAATGCACACTAAACGAGTGGACTGGTAAATTAGTGAATTAGCATTGACATTAATTACCCCATAGCAGTTAGTTAATGAATGGGTATATTCACTAATGAATGTACGATTAAACGACAGATTGAGTAAATTCACTTGTTATTGCGTCAAAGATCGCTAAAAAAGTGGATTTGCAAAGAAAGAAGTGAAAAAATTGATAAAATATAAATATAAGGTACACGAAATATGAAGTGAGTGAGCAAATAAAATAAGTTTTGTGTTTTGTGGATCAGTTATTTTCAGAATTTATTTCATTTCTTTTATTTGGTGAAGCTTTACAAGGTGAGAAGTTGTACTGTATATCGAATATTTACAATAACTTGCTACATTTGTAGCATATTTGAACATTTTTTGTTACAATTGTAATAACTGTATCAAATTTATATCATAAGGTATCTTTTATGGAATTTTGAATATCGTTAAGGGGTTTAACAGTCAGTGTAATTTAGTACAAGGTAGCGGACTGAATTTAATTTACGAGTCTGTAATGCAGTGGGATTTAAGACTTGAATAATGTTTCAGAGAATGAAAACAATTTTATTACCATATCATATGTATTGTCATCATCAAGATAATGTGAAATTTTAACTAAGAACAAAAGCCCCATATTGAGTTCATAGGATACACAATGTAGTGTTATTCCTCTTCAAATATAATGAGACCCAGCTGTTCGTCGCGACCAATTGAATAGTGGGATTTTAGTATGTGAAATTATCCATGTCCTGTGACAGAGGGACATTAAATTTTAATGGAGCTTAGAATAGTGTTTCATAAAGTCACATTATTTTTCAAGTTATTCGAATGCGCAGAATTTGAAATCCCGGTTCAATTATAAGTAGACGTTAGTTTATATCAATTGAGTTTTCATAAAAAAAAATAACTGAGTTTCTTTTTTTTTGTTATTATTGGGATGATTAGCTTGTTAATACAAGAACGGTTTGAATTATTTTCTCTAGCGAATAGTTATTTACATAATATTTGTTCTCAAAATATACAAATTCGTGGTATACTGTATTATTTTGTTAATCATATCGCAATTTCAAGTAAAAATAAGTTGCAATGCCTTAGTTTTACAATAAGTTTTAGTAGTGCAGGTAGCAATGCACAAATTATTTTAAATAATGTAAGTAAAATACAGAATTGAGTTTAGTGATTTTAGTCATACTATTTATTGTTTCCTAGGGTGCAATGCATAGACATTTCGCTAGCCCGCGCTAAGAGCGTGATAAACTAGCCCCGGCTATCGACTGATTACTTGTACAGGATTCATATCATATCAATCATATCATATCATATCATATCATATCATATCATTGACACTGGTTTATGAATACGAAAAACGTTAGTTCGCTGATCATCCACCGGAAGCCCGCGCTAAGAATGTATATGAATATGGCCCTTAGGGTGCTATTCATAGACATTTCGCAGCACGCGCTACGAGCGTACTAAGCTAGCCCCGGCTATCCACTGGTTACTTGTACAGAATTCAAATCATATCCTAACGCTAACACTGGTTTATGAATACAAAAAACGCTGATCATCCACCGGAAGCCCGCGCTAAAAATGTCTATGAATACGGCCCTAAGTGTTTAGTGAAGCGATCATTTCTGGTAATTTTCTTTTTTATGCAATTTAGCAACTTATTATGTTATTGGAACAGCTTCTGCATATTATATTGTTGTCGGTGGCCAAAAATGTTGACCAGGAGTAGTACATCATTGTTAATGGCATTTTTCCTGTCTCTCTATTCTGCTTATAAGGTGTACGCTGTAGCTTAACATGAACCTGACAGCCTTTGTAATTAGCAGTGTGTTGACCTTTAGAATTTACATACAGTGGAGGTACATTAGGAGGCTTGGTACGTTCGTAAGAAGGATGAATGTCATCACACTTAGTACGAAGATCTCTTTGTGGCAGTAATTCTGTTATATCGATACTCGTGACATTTAAAATACTGTAATAAATGCAAAACAACTTTCCACAGTGCCATTTCAAGTTTTGGATAACTGCAAATAGCGAGTTGTTATACTATTAAATGATGATACTGGTATTAAAGATATCTAGATGTCAAATGTTCTTTAGCAATGCCATTAATATGTCATATGTCAAGACCCTGGTCATGACAATACAAATTGTGCTATCAGGCCTTCGGTATCAGAGCTCCTTTATTTATCTTAAGGAAAATCGTAAGTTTGTTACTGCAGCCAATATATTGTATTTAAGGAATAGGCCTAATGTACATGCCTAGCTTATTGGTGTTATATAAAACATAATGGTGAGGTTGTCTAAACAAATACCACACGTGTTGTGAATTTATCGCGGAATGAACAGTACTCGTGGTATTACCTGTGCTAACTAGTAAATTCCTGTTGGATCGTAGTTTTCATTTTTTGTATCCAATTTTATGACAGTAGAGCAGTAGTGTCAGAGTTGTAAGCTCCAATACCGATTGTGGAGCTAGAGCGGAGCTTGAACTTGCTTATGTCTGTGGAAGCACCGGAGCACGCAACCAGTTTAGTGGAGCGCTCCGCTCCGTTTAGTCCCTGTCTGACATCGCTGCAGTAGAGGATTAGGGACTGCCAGACAATAACTACTTTCAAGAACAGGCTAAACGATTTCTTACGCACGCATTCAAATAAATTGAAGTTATAATAAATTGTAATCATGATTGAGTTTAATATTTTTATTACATTTAGATATGATTATTATTATTATTATTATTATTATTATTATTATTATTATTATTATTATTATTATTATTATTATTACTACTACTACTAAGTAATTACAGTATTTTATTGGTGTGTTGGAAAGATAAAAGGAATTGTTACTGTATTATGTTAATTATGTATGAAGTATTATATTATATATTGTATTAATTATATTTTGTTTATGGTAATGTAATACTTTTGTATCATAGTGGATGAGTGGAAGAAAAGGCCCAATGGCCTTAACTATGCAAGTTAAAATAAACCATTATTATTATTATTATTATTATTATTATTATTATTATTATTATTATTATTATAAAGAGAAAAGGTAAAAGCATTTTATAAATGAGCATTATGCAGGCTGAGGTAGTTCAGTGAGCACAGTTCTATTATTCAATTACTGTTTTGGTATCACAAGTGGAATGCAAACCTCGTATGTCGATTCTAAAATTCCGCTCTTGATTCATTTTATACGTCCTTTTGAGCTTCAAATAGGCAATAGCTTTTCTATATGCATCAGTAGCTTCGAAACAAAATTTCACCTTCTGATTGTCAATAGTGTGTGTTTTCAATGGACAAATATAACTACTTTAAATTGTTGTGAAATAATACACATTTTGGTGACTAATGAAAATTCGTTGTCCTTTCGCTGATTAACTTTTAGATCTACCAATTATTGCTTTCCTCTCGACCATGTTATAGTTAGCGATGTTGAAATATAAGATTGAAATGCAAAAAAGTGATAGTGGTAGTTGTGGTAGTAGTTGAAGTGGTTGTACTTGTAATTGTGGTTGTAGTAATAGTTGCAGTGGTTGTAGTAGTAGTTTTAGTGGTTGTACTTGTAGTAGTGGTAGCGATTTTACTTGTAGTAGTGGTTGTACTTGTGGTTATAGTGATTGTACTTATGGTTATAGTGGTTGTAATTGCTGTTATAGTGGTTGTAGTAGTTGTAGTTGTGGTTATAGTGGTTGTAGTAGTTGTAGATGTAGTGGTTGTAGTTGTGGTTATAGTGGTTGTAGTAGTTGTAGATGTAGTAGTTGTAGTTTTAGTGGTTGTAGTTGTATTTATTGAATAGTTTTTCCTCTTATCCAGTGAGTATATTCGAGTAAACTTATCCGAAAAATATTCACTGAAATGTAACAAAAATTACTCCGCAAATATGTCATTATTCAAAACTAATGTGAATATCATACAAACAGCTATTTACCTGAAATGAGCTCGGATTGTTATGTCATTTTCTTCTTACGTAGCCTAATAGTAAGTCCAGATATAACTGTGTATCTTATGTCGTCAGATTTTTTAAAACAAAGAAGTAATAACTCTTCTTCTCATAATGATGTTTGAAATGAAGACAATTTGTAGGCAATAATTTTTAAAATTGCATCTTTATAACATATTAGCAAGAATTACCATAACATAGTATTTATGATTTAGGCAGAGAGGAGACAAAAGAAGGAAATCAATCCCTTAGCATCTTTAGCAAACCGGGTAAACGTGGCATATCATAGACGGTTTTAATTTTCGAAACACGAAGTTATCCTCACAATATCGCCGTTCATCTGTGTCAGCACCCAATCTCTTTAGGCCAAGGAACTCTTACAGCCTTTTTCGGCCGGTAGCTGTGGAGCCAGTCGTAGCAGAAAGTAAGGAAAACCTTGTTTAAGTTTCGAAATATATGGATAGTAAGGAAAATCAGATAAGAAATTCTACTTGTGAACTGTCAAGGGGAAAGAAATATGGAATAGTATTTTCTAGAGAATTCGAGAAGTATAGACCTAATATTGATTTTCTCAGTTGCTGCATAAAAAGTGTGAGAAGGAAATAGGAAAAGACACAGTTTAATTTTTTTTATTGATATTAATGCAGTCACCATTTCGAATAGTGAATATCCCACTTAGTTTCGTCTAGCTTTAGTGTTTGTGTTTTATGTAAGAGGCTGCGCTGTGCACCCGCTTTTGTTTCTCAGGGATTCAGCTGATATAAATCAATATTCAATGTGAATATAACAGGCAAAGAAGTTCAGACTCCAGCAAGACCACATTAAGGAAATTGCTTTCCAAAGACGCGGAGATGCATGAAACTTGTTGATCTATCTTCTCTCAATTCGCTTTTTTTTTTGCGGTATTGTCTACATGTTACAGAAAGGAAATAGATAAGAAGGGTTAAAGGCAAATACAGTGGTTTTGCTCGGAGTATGTGGTTTCTGCAGAAGATGTCTAAAAATATTTCCAAATATGGAATCGCATGATGCTAATATCACAAGAATAACATTTTTTGCTACTTGTGTAGCCTACAGCTGAAGTAGGGTATCAGGTATCGTGAACAAGTATTTTTGTGACAGCACTTCATTATACCGATAGTAAGATTGGCGTTTAATTTTTCAATTCTAATTCAATCACGACTATCTTGGTCTTCAATTCAGACGACTCAGACTCGAAACCCGGCTAGATCGTGGTGGTATATGTATTGGACAAAACAGATGTTGCAAACGGTTTTTATCGAGGTACTCTCATTCCCCCTCAGTCATTCCACCTAATTCCTCAACCCACTTTTTTATCTATTATGAGCGATATTTAAAAATAGATGGGGATGTAGTTTTGGAGTAGTACGGGTTTTCGATTCCGATGTAGGAACGGCTTGGAGCTCCGGACCCTGGGGCTTATTAGGTACTCGTCTTTGGATGTGACCTGACTGTATCAAGGCTGCGGCAGGGTGGCCCACCTTTCAGCATCGGATTCACAAATGCCACCCAGACTAGCTGCCGCATTTGAACAATCATGGTAGGCCTATACATATGGCGCACAATTGGCTAATATAGGCCTGAAAAGCAACCGTCTCGAATTCGGCACTAGAAAAGTCAAGTAAGACATATGGGTAATGAAAATAATTGAGTAGTAAAGGAGAAACAGAAATATTAAAAATGACATCTTCACAAAATTTGGATATTTAAAATAGGATTTTACATACTTGTGAATTAAAATATTTTGCAATAGGATTTTAATTTGTATCAAATTTTACAGTTATATATCATAGACGAAAAAAGATTCTTCCGACAAAAAGTCAAGCTTAAATTGAAGGATTCAGAGCCATAGTGGTCCAAGCGCTATTTATTAAAAACGTAGAAAGCAAGGATTAAAGATAAGTGAATACCATAGTTTAATGAAGATTGACATATCATTTAGTTTTAATGTATATACTTTATATTACTTGCTATATATTTCCATTGAATTATGGAAATAACTTCATTTTAACCCTTGTTTTCTACGGTTTTAGTAAATGGTGCTTGGCCCACTATGGTTCTGAATCCTTCAATTACGCGAAGAAAAATGTTAATGTTATAATACTGATATGTTAACTACTGCTTATTATTTAATCAAAGTTATGTTAAGCTATATATATATATATATATATATATAGTTTCTAGTATTTAAATTTAATTATACTGAATGAACTGTAAGTAATGTCGTTAATTGCAGGAAGTCATTCCTTGAGATATTTCAAACGAAGAAGTTTAACATAATTTTGATCGTTTTTGCTTTTTTCTAAATAAAAATTGTTTTGTATTAAACGGTTCATAGCGTGTTTTGGGAAAGCCATTGATTTAATCCCTAATATGCACAGTCAATTTAAGAGAACGGTGTACTTATTATGATAGTAAATGATTGGAAGAAACTTAGTTTGGTCTTTTAAATGTGCAGAAATTTGATCCGAACAAATGTAACTTTTCGTTCTGGAAAGGAATTTTACAATGTTACATCTGTTCGGATAAAATTTCTGCACACTTAAAGGACAAAGGTAAAATTCTTTCAATCATTTATTATCATAATACGCCACTCTCTTAAACTGATGGTTATATTGGGAATTAAATAATTGATTTCACAAAACACGCAATGAAATATTTCATATCGAATAATTTTCATCTCTAAAAGGAAGAAAAATCGAACAAAAGTGTATTGAACGTTTCTGTTTGAAATACCTCAAACAATAACCCACTGAAATCAATTATGAACAGAAGAAAAGTTCGGGGCAGAAGAAGATATCAGACGATAGACAATAATGAGATACATGCATTGTATGTGATGACTAAGAGGAAGGCATAAAATAGTAAATATTGGAGAATCTTGGGGTTACAGAAAAGGACCTTCACTTGGGCAGAAAACTGCGAATGAATAAATGCAGTATATGCATACATAGGTATACAGATACCGACACTCTTACATATAGGATAGGTATGGAGGTGAACTATTTCTTCCTTTTTTCGAAAATCTCCTCATAAATGAGAGACTGATACAATTTTATCT
Organism: Periplaneta americana; assembly: GCF_040183065.1. NCBI lineage: Eukaryota > Metazoa > Arthropoda > Insecta > Blattodea > Blattidae > Periplaneta > Periplaneta americana. The sequence goes on from NC_091125.1 coordinate 78,306,358, forward strand.
GAAAACATTTCGTCGGGTCAATTAAAGTCATCGTAGAATAATGAATGGAGAAATACGGCATAATTACCTCGCGCCTGTTTGTGCAGAAAGGTTCTAATTATTGTAACGTTTGATCTGGCTGACGCTGAAAGTGATTGAACCATAAATCAGAGGTTAAAAGCCTCGTGTGGCATTAGTATTTACTATCACGCACAATCAGGCAGGCGAGGGGGCAGAACACATTGAGTGGTTCATAAAAACTAGCGCGCTGCCTGCCCACTGTAGTTAAGTCTTCCGTATTATTTTAATCTAGCATATGCAGGACGAGAGAAAATTTCCCATATGATCATTGGGGGAAGGTATATGTAACAAAATGGAATTATTGGCCGATCGAGCATTTAATGCTTTAAAGTCTTTCACTGATGTAACGGACTTTAATACAGAAGCATATATTTAATTTTTTTTATTGTCGTGACTATTTAAATTACTCAATTTTTGTCATAGAATGCTGTATAGAGATCATTTCAAAAACACAAAATGTAAAGGATACTAATAATAATAATAATAATAATAATAATAATAATAATAATAACAATAATAATAATAATTCCATATACAAGGGGTAATCAATAAGTTTCCGGACTGCCCTGAATATAGGCAACACACAGAACATAGGAAACGAAAAAGTTATCAGGAATCAGGGAAACGCCTGGAGTCCATATACTAATTACATCACTTGAAAGGCAGAGAAGAAGACTAGCCTTGAGGCGTATAAGGAGAGATTGTACAAATGACAAAACGCCTGGAGTCCATACTTATTGCATCACTTGAAAGGCAGAGAAGAAGACTAGCCATGAGGCGTATAAGGAGAGATTCCAGGAAAAATTGTAATATATCCTTCTTGACATATCTGCACAAAATCACATGTTGAAGCTCAATTTTTACAGACAATTTGACGTTGCTTGATAGACTGACTCAACAGACATGGAAGCAATAATCTTCAGTAACACGCGCATTCATGTTTAACAGTACAATAAATACACACACTTTGACTCTACACTATACCAAACGAACGCACCCTCTCAGGAAACAAAACAAAAGGCGCCAAGACCGACAACGACCAGTTCTGAGGATGACCCATAAATAGGTCGAAAAATGTAAACGAGGTACGTTGAAGTTTAACACAGGAAAGTCTCATCATACATATTCCGAAGAGATACAGTGTTGAAAGGTGTGTAATCAAGATGTATAAAATATTTATCGTTGAATTATTTCCATTATATCCCAGGTTTGTGACTTAATACTCGGCCGAGAATGATTGGTGTTTTAAGGGCAACAGAAATCCAAACTGTACGACATTAAGCGCTAAATTAACTCTTTAATACGAAATTTCAGCTATTTTTTGCGTCTATAAAAATTCTGTTTCTGTGGTTTCTAACGTCAATAACGAATCTTGTTTTATATTTGTTCACAAATAAAAAATAAGTCTGCATTCTGCAGTAACTTAGAACTCGAAGAAAGAATGAGGGAACAGATGACACCATTAGCTATTCAACAGTTGCATTCACCAGTGCCGTGACTAAGTAAAACAATCGATATTACAGTCGGGGTTGAGTATTGATCATCTACGTAAAAGTTTTAAGTTGTCTTTTGTCTGTACTTAATTGAAATAATAATCAATAACGATGAAAGAAATAAATGCATAAAACCTTATTAGAACAATGGAAGCGAGTGTCATGCACAGAACTCTAGTGTTGTAATCTATCTCAATGACTCTGAGTCTTTCGCTATACTCAAACGTCATTCCATTTTGTCCGTTAGTTAATTTGCGATGTCAGCTCATTTCTTCTTCGAGTCATTAATGCTACATTTTGTCTTTTGTGTTTCTTTTCTTATTCTCTTGTATCCAGTTCATAATAATTTTTAGAGTCTTACGTCAGCATTCATAGGGAAAGGGAATAATGTCATTTATTTTCTCTTTATAAAGAAAAAAAATGATGCTAAAAAGCTAACATTTTCAAGGACATACAGGCCTACCTTTATGACGTACATGATACTCTAAAAATAGTTTTGGAAATGTTATCTGTCTGTCTGTCGACAGCGATTTCTCATCACACGATTTTGTTCATTTTCAGTATTTGTCAATTTGTTATTGTTATCGACAAAATATAGCCAATTACTCATTAGTAGCCAATATACATGATCATGACATTAGAAATGGTGAACAAATTAATATTCCATACTCTAGATTACATAAAACTAGTACAAATTTTTATGTCATGGGGATGAAATTATACAGGGTGTTTCCGAGGTGGTGTTACAAACTTTCTGGGATGATGGCGAAGGGCACATGTAACAATTTGAGATAAGGAACCATGGTCCGGAAATGACTGAGTCGAAAGTTATAAGCAAAAATAGTTTTATGGAAATGGAATTAACCTTTGGAATATTTGTGGAAAAATGATATGGGCCGGATGTCTCCTACGTGGGTACTTCGCCCGATACAATCTGTGAGCTTGTCTACTGTTCCCATTGGCTCATGCGTATTCGAAAATCAGGTCTGCATATTCCGCTCTCGTGTACTCCTCCATTTCACTAGGACTGATCGACTGGACACTGCAACTTGTACACATACACTGCTGTCTACAGACTTGCATCTCAGGACCGACCATGTCCGTTACACATTACGCTATCTGCATTGCTTTAGTGTAGTTTCCTGTCCCCATCCCTCAGACAGCGCAATGACTGGAATACTGTAAGTAGACAACGTAAACAACATCAAATGAATACAGTGTGTGTGTGTGTGTAAGATGTACAGATAAATACATATAAATAAGGTGTATAGAGGAATAAAATTATTTTATTTCCACAAAACTATTTTTGCTTGTAACTTTCGACTCGGTCATATCCGGACCAGGGTTCCTTATCTCAAATTAATACATGTGCCCTTCGCCATCATCCCTGAAAGTTTGTAACACCGCCTCTGAAACACCCTGTATAATAAGCTTTCCAGTAAATATTATAAGTTAGCAACCAATAGTTTCAAAACTAGATTTTATAATTGACTTTTAATTAATCCTTTCTACTCTGTAGATGAGTTTCTTAACATAAATTCATATGTAATTACTTTTTAATAATTAATGTTTTTTTCCATTTAGTTACAAATAATACATTAAGAGTGAAGTGTTTTAATTAATTTTTAGAGTTTTCAAATGTTTTGTGTTTTCATTCTAATTAAACTTTACTGTTTTCAATTATAGACGTCTATTTTGAAATTTAGCCTATGTTTTTTCCCCTTCTGTATTTGTGACGAAGTCCATCACTGTATGTTTTATGGCTTAATAAATTGAATTGAATTGAGTGCACATAAAATATAAAACTTAGAAAAGTAATTCGCCCTTTTTAAAATAAAAAGTACAAAATGTCGATAGGAGTATGCAAACTAATTCCTTTCTGGTCTTTTCTACTACACAAAATGAACTGGCGAATGAGATGGAGTTATAATCGGTGGAAAAGAGTTTTGATAAGAGAGAATAGTTCTTACAACGTCATCACCATCTTAAACGGCATGGTTTACGCCTACCGACCTGTTCAGCATTCAAAAAGTAATTATAGTTTTCTCTAGCGCTTCTGTGGTCTGCCTACATAGTGCCTTCTTGTTGTTTATCTGTAAGCATAAAGTGAGATACGGTAGTTTTCTAATATCTGCATACTAGTATGTTCATGCCATTTGGACCTGTAATGTTTTATTTCTTTTATTGTACTTGTAGTATTCAGGACTCTACTTATTTCTTAATTTTTTATGGCCTAGTAAAGAATAGTAGCGAATGTCACAACAATCTCATTTCTGTTACGTCAGTTCTCATTTCTTCACTTAAAGTTAATGGCACAATTTCGGAACCGTATAGTAGTACTGGTACGGCCATTTCTTTATAAAATACTTTGTTGAAAAATTTGCCTTCTATAGTTTCGATTAACCGTAAAAATGTGTCTATTTTATTTTCTGCATCATTGAACTTGGTGTATGAAATTATGCAGTCGAAATAATTAAAATTAATTAGCAACTTGTTCTATAATTTTATCTATGACTAATGGTTAATGTTGCGAATTTTGTAAAATTCTTAATACGTTCTGGCTAGAAGCTTGTAGAGTAATGGAGAAGAGCGTCCTATTGTTTGAAAGATTACTATCTGTTATGCTTGAGTGAACATCAAAAGTAAGGTCTGATAATACATATCTAGTTCAACATTCCTATCGCTTTAAATTAGGACTACGTACTACTTCTTCAAACAGAAACACATTAGCAATGAATACAATATAAAACAGTTATATCCTGTACACATGTACAAATTAATTAATTCATTCATTCATTCAAGCAAGTAAAGAGATAGGTTTGGAAGTAAATCCCGAAAAGACAGAGTATATGATTATATCTCGTGACGAGAATATTGTACGAAATGGAAATATAAAAATTGTAAATTTATCTTTTGAAGAGGTGGAAAGTTCAAATATCTTGGAGCAACAGTAACAAATATAAATGATACTGGGGAGGACATTAAACACAGAATAAATATGGGAAATGCCTGTTATTATTCGGTTGAGAAGCTTTTATCATCCAGTCTGCTGTCAAAAAATCTGAAAGTTAGAATTTATCAAACCGTTATATTACCGGTTGTTCTTTATGGTTGTGAAACTTGGACTGTCACTTTGAGAGAGGAACATAGGTTAAGGGTGTTTGAGACAAGGTGCTTAGGAAAATATTTGGGACTAAAAGGGAAGAAGTTACAGGAGAATGGAGAAGTTACACAACACAGAACTGCACGTATTGTATTCTTCACCTGACATAATTAGGAACATTAAATCCAGACGTTTGAGATGGACAGGGCATGTAGCACGTATGTGCGAATCCAGAAATGTATATAGAGTGTTAGTTGGGAGGCCGGAGGGAAAAAGACCTTTAGTGAGGCCGAGACGTAGATGGGAAGATAATATTAAAATGGCTTTGAGGGAGGTGGGATATGATGATAGACAATGGATTAATCTTGCCCAGGATAGGGACCAGTGACGGGCTTATGTGAGGACGGCAATGAACCTCCGGGTTCCTTAAAAGCCAGTAAGTAAGTAAGTAAGTATTCATTCATACTTGAGGTGTATCGATTATGTCAAACGTAATATTTTTTATTCTTCATTCTTGAATAAATAACTTCATAGTTCTTTTATTAATTTGTTAGTTTTATAATACATTCCATATGGATTACGGAAAAGAAAACACAATCATTTTATATGGTTTCATTTATGTGAGTCTATCGTGAGTCCAATACTATAACCAGGTAAATGCATATTTAATATTTTGTGCTAATTTAAAAAATGTATTCGTCCATCTAGCCTGTTGTTTCCCTGTATACTAATGTCAGATAGTGAACTCTTTATGATAAATTTAGTTTAAAAGATCATAGTGAATCTCTAATCTGATTAATTGAATGATCTACTGATGTAGATAACTCAAAACCAACGAAATAACGCTACCTGGTTATAGTACTGGATCCTCGATGTCTCCTGAATAAGAACTGTTAAAGAAGATACAGTAACTAAATTGTTTCAAAATGCGTAAAATCAAATTAAATAACATGTGCTATCTACGTAACATTCAGTATTTTAATGTCTGTAATATGCAGAGAGCTAAAAAGAAAACAAGTTATATGGATAGAAGTAATGTAGCTATAAGAGAATACCTGGCATTATAAATGAGGATGTGAAGTTAAAATTGTTAACGTTCCGCCCAAGGGAATAGAATTATCGCATTGAAAGAATATAAAAAAATACTGTAGGCTATTTCACCTACAATTTTATGAGATGAGAAACCATTAAAAATCTTTCAAGTAAATAAATTATATTGCTGGCTTAATTTATTTTTATCTGAGATCTGAAGATAAAATGGATCGTATGTGAACCAATACAGTACAAAGCTGTCGGAGTCGTCTACTTAATATATTCAGTACTTTTAAAATGTGTGAACCAAAATACAACGCCACGATTCTTTCTCCCGGTTTCAGGTCGAGAAAATTAAGAATTAGGGACGATAGTTCGTCTTAATTAGCACGTATTAAATGTATTATTCATAGATAATAGTTATTAACGTTGAACGGAACATTTCTTGAGCATACCATATCGCTTGACACATTTTTTTTTATTCATTCACAATTTTCTTCCCTAAGGCAGGTCTTTCACTGCAAACCCAGCATTCTCCAATCTTTCCTATTTTCTCCCTACCTCTTGATCTCCGCAATATGATCCATGAATCTTAATGTCGTCTATCATCTGATATCTTCTTCTGCCACAAACGCTTCTCCCGCTCACCATTTCTTCCAGTGTATTTTTCAGTAGGCAGTTTCTTCTCAGCTAATGACCCAACCAATTCCTTTTTCTCTTCCTGATCAGCTTCATCATCATTCTTTCTTCATTCAATTTTTCCAACACAGCTTCATTTCTTATTCTATATGTTCACTTCACACCTTCCCCATATCCACAACCTAATAAAAATTCAAACAATATTTACCGTTGAAGTTGAATAAGTCACTATTGTATAATTTTCGTTCATGAGTTTCACATGTCGGGATGAGTACTTTAAAAGTTGTGGTGCGGACCTAATCATTCTCCTTCTACGTAAAAACGTTGAAAATCTTAACGGGTTCACAACATGAGGCTTAGATTTCTCGTCCTTCCGAGAGCATCAAAACTAAAAAATCCACTCTTCAACACTGATGATAAATAGACCATTTCTCACTAGCCTACGAGCTCGACTCCATGAATAAGAGAGGATTGCAATGTTGACCACTCTCTATGCGACACAGCTCTGAAACTGTAAAATCTTGGCTTCGCATGGTGCTGTTCGACTTTATCCACATATGTTACGTAATTACCACTAAGCTACACCATACTTTCGGTTTTCCTCTTCAAGATATTCTATATTCCTTTAATTCATACCTGCACAAACAGCGCTCAACGAACGCGCGCGCTCTTTCGGAGCGGGAGAGCCGTTTTTACAGCTCGCCGAAACGGAGAGAAGATATGTCAGAATGACATAGACTTTCTATAAGTAGAGGAGAGGGAAACGACCACTCAGCTATCTAGTGGAGTGCAGTGTGCATTCTCAGTAACTGTTTTACATTGCTTACTTACTGCTACAGTACAGTATGGAGGAATCTAAAAGACGGAAAAGTGATCATCAGGCAAATTCTTTCAATGTTGCATGGTAAAAATGCTTATTTCTTCATAGCTGCCTTATCTGCCACAACGTTTTGAAAGGTAGAAAGAGATATAACATAATGCGTCATTACGAGTCCAGACATAAAGATACTTACGATTGTTTTGTTGCTGAAGATCGCAGTGAAAAGGTTCAGGACTTGAAAGCTGCATTAGTCGGTATTTATTTTTTATGAATTTTGAAATGCACTGTCTTATCAAAGGTACTTTCTTAATTACTTCTATGCCCGAGGTTGCGGGTTCGATTCCGGGCCAGGTCGATTGCATTTAAGTGTGCTTAAATGCGACAGGCTCATGTCAGTACATTTACTGGCATGTAAAAGAACTCCTGCGGGACAAAATTCCGGCACACGGGCGACGCTGATACAACCTCAGCAGTTGCGAGCGTCGTTAAATAAAACCTAACATTTAACGATTTACAGCTCGAACTTATTGATTTTCATTGTGACCTAAAGGCTAAAGATCGTTTGAATAATACTACTGGCCTGGGTTAGTTTTACAAGACTAAACATTAGCAATAATATCCACGACTACACAGGCTGGCTGTGAAAATGATTGCTATGTTTGACTCAACATTTATATTTGTCGGCAACTGTTTTCTATAATTAACTTTAATAAGGCAGACATCGAATATCTGTAACTGATGTTTCATTACGATCAGTAGGCTACTGTTCCTTTCAGCTGCCAACAGCATAAAACTTCGTTTTGATGACCTGATAAATAAAAATATAACAAAATGATATTGTATATTTCTATTATTTCTGTAAAATATTTTTTTAAATTAATAATAGTCCAAGACAATTTTGCAAAGACTGAACGGGAATTCATTTCATGAAGACTCTTACTAGTACTTTCTTTTGTGTACATTTTGTACGAGATCACCCCTTCTTCCTGTCCACCCTATACTGAGCGCAGCCAATACCTGTATTCCGCTCATGAGCTGTGAACCGGCACGGAGAGCGCAAACCTTGTGCAGGCCTGCTTTAAATGAATACGATCCAGAGATTGAGACATGTGATCTACCGGCTTGGGCCTCACATATTTTTAAAATTGTCATCTAATACTTCACTAACTCCAATACTTTAAGTTTAAACGCAATCTATTTCGTAGTTTAAGAAGAAATGCTGTACACAGACGGAAGAGAGATCACGTGTTAGGAAATGATTTTTAGTTTCTGTGTATATAATAAAAAATAGATTAATTAAATTTTAATTACCAAACATTTTTGTGCATTTCGTTTAATGAAAAAACGGAAAAAAAAATCGAAGAAAGATTTATTTGTTGCATTCTTTACTAGCGCAGATTTTATGTAAGAATTAAGTTTCTTTTACCTTTACCCTACCTTGATTTAACCTTTGAAGTGCCAACGGAGCCATCTTTGAATTATTCAACATCGACTAGAATTTTCATATAAATATTTGTGGAAAGCAACCTCAATATTTGCACCTTTTGAATAATTCATCGAACTCTCGCTTTTTATATGAAGTCCACAGTTCTTACTAGCCAAGTTTCGTATTTACGTTCTGCACTCCTCAGTCGTAAATAAAGTTTGTGTTCTTGTGATAACATGAGTTTACACTTCAACTGAACTAAATTCGTCCTGAAACTCATTCTAAAGTATTCACATTTGTATCAGACTCCATTTCGTATAGGTCCTCCACACATATCGGTAGTTCTTTATTTAACAATGTTTGTGGTCTAGAGACGTTAGTCAGTATTGAAAGTGGAATGAGGTGGTGCAATTCCGTCATCTGTGATCTGCTAGCTACCATTCTTTCCATTCGATCCCAAGTTTCCGGGTTTGAATCCAGTCGAATGCAATTAATTTTTAAGGGCAATAACAAGCTATAATATGAGTTACTTCAGAACGAAAGTGAGCCTAGTTGTCTGTTTAGTGCATTGACATCACGTGAAATAACGATAATGCAAACAAATTTATTCCCTATATACGAGTATTTCTCGGGGCATAAAATGTAATGACTTGTAGACAAAGATCCCCGAGGTTCAATCTCTCTTATGAGCCTGCAGGAAAATATCTCGTCAATGTGCAGATAACTTTTGAAATTAGAACATGAAACGGACTAAACGAAATGAAACGCTGCCAACATTAGGAGGCCGCTATGGTGTTGTGTTGAAAACAAATGATGAAACGGTATACCAAATACAATTTAAGAAACTCTTCTTTTGAGACAATTGTTTGAGTATGATATCTAAAAATGTCAAAGATGCGTTTATATCGTATTAGTTTTTCCTGAGAAATTATTTTGAAATTGAGTTGGAATAAATGCAAATTTAAATTCTCTATTTTGAGCTTGTTTTAAATATAAATTAGGCGATCCAGAACCGAGAGTGAACGCAGAATGTAATATAGCCTAATTGGCGCAAACGCATTATTTGTCTCCTGCAAGTATTTTTCTTGTAATAATAAAATTGTGTTTATATGTTTTAATTATATACAGCTGGGAAAGTGATACCTGAGCTAAGCGTTGGTATACGCAGTAGATTATGATCATATCTCTGTAGCGGTCGGTGGAAGGAGAGCAATGTTTTCCCTCTGCGCGTGTTTGACTCAGATCTAGTCAAATATTTGTATGCGCAGTAGACTGTGATGTGCATCATCTCTGTAGCTGCCGTCGAAAGGAAATTCCTTCATCTCTGCGTGGTATTTGATTCAGGTGTAATAATCTCAGTTATAAATAGTAAGCTATAGGAGCTAAGTTATTTCTATCGTCCACAGCTGAGTTTGAAGAAAAGAACTTCTGGCGTAATGACATGTATGTTGACAGTCGATTCTTTATGAACATAATAATCATTGCCATCACTTTTTAAAGGATATGTGTCGAATGAGATGTTGCTGTTCCAATTATAATTTGTTCAGCTGTGTTATATTTATTTCATTTGATCGAAATCGAATCGTTATATTCGTTGAAAATTCATCGGATACGATACTGCCGGTTCTTATTAATTTACTTTTACTTTATTGATAACATATGTTCATGAACATGATGATTTAGGTAAACAGGATATTGTTGTTGGAAGGAGGGCTTCAACTTCTTATTATGTGCCTGATTTTATGATTTCATGTTCCTCCAGTTCCAAGTAATTACTTCAGGCACATTACATTTTCTGTCCACAAAACTTCTTAATTGCCACTCCATCATCCATTTATTAAACCCAGACCTTTACCGTAATTATTCATCTGAATTGTCTCTATTTTTCTCTAAGGCTTCAAAACCCTTTACTTTTGTATAATGAACCTTAACTTTAAGTGTATAGTATGCTGTCACTAGCCTAGGCGCGGAATATTTGCAAGGTCAACGACATTGTGTCCGAAACCAACTAGAGAGATAAACTTCTGGGTGGTAATTTCAAGTAGATTACGACAGGCAGTCTGCAAATTCGTTTTCCACTACTTCTTTGCCATTAATGGAATACAAATGAATATTTTATAAGAAATCTTGTCATTTGGAAACATAATTTACACTTACATTATGATTTGCTTCAAGATTTCTGCATGCATTTATTATGCATATAAATCCGTAGTTTTTAAATATATCACTGAAGCATATTTGTTCATAAATTGCATATTTTAATAGCTTTATTATTTCAAAGCTCTTACGTATTAAAAAACGTGTTTTATTTTGTTTTAATACTTCTTCCAAGATACATCTCAAACATTTTAGTGCTCGATGTCTGTGTGAATTCTATTCCGCTTCTGTAGGAGAATTCTTGTGAATAGGAAGGAATCTTCTCGCTATAAAGATGTTTATACACGATCAATATTCGTCAAATTCAATGCTTGAAAAGACATTTCAACACTTGCCAATACTTTAGAAATTTTGTTATGAAATTGCTTAGTCTTTTAGTGTTTTGAAACTAAATAAGAACATGTTCTAATCCTGTAATCCATCAAGGACTTGACAATATATTCTCTGAAGGAATTGACCAATGCGATTCGAAAATATTATGGCGTGAAGAAGCACAAAAAATAGCGTTCTGGCCAAGAAAAGTTGTTTGCGAATCAATTAAATTATATGAATTATAAGCCATGGGTTGTGTGAAATATCACAAGGTAGTTATCTCGAGTAAGTATCAATACGTAGAGCTATATATTTTTTGAATGAAGAAAATTCTAACCTGTAACCTGGGTTAATACGAATCATAAACATTTTTCTTTTTAAACGATATTGTATTCTTCGTTTTAGTGTACCGCACAGTTAAGTAGTACAAACATTGTTTCGTTTAACTTAGTATTTTTCCAAATAGTTGTAATATTTGGTAGGAACTCTACATATATTATAATGAATTTGAAGCACATATTCTAAAACCATGTTAAATCATTAGCAGTATAAGACAGTATTTGCAATCTTTTTCAATATCGATCAATCTTTGAAAGTGTTTCTTCATACAGTAGCTCAATTTGTTGAACACTTGCTATGACTGCAGGTGAAGACCCAGTGATAGCGGACTGGTATTTATGTTGGACAAAGCCAACGTCCCTCAGGTTTCTTCCGTTCCATTAATCCACAATCACTCTCCATTTTAATATCTATTACCATTTAATTAATAATACTCAGACAAAACGGTGCAAAGTGACGTAGTATCGTGACTGGCGTACAGATGACATTAGTCTGGGGAGACGTAGCACGCTTCCGAGAGTAGAAAGGACATTCCAGCGGGATTCCACCGGAATCTTAATACGTTTACGCTGAATCGACAGATGAGTCGCGTTATCTACCAAATAGCAACTATTCGGACTTAATACATCATATATGATCGTATATTTATGCCACTGCACTAAAATGAAACTGGTAATAGATCATGACGAAAGATTTGAGAAATCTCAATAAGTTTTTTTTCTAACATTCACCGTTTCAGAGAACATCGTTATTTTTTCATGAAACATTTGTCAACATCACGACTACTGCAATAATTCTAGCACAGCTCTGCTGTACTGTCGGATACACGCGAAAGTGCGGTGCGTTGCAAGATTTATTCAACGATTTTCGCATTTATTCAATTTAAATTCACGTCTAAACGGTTTAATTATAAAAAAGACTCAAGATACTAACTATTCAGATTATTTTTTATCGATATGGTTGTATAGCAATCCGCAATTTCACTCGGGCCGTTGCGTTACCGCAATAGAGCGCTGCAAACATTGGGCAAAGACTATTTTTTTCCTACTTAACGGTGCTTCATCGAAGGAAAAGTGTAATAAAAGTTTTGTTATATTTAACATGTGGAATCATCTCCTAAATTTTGGTGCATCGGTCCCCTTCCATTCTGCGTGTGTGTGTGTTTTTTCTGATCGAAATTGTACACATATAACATTACACTTCATCATCACCATCCTTTGAAGTAGTAGGCCTAGTCTGTTACGGTCTCCAACCATCTCCTGTGTTGTCTTCCAATACGTCTTTTTTCTCGTAGTGTATAGTAAAGCATCTGCCTAGGTAATCTGGTACGCTCCATTCTTTGTACATGCTGAATTCAGTCTTGTCTTTATTGTTGTAGATGTTGAACAGTAAGTGTTCTTTTTCATTCTTCTGCAGTCCCAGTGTTCCTCTTGTGTTCCATTTCTGAAGCTATCATCTACGTCGGTCATCTTTGAGTCTAGTAGTCAAGGTTTCACTGCCATAGTTGAAAATTGATCGTGCCAAAATTTTATACAATTTAAGTATTGTATGTATTGGGCATTTTTTACTGAGAAGACTCGGTTAATGGTTTTCTAAGACTTATTATAAGTTTGGATTTTGTTAGTTGTACGTATCACACTCTCCAAGATATATTTATAGTGTAACTTAACTATTTGAAAAAATTGATCTCCTTAAGTATGAAATTATCGATGCAAATATTATTCCCAGGCTCTTTAATCATAAAAGCAATTATTTTTGTTTTTCTTTTTGAAATTCCTAAATTACAACTTTTTGCTATGTGAGTTAGGTGAAGAATGGAGTATTATAATTTGTCTTCGATATCGCCAAAGAGGACTTGATCATCTGTATATAGAAGAGTATCTAGGATAGTATTTCCTTGGAGTGTGATTTAGTCGTGTACTGTCAATGATAGAATGAATATATATTGGATAATAGAGCTAAAAGAGAGCAACCTGTCGGATATTTATTTATTTCATCACTACTACAGAACATGTGTTCCAATTAGAGTAGAATATATGATTATAACTATAACTAACATGCAACTAGAGGTTAACTTATTATCATGAAATTATTGCTATATATAGATACATATATTGTTCTTTCTAACATAAGATACACAGTTAAATACTTAAGCATAATAAAGTACGAATCTGCTCTAATAATTCTTAACAGCACTTAAATCATTGATATCAAGTAGTGCTTTACATAACTTTTTCTTCTACAATAGATTGATTGATTGATTGATGGATGATCGTATGCTCGAAGCATTAATAAAAGTGGAGACATTTTATGAGATTCTGTTTGTGACGTCTGTAATTAAAGAGAGATCGCTTTCTCAAATTTGATTTACCAATATTGAAACCAATTAGCTGTAGAAGATCAAAGTTGTCTATTAAACCATTTATTGTTTTGAACAAATACATTTGTTGTACTGAGAGGTAGTACATTAAATTCAACAAGCATGGATTAATAAGAATCATAAGAATATGTTGTAATATAAATGTTTTTTCATGTATAGCAGTTTCAGGATTTTATTCTATACTCTCTCTAGAATGACCGAGTGCGAGTGATAGGGTTCCAAACTATAGATGCATACTCTAATTTACTTCGTATTAAATTATTATATATTTTAAGACAGTTTCAACATTCCTGAAATCTTTTGATTTTCTGTAGATGAAACCTACCAGTTTGAAGGCTCTATTTGCAATTGTTTTTATAATCACAATTTATTGGTTCCCAAGTATAAAATTCTGATTGGACGTTTGTTAATATTATACTATTTTTGTATGGACATCAAATAGAGAATTATTATTCTACAACCAGGAAGTAGGAAGTACACCAATTTCTTGAGCTGAACAAAGACTAGGTAATGTGAATATTCGTGTAATAAATCCAGTCCACATCTCAAACTTGTAACTAGAGATTTGAACTATTTGTTATGACTGTGAGGAATGAAGCCGCTGCACTAGTACCAGATGCCGCATATTCCACACGGCCAGATACTCATGCATGACGTTGAGAAAGTAGTTAACGTATGTTGGAGTTGTTCCGAAGTATGACAGTGGAGTTGTGTACGTAAACTAGAAGCGTTTCCTGACAGCTATGTTTGAGATACAACGTAACGAACGTTTGTACACAAATTGTATCAGAGTTCTGCTTCGTAATGGTCTGCTGAATTATCATTGTTTAACCACATATCGTTGTCAGAAGCTAATACTACACGGCACCTGAGCTCACTTAAACTAGGTAGTTGTTCTCATAAGATATCGCTTGTTACTAAGTCCAGAAGGCTTACGAAAACGAGACTCATAACTTATACTGCAATGACTTATCTTCAGTAACAAAATAAATGACATTTTTGTCAAAAACCACTAGTAGGTAATCTGGTACGCTCGTCCAAAATTGTATCATAATTACACCAAAATAAATGATACTTTAGTCTCTAATCTATCTCTCATCCAAAACTGATTATAAATTATTATTATTATTATTATTATTATTATTATCATTACTTTATTATTATTATCATTATTATTATTATTATTATTATTATTATTATTATTATTATTATTATTTTGTTTGTTTCACAATGTAAATATCTTCCTGACTCAATTTTAATTTTGTCTTTTCTCTAAACGTTCCATAACATTTGGATCTCCATTCTAAGCACTTTCTCCTGCATGTTGCTGAAAATTCCGTTCTTCCATATAACCATCGATAGTCTCCTTTCTTTCCTATCACGTCGAACCCATTCCATTATTTTCTTCGGCACTATATACAGGGTGTTTCCGAGGTGGTGTTACAAACTTTCAGGGATGATGTCGAAGGGCACAGGTATCAATTTGAGATAAGGTACCCTGGTCCAGAAATGACCGAGTCGAAAGTTACAAGCAAAAATAGTTCTGTGGAAATGAAATAATTTTATTCCTCTGTACACCTTATTCATGTGTATTTATCTGTACATCTTACACATACTGTATTCATTTGACGTTGTTTACGTTGTCTACTTACAGTATTCCATTCATTGCGCTGTCCGAGGGGTGGGAACAGAAAACTATACTAAAGCAATGCAGACAGCGTAATGTGTAAGGTCCTGATATACACGTCTGTAGACAGCATTGTATGTGTACAAGTTGCAGTGTCCAGTCGATCAGTCCTAGTGAAATGGAGGAGTATACGAGAGCAGAATATGCAGACCTGATTTGCGAATACGGATGAGCCAATGGGAACAGTATGGGGCCGAGTACCCACGTAGGAGACATCCGGCCCATACCATCTTTCCACGACTGTTCCAAATGTTAAGGGAAGGAGGGCACGTGGTGCCAAATTACAATTCCATTTCCACACAACTATTTTTGCTTATAACTTTCGACTAAGTCATTTTCGGACCGTGGTTCCTTATCTCAAATTGATACATGTGCCCTTCGCCATCATCCCAGAAAGTTTGTATCACCACCTCGGAAACATTATTTATAAAATAATCAGAGACAAACGAGTTGGTCTTCGTTTTGATCCAAGGAGAAACGTTTTGAGTGTCCACTTTTCCAGTAGGATTGTCACTATGAAATGCACAAAACTATGATGGTGTTTGTAATATGAGACAGTCGTGTTTTGACATTGACTACAACTTATAGTATTCATTCCATAAGTTTTTTCGTACTAAATTGACTAATCGACTAAGTTTGAGTTGTTTGAAAAAATTAAAGATAGGCTAATTTATATGTTTCTTACCTCATTACTTAAGTCTGTAGAATTTTTCGAATTAGTGCATGACTTTGAAATTGTTTGCAGTATCATTATTCGTATTCAATTTTTTTTCTCCCTAATGCCACCACGTTGTCTTTTCGACATTTCTGGTCTTTTCTTCTGGCAGTGACTTATGTGTAACCCACTTCTGAGGTTGGGCGCCTGAAAGGTAGAGTTACGTTACCCCGATGATATGATAGGATATCAATTGATCATGATTATGTACCGCCAGGAGAGGTCTTAAATCTAAACTTAACGTAAGTTCCAGATCAAAGACGAAAACAGGAATAATCCCCTCTAAGGAAAAATTCCTGTGCTCTAATAGGAGCCTCATGAACTGTAACCAGAAGCTCTGACCACTAGAATATGAGGTTGGTTTCGTACTCAAATATTCTTTGAAACAAAAGATCAATACTCTTTCATTTGACACTCTTGCTCATTAAGAAAGACATTGAAAACGACAGTCTTCTGGATCAGTTTCGTGACATCTTTCTTAATTTCCTTCCATCCGTCATTGTAATTGTGTGCATAGTGCGTGCGTTTCCCAACCAAGATGTCTAATGTTTGATTTCTGACAAGGATAATGGAAGAAATTTATCTTCTGCCCACGGGACTGGGTATCCGTCTCTAGTCTTGTGATTGTTCTATCTCAACAGTGGTTCTGCGTCATCACGATCCCATGACAAAGAAGGAGGCCTTCTTTGTGATATGTCTAGTGTATAATTAAATGAGTGTCACTCCCGTACCCTTAGTGGTAAGTCATATGAAAGAAGAGTTGAAGCAGAGTAAGAAAGGAAGGAAGAAAGAAATTTCAATGAAACGTCCATTAATTCATTAAAACAACATTCTCTCCTCCCATTTTTTTAATGATTTGAATATATGAAATATGCCTGTCGATGCAGACGTGTTGTTTGAGAACGACTGTACCTTTATGGAAAGTATGGTGTAAATGTTCCCGTGTCTGAAAATGTTAAACAAACCACTGATAGCAGTAATCTGATAGAAATTAAAGGCGCGCAGAAATATCGGTGTATAGCAGCATCATACAGTTTCGATCTTCTGTTCAAACATTGGAATTTCATTTCAGAACGGAAGCTTTGTATTAATTTCGCAAAAACCGCTAAATCCTAAATTAAACGAACGTGTTTGTGTGCTGTACTTTTTTAATTGTTCTCTTAGTTCAGTGATATTGGAAGCAATTAGTTGACTAAACAGAATGTTTCTGGCAGAGCATTCCGAAGGTTTAGTACTCGAACTTCACTTCTGTTATATTTCCCTTATCATTACGATCACAAAAATGTCAAAGAGATAATAAAATACGGTATATCGACTATCTTGCACCATGATGATGACGTTACTAGTTCTGCAAATTATTGAAGAATGATTGGTATATTTTGCACCGCAGAAGACATTGCGTACAAAATAGACCAGAGGTGGCGAATATATAATCGTGCGCCGAGCCACTGTGTAACCTGCAACGTGCATAGCACCTATGGAGGGAGCGGACACCTGAAGGGGAAGTGAAGCAACTGTCTGACTTATTAATGGATTTTCATTTTCCTTACGTCAAGCATTTAAATATAATTATATACAGTACAAGGCTACAAATTAATGTTTAGTACGTGTAACGAAGAAAGAAATTAACAATAAATGAAAAATATCACAACCTGAAATTAACTGTCTTCAGAATGTCTCTGCGACAAAGTTTCAAAATCAGGAATTATGTCACTTACTGCCAGTCGTAGTTGATCACGAAGGAATCTGTCTGTCCGTTGTGATCTAAATTTGGTTTTTACTATTTTAATTGTTGAAAATAATTTTTCACAAACGTAAGTTGTAACGAACATGCAAGCGAAAGAACGAAGCTTCGGATATATATTTTTAGCAAAGATTTGAAAGTTCAACATATGTCAAGTCCTTACATCTAGCTTTCATTTGACATCACATAGTAAATCAGTGAGTTCAAATTGAAGAGCTAACCGCTTTATTCGTACATCTGCTGAAAAAGGGTCGACGTACAGAGATGATGATGATGATGATGATGATGATAACAACAATAATAAAATGTAGTATAATGCCGTTTTATGTTATACAACCGTTTTCTTCGTAATGATTGTGAACAAATGATACATTTAATATTCTCATCATATTGACAGCAAAAAAATTTGTCCTCCCATCCTACTTGGAACTTTCTTACATGGTTTCGAGAGAGGCATACGCCACTCGCAGGTCAGAGACAAATACAAATGGAACGGAGTTTGACTCTAGTGAGTGAGAGGGTGGGGGTTGGCGGAGGTTAGCAGCAAGCGAAATGCACAGCTATCACTGCGAGCCACAATGTCTCGCGAATCACGTTCTCGCCACGGCTGAAATAGACCAACCGCTGAAATAGATGGTTTCCATTTACGCCACTTCTTTCTCATTTATTTATGCATTCATCCACTCATTTATGTATCCTTTTTAAATTGCTCCTTGACATCACTATCTGCATTTATATTTTCTTTCGAAGAACTGAATATATAAATCTGTTTACTTAACCAACCATTAAATGTTACTTCTTACTGTGCTTACTGGATTCATCTAACTCAATTTACTAGTTAAACAGTTCTCATTAATTAACTTAACTTTTCTTCGTGCATTTTACCGATATTTCAATTAATTAATTAATTCATTCATTCATTCATTCACTTATTCAGCACATTGTCACTTATTTAATGAATTCAGTTTTCTTCATTCACGAAACACTCAAATCATTTCTTCACTTCTGCTTACAAGAATGAGAAGCTCTTTATTTCACGTATCAGCATATTTTGTTCTTATTTTTCTGTAAGAATTTATTTGTATTTCAGCATTAAAAGAACATCAAATCGTAAAGCTAAGTGTTCTTCTTCGCATCACATTTACCGTTTCACTCTTTCCTTGTTTCATTTATCCCGTCTTCCTATATTCATTTATTTCTAGGGCTTTGCAATCCATTACTTCACTTTTGAGATTCAAGAAGCTCATAATTTGGTTTCTTCTGCCGTTATTTTAAATTTGCTGCAGATCTTAATAGAGTTCCTTAGGAAATTGTCATAAATAAATAACCAACTCGATCCTTCCATTACTGACGTCTTAGCTAGTGAATATAAATTATTAAAGAGAATGTTGGAGTCGCAAACTCCTTTTCCCTTCAGATATGTAATACATATTTTATCCTAGAATTCCTTCTTTGAATTTTCCTCTTCTAAATTATACCAGAGCTTTGTTTGATGTCTTCATATATTATGTAAAATAAACATTTATCTTTAAGGAAGCAACCGACTCCCTTACGCTGCTATCGTAAATTGATGTTTTCTTCAAATTTCCTTCATTACGCACTTTAGTTTCATATACCAATTACAGACACAAAATGAAATAATTTTTTATGAAAAGATTTTAATGGCAACAATTTAAAAACTATTTCGTAAATATGTAGTTAAATTCATCATCAGTATCTTCATCTTCTTCATCACAAACAGCAAAATGCTTTAAAAATTATGTAGATTTAGGCTACATAGTCTGCCGTAAATTTAGTGTATACTTCTTTCCGACATTACCTAGTCTAGGTTTTTTTCCTCCTCCTATTTATAGGTATATAGGTGCCTACAGGGCAGACCTCTGAGCGAACCAAAGTAGGTTTTTAGTGTTATCAGAATGAAATGTGTGCCGATTATGCTGCCAGTATCACCTTCCATCACACCATGTATTTATTTTCATCAAATCCATATAACATATTTCTGGTGGTGGTGTGCCAAACTATAGAGATCTACATGATTAATCATGTCTCCGTTCATGCAAGAAAGAATCTAGACAGCTCCTATGTCTCATACAGATCCATAAAAGCTGTTTAGAATCCACCACCACTGCCATCTATGAATCTTTGGACAAAACGCTAGGGATACCATATCACGGCGGACGAACGATTCCGCGTCGCGCATACAAAAGTGATACCCTGTTTCTGGAGATGAAGATAATAATAAAAAAAGGGGAATTGTGGAGAATAGGGAATATTGGTGAAATGACGAAAGAAAACGAGAAAACTTCGAGAATAAACCTCCCTACCTTTGCTTTGTTTAGCACAAATATTTATTTATATATATTTATATATTTATTTATTTATTTATTTATTTATTTATTTATTTATTTATTTAGCAAATACAAAAAGGCAGTAACACAGGAGCAACATACAATTAATAATAATAATAATAATAATAATAATAATAATAATAATAATAACAACAATAACAAGTTTAGTTACATATAATTCTAAGAATCAAACAATTATAGTAATGTGAGTCGATGTAATTGTTAAAAAATAAAGAAAATGTATATGTTAAAATAAAAATCATATAGCTATATAAAATATATAGGCCTATATTTTAGGAAAGCTCGCAGTCTAGCTGACAATCGGGTTTTGAAATGGGTAAATGTCTGACAGCCCCTTAAGGTATGAGGTAGGGAGTTCCAATGAGGAGAAATTGAAACGGTGAATGATGCAGAGCATCGGGAAGTGTTATGATGAGGTATACTCAATGTACCTGTGATCTGAAATCGAGTAATTAGGTTATGGTTGGAGCATAAATACACAAGACGAGACGATAGATAATTTGGGGTTGAGTTGTGCAGAATTTGGAATAGAAGAGAAATACAGTGTAAAGTTCTGCGATCGTTGAGCGGAGCCAAGATAATGATTCGAAAAATGGTGAAATATCGTATGGTCGGACATTGCACATATATCTTATACACATATTATTATCACGTTGCAATTTGTTCGAGAGTTCGGTGCTTAAGTCAGTGAACAACACGTCACAATAGTCAGAGTGGAGCATTACGAATATAACTTTGTCGTAGCGGGATTTGAACTTTGATCCTTTTTACTGCTTTGATACTATTATTTTATTTTAATATAATTTTTGTTTTGTTGTAGTAGTAACAAGATTAATTCTTGACTGTATTGCTATATTGATTTATAATAATATTGTTGTCTGTTTTGTTAGTTGAAATTTTAGAGAAAATTAAATTATAATCTTATTTATTCCCCTAATCATATTCAGTTGAAATTAATTGAACTTTTATTAAAATAATAATAGCAGAATTTTTGTGCACTTGTTGATCAATGGTAGTCGTAATCCAGCTTTCTCTGCAAACTGTAATATCAAGGAAACTTCCTTCTCTATAGGGTTCCAGTTTATACTAGAGAGATTAAGTCAATCTTTTTCTCAGTCTACCTTGAAGGCTATTTCATTGTTCTAAATATTCACTCTCCAAAGTTTTTTTCTTTCACATTCTTTCCATACATCTTTGCATCAAAGTGTATATCACACTGCTTTTATATCCATTTCGATTTTAATATTGTTCCTGAATTCCGATGCATATGCAAGTATATGTCGGTGACTCAGGAGAAGACAAGAGCGGACTGAGGAGGAAGGGATGTGAACAACATATGACAACACGTGCAATATTTGTACTGCAGTAAGCGGAAATATTAGGTCTCCTTCTGCTCAACTTAGCTTTAATTTCCATACGCATTGTTACTCATGTTTCCTGTACGAGTAATAACCTGGCTACTGGGATGCTTAACTGAGCGATGTTTATAATTATCAGCAGCGATAGTCAAGAAGGTTACATTCTTTCCGCTCGTCTTCTCCTGAGTAACGGACAGTATTTCAATCATAATTAGATCACCATAACAAGACAATTTTATTCCTGAGTATTTGGAATTACCTACGCGATCGTGATTCATTCCCCAGTGAAATATATGGTGCACGAAGAGACTCTGGACAAAGTTTTTTCTGAGTACTTCAGTTCCTCCTGTCAGTTCATTCCGCCATTGCTACATCATTATTCATATCTCACTGCTAGCCACCGACGTAGCTCAGGCGTTTGTCTGCTGATCTAGATTTGCGCTCGAGCGTGAGTTCGATTCCTGTTTGGGCTCATTAACTGTTTGGGGTTTTCCGAGGTTTCATTCAACCGTAAGGCGAATGTTGGGTAATTTATAGTGTATTCTCGGCCTCATTTCGCGAAATACCATCTCTTTATCACCAATTCCATCGAAGCCAAATTACCCTGTAGTTGATACAGCGTCGTTAAATATCCAAGGATGTTCGGTAGTCTGATCAGCCCGCAAAGTTTATCCTCGTTGGTCTAAGTGTCGAAAATAGGATCGAGTATTTGGAATTCATTGCTTTTCGGATAGTTTCTCCTTTAACTTTTAGTTCTGATCCCTCCTGGTTCAAACTATAGGATAATTTTGGAAGTCTTTTTATTAGTATATTCTCAAGACATGCCCTGCTATTCTTGTTTTCGTTTTTTCCAATCTCCTCTCTAAGTTGTAAGCATTTACTTGTTCTCGTATAGAAACTTTCCATTGTCTAACAGATTGAATGAAGCTACCGAATGCGGAAATCTCTTTTCATCGGAAACGTTTCTTCTTCTCAACTACTCACGGTTGAGTTTTTACAGTCGTAGTTGAGCACAGGGGCAGCTATTACTATATAAAACTTGGTTACTTAACTTATTTCTGTTTCCACGAGATAACAGTCTAGCCCATATTTTGCAACTGCAGTTCTTTATTTAATGTCTCTCTTCACTGAAGATTCTATTAGGAAACGACGAAATGGCGACGCGGTGATAATGTGTAATGTTGGAATGAGGGCCTCTCGCGAAACTGAAATATTGCGGGAAACTACTCTGTAGCGCTTCAAAGCTCCACAAGCCTCAGAGGATTAACCCCACATGGATCCGCAGCTTCCTTCGTTGAGAAACTTCAAGTAACTGAATTATGGCTGGATAATTCGTAATTTTAATAGTAAAAAATTAGATTAAGAAAACGGAAAGAAATTAAATGCTTTCTAGTTTTCATACAGAGATTTCGATTGCTTATATAAGCACTCATGTTTAATTTCATCTGATTTCTTTTATGACTAGTTAAAATAATATATGATTAGAAAATATAAAATATTATAAGAATTAGGTGCACAAAAATAAACAAGATCTATTATTAAAAACGATGGAAATAATTGAAGACGTCCCCGGAAGAAAGATGTAACATCAAATTCTTGAAACATGTAATGTATGTGGAAAAAGTAACTTTCAAGCATTTAATTACAAGATTAAATAATTGCGTCAAATGGCTGAATACACGTTCATCCTTGTTTAGTCAAATGACTACGATAGTCAATATTAGGGCTAGGATTCTTAGGTAAATAAATATTTTAGTTAAACTGTAATAGAAACTCGTAATTGTGTTTTAAGTTTCGGACAAGGTCACCTGCGAATATATTTTAAATTTTATTTCACATAAAAACACATATTTTCAAATATTCACATAAAAACACATAAAATGATCGCGGTATTAGACCGTCTTTTAAACGTGGTTATTAGGAAACGTTGCTGGATCAAATCTAAAAGCAAATATAAATCAATGTTATACAATAAACATTTCCAAACCGCGCATCAGAGGCTGATCGATGTTATGTAAATTTTGATACAATCACATTTTAGGTCTCTTTGCTTATTTGCTTAAACAACTTTTGTTTACGATTTTACAATGTTTAAACATTGGACGTAAATGTATAATTCTATGCAACACGTAATTATTTCATACTATGACATATATAACCGGTAAACATTATATTTTTAATTTTGTTTTTTAATTTCACTGCATATTATAACTTATTTTATTTCTCACTATAACATACTGTTATATACGTTCATGTCAGATTACTTTTTATACCTAATATTACCTGAAGATAGACCCCGGGTTTTGTGTAATTACTTAAGGCCCATTCACATTGAAAATTAAACATATCCGTAACATAAACACAGACGTTTGCGCCCAGGCTACCAAATGGGATCATTTACAATGATTCACATAAGCACTGACATAAACATTACCGTAAGACGTTGACATGAAAGTTTGCAAACTCTCAAACTTTCATCCTTATGTTTACGTGATTTGCAAACAGAACACAATCGTGGAGCGCTGAAGTATAGGCTACGACAGAATATGAGGAAATGGCGTAGTTGTTATGTTTCCATGGTTACCAAGTATGTTTGCTGTTATGTTTATGTTCCCATCGTGAATGATGGTATAGACTTCTTGTTTTACCGTAACGTTTATATTCTTAAGTTAATGCTTACGTTATGTTTAATTTTCATTGTGAATGAGCCTTTATTCTGTTCCTATATATTAGCTATAAGAAAAGCTAAAATGTCGGCAAATCAAACCAAAGAGATCATTATTCCGAAGTTTTAAGTTACATATTTTTTTACATATTTTGTCGCATAATAAATATTTTGGAATATATTACATATTTTGAAGGATAGGGTAAACTAGGGTCTGTTGGACAATCGGGCATGTTGGACACTCTGTACTTTAACGTGTTACCTCGCCACTTGTGGGCACTACATTAAAGTACAGAGTGTCCAACATGCCCGACTGTCCAACAGACCCTAGTTTACCTTATAGTATATTTTGAAAAATATACTTTTTCTTTACCAATTTTCCCTCGTTCCTTCGTCTCTATTGCATAAAAGTAATTTAATAATTGAACATAATAACGTGTTCTGTCAAAAAAGTAGACATCTCTTTGTCATGCTAACATTTTCTGTATCCTTTAAGAAGTAACGGTAAATTTGAAACAAATACCAGTGCAAAGGATGGATCATTGTACTGCAACCGCAGTGAAGGAAAGAGTGAAAATCACCCTTGGGTATGATCTTTTAACACAATCACCCCCAACCAATTGCTCTGAAAGAAAACAGTAATTCTTTCAGTTTTTTGGAGAAGCTTATTCTGACATCAGGTGATACAGCTAGCTAGTCTACTGCTATGGCGCCAGTCATATCCAAGTTAGCGTCAAAGTTAAAAGATTGGATTTCAATTGACGATGCCTTTACTAGTGATGGCAAAATCGTGCGGTGCAAAGTGTGTGACAAACACATTTAAAAACTAAACTTCATATCACAAATAAAAAAACGTGCTCCATCGAAAAAACAAGTGACGCTGGAACATTCTTCGTCTTCTACCAGTGAATTTAATAAAGACTTGTGCATGGCAATGGTTGCTGCAAACATACCGTGGTATAAACTTGGAGTGTCAAAGTTTCAAGCATTCCTACGCAAATACTGAAACTTCAATATTCTGGAAAATCAACACTCCGGAAAAATTATTTGAGCTCCTGCTACACTGACACACAATGGAAACGATTAGAGCTAAACTTGGCGATTCCTACGTATGGGTTGCCGTTGTCGAGACAATCAATGACCGCAGAAAATGTGGAAAAAATATTTAAATATTGATTGCACCTCTAAACAATAATTTAATGAGATTAAATAACATGTGCATATGTAATTTTTATCAGTGCACAGAAATACATTTAATAAAACTTAGATTTTTTATTTAGGCCTATTACATATTTATCTTCATATTTTGACAGTTTAGCTACAAATTTTGCTGTTTTTAGCTACATATTTCTTATTTTTATATTACATAAAATCCGGGCTCTACTGATGACGCCCGAAGGTTCGAAAGTGCTCATCAATGAGCAATAGATATTTGTAAAGTTTTATCAAATTGTAATATAATGATACAACTATTCTGTGACAGTTAATGAAGGACCTTTCAAATAAATTAATTTATACATTTAACTTGTTGGTTCAACATGTTTATTAAATAAGGACTTAAGTACAATCAGGATTAGAACTATATAAAATAATACCTAAGCTAACTTGGAAATATGGAAGTGAGACTTGTGTTTAGAGGTCATAAGATAAAAGAAAATATTTATTTATTTATTTTAAATCCACCACCGACAGAAGCAGTCTTCCAATTACAGGTGGCTTACATAGATATATACACAAAATACATAATAAGAGAAAAAAACAACGAAAGAAAGAACACAAATGAATGAAAGAAAATACATAGGCTACTCGTAATGGTAATAGATGCTAGAATATAATATTACAGTTAATATAGTGCCAAATGTCAATATAATGATGCAAAATTATTTAAAAACTAAGAGTAAAAACATTATAAAACACTTCTTCATAAAGTAAATATCTAAGGAAATACAATTCTTTTTAATATTGTATGAATTGTTTCAATTGTTAAACTAAAATCCAATTGAGAATTACAGTTTAAAGACAGAGAGTTGTAAGTATTACACATAACAAATAATGGGGAGTTCTTGAAGTAACCAGTTCTAGGAATAGGAATAATAAAAGGTTGCCTATGACGTAATTCTGTTGTTTTTACATTGAACTGAAGGAATTTAAGAAAATCACAGTTATTCAATATACCGTTAACAGTCACATAGAGTAAAATTCGGCTATTTATTAATCGTCGAGATTTTAAAGTTTTATAATTAAATTAAAAAAGTAACTGATTATATGGAATTTGCTTGTCAGAAGACGACACGTGATATTTTTTAAAATGTAAATAACGTAAAAATCTTTTCTGTATCCTTTCTATTTGCATCTGAAGCAGTACATATGCCTGTATTTTAAAGACATTTGAAGAAAGAAATATTAGTTTAAGAAATGAAAGAAAATGTAAAAAAAAAAAATATAAATATGACTCCTGACACTCATTTTGTACATATGGATGAAGTACAGTACCTACTCTCCAATAAAAAAAAATCATAAAGAAGACAATATCTGCATGACCGAAAATGAGAGGGACAGACCAGTACAATGCTTAGCTTCGCTATCAGACCTTAGTCCGACTTTTGTAGTGTCAAATAAACATTAAGAAGACTTAAGTTTAAGTATCGAAATTTATATTTAATAAATAATTTCAGTAAGTCAGCTAACGACTTTTCCCCAAATACTCGTAGAACAAGGTTTCTATTGTTAGTCGTACACAAAGCTATCTGGAACTGGTTTTCTCTCTGCTTCTAGGATTGCTTATTAGGCTTTTAATTACTGTAACTGCTCAGAAATTTAATTTTAAGATTCAGTCTTATCAACTACTAAAGAAGTTGCGGTAAATTAACTAACATTTCCTTACAAGTAGAACAATGAACCACGTGGTGAAATTTACGGATATGGGACAGAGTTTCTGCGCGTTGCTACTGTTCTGTTGTTCCCATGCCATCTTATTTTCACTGAAATGGCCGCTACAGTTGAAAATTGTATTAAATTAAAAGAATTACAACTATCAACTTATGTCGGAAATAAGTCTTCGAAACACAACGTGATTTTAAACATATTTGCAGCTTTGCGAAATCTTTCCTTAAATGTCATCAAACCAAATTTTCTTCATGGGTCTCGGATGGTGGCAGAGACCAGACACTGCAGCCATGAATCGGCTCACATCCCTGGACGCTGACATTTATCACTGATGTCTGTATGCGAATTCAGACAAGATGGACTGCTTTCTCCTTGTACAGAAGCTGGCCGCGAGATTCCTGTTGAAACAACATGCGTCAGTAAGTGAACCTGGTCACAATACGCAAGCGGAAATGAAAGTGTCAACAATTGTCAACCCAACTCTATACTGAGGAACACAAAATTTATGGCAGGAGTAACCATTCAGTCCGCTATGAAATGTGGTCCGGTTTCCATGGAAACTCATCCCAATGGGATATAGGGTTAGATGAAAATCCTACAGAGATCAAAATTCAATTTGGGCACCACATAAAGGATTGTTAATTATTTATTTAACATCCATTTACGCCAAAAGACTATACACACATAATGAGATGATGCTGAAATTTTGACTGAAATTAGAATCCATTATTTAATATTCTGACTATGGGTGGTAAAATAATAACGAAGCAAATCGTGGATAGATACCCCCGAACTACATAGACGGATTAGGAATTAAAGCGGGATAAAATTGATGCACGACTCATAGTTGTGTGTCTCGTGTGTGTGTTTTTATAACTATACACACACTATATATATATATATATATATATATATATATATATATATATATATATATATATACAGGGACATCACTTTATTTTTACCATTATTTTTAACATTAACCTGGCTATACTCTGAAACACTGTTGCCCCCTTCCATTACAGGAGTTTGATGTTACTAGTGCAATATGTAAACAAATCATTTTACTAGGTATAGGAGGAGAGAAAAGTAGTGTATCCATTTATGTTGTAGGGAAATACCGATATTACGATTTTCAGTTTGATCATCACTTTTACGGAATTTATCAAAATACAGTAGAGTAGTGACAATTTTTTTTTTTTCAAAAACTCAACTTTTCAGGCTATATTCGTTATGTAATGTCTACTTTATTTAGCATATTAATTATTGATGTTAACATACAATATAGAGATGCATTTAAATTGAGGGGGTCATAAGTAAAGGGCTGTAAGTGTACTTAAGTTACTTTTGAGAAAATGGGGTTTACATATTTAAGCTTTCGTAAAATCGGTGAAATTTGTATTTAAATTTTAATGTGTGATGCGATTAAAATATTCCTTTGCCACTAAAATTTTAGATACTTTTGCTTACACTGGTTGCACTTAACTCATCTTATTACAAATGTCACTAGCATTCCTTTGCTTCTAGCCACCTCAATTCAAAATAAGCTAATCTGAATTTTTAAACAAGTTGCTGAAAATGGTTGCCGTTCATTACAATGCAGGCTTCAATTCAGTACACATATTATTAAAAACATTTTGAAGCATATTCTCTGAAATTGAATTTATCGTTTCTTGAATATAATTTTTTGGTACGATATTATTAATATAGGTTCTTTCTTCTATAGAAAACGCAATCATATTTATGAAACACACTATACATTGCAGTGTTTACTTCACTGCTTGAAGACTTGGAATGCAACAGCGGCCGTAAGTTTGTGTGTCTGACAGGAGCAAGGACATTTGTGAAGGGGTGAGAGTGAAGTACATTCAGAAATGCAGGTACAATAAAAATGCAAGTAAAAATAAAATGATGTCCCTGTACATGCATAGTGGGTGTGTGTGTAATTACTTACTTACAAGTAGATTTAAAAAAAAAAACCAGAGGTTGATTGCCGTTCTCACATAAGCCCGTCATCAGTCCTTATCCTAAGCAAGTTTAATCCAGTTCTTACCATCATTTCCCACATCCCTCAAATCTATTTTAATATTATCCTTCCATCTTCGCTTTGGCCTCCCCAAAGGTCTTTTCCCATCAGATCTTTCGACTAATACTCTATATGAATTTCTAGATTCACCCATACGTGCTACATGCCCTGCCAATCTCAAACGTATGGGTTTTATGTTCCTCATTATGTTAGGTGAAGAATACAGAGCGTGCAGTGAGAGAGAGTCCAAGTTCAACAACCATACTCACTGACTTTTAAGAAACCCAGAGGTTCATTGCCGCCCTCATATAAGCCCGCCATTGGTCCCTATCCTGAGCAAGATTAATCCAGTCTCTATCATATCCCACCTCCCTCAAATCCATTTTAATATTATTTTCCCATCTACGTCTCGGCCTCCCAAAGGTCTTTTTCCCTCCGGCCTCCCAACTAACACTCTACATGCATTTCTGGATTCGCCCATACGTGCTACATGCCTTGCCCATCTCAAATGTCTGGATTTAATGTTCCTAATTATGTCAGGTGAAGAATACAATGCGTGCAGTTCTGTGTTGTGTAACTTTCTCCATTCTCCTGTAACTTCATTCCTCTTAGCCCCAAATATTTTCCTAAGAACCCTTATTCTCAAACACCCTTAACCTATATTCCTCTCTCAAAGTGGGAGTCCAAGTTTCACAACCATATAGAACAACCGGTAATATAACTGTTTTATAAATTGTAACTTTCAAATTTTTTGACAACAGACTGGATGATAAAGCTTCTCAACCGAATAATAACAGGCATTTCCCATATTTATTCTGTATTTAATTTCCTCCCGTGTATCATTTATATTTGTTACTGTTGCTCCCAGGTATTTGAATTTTTCCACCTCTTCAAAGGATAATTTTCCTATTTTTATATCTCCATTTCGTACAATATTCTCGTCACGAGACATAATCATATGCTTTGTCTTTTCGGGATTTACTTCCAAATCTATTTATTTACTTGCTTCAAGTAAAATTCCCGTATTTTCCATAATCGTTTGTGGATTTTCTCCGAACTTATTCACGTCATCCGCATAGACTAGCAGCTGATGTAACTCGTTCAATTCCAAACCATTCCCCAATACATATGTAATTATATCTTCGAAATTATGGATGATAGTAATTGCATTTTTTATTCTGTCGTCTTCTGCATTGTGGTGTCGAGTGTTTACTTTTTCACTTGACCTGCACTTTGAATGGGTACATATAGGGACTTCCGTGACTCAAGACCGTGGCTTCGCGCATTGTTAACGCTGAATGCCTTCAGCTACGGTTTTTAAGAAAATTGTATAGCGCACCACAAACGGTGAGTCGAATGAAAACATTGCAACTGAACGGAACTGTTTTCTAAAGGTTGGCGAAGCTGAACTGATTGAGTTGTCGCCGAGCGTACGCTAACATTATGAGTTCTGATAATCTATATTTAGATTCCGACGCGTAGTCTAGTATAAATGGGTTACTTTAAGTACATTGTGGAAAAAGATACCGGTACATAAATTTTCATCCAAAGAGGACAAACGTCTTATGAAAATCATTAGGAAACATCAATCATTATATAATAATGAAAATTAAAAGTTACAAGGACATTGAAGACAAAAATTGTCACAGTTACAATCCCATGAATTTCAGCGCACTCAAGATATTTTCGGATGTCTAGGAAACCAACAGTTATAATAAAACACATTCCACGCCAAGGTATTTCAAATTTTCCGCGGAATACTAATAATAAAACAAAAAAAAATCCGAAGATATTTACATAACTTAAAGATACTATTTCCAAAATTAAATCCTTTGAATAAAATCCAGCCAAAAATGGTATTCCACATAAAGCAAAATTAGAAATACATAAACAGGTTGAAGTTAAAGGTATTTGAAAAGATAAATTACCAAGGAACCCGTTTCAAATAGCATAACTTGTTACTTATTGAAGTTCAAAATAAATAGCATAGGTATGAAAAAGCATTGTAACTAAGCTACCTTCTGAGCAACCACCAGATCCCATTTTTTTCTTTTCTCAAATCATCGCGCATCTGTTTTTACATTCAGTATTAAAATTGAGACCAAGGCAAAGCTTGACGTTATGAGAGTAATTTCTGAACTACAGTTACAAAATATAGGCGTGACAATAACATTAATACAGTTGGCAAGTATCAACCGAAATTCTTTACTTTGTTTATTCTTCTTCTTTTGAAAATTCTTTAAGTTTTGCTAAATTAAATATTTGTATAATTATATTCTGAAACTAATTTAAAATTATATAAGTATGTGTTTCATTCAACTGTGCATGGATGTTTGACTTCGGTAAAAGTGTCTGGGCATTAAAACTAACAATTTTTATTCAAACATTTTACCGACAGACTTCTGTTTTAACCTCTGAAGAACTGAGTTGAAAATACTAATATATGCAGGTTTTTAATGTCTTTCGAAAAACGTGTAGTTTCATTTTACTGCACTGAAGCATGACAGTACTAGAAATAATCCAAACATTTCATGATTTTAAACATGCAAATTACATCATTGACTTTATCGCTCGCAAGTGAAACTATAATAAAATGAACCAATAAATGTTTATTCGCACTTCAACATGACGGAAGGTACGCCTGGGAACAGGAATCAGTACGGTGCCGTTCGAAAATGACATGAGCAAATAAAAGTCCGCTTAGCGGTGATTCAGCCTGTCAGCCTTCGTCAATGAAATCTTGCTACTTAGGCCTATGCATTACGTTACAGATCTAATTTATTGGTTTATCATATAAAAGTACCTGAACTGTAGACTGCTAAAAATATACCATTATACTTTTTGTACAGGGACATCATTTTAATTTTACTAACATTTTTAATATTAACCTGGCTGTATCTTTGGATCAAGATTGAGAACCTCAAACACCGTTTGCTACCCCTTCCACGACTGGAGTTCGATGATACTGGCGTAAAATACAAACATATCACTTTACTACGTATAGGAGGGAAGAAAAGTAGTTCATCCATTTACGTAAACTAGGAAATATCGCGCTTTTGAGTTTGATCATTTTCATTAGATTTTTGTTTAATCAAAGTACAGTACAGTATTAACAATGAGTGTTTTTACTCACGAACTGAGCTGTCCATGCGGACGTATTCATTATGCAGTGTATATTATACTGTCTACAGTACATTAACGTATACTATAGAGAATGAAGTTACATTGAAAAATAATCATAATATGGATATTTAAACACATTTTTGAAAATGGTGGCCACTCATTTCGATACAGGCTTCAGTTCTAATGTACATATTATCGCACTATAGACTATTGTACGTAATTCCAATTACCAGTTTCGTACTTCTTTTCAGTAACTCATGTTGAAATAATTCTATACCTAATCTATAAAAGAGCACCTTACGTACTGTAAATTGAATCTTCATTTCTGCCCGATCCGAAAAGATAAAATTACTCAGACATGCTATCTATTGTCCGTCCAAGTGGTTATATTGCAGGGTCGTAGAAAGGGAGGATATCACGTGACAGTTAATTACTTAACGAGGCCCTTTTATTTAAATTATTTTAAACAATTGTATGGGTATAATATTACGTAGACGTTCAATTCCTAACAGAAATTAATGTTCTCAGAAAAGAGCCTAGACAGCCCAGCCACTAGCCTTTACAGAAAGGCGAATAGAAGCAAGTGCGGGAAACCGGGAAGCGATGTAGGCAAATGGACGACAGTACCTGTGCGAAAATGATTCAATATTGAAAGCTCTTTCGTCACTGGAAAACGCGAACATATTTTTGGAACGTACTGTTTACTCTGAACGTAAAGCTACTATGACTGTATATGCGGTCTTGGATCTGTGTGCAGGACGGTTGAACTTCATTAGTAGAAGGGGTGGGAGTGAAGTACATTCAAAAACTTAGGTACAATAAAAATTGAAGTAAAAATAAAATGATATCCCTGTACAATTTCTTCGTAATATACGTAATTCGCTAATGTGTACCGCATTGCCATGAACTAAACTTGAACTGTAGGCCTACTCAATGAAAGTCTTACTCAATACAAATCCTTTCTACACTAGATTCAGGGGAAATGTACACACTATGTATCTGGCAGTCGTGTTCGACCTATGACGATATTTGTCGAAGGAATCCGGTTTACTGCCTCTTTTAATAATACCCAAAGTTGTGGATTTAACACTGCATGAAAAACACTGTCATACTTTCGAATTCTGACTAGGAAATATATCTTTGTACGTTATGAAACGTAGGTTATCATAAGTGTACAACGGTAACGTGACAATTGCACGTGGTTCGACTTTCACATCGTATACGTCTTAGGTCCTAGGTTAAGTCGGATGGCTTTACGAGGGCTGAAGGTTCGTACACATAGACACGCTTTGACCCATTGTGCATACTATATTTGCTATGAATGTCCAAGTCCGACAGATAGCCTGGGTGGAATTTCCGAATCCGACGCCGACAGGTGGACCACTCTGCCCTTGATAGAGCCAAGCCCGTTTCGCGGACAAGTAGCCTAATAAGCCCCAGGGGCCCGGAATCCCAAGCACTTCCTGTCATCGTCGGCTGAGACAGGAGGGCTATTCTTCCTCAGTCCCTAATAAAGCAAGGTCCCGTCCGCATACCAGTAACCTGATAAGCCCCATAGCTTGAGTAGGAATTATGGTACTGAATTAAGTTAGGTCTAGAGCTGAACAACGATCGAGAAAGCAAGACTAACAGCGCCCGCAAAGCCGAAAACCCACACGACAATGTTCTATACGTCGCGTCGTTGACGTAAAGACTGCTTGTGAGTGTTTCGATACGCCGAGATTGATCACTCCCGAAGTCCCGAACGTCAAGCGGCCTTGAATCGCCACAGTTGTTTATGCCTGACTGAACTTTTATCTACTTTGACAACTGTTTATATATACTACCGGTCAAAAATTTTCGATCGCCTATCACAACTATAGATTTTTGGTTAAAACAGGGACTTCGTTTTGAATATTCTATCATATCATAATGCTAGAGTGAGAAAGTATTTATTTTGTTGTTCTATTTAGGTTTTCCGATGTGTTTGTACATTGACATAAAGTATATAGATATTTTCATAGCTGATAAACAATCAAGTAACCTATCTGAAACATCATCTCTACCTTTCAGTGTATAATAATCCGTTCCCCAATCTTTATTTAATTACTAGGCCCTTATTAAAAGTCTAGGAATTTTCTTTTCATATGTTTGAGATCAAGTTGCAATCTCAAGTAAAAATTATTAACGTTATGTTTCATATTTATTTTCTTAGAAATGCAAATTTATTTGAGACTTGTATTTTTTTTTTCTATTTATATAACCATAGGTAATATTATATAATAGAACCAGAACATTTTGATAACTAAGATACTTTTCTGTTTTGTCTTTTTGTCTCATTTAAACATTTATAATGTTATTTATTTCAATGATTTATGTTATTCAAAGTTACGAAACCTTTCCAAGCCGACCAAATGCTAATTCGAGAATGATGAGCGAAACTGGAAGCGCACGAGAATGATGAGACGACAAATGCAACGAACATAGCGAGCGAGAGCGGCAGTTAGTTTTGTTCATCTCTAGTCAGGACACACTCCGAAAAGAGAATTGATAGTTCCTTGGCATTGCAATTAATATCACGTGGATATGAAGCTCGTTTCACGTATGTGATTTTATTCTGTTTATTACTTTGAGTATACAAAGAACATTGTCAAAGGAACTTAAAATGATGAGACTAATTTGTGCGCCTGTTGTATGCAGAGAACTAAAATTTTAACGTCGCTGGCTTGGATATAAGTGAAGCGCTGATTAAACCGTCAGCGTAAAATCCACGATGCAGGGAGTCAGAACTACCGCAACAAAGAACTACTCCAGTAATCAACCCCTTTGCCGTGAGGTAAATGGACACTACACGCCGATCTGCCTGTTTATCATTCGACAGAAAATTTTCATTTGCTTCTGACTCCCTGAGGGCCGAGTAATACGCCACCTGCTGTGACACGAATGTCGTTGCTTCAGAACGAACATATTTTGTTTGCAGCGTTATAGAAAAACAAGTAATTGCTATCGAAATTGATGTTGTGAAAGCATTCATATCATCGTTTTACGTATAGAAAGAATACTGTCCTAATGTTGCACTATTTTAAGATAGCATGTCATATTTCTACAACTATTAATATTAATATTTCTAAATACACCAAAACAATGGGAATAATTAACACCATTATGAAACCTTCCCTAGTACAAAAGCATACTCGAATTCACCCTTACAAGACCTTGGCGAGACCTGTACTTTGTTACGGCAGTGAGGCATAGACATTGGGGAAGAAAGACGAAAGCAGAATAACGGCTAATGAAATGAAATTTATGAGATATACAGCGGGATATACGAAATGGGATCACAAACGCAATGAAGATATAATGGAAGAATTACAACTAGAACCTGTAATTAATCACGTAAAGCATTATCAGAACAACTGGATAAATCATCTGCATCGCATGCATAGAGATAGAATCCCAAAAGTCATGCTCCACTATTGTCCAAACGAGAAGAGATCTCTTGGTCGTCCAAAGAAGCGCTGGATTGAAAATTCAACTGTGAGATCGTAAAAGGCCATTTGGCCTAATACTTGAAGGGAAGATGAAGAAGACTAAAATGATGTTGTTCATTTCATAACTATATCCTTATTTACACAAAAACATAATGGTTTATATGGCTGATTTTATAATTATTTCTATTTGTGCCGAAATATACGATGTTTCTGTGGATTTTATTGATTATACCAAAATACATATAATTGTTCCTATAACATGTAAATTTTCACGGAGATTGCTCGAAGGTCAATGTTGAAAGAATATTATTAAAATCTATGGCTTAGAGAGGAAGTTGACTCGAGTTCTTATGAGGGAAGAAATTTCCTATGAAATATTGGCTTGTGTATGGATAAGGTGCCTATCAAGCATCATGATGAATAATTAGAGAAGCTACAGTGAGTAGCACAATTCATTTTCGAAAAACCAGTTATAATGGCTGATGGTATGATCGTGCTAAACATATATTACTTCCATAGTGGTTAGAATATCATTGAACTCTGCAGAGGCATGCCAGATGCCAGAAGTCGGCTGATAGATCTTCGTTCTGTAAGAACTGCCGCGCCACGTTTATGTTTTTATTTATTTTTCTTTTCACGTATTATTCTCCTTTAGATCGCAGTTATGAAACCTGCTTATGCAAAGAGTTTATCCTTTGGAAGCACAATTTTTGATGATTTATGGTCCACGGTTACCACTTTATTAAGTGTGAATGAATTTTTAGAGTGTTGTTTAGCCAACTGTCCGAATACATGTTTGAATCTCACAAGTGATACCAACAAGGTACCACTTATGAGAAAAATAAGCCAAGAGATAATGGGATATGATGGCCAATTTCTTTCCCCCTTCATTGCATACGTCGCCGACTAACTAAGTATTAGTAATCCATTGAATTCACTCTTTAGTCTCTTCAATTAATACACTAATCCACTCGTTTCACTCACTAATTAATTCAATTCACACATTAATATGTACAAATCGCCCAAAAATTCCTTCACTGGGCTCAAAAATTAATTTCACTCATTAACTATATATCCTATGATTGAGGTTCTGGCTGATTTGTACATCTATTATTAGGCAGTATATCTTACTCGTTGTGTGTCAGAGGAAGAACAATTCTTTGTATACATCTGAAGTCTGACTAGTAAGATATGTAGCTAGTCGGTGATGTATGCAATGGAGGGGGAAAGGGACTGGCCATCCTACCCCATTAACTCCTGGCCTGGGTGCCTCAAAATTGGCACCTTCTTGGTATCACTTGTGAGGTTCAGACCTGTCTACTGACAGTTGAATAAAAACAAATTCATATAGCCAGGAATGCTTTTCATAGCTTATTAGTGAGCTTTGTCGGTGAAATTGGTAATAGCAGAAAAGTAATTTGACGAGAGATTGTTAGGTTATTACTAGACTTCGTTGAATTGCCACACGCAGCATGCAATCAGGTTGCCGATGTACGGTAGTATAGAGGAGGTGAGCGGCCGCTCGGTCTAGTAGTATAAGCAGTTCATGTTAAGAGTTGTGATCGATCCAAATAGATAGAGCAGCTACAGCTAATGTATACCTATTTAAGCACCTGTTTTTGCATTACTGTGGTTGGAATAGTCAAAGCTTAACATTTGTTCAGTGCAGACAAGAATTCAATCAAACATACTACAATGAGAGTGTTGCTGTTCCAAATAATTGCCTCTGGAATACCCTTACCCCCGCAGCCAATTTTGACCCGTTGGGGAACGTGGTTGGATGCTGTTAATTATTATGCAGAACATTACGGAAAAATAATGGAGGTAATTGATGCATTGGATAGCACAAACAGTTCTGCTGTTGCAGCTGTAAAGTCATTACCTCCTGAACAGCTATTGGAAGATGTTCTGTTCATTCATTCTAATTTTAAAATCGTATCCAAAATCATCATCCTGTTAGAATCGTCTCAACTACAACTCTCAGAAGCCCTAAATATAGGCTAGTGGATAAAGTATCACAAACCGTTATCCAAAATAACAATTCATTAATTTCAGAAAACGTGAAATGTAAGTTGAGAAACATTATTGCTAAAAATTCTGCATATTCACAACTTCGTATTATAAATGATATACCATCAGGTCACGACAAGACATCTGAAGTTGGTGTACTAAAAAATAGTGACTTTCCGTTCTTCAAATATGTATGTATTACATCGTTTGTTGTTGAACTTACATTTTCCCAAAATAAAAGCTGTTTAAGTGACCATCGGAGGAGGTTACTTTGCAGTCGTTCAAAATGTACGTAACTCTTCACTGCAATGCACATGTTCAAGGATGATGTGAGTATCTTACATTAAATTTTAAGAGTTAATATATCTCACTATAAAATAATTGTGTATTTACATGTTTAGACATTTCCTACTTCAATGATCATTCATTATATTTCTTGAATGCAGCATATAGGTTTTATTATAACCGCAGTATGCTGGTCAATATTTACATCAGAGGCATACTCCATCCGTTGCACGCACCTTTCTCATACAGTCTATACTGCGTGCATAGTAAACCTTACGATTCTCGTGGCAATTCCACGAAGTCTAGTTATTACTTTGTATTTTTATATAATTATGCCAATAACATTTTTGTTACTAACAGGCTTAGAATCCGGAGCACTTTAGCAACCAGGTACGCACAGCTTGATTATAGAGTTCCTTGAACATAATAGACAGATATACTGTGAATGTAAACAACGACGTCAATGTGCTGCGTTATATTCTACTGTTAATAGTACAATCTAGTGACGGTGGAAAATGAAGTAGGATACATACCTCACAAGTTTTCATGTCGCTCGGCGACGTTGAAGGCGTTAGCGTTACAGTGAACAACCTTGTATATACTTGCAACTAGTTCGAAAAAACTGTTCATTATTAATTGAAAATGCACTGTGATGGCCTGAGAGACGGTAGAATACTGTACCTCTGATCACGAACCGGATTGT
This sequence comes from Periplaneta americana, assembly GCF_040183065.1. NCBI lineage: Eukaryota > Metazoa > Arthropoda > Insecta > Blattodea > Blattidae > Periplaneta > Periplaneta americana. The sequence goes on from NC_091125.1 coordinate 78,345,160, forward strand.
AACTAATACACAGATTAAACAAAATTCAACGCGCTACCTCACTCCATCTGTACTCCGTTGTACCATAACTTCACTTCATTCTTAAGTTGTCTCGGATCCTAAGCTTGCTTATTAACATGCAATTTATTGAATAACTTTATCATATCTTTACTGCGTTAACTTTTGCAATTTGCCCATCCAGGTAAATAGCTCCAGGTTGGGGGTTGAGCAGAGGACTAATGACCGATCACTGTAAAAAAACAGCTTGTTAGGAATCCATACAATAAGATGCCTGTTATTATTCTGTTGAGAAGCTTTTGGCATCTAGTCTGCTGTCAAAAAATCTGAAAGTTAGAAATTATAAAACAGTTATATTACTCGTTCTGTACGGTTGTGAAACTTGACTCTCACTTTGAGAGAGGAACAGAGATTAAGGGCGTTTGAGAATAAGGTCCTTATGAAAATATTTGGGGCTAAGAGGGATGAAGTTACAGAATAATGAAGAAAGTTACAAACGCAGAACTGTACGCATTATATTCTTCACCTGACATAATTAGGAACATTTGAATTGGGCAGGGCATGTAGCACGTATGGGGAAATCCAGAAATGCATATAGAGTGTTAGTTGGGAGGCCGAGTGAAAAAGACCTTTGGGGAGGCCGAGACGTAGATGGAAAGATAATATTAAAATGGATTTGAGGGAGGTGGGATATGATAGAGACTGGATTAATCTTGCACAGGATAGGGACCAATGGCGGGCTTATGTGAGGGCGGCAATGAACCTCCGGGTTCCTTAAAAGCTACTTGTAAGTAAGTAAGTAAGGTAAATATCAAAAGTTAACACAGTAAAGATATAAAGTTATTCAGTGATTATAAGTCTTAAAAGACTCTATCGAACAATGAATAATGCAATTTATTATTATTATTATTATTATTATTATTATTATTATTATTATTATTATTATTATTATTATTATTGTTGTTGTTGTTGTTGTTGTTGTTGTTTCAGTAATAGTTAAAGTTTGAAATTCAAAAATATTTTAACATGCGCAGGCCATTTGTCAGAAATAATGAGTCCTATAGCTTAGATTGAAAATCCTCTATATCCACTGTCACAAATTAAAGAATTTTGACAGTAACTGGTGGCAAATAGAGAAAATTTTCAACCTAACAGTGATTTTTAACAAAGGTTTTGCTTTAAGTTCAGTGGCTTTTTGAATTCTAACTACATAAATCATTAGAATTCATTCTTAGCAAGCAATATATGGGCATAACTCAATTATAAACAAAATGGTCTTTAGGGGATTTTGAATCTAGAGGATTCAAATACGTATTGACATTCCCTCGATCGTCGTAAAGTTGAAGTTTATCTCTAATTAAAATGTTTTGAGCTTAATTTGTATAATTATAACCTCGAGTCATTGAAAGTAATTTGAATGTTAGAGGCGCCGAAGTTAATTCTTAATTTGAAATAAAGCGAGAAGAAATTGCTCTGTAATCGTTTAAATTGGCCGTGAGCAAGAAGTCTCTAAATTCATCTGCTGCTCTCTTGAACCAACATTTCGATCTTGTGTGGCTACAGCAACCACTTTGTGCTGATACACTGCCTTCCAATTCCAAGCTGAAGCTTAATTACATTCTGTAGAGAAGGAGCCCGGCTGTTGCGTTAGACCGAAAGAATACCGAAAGTTACGGATGGGGTTTAGGTTAGGAAACTGAAGAGAAGTTCAGAACTAGTTTTTCAATAACACACATTGCTCAGCGTGGAAATCGTGTTAGGTTTGTAGTAACCAACTTCAATTTACCTGTGTTAGGCTGTTACTGCACTGGCTAGCCGCGAATTAGTGCTGTGGAGTTCAAAGTTTAGATGTCGGAGTCCCTAGGTCTAAACAGTAAACTACACTTTATCCTTTTTCTAATCATTACATAGAATAATCTAATCTACCACCCTCGATACTAAGTCAGAGTAGGAGTTCGCTTGCATGTCTTCACCTCATGGGGAATAGAGAATGCGAAGAAAAGACTGGATTGTTCCTCTTGAAGGCGAGACAGATTAGAACTTCAGCTGTTGATGTTTGTGATGCGGACTAACGAAGGGATAATGGCAACTACTCAATTACACACTTTTATGTCTGTTTTAGGTTAGGATGTATTATATAATGTGTTTTTGTGCTATTTTCATCTTAATCTGTGTGTTCTTTTGGAGATTGGTTGGATCTAATCTTATGTGAGGAGGGTGAAACCTAAAAAATAGGACTCGATTTAGGTACACAGAACGTACGCCAGAAGACCCGTGCATTGGTTTAAGAGAAAATTATGATAATACAGTACATCTGTATGTATAATATTACTCAATAAATCCATCTATCTATCTCTCTAGAATAATCAAATATCGGTAATGAACATAGCATTTTAAAACAGAACATTAAAACTTTTTCGCGAAAATCGGATTGTCGCGTAAGATGTAAATAGAAACATCACATATTAGAACTCTGTATTTTGTCAACAAGATTTTTTTATGTTTACATAACATTTTCAGTTTGCAATAAACCGAACAGTAGGTTCATGGTAACTGAAGTGGGATACATTTACTTGTGATCGTATCGTAACTAATCGTCCTTGGAACGTAGCATCGATAGTGGTACAGATGAGGAGGCGAGACCTGGCATGTGAGCTGTGCGAGAGGAGAAAGAATGAGCTATCTGAAAGAGTTTGTTTCATGATGGTTAATATTATACGAATATACCGACACGGAAGTTAATCTCGGACTGAAACCTATCTTCTCCCTATATACCGATTGGTGATAGGGCCATGGAACGTGAAAAGGACACAGGACAGGTATTGCCTCTACTGTGCCACCATTCGTTCCATGCACTGTTCTGTCAAACTTAATTTATATTGCCGTAATTAAAAATTGTGGACTAACTAGCCTGTCAATCTTATAAATTCCGTAATAAACATATTATCCATCATTGGTTATCTATGGGATATGCTTTCTTCGTTCTGAATTTGGAAACTATGTATGTATGTATGTATGTATGTATGTATGTATGTATGTATGTTTTAATCCTTGTTTACAAGCATGTTCCATTACAATACTACATGCTAATGGACTGCACATTATAATATTGCTAACTCTTCCGAATGCAATGTATACACATTATTGCTAGCCTATTCTACTTTCCCTAAATATACTATTTAGAACATGTTAAGATCTATGCTACTGTTGAAGCTTTTAAATACTTTGTACAACACTATTTTAGTGCCTATTGCCTTTTTCTATTTACAGATAAAAAAATCAATACTATTGCTAATCATTTTAAAAACTATGTTTAGAAATATACTATTTAACAAATTAACCTACTTTCCCTAAATTTACTATTTACAACGTGTTAACATTTATGCTACTGTTGGATCTTCTAAATACATTATACAAAACTATTTTAGAGCCTATTCTATTTTTCTGTTTACAAATTTAAAAAATCTATACTATTGGTAATACTTTTAAAACCTATGTTTAGAAGAATACTATTTAACAAATTAACCTATTTTCCTTAAATTTACTATTTACAACGTATCAACATCTACTGTATGACACTGTTGAATCTTTTAAATACATTGTAAATCACTATTTTAGAGCCTGTTCTGCTGTTATATTTACAAATTTAAAAAGAAACAATGAATACTATTGTTAATTATGTAGACTATGTATGTATGTAATGAAGTTTTATATAATATAATGTATGTATGTATCCAATGCTACCTCTTCACTTTACGCGATTCGGGTTCCGCATATTGCAGATGAATGGCAGGACTGTGACCCATTTTTCTAGTTGTACACCTCTTCGGCGGACCACACTGTACATGATGTGTACAGTGTATGTCGTGTACTAGAGTGAGTGTATGTGTAAGTGTTCGTGTAACTGTAGTGTCTGGAATGAGTGATAATGATGAAGATGAGGAAGGACGAAGGGGAGACCCGGTGCCGGCACGTAGCCTACTCCTGTGAAATAGCACCAAGAGGGACGATAGTCTTAACGTCCCCGTCCGACGGACGAATCACTATCAACAGTGACATATACCTTCTCTTCATATGCACTGCGGAGAGATTTGGGATTTAGCCCAAGCATATTGGTGCACAATATAGTATTAGTAGTATTAGTATTTATTTATTTAATCTGGTAGAGATAAGGCCGTCAGGCCTTCTCTGCCCCTCTACCAGGGGATTACAACTATAATATGAAGAATAAAATTACAATTAATATTAAATTTACAATTACAATTACAAGTAAAATTACAATTAGTATTAAATTTACAATTACAATTACAATAAAAATCAAAGTACGAAAAGATTACCTCACTAATTAAAGCTAGATAATTTATCATAGAAAAACAAAGAATATTTTATATTTACTCAATTACAAATCAAACCTAGAATAACAAAATTGTATAGTGATGAAATTACTGGATATTGAAATATTTTGTGATAGATTAAGGAAACTATTTACAATAAATCAATTACTGACAAAGTGCCTAGTAAGATTGAGTTTGAATTCAATTTTATTTCGACAGTCCCTGATGCTAGCAGGTAGCGAATTCCAGAGCCTTGGCAGGGCTATTGTGAAAGAGGATGAGTATGAGGAGGTGCGATGGGATGGTATTGTTAGTATTGTTTCATGACGAGAGCGTGATTAGAAGTTATGCACCGCCATCTCTCATCTCGAGATAGAAATTTTACATTAAAATTTCTGATACCCCTGGGAATCGAACCCGGAAAAACTAATCTGTGTTTATTTATAACATTTTCTGAAAAGTTAAATTGAGTCGCAATAATTCAGAATCAGGAAATAGGACTGTGTTAGAGGCAATACACTGTGTCTCTGTCCACCTGTGTCAGACTCGGAGGACGCGTCATGTGAGTGTGATAATGTACACGTGCAGGTGATCGATGTCACAGACATCTGCACCAACTGTGCAATATTGAAATCGTACTGTCAGCGTGAAATGTAACGTAAACATGCAGACTGTGGACTCGTCTCGTATTCATATGTGCAGCAGGAAGGTTTTATTAGCTTCAAAACAGAGCTCGTGGATAACACTTCAAAACTAGTCAGCCAGGTAAATTTCAAAAGTTAACCCAGTAAAGATATCATAAACTTTTTGAGTCACTTCCAGTACGTTGACTTCTGCTGCGTACTGTGGGATTCGGACTACTATACTGATTCTATTTTGTGGACTTTCATTCATAAAATTAAAGAAAGGTAAAAAAAAAAAAGAGTTGATTGTTGCTCTGCTATAGATAAGTTAAAGACGAAGGCATAAATTTTCCACGATATGATGGTAATAATATTATTAATAATAGTAGTGGATCATACAAGTAATTGTAATGATTGGTAAGCTGTTCAAGTAATAGAGATAGCTGTGGTTGTGAAAGCGGTAGCGATGTTGATGTGATGAATATAAGGCAAGCAGAATGTAATGTTGTAAAATATTTAGAGTAAACATTAATTAACCCAGAACTTGTAACGCCTCCCCAAAACAAGAGAGTATTTATTAGTCATTAACATTACTTATAATAATGTACCGTGAATCATAATATCCTCCGGGATTTTGGTCAATCCTAACAACGTCTTCTTCTTCTTCTTCTACTACTACTACTACTACCTATCACGTATTAAGCCTAGTAGAGACCGATCGCAAACTCGTGGTACCTGCGCAAAATACGAATTCGCATTCACTTACAGTACAGTACAGGGACTCGTCCAAGAGTCTTGCTGAGGGGGGGAGTGTTTCAACAGTACGCTCTATGAGTAAGCAGTCGCCCGCACACACAGAGCCCCCCATTCCCAAGCCTCAGAAAGAAGCTCGCACATGTTGGTGCCACGAGTTAGCGATCAGGCTCTAGCCTGTTACGGTCTCACTCCATCGTTTCAGCGTACGGCCCAAAGATCTTGTTCCTAAAGGGCGGTAATTTGGTGAATGGTGTGGTATCCTTGTTCTAGGCATCCTGAGTATATGAGATTTCCATTTCGATCTATTATTTTGAATTTTTTCTAAAATTGGGTCAATATTTAATTCTTTCAAAATATCCAAATTTTTCTTCTTGTCTAATCTAATATAGGCAGCAGTTCTTCTGAAAAATTTCGTTTCATTGGCAGTGCTTAATCACATTTACGTACGGTCCAAGCTTCACTTTCGTACATGAAAACATTTCTCGTCAGTGTTTTATAGGCTTAAATTCTTGCGTGTTTTTGAACAAAGGAAGGTTTGAAAATGTTGTTAATGGTATTCATTGCATAGTTGAAGTAATTCAGTTTTGTAGAAATATCATTTTCTTGTTCATAGCTGAAATGATAGCCCAAATATTTAAAATATGAGACCTGTTCTACAGGTTTATTATAAAGGCAAATTTTGATGCGGAGATGATTTTTTGCCATCAATCTCAATACTTTAGTTTTATTAATTGAAATTTCCATTTCGTATTCCTCAGAAATGAGTTGTAATTGGAAAACAGAACGTTGGAGGCAATCCTCAGAATCTACTAATAATATTACATCATCTGCAAACAATAATATATCTCACTTTAAATTTCTATTGATTTTCAAATTACCATGTTTTGTTCTTTTCCAATTTCTAATCATATGATCCATATATATAGTAAACAGTAATGGGAATAGGCTGCACCTTGTTGAACACCTTGATTAATTGATTTCCACTCAGTTTAGTTGTTTCCAAAACATACTGGAATATAAATTATAGGTTGCTTTTATTAATTGGTTTGGAACATGATCTTCTTTCAGAATTTCAAATAACTTTTTGCTATTAACTTTATCAAAAGCCTTTTTAAAATCGATAAAAGTCAAATGTACCTCTTCATCACTCTCTCTTTGTTTTTCTATTACCATTTTTTGAGTAAAGTACCCAACAGCACATCATCTACCTTTCCGGAATCCATTTTGTCCTCCCATTAATTTGGTTTCATAAAATGTATATAATTTTTTGTTATAAAAGTTTTGTGTAAATTTTATATCCTGAATTTATAAGACTAATATCTTTGTAATTTTCACAGTCATTCTTATCTCCTTTTATGAAAATTGGTATTACCATAGCCTTGTGCAAAATATCCGGGGACTTTCCCATCCAAAATTCTGTTATATAACGTTAATATTCCTGCTTTGAATTCACTGCTGGCGTACTTGTAAAGTTCCATATTAATATTGTCACATCCTGGAGCTTTATTGTTCTTGCACTGCAATAGAATATCATTTAATTCATCAATGGTAAAGTACACATGATCATTATTTGAAGGTGGACAATTACCAAGTAATATCTCATTATTCCATAATTGCTCAAAATATTTTATCCATATATTTTTATCAATTACTTCAATTTTGGCAGTCTCACAATTCATAATTTTTAAAATTTTGTAAGTTTTGGGATTAGGTCTTGTTAAATCAGTTTCTAAATCTGAGACGATTTATTTCAGTTACTTCTATGAAGTTTTCTAACTTCTCTTTTGGCTATTGCATTTTAGCGTTTATAATTGATCTCGTCTACAACGTAATGGGAATAATAATGAGAGAAATGCGCACTAGTGAGCAGTGTTGGTTACTAATAAATATCGATTGTTCCTATTTCAGCTATGATTTCTCTGCCCTTTTACATCTTAGTATGTGGCATTCCCGACATATTTGACAACATATTTTGGACACGCAATCTCCGTCAGCAGAATGGAAGCCTGATCTAATGCACAGTATATGGTATAGCCACGGAGTGATAGTCTCGTTACCACATGTCGCAATGGTTGGTTTGGTCCCATCCAATTTCTAAGGATCATGGTATCGGTGCTGTAAAATTTAAATGCGATGTCTGGTGTTCATGATGCTCAGTTTTCTTTTTCCGAAGAGAATTCGACCAAATGTGTTGTGTGATTTTAAAACAGTTCCGATAATTTTATTTTAATCATTAACTTATCTTGAAATTTTTCAGATATGCCCTTGATGCATGGAATTACGATAGAATGTAGGGGTTTGGGAGAAAATCGGTCACTGTTATTGTGTGTTTTGTTGATAGCTTTGTCAATAAATTTGTTGGGATAACCGTTTGCTGTAAGGGTATTAGTGAAGGATTAGATTTCATAAAGCAGATCAAATAGTTTGTCGCAGATGGTAGCTTTGTTATGAAGTATGGATATATATTATGTCTGTTCTATATTGCGTGTGGTTAGATCGAAATGGATACTGTACATTATATATATGTGTGGGTTTTATATGTATATTCGTAGTATAAAGGCTGGCCTGGATCTTGGAGACCAACACGTTTGGGAACGGAATAAAGTCTTTCTTTCCATTATGAAGTGAATGGGCTCTCTCATTATATTGAGATATTAATGGGGCACTGAACAAAAAATAAATTTTTGTCGTATGTTGTAGACAGCACTGAAAACCGGAACTCAAAATATCAAGAGGCTCTCAATATACGAATTTTGTCCACCATTGCTGCTGACGTCACATTGTAGCACCCGTGGTTTGCGTTGTGTAAATTTACAGCTGCTTAATGCTTTGTTATGAAAAGAAGAACGATATTTTTCACTATATGGACATGGATTACTGTATGGTGAATATAACGTGATTAAATGAAGCAAGAATAGATTCACTACGGTGCGAGGAGGCAATTTGACGTCACACGCATCGCCAGTATCCAAGTTTAGAGGTAGGTCTGTGTTAATAGGGAAAACTCTGCTAATTCCGCAGTACGGGTAATTCCGCAGTAGTGTCTATATGATTTTACTGCGGCTTTACAATAGTGTGAACGTAAGTTTTGAGAGGCTGTCAACTGGAGACTTGTCCTCTGCAGTGCTATAGAAAAAAATCAAGGACATTGGTCGACACCTCTGTCAGCAATACAGTGAAACATCGAAAATTGGCCGTTTTTCTTGCTTTGCTACACAGCTGTAAAGAAAGTGAGCATTGTTACATATAAATTGTTCCTTTTATGTTACTATCATAATGTATTTCATAATTATTTACTACTACGGAATTAGCCAAGTTCTATTGCGGATTTATCTGCATTGTTGCGGGATTACCCGAGTTATTCTTTTTCAACTGTAATAGCCTATATGTACAACTAAATATATTTGCATTTTAATAGGTATCTTCATCTCATTTGGTAATGAAATGTTTCGTCCATGTCTACATACCTTGATAATATTTTTCAATAAACATTGATAAAAATATGATAGATTTACTTCTTATTATTGCGGAATTAGCCGAGTCTCCCCTACTTCAAAAAATTGGTCATAGAAAGGTCTAGTTTGCGGCATTGTGTGTATAATTAAATGCATGTTGTTTAGAACAGATTGTCTCAGAATGCGATATTTAGTTCAGTACCCCTTTAATTTATGTAAAGAAATTATTACGTTGTTAGTTAAACATAACTTGAATCGCATTATTTGCGGCCATACGTTGTTAACTGAATGCATAAGAACAGAAGCATTCAGCGTATTCCGAATCTCACCGGACCGGTGGATAACAATGACGTCACGCTGCAGCGAAATAGGAACAAAACTGCTGGAAGGTTCGATGGCTGTCATGGCGAAAGTACAAGTTGTTGTCTGTGCCACGCTAGTAAGATTTTGCGAAATTTCCGTACTTTCATCTAGTTCAAAGAAAATAGAGCATAAACAATTCATTTCTTGAACCAGTAGTAATAACTGGTCCGTTGACATGTTCGCTCATAAGCCATTAACATATTGTTTTTACGTTGTGCTCATTACAAACAATACAGCAGAACTAAAGCAGAACACACCGCCATAACACAACAGTGCACGATGTCATTCGTCTGCTAATTCCCGCCCTATACAAGAACCAATCAGATTCACTGATGGCGGCTGATGGAGACTGCCACAACCTCTGGAAGCTGATGGCACCGGTGCGACACCGATGGAGCATCAGTGACGTCATCGTTGGAATTCGGAACACCGTGATGCCATCAGATTGCTCAGCGCTGAGATTCGGAATACGCTCATTGAGGTAGAGGAGTAGAGGTGTTTATCGAGTGAGACTAGAGCATCTCTAAGTACTTCAGCGCAAATACACATTTTGTGCGCCCATGACGGAATGTGTTGCTTGAATAAGCCGATTTAACTATTCGCCACAGCATGGTGGTAGTCTGTCGTGCATTATAGATCTACATTGTATTTTCAAGTTCCCGTCAACCAAACAATTTGAGGACCTCCTGTGCATGTTATACAAATCTAAGACTAATTCATAATTCACTAGAAGTACTACGCACTATTTATTGGACAATCAGCGAAAAACATTCAGCATGTGCGGACAATTGATTCAACATCACGCAAACAATAGTGGTGCTCTATTTATCGAGATGGAGTTATTTAAAGGGCAATTGTGGAGTGCATTCGTGAAATGGCAAGTGACAAATAGGAAAATTTCAAGAAATAAGCTTCATAACAGTGGCTTTGTTCACCGCAAACACACCTCCATCGCCGAGATTTGAACTCGTGTCCACGGTCATTGTAAGCCAGCGTTCTGCCAACTCAACTACTAAGGCGGCTAATACAGAAGCAGGAATCTGATTGTCCCCAAATATCACAGCTCGGAAAGCAGAATATGAATTCAGAACTGGACAACTAGAAAAATAAGGGGCAATCAATACGTTTGCGAACTGCCCTGAATGTGACACACAGGACATAGGAAACGGAGAAGTTATCTAGAACCAGAAAAACGCCTGGAATCCACATTAAACGCATCACTTGAAAGGCAGAGAAGAAGGCTAGCCATGAGGCGTATGGAGAGATTCCAAGGAAAATCGCAATAGGTCCTTGACATGTTTGTACAAAATCACGTGTAGAAGCTCAGTTCATAAAGACACTGTGACGCTATTTGATAGACTGACTCAACAGACATGGAAGCAGTGATCTTCAGTGAAACGGACATGTTGTTTCACAGGGCAATAAATACAAATGTAGTTCCGAAATATGTTGATTGCACCTTGTATAGTCACTTATATGAAGACTTCATTTGTTTTAGTTCTGTTTGCTTAACTTCCGTTTTATAGGCTATATTTGTTTAAATGTTCAAATGGTACTAGGAAGTGACTGTACTGGCTAACGTTTATACAACTGGAGGGTTATCGCCTGTTTTATAGCACCAACTCCTATTTGCTTGAGTGAATTGAGAATTTTGTCAAGATAACTCAATACACTTATCAGATTGCAAAGTTACAGCATTTCTAAGCTATTACATACCGGTACCAAAATTCTTCGTAAGAAATTAGTTTTTCATGTCTTCCTTATATCTTATTCAGACTGTTCGTCTTCCGGTCAGTCTTTACGAAAAAAACTTGATATCTAATAGATATTTTTGCGAAATGTATTATTTAGTGAATTCACATAACATTATTAACAAATTCGAACTTTGGTAAAAAAAATACAATTCATATTGGTTTTTTAGATAAATCGATTAACATAATATATACTTTATATCAAGTTTATATAATTATTATCAATCTTAATGACTTAACAATCCAAGAAATATACAAAAACAAGTCACATAGTAAAACTGTTTTTAAATATATTTATATAACATTTGTTATGAATTTATTATTGCGGCATCATCAGGCGGTACAAAACAATATCAAATATTTTAAATTATCAAATGTAATATGTTGCATGAGTTTTGGAAAAATGTATGCACAAATACAATGAAAAATTGTACATGATATTTTCAATCATGTTAAAAATTATTGTGCTAATGTATAACACCATTGCCTTCTAAGATTCATCGATAAAACATGAAAATGTGATAGATTGACTTCGGGAGCATTGACATTAATATCCATATTTGATGGTATTTGTTAAACAATTACAATACAATATTAAGGATCATGCTAATTTCATAATTTTAATATGAAATATATTACTGTAACTAACGTTGTATTAGGCGGCTAGAAATAAATGAAAACTGCAATGCCATATGCTATTGCAGAATTTCGTTTATAGGAAAAAAAGCTTACAATGCTGACTCGCATCACAAAGAAGGGGAATACAGAATATTCACAACACCGGCTAAATAGCTTTGAATATCTGACCACACCGACAAATTGTTTGAAACATCCGGAGATGCATCTTCACATACACATATAGGCTACCCTCTATATCAACTTCATTTTACTTTTTCACTTTCCAAAACATCATCCACTGTGCAATCATCTATTTTATTTTTCTTAGACTCACCGCTACCTCCAATATTGAATAAAGGTAGGCGCTCACTTAGGTCTACTGAAAAAAATTATTTATTTATTTATTTATTTATTTATTTATTTATTTATTTAATATGACATGATTAAGGCACATAAGGCCTTCTCTTCCATCCTACCAGATAGCACATATAAATACAAAAAAAGGAATACAGACGCTGATGAAAATAATACATATTAAATTAAAGCCCTATAGAGGGTCAGCAGGGTCAAAAGAACACTATAGAGCTCTCTTCGAGCTAATACAAGAAAAAAAAAAGAAATAAAAACAGAAATAGCAATGATGATAGTAATAACTGATGATGATAATAATATTAATAATAATAATAATAATAATAATAATAATAATAATAATAATAAATGCATTACATAGTAATTGTCAATTTTACAACAGCATAGTTACAATATTTATTATATGTCATGGGTTAAGCCGAAGTTGCGCAATCTGAAAGATATTCAACAAGCAATTCCATGAAAAATCGTTCGTTGCGTTCGGATTTTTAGTACAGTGTCGCCCACTTTCCGCATTTCCAAATTGATCATCAAATAGTGTTGTAATTTGCAATTTTCCAGTAGAACGCATTATTTAATTGTAGTGTTATGAACTGAACTTGGAAATGCCAGTAAAATGAATAGCTCTGTAACTTAATCAACTATGAAGAACATATCTGGTTGATTCATTATTTTCCCAGTCTCATCCCATATGTTATTTTCCATATTGCTCTTCATACTTACTGTTTGACTAACAAAATAAGTTTCTACACCCTTTTTCTAGCACAGTTTCATTTCTTATTCTGTTTGTCCATTTTACACACGCCATCTTATTCATAACCACAATTCATATACTTCCAGTACCTTCTATTCACTTCGTCGTAATGCCCATTTTTCTGCCCTATACAAAGCCACACTCCACACAAAGCACTTCACTAGTATCTTATTGTTAGTTATTTTTCCAGAGGTCCGCAGAAAATGCTCTTTTTTTCTATTGAAAGCTTCCCTTTGTCATTACTATCATCCTCTTGACTTCCTGGCAGCAGGTAATGTTACTGCTTATAGTACGCCCCAAGTATTTGAACCTATGCACTTGTTTCACTGTCTCCATTCGAATTATTTTTCTCCGATAAACATGGTCTTCGTCTTTGTCTTGTTTACATTTATCTTCATCACTTACTACTCACAGCTATCATTTATCTCCAGTAGAATATCCCTTAGAGTCGTGTCCTCTTCTGTACCAACGCCATGTCATCAGCAAATCTTATGCACTTAATTCTTCTTTCTAAAGATGTCATTTCATGTATGTTTCTATTTCCGTGTGTTAGTATGATGTACTTGTAGTTCTCTTGTGTTTGTTACTTCTGACTTATGTTTTGCCCTTTTTATGATGATGCCTATTATATTGGTGTTATATCCATTTTCTTCTGCCATATGTTTGATTGTGTGAATGATTTGATCATGAATAAAATTTTAATATATCATGTACGTAATTCACTTGTAAATTGGATCATAGGTAGTGAATATGAACAAAATCCGACTAGTATTTTATGAGGAATGTCTAATTATAGACATATTACTAAGATGTACCGAAGTGCATATGGGGTTTCAGTGCAGTAATTCTGCATTCCAAATGGTGAAGAATTGGTAGAACGGAGAAAAATTCTCTCCGGTATCGGGACTTGAACCCGGGTTTCCAACTTCAAGTGCTGGCACTTTATCCACTAAGCCACACCGGATTCAAGTTCCGATACCGGATTGAATCTCTCTCATTTCTAAATTTTGTGTTCCCCTTTGTTGGCCTACTCTCGTGTACCGTGTCACTCTATGTATGGCAGTAGACACAATGTCCAACCACAAGTACAGAGATGCACTTATTACGAGTGACTAAGTGCCCGGGGTCCGACGGAACATGGCGCCGTCTTGAATCACAAAGTACCGAAGTACATATGGAGTTTCAATTCAGTAATTCTGCGTTTCCATATGGTGAAGAATCCCGAGTTCGAGTCCCGCTGCCGGAGAGAGTTTTTCTCCGTTCTGCTGATTCTTCACCATAATTATAGACAGCACACCCAATTTTTTTTTCTAAATCGATTTTATTTTAGCATCGCAACACTTTCGTTAGTAAAAATTTATTTCTTTCATCGTTATGCTTCACCTCCTCCTTTCATACCAACTTACGACTTAATATCGTGAAGGGGAAGGCATATTGTTTTTGACCAGTACTAGACCGGCAAACATTATTGACATTCCTAGGCCTATGGTCAGCACAGCACAGGTCCACCGCAGAGACAACCTAGGACAGCGTATGACAAGTGACAATATTTCTTGCCAACACCGGGAATCGAATCACGGATCTCTTGAATTTTTAAGCGCGTACACTATCTGCAAAGTTGACTAATAAAACAATTAAAAATAATAAGTCATTAACATGAGGTGCTGCCAGGAAGTCAAAAGGAGAATAGCAATGGCCAAGGAAGCTTTTAATAGAAAAAGGAGCATTTTCTGCGGACTTCTAAAAAAAGAACTAAGGAAGAGACTAGTGAAGTGCTTTGCATGGAGTGTGACATTGTATGCTGGCAGAAACATGGACATTACGACAAAGTGAAGAGAAGCGAATAGAAGCATTTGAACTGTGGATATGGAGAAGAATGGAACGATTGAATTGGACAGACAGACAGAATAAGAAATGAAGCTGTGTTGGAAAAGAGTCGGTGAAGAAAGAATGATGCTGAAACTGATCAGGAAGAGGAAAAGGGATTGATTGGTCACTGCACTGGCCGAGAAGAAACTGCCTACTGAAGGATACACTGATGGAATGGAGAACGGAAAAACAGTTCGGGTTAGAAGAAGATATCAGATGATAGACGACATTAAGATATATGGATCATATGAGGAGACAAAGAGGAATTCAGAAAATAGGAAAGATTGGAGAAAGCTGGGTTTGCAGTGAAGACTTACCCTTGGGCAGAACACTAATTGAAGGAATATAGTAGAATGTATTTTAATTAGTAAGCAGATTTAACCATTCTTTAATCACTTAGCAAATAGTTTATCTTTAAATAGAACTGAGATTTGATTTAAATTGCTCCTTTCTTATGTATGGAAGACTATATTTCGATTTCCCGTAGTATTACTTTTCCCAGATGCTTTCATCACTGTAGCATTATCTGATTATTTTCAGTAACCTTTTATAACTGATTATCATTATCATTGAAATGAGGCCATTCTGTATTTGTTACACATTTAACGAATTTTGTGGTTGATCCCTATTTTGATATGCAAATTGTAAGTATAACAAAGTTATCTATGCATATTATGAGCCTCTCCTTCTCTCAGCTCCCGAAATCCTCTTAATTTTGTGTCCGTGCTTAACGCGTCGCTCTGCAGAGAAGCCCTGCAGGTGAGGTTGCCATGCCAACAAGATTCTAGCCATGAAATTAATATATTTAAAATATGATAAATGGTCAGAGCTTTACATACAGGCAGACGAAGTTAATAACGTTGAGTTAAAAACGCATGCTTACTTTATAAAGAGGATATTTGAATAATAATTTTCAATTTTCCGTAATCAGTACTGGAATAATGAAAAATGCGTGTATCATGGTGAGGGACTATAATACTTCGCATGTTCACAGCTTTCGCATAGTAGCTATACAAATTGATTATATGATAATACAGTGGATAAACAGATACGAGTCAACATGCTACGTGTTTGTTATAAATTAACATCCACTGGAGTCATTCTCGCTGATAAATTGATTTAATAACGACTGTTCAAAAACAAATTAGGATTAAAGCCTACAAAACAATGGCGAGACCAATTCTCATGCATGGTAGTGAAGCTTGGACCATGTGTAAATATGATGAATGTAGAATCGCTGTCAATGAAATTAAATTTTTAAGACGAGCAGCAAGCTACATTAAATAGTACGAAAGGAAAATACATGAATTTTAAAATAACTGAAAATTGACTTTATTTTACAAAACCATTAAAAATTATAGAACCAAATGCAGACTTCATGTCTTTAGAGCAAAATAAATTCCGTTTTCACTCACGAGGGAAAATATATTCGGGCCGCCCGCTAAAACGGCGAAATGAGATTGCAACAGGCCATTAAGCCTAATACATGAAAGGAAAAAGAAGAAGAAGAAATAGAAAGCGTGATGTTCGCATAATATTATTGAAGAGATAAAGTTACAGCTTTGAAATGTGTATTTGAAGTCTTGTTTTATTCGATATTTATATCCACTCAGAGCAACTAAATTTGTACGAGTAAATGTAATTTTAAAAAATTCACTATTTATTAAGAATGATAAGTGATAAGTAAGGTTCGGATAAAGTAGCGTATCAGGATAGGCTGTACAGCTCTATAGGGTAGGGTTGTGACTTGCTTCAGACTAAGTAAACACTACCCCCTTCCACTAACTAAATCTCTACTGTTTGGAAGTGCGCTCTCCACCCCCAGCTAAAACATTAGTGAAAGGACAACACATCCGATAGGAACTGAATATATGTCGTCACTACTTCGGCTGGGGGACACGCGACAACTAGTTAATATTTGTAAACAAAACGCACGGACCAAGGATGCCTATCCTGATACAGCTACTTTATCCGAACCTTAGTGATAAGTTTCATAAGAATTGTATATATTGGATGAAATAAGTTATAAGTTATAACATAACACTTAACAATGTATTATTCGCTTTCTCAGCGTACAGTTACCCAAAGAAAGATTGGGCCATTGGAATATTCATCAGATACCAGACGCTGCGCATGATCGTATACTGTGAGCACAAGAAAACGCGAGTTTGATAACAATACAAGTAGCAAAGAGGTAGCTAGGTAGTTAAATGAAAAAAACAACTTTAATTTTTATTTTTTTTATAACCAAAAAATGAACTGACCATAGATAATTCGTTTTACTTTTATTTTTATTCCCTTTCTAACCCTAAATGAAATGTATAAAATATTTCAGTTTATGGCTTCATTCCAACATATTGTAACAAATGACATTTTATTATAATTTAGATCCTATATTTTCATTGTTAATGGAGAGATTTGTCTTTTTTAGCAATAAAATGAAATTTAAAAGTGTTTTTAACAATAGACTTTATGGTCGCTATTCATAGACATTTCGCTAGCCCGAGCTACGAGCGTGCTAAACAGGATTCATATCATATCATATCGCTGACACTGGTTTATGAATACGAAAAACGTTAGTTCGCTGATCATCCACCGAAAGCCCGCGCTAAGAATGTCTATGAATATGGCCCTTAGAAACTGACTTTAAATAAAAATAAACTACAGTTAGTCGAAACAATTGTGGACGGGGTCTGTTCGGATAACTGACCATTTACGAAAACAAAAAAATTGTACCTATGTTATAGGAGCAGTATGAAATAAAGAAACGCGGATATTAAACACAAAACTGTACATATAGTATATATTTTGTATCACAAGCTAGGCTAGTTTGACAAGCTCAAAATGGTCATTAAAGCAAGCCTACAGTTTAGGAAAAGAAGTCGAAAACTTTTTTTTTTTTTTTTTTTGCTTCAGAGCTGACACTCGTTTTTTGCCGCTAACTCTCGCAAAAGCGTTGGCAAAACTTCTACATGGCGAGTGCGAAATTTAAATTTCCCGACTGGAAAGCTCTCGGTTAACCGATGTTTCGGTTGATCGGTATTCGGATAAGCGATGCTCTACTGTATATTTAAATACCAACTGTATGAGCTACCGAGACGAGATGGGAGACACGCAGGCAGATGCCGTTAACCAAATATTGACAAAGAACGTTATCGTGTGAAACACGCTGAACTCCATAGACTTTCCAACACCAAAAGTCGGCCCATCCTTTCTTTGGGAAAGAGTACGAAGTGTGAATTCTATTGTGTAAAGCTACAGAAAAAATTTGGTTCGAGATATTTTATAATTTACGCTAACTATGCTTATTTGTCGGTGTACAGACATTTGTTTATACAATATGGACTATATTCATATATTAATATAATATATAGCAAATTGCCATTCTCAAACGCAACGTAGTTATTATATTTGAAACTCTTGTATTAAAATTGAAAAGAGATGAGTTTTTTTTCGATTATGTTGTAAACATTTTCTTATTAGTATTTTGTTGCATAACTAATAGAGCGAATGAAGGATTGTAAGAATTATGTTCGAAAAAGTAATTTCACTTTCAGTGGTAATTGTTATGTAGAAAATTACCCAGCAGCTTCGTGATATAGTCGACATGATTATTCAGATCTTAGGTTCCTTAATAAGCACATTAGTACATTACAGACTCGAGAGAACTTACGTCTTACAAGACCCGCGTAAAGACACTACAGGTAGAACAGAATTCGTTCTGCCTGACTGAGGTTGTGTTGACAGTTTGAGAGCACGAGTTGCCCACCCATGGACATACAATAAGTAAGGTGAGCGGTAACTTACAGCTTTCCAATTGTATAAAATAATTAAGTAGCCTATAACATCTACATCTCAGTATATTTCAGTCCTTATGAAATGAAAAATGATGTACTCACAATATATTCCTTCTCAATTATTTTTTATATTTTCAAAGACCAGTAAATAATAATTTAAAAAAATTAATTTCTAAAAATTTGGATGAAAACTGTGTAATCACCATGCATTTCCCTCATATTTTTCGTAAATCTATTTTTTTTACTCTTTCTTTAAAATGATTGTAATAATTTGTATTAATAAAATAGAGAAAATATATTACCGGTACTTATCTGCTAAAAATTATTATTTTTATTAAATCTCTATAGAATGATTATTGTTTCAATTTTTAGACACATTATTCCTTAAAACATAAATAACAATTAATACTACAGCAAATATTCAAGTGTGTGTGTGTTAAGATGTGAACGTAACACACAACTGTAAAGAGTTTCGTTAAAATATATAAAACACTGTTCAAACACGTATAAGTACTCGTAGTTTAAATAACAATATAGGTTATATTCTAAACACTGTAACTCAAAACAATATCAATAGCCAGTTCATATTTTATACGGTGACTTTTCCCGTTCACTCGTTTAACTACCGATGTTTAAAGACTAAGTATAAACAATGGTTAAGCCATGTTGTTATAGCCTACCGCAGAGGATGTATGGAAAACAACTTCAAACATTTTCAGCAAGTCTTCCTCAGTGACCGACGTAGGTAACGAGGCCTGCATATTCAAACGTTGCCCTTAGAAACAAAAGCAAAGCCGAGGGGTCTGTGTCGTATATACAGTGTGTGCCAGAAGGAGTGCAATATACTTCAAGACAATTTAGTTTAGATTAATCTAGATCAAATTAGCCTCCTATATCTGTACTAGAAATCTTTTGGTTGGGCCGCGAAACCAGGTGGCCCGAGTTCTATTCCCGGTCGGGACAAGTTACCTGGTTGAGGTTTTTTCCGGGGTTTTCCCTCAACCCAATATGAGCAAATGCTGGGCAACTTTCGGTGCTGGACCCCGGACTCATTTCACCGGCATTGTCACCTTCATGCCATTCAGACGCTAAATAACCTAAGATAAGGCATCATAAAATAACTTACTAACTTCTAGTGGTTGGGATGATATTGATGAGTGAACTTTCAAATGGAGAGAGACATTATACAAGTATTTGTACATTTTAGAACAAGTCGACCTGGTTGGCGAGTTGGTATAGCGCTGGCCTTCTATTCCCAAGGTTTGCGGGTTCGATCCCGGGCCAGATCGATGGCATTTAAATGTGCTTAAATGCGACAGGCTCATGTCAGTAGATTTACTGGCATGTAAAAGAACTCCTGCGGGACAAAATTCCGACACATCCGGCGACGCTGATATAACCTCTGCAGTTGCGAGCGTCGTTAAATAAAACATAACACTGAAGTATAATTTGATTTGTGTTTTGCTATAATGAGTAACATAAAATTATTCTTAGTGTTGAGTTGACATAGCAGAACAAAAACAAGAAATGCAAGTGTCTCATAACTGAGACGGGATTTGACTTTAAAGCGCAATATAAAGCGGGAAGCATATACCGGTCACTTTGGTCGATGTTGCTGAAGCTTGGAAACTCGTAACTCAAGCTTCCTGTGAGATAGGTGTCGGTGGACTCCATCTGACAATGTAGCCATGTCTATATTCATCTCTATATTCACTTTCCATACTGGTCATCGGCCTAGTTCGTTGCGACTTCTTTAATATACAGGGTGATTCACGAGGATTTACCGTCCTTTACGGAGCTTATTTCCCAAGACATTCTGACCAAAAAATGCCATATAAACATGGGTCCTGTTCTCAATATTTACAGAATTACGTTTCGTTATTGGAACGCATTGCTGTGAACGCGTGATCTTGGTCAGCGTGCAGTCAGCAGCCAGCGCGAGCGCTACGGAAATCAAAGATAGCCGTATGCAGTTACGTAGCGCGAGTGTCATTCACAAGTGTGCGGCCAAGTGTACTCAAGCGGACGGCGACATTTTTTAAAATGTGTTGTAAACTCTCCAAGACTGTAAATTAGGATGCAAAATTAAACTGCAAATAATTAAGTCGGTGGAAGTGGTGTGATTTGTAATAATAAAATTGTTGTGATAAGTGCGTAAGAATAATGTAATTTTCTAGTTAAAAATAGAAAAAAGATGTCTGTACGAAGCAACTAAGGAGTACACACGACATTTTTAGCTTCATAATACTTGCCAATTAAAGAAATGATACTTCTGAATGGTTCATTCTCTGTTTGTATTATTCTTTTACTTCGGAATATGTATTATATGTCTTTCTCGTGTTAAATTCTATCGTACCTGGTTACATGTTTCGGCCTGTTATTGACCTTCTTCAGAACTGGAAGAGTTCTGGAACCAGTTTCATGTCATGACAGATTAGATGTGTTCCAGTTCTTAATCCGTCATCACTCTCTATACAAATATTACAAAAACTAATACATATTGGACCTATACGTATCCTCTATTCACCATAATAATAATAATAATAATAATAATAATAATAATAATAATAATAATTCTCTGGCACGACCACAGGGCGTTAGTTGGGAGGCTGGAGGGAAAAAGACCTTTGGGGAGGCCGAGAAGTAGATGGGAAGATAAAATTAAAATGGATTTGAGGGAGGTGGGATATGATGATAGAGACTGGATTGATCTTGCTCAGGATAGGGACCTATGACGGGCTTACGTCAGGGCGGCAATGAACCTTCGGGTTCCTTAAAAGCCAGTAAGTAAGTAAGTAGGTAGTAATAATAATAATAATAATAATAATAATAATAATAATAATAACAAACTAATAATAAGTATAACAAACTAATAATAAGTATAGCTCTTGTATTTAAAACCCTTACTTCAAATTTTTCATTTCTATACTCAGTCTCTTAAAAATTATTCTGTTAACTGTACCGAAGTGATATAGTTTTAAAAGTTGTGTAATCAAGATGTATATTCTTTTACCTTCAAACTAAAGCAAAAATTTATTTTACAAACAACTTTATATTACTATAACTCTGAAAGTATTGAGAAAAGGAACTATGTTTATATGACATTTTTTGCTCAAAATGTCTTCAGAAATAAGCTTCATAAAGTCGGTAAATCCTCGTGAATTACTCTGTATAAGCTATATGTATGTATGTATGTATGTATGTATGTATGTATGTATGTATGTATGTATGTATGTATGTATGTATGTATGTATACGAGGACGTAGAGGTCTGTGACACACAAAGCAGGAAACAGTAGAAAAAAGAGATGTATTAGATAGAATCTAACATTTGAAAGCCCTGCATCGAGACAACTATTGCATGAATAAAAAAATTCCACTGAAACCTCATTCTGTAAATCCAGCACAATTGTTCCGGAATATTAATGACAAAGCTAAATCGCTACAGTATCACCTCTGGCGATGTGTGTCTTACAGCATGCAATGGAACTGGAAGTCAGGAACTCTTGAACTCTGTGACTAGTTGGGAGCGTTAATGCGGTTGGGATTTAGAGGGTAATGCAGCGTTCCACTAGAATTTTCAAGTGAAGCCTTGTTACCAAGGTAACGCGAATTGAAAGCACTGCCACATTGATTACTGGTTACGTCGATTCAGCAGCGAATCAGATACCAACGTTCTCGTTGTCAGGACGCTAACAATGCTTAAATATAATTTGACAGAAAGATCCATAAATTAGTGACACAGTCAAAACTTGTTAAAAAGTTTCTTTCGTGGGAGCAGAAACGTGTTCCTTAGATTCTATTATCTATTTGTCATCGGCAGTGAATGAATCTATTACAATTTTTAGATTTATATTCAACATACCCGACTTCGATTCCCGATACCAAATAGACATTTATTTCCCTCCTTTTGGGATTGTGTTTGTTGCCTCACATCTGAATTGTACTCGTGTTACCTAGATCATAATTATTATGCGCCAGACTGAAGCCACTATTTCTGAATATCCACTGTAACTTAATAGATAATGTTTCCAATATTAGAGAGTCATGTGTGCATTTATAGATTTTCTCCGAAACCGCATAATTTCGGATTATCTTCGAAAATCTACAGTTTGGTTATACATATATACTGTATATTCATTCATTCATTCATTCATTCATTCATTCATTCATTCATTCATTCATTCATTCATTCATTCATTCATTCATTCATTCATTCATTCATTCATTCGTTGGTTCGTTTATTTTTCATTTAAATCCAACCATAACTTTCACTGGCGATGTTGCTCTAGTTAAGAAAGAAAATGTAAATAGCTCAGCCTGGTACTTACTCGCATCTACACTTGGAACTGGTATGCCTACTGATTTTGTAGGAAAAACAACATTCTTAATTGCTTTTAATCTAGGCTGAATTGCAAAATATATTTCACCAAAATTTATAATCTCCTTCCACTTCTCTCACTGAAACTTTGTTAACAAAACTGATGGAAACTACAGGTACCACTCCATTTTCAAGTCCTTTTTAATATCGGTCTTGGGCTTATTCCCTAACTCTCTGTCCTCTGTCTGTGTACAGCTTTTCTGCTCAACTATTGGTCTGATTGTGTTCATATTCAGCACCTACGAGTTAATATAATAGTAATTTATGTACTCTTATATTAATTTATAGTAAAATCTTAATGGGTATACATTTTAAATCAGAAGCACATAATTACAGTCAACTTGAAGAGTAATCCTAAAATTTTCTTCTTGATTGTTATTATGAAGATTGTACCAACAATAATACATATGTGATTTAGTATCAATTAACAAAGAGGCTAAACCCTTGGTTCTCAAAGCCTGAGGCCACAACATAGCGGGGACGATACAGCAGAGAATAGTGAAGATCGGACTCATTTTGTCGAGGATTTGCCATCTCTTATTAAAGCATTTATTGGATGTGAATTCATTACTAAATGAAGGTCTTCAATATTTACAGTTAAAAGTAAGGAGTATTTTATTACCTTTTTTTTTTGCTAATACAAAAATAATATTAGGCGATATAATAATATTCATGTACTCGCAGCTATTTTATCAAAATTTACATGGGCTAAATTAAATTTTCTTAAAACGAGAAAGTCTAAAAATGAAGTCAAAATTACTTTGCAGACTGAAAAGTTATATATGTCCGGATCAAATTTCTGCATATTTAACGGACAAAACTAAAATTCGTTCAATTATTCATTGCCATAATACACTGTTCTTATAAATTGACTGAGTGTCTTGAGAATTAAATCAATGGCTTTCCCAAAAACACGTTATGAAATGTTTCATGTAAACAGTTTTTATCTCGAAAAGAAGTAAACGATCAAAATTACTTACGGTTTCCCTTATATAATATTATTATGTTTTTAATAATGATTGAAGGAAATAAACTTTAAACTGCAATTTTATTCGCAAAGTTATGAAGGAACTGAACTGCTGGATAACGCGTACAAGGCTCAGTTTTGTGACACTCAATTTTTATTCTCTCTGTACGTTTCTTGCATTCTTTCCTTATTTGCAATCTAACTTTTCCAGTCATCGACTCTTATTTACGCTCAATTTCTAATGTAAAACTCTTATGAGTTCTGTCGTGAACGTGGTGGTGTAAATACTGTAAAATAATATGATATAACATAAAATAATTTACCTCAATATCACTAGTTGATTGCTTTCTAATACCCCGGCTACATTTGATGATAAACTCATTTGGCCTCCCGAACTATAGTCGGATTAATTGTATCTATTTTCAATTTGTGCACATCGTATTAGTAACTCTGTGGGATCATCATACAGAGCCGTCTGTTGATAGCGAGATCGTGGACGTATGTTCTTCTGTTTTTAGTTAACAGAGGTTTCCGTAACAACTTCTACACTATAGGACAGACAGGCAGATCATTTCAAACACGTTACAAAGAACACATCACAGCCATAACATATGCAGTAAACATCACAAATGCTAACCACACTTACAGGGACATCAACACAGACATGGAAATTCTACACATCCAACCAAAAGCACACTAGAACAATACAAAATTTACAGACACACAAAAACACATCCAAATGAAATTCTTAACACACAACTCAATTTCGGAACACACACACACTCTTTGACTCCACATTACACTACATAAACACACCCCCACAGGAAACAAACCAAAAGGCGCCAAGACTAGCAACAGCCAGTTCTGAAGAAGGTCAATAACAGATCTAAACATGTAACCAGGTATGATAGAATTTAACACGAGAAAGACATATAATACACATTCCGAACACTATATTTATAAATAAACTACTTTCTTAAATTTATTTATTTTATTTTATTTATTATTTCGCTAATAATAATTGTAACATAAAATATAATATACAGAGAAACTTTAGCTCGCCCCTGAAAGAGTAGAACTCGTGCTCAGGGGCGGATTCCTGAATTGAAATTAATAATTATACAATACAATTTGTCTTATGTCTACTGTGCAATTATATTATATAAATTTAAATTTACAATTTTTCAATTTTTATAAAATCCATACATAACTTTTTAAATTTAATACTATAACTATTAGAATTGACAAGATTAGGATATTTAAATATAAATTTGTTATATATCCTTGGGCCTAAATTAATACTATGATTAAATACTGTAACAGTGTTGCATTTTGGTTCAAACAATCTTAAAGAATTCATACCTTTTGTTTCATAACTGTGAGAATACAATTCAAAATTATTTCGATTTTTATGTATGAATTTTATTAATACAATGTAGTAAATTTGTCTTACGTTAAGTACATTAACGTCTAGAAACAAATTTTTAGATGGAAAATCAATAGATTTATGAAGACATATTTTAATTATTTTCTTCTGTAATAAATAAAGTGGATTAAAATTGGATTGACTGAGCATATTGGAAATTTAATTAATGGCTTTTCCAAACCACGCTATGAAACGTTTCATAAAACACAATTTTTAGCTCGGAAAGGAAGCAAAAACGAGCAAAATTGTATTAAATCTTTTTGTTTAAAATATGTCAAAGAATAATCCCTTAAAATTAATGGCATTACTTAGTGTTCACCCTGTACTTCTTATTGAAACAACTTCAATGACACATAACGAGACGGTTACGGTATACGCAATTGATATAAAGACGATTGAAGACCATGATTGTGACCTGAATCCTAATCTTGTAAGTTGGATCTTAGTCTAATTAGGGACCAACGCCTTTTATAGAGTCGAAATTTAAAGATACGAGTATCTTGGTATACGTGCATGTATCATACGCGCAAGACTTAGGCCGGGCTTTCTATAGAATCGCAACCTGAAGTCAGAATCCTGAGTCGACAGACAAAACGATTACCTCGCGAATTAGAGCAGAATCCCAAAGATCTGAACACACTACCCCGCGGATTAGAACTGAGGCTCTGTCTTCAGTGAGTGAAGAGGTTGATTAATGCAGGCGAAGGGTGTAGTCAGCCAGGGGGCTGTGGTTCTGTCTGTCAGAGCTTAGCATCCCTTCGAAATGACTGGGATGTGGTGTATTCGAAAGCATTTAAACAGACCCGGCATTCATTCGTCTTGCAATTGGATAGATTTAGTCTGCAATTCTGCCTCTTGTGATTGGTTCATAGCTTATTTAGCGTGTGAAATTAATCATGGCGTCTTGTAAGGGCTTTAGTGAGTCAAACTAAAGGAACAGTTACTCAGGTCAGATAGTGTGAAATTTACGGCCGACAAAACGGCAGAGTAGTTTTTGCCTTCAGTTCAATTTAGAGTATTTTATTCTTCATTGTCCTCATATTAACACTGTAAAGAAGATGTAAAGATAAACAAAGTAGCTAAGTATGAAGATAATCGGTGATTATTTTATTCTTACTAGACCGTTTAATAGTGTCCGTCAATCATTATCTAGTCGTCTAGGAATTGTCTCCAAAATAAATCTATTTATTCGACATAATTTGTATAACAAACCGAATTTTCGTATTGATCTTAGCTGTGTGTTTGATTCCCTCTTGGGCTGTTTACCTAGTATAGTTTTTTACTAGGTTTCCTAATCATAAGAGGAATGTCAGATAATCCATGGCGAACCTTTATTCGGCCTCATCTCGCCAAATACCATCTGGCTATCAACAATTCCATCGATACTAAATAACCTAGAATCCAAATTGATACAGCGTCGATTTAATAACCACCCAACGAAGACTTGACGTAGACCTACATAAAAAGGCTGATATTTAATGAACTATTGGATATAAGTATAGATAATAACGAATAAAGACTGTTTTCTTAGTCCCACAACATTGGAATGAGTATACGTGTACACGGGATATACATTACATCACGTGTCCTTCAGTAAACATCCTTCTCACAAACTCAAGTAACGCACACTATAGGATCACTCTACAACAGATTACTTACTCCTAAACAAGTACAGTATACTTCAGTTTAACAATGTTTATGAAGTTAAATTTTGCAGCAAAGTTTATTGTACTATAGGTTTAAACATTTTATTCAGGGCAGTACCTGTATTACAGTTGTACTAGTGTTTTCAGTTAAAATTTTACAACAAAAATTATCGTAATATGGACTTAAACATTGCTTTCAGAGCTGTATCTATGAAACAGGACCATTTTAAGTTAAAATTTTATATGAGAGGTTATTGTAACATAAGCTTGAACATGTTGTTAAGAGTACTACCTCTGATACAGTAACATTTTAAGTTAAAATTTCACCTCAAAGATTATTGTAATATAGGCTTAAACATTTCATTATGAATAGTGCGTGTGAAGCAGTAACATTTTAAGTTAGAAGTTTACAGCAAAGGCTATTTTAATTCTTTACACAACGCAGTCCCGCCCTTGATGCGGGAATAGTGCAGCACCACGCGCCACTACTCTTCAAGTCGTTTGGGTCATTGCGCAAACTCCGTACTCACTTAACTTTAAACAATAGTAGTTAAGATTCCCGTTACTAATAATGAAATATAGGAAAAAAGGAAGAAGGAACGGAATAATTCATACAAGAAGAAATAAAGGACTGGGATAAATGAGGATATAAAGAAAAGAGGGTAGAAAATATGTAATGATAGCAGAATAGAAAGAATGAAATAAGTTGGAAGGAAGAAATACGGAGAGGTAGGAAGGAAAGAATAGAAGAAAAGAAAAATGTTACAATCAAAGTTGAAAAATACAGAAAAAGAGGAAAAAAAATATAAAGAGTGGAATTTGGTAAAACAAATGATGAAGATTGAACAGTAGGTGAAAATGCTGAAAAGAAGGAAAGATCCATACTATAAAGACGCGAGGAAAGAAATAAAGATGAAATTGAAGAAATTATTTCCGAATAAAAAAAAAAGGAATTCAAAGAAAGGAATAGGATATGAATTTAAAGTAATGGAAATATCGGAGGAAAGAAACAAAGAAAAATAGAAAGAGGGGAAAAGTAATGGTATGGAAGAAAAAGAAGAAGTAGGCTAGAATGGAACAAAAGAAAAAATGAAATAAAGGAAAGGCATATGAGGAGATAAGAGTATTAAGGTGAAAATAAAGTAGAAATAAAAATGAAGAGAGAAGGTAAAGTGAGGTGAAAAACAACGAAAAATGTAAAGGAAGGATGGAAAAGGTGAGGGAGTTGAAAAATGAAAAAGAAAGAAGAGAAATAGAAGAATATAAAATTTAATAAAATATATGCATAAGAAACGAAAGAGACGGAATAGATAAAGATTTGAATGGTAAAAAACACAGTAATAAACAAGTAGGATATTCAAAGGTAGGAATAAGTAAGGTTATAAAGAAGTAAGAAAATTGCTGAAACTTAGGTTAGGAGCAGAAATAAAGAAACGAAGATGTATGTATGTATTTATTCACACTGCAATGGGTATATACCCGGTGGCAGTGGTAACTAATTACACTCAAATAAAGACAATAAACACAATTAATAAAAAATACAATTAATAATAATACTAATAACTACGAAAGAAGAAAATATATATAATTATTAAGAGATAAGAGAAATGAAATGAAAGAAAGAGGAAAAAGAACAAAGAATAGAGATAATAGGAAGCATTAAACAACACAGAATAAGTAAAATAAAATATAAAAAGATAGAATATAAAGATGAATTAAATAAGATATAAGTTAAGTGCAGAGAAGTTAAGAAAGAAGGAAAGAGGACAGAAGAAATAGAATGTAACTGACTAATTAAACAGAATAAATGATTAGAGAACAGAAGCAGAAATGAAATAAAAAAGAACACCATGTATGAATACAAAAAGGAAAATGAGATAAAAGGAAATAAAAATATACGTTAGAGACTGTAAGAAGCGAGGTAGGTGGAAAGTACGTACATGCACTTTACCTTTATGACACGAATTAGTAATACTTGGAGGATAGTGTCGTCTCGGTACTGAAAGGTTAAGTGTCACAATTTATTGGAAGCGTAGAGATAGAAGACTGTAATCAAATCAACTGAACGTCGACAGTGGTGAAGCTAGATATAAATATGGAACATCGAAGGAAGGTAAGATGCAAAATTGAAGAGAATAATATTCAAAGAACACTGAAGCGTTAAATTCTACTGGAATGGAATACTTAATTTGTTTACTCAGGACGTAAAAGTTGAAGGAAAGAAAATAGCAATCACCGTTAGAGATGCGTTTAATATGACATAAATAAATGTAGTAGCAAGCACAACTGACAAAATGTTATATGGGTCATAGTGATGTACTTTAATATGCTTCACTGTTGAACTGTGAACCAATAGATGGATATTTGGTTAGCTCTCTGATTTGGTAATATCTTCTGATTTATTCTATCACTGTGCTTATACAGGGTGGAAGTGAAAAGACTCTGCAGTTTGAAAAATACGATAGCTTACACTTAAATGAATAGAAAACCTACAATATGCACGGTTAATTGGAAAATTAGTCACTGATAATCTCTTAAGGAATGATGCAAACCACGTCGAAACTAATCAGTCAGATAATTTACCACCAGAATTTATAATATTAACACAGTGAAGCAGTTATTATTTGTTGAATAACGCTTATCAGTGATTATGCAAATGATAAAAGAGTGTCTCTAAGAATGCAGAAAATTAAGTTGGAAGTTTCAGCAGTCAGGCAATATCGCCGCTAGCACACTCCTTATCTTTTCTCGTAATACTGATGTAAGAGGTCAACGAAATCTGGGTTGTCTGTCTAGCTGAACTACTGTACTCTACCTGCATCTCAGGCTACAACGTTGCAATCTTGTCGCGTTGTTCAGTGGCTTCAAATTAAATGGTTTATAAATTAAATTTACACGGAAGTCCACCGTTGTGGCTGAGGAGTTAGTCAGTCTAAACTCCGAACACTGCGGGCCCGGGTTCGATCCCCAATCGGGACGAGTTGCCTGGGTGAGGTTTTTTCGGGGTTTTTCCCTCACTCATATGGATGAATATCAGTTAACTTTAACAGGCGATTGGAACCCCACTCATA
Organism: Periplaneta americana; assembly: GCF_040183065.1. NCBI lineage: Eukaryota > Metazoa > Arthropoda > Insecta > Blattodea > Blattidae > Periplaneta > Periplaneta americana. The sequence goes on from NC_091125.1 coordinate 78,375,336, forward strand.
TTCGACAATTCTTTTCCTCCCCAATCATCCTTTCATTCTTCATACCGTTACTTCTGGTTTTCAGATCGCTCTACAGCGGCCCTCAGAAACTGTTGGCTCTCTCGACCGGCCTCCGTGGATTGTATTCATGCGATGATAGCTTCTGCAACGGAACCCGGGGCAGACCTTCTCTGGGGAGGACTTCCGCCTCGGACCGTTAAGGGAGACTTGGGGGGGGGGGGGTTGCAGAATCAGTAGTGGTACATGTACTCTGTTGGCTGTGGGGACTGGTCGTTAAGGAGGTCAAGTGGTTAGGTCGTGCGCGTAGAGGATCGGTGGGCACGCAACTCATCCCATATCAGGGGGTGTACAATAGACTTAGGTCGTAGTGCGTGGGATGTTCCCTCCCTCCTAACAAGTAAAAAAAAAATAATAATAATAACGAAAACCGCCCATGCCAGAATTAAAATACGCCAGAGGGATGAATGATTATTAGATTTTTTCTCTATATGAACAAAAATGATCCTACTCCCAATAATTACCGAATAAGAGGGTGTTAAGCATTTGGGGGTATTTTTCTGAGAAAACTACGAACTTCCCACCAATATGGTATTTCCCTTTTTGTTACATACATACCGCATGAGCTACTTGCTCAGTAAATCTGCACGGTTATTTCACTTCCACTCTACTACTAAACTGACATTGACGCGCACGCATAAGACAGAGTCATTGTTTCCCATTCTACGTTTCTGGACCTAATGGTGATAGAGTTAGTTAAAATTAGTTTAAATTGCGTTATTATCGAAGTTTTTGGTAGGCATAAGTTAAGTAAACTGACCTTTAAAAATTGCAATCTGGTAATCTCGTTTCTACTATAATATTCCTGACAATTTCTAATGTAGGCATGTGTTTTCTTCCGCTTTTTTGCGCTGTTTCTAGATGGCACCTCGAATTTTCAAATACCGTACGTGTCTGTTTGAGCTTTTGTGAAGACGTCTAAGTGGATTGATGGATGTGACTTATAAAAATTATCTTTAAAATGTTCATAAAAAAAGTCTGCTCCATTGATAGTGCGTGTAATATCAGAAGAAGGAAAAGCGCGCAGTGCAAGAGGAAAGGTACTGTCTTCGGTCTCGCCAGTTTCTAGAATATAGTCACAGAAACTTCTAACTAACTGTTCATTTCTGGCGCAACACTAATAAGGTCTACAAAGGCTTCTTCAATTACGTACATCTGAACTGAAATAAGGCAACCCAAAGAACAATTTCAACTATTCACTGGTCTCACCTTCACTTTTGTATAGACAAGCTGATCCTACTTCGACAGTTTGACTGTACCAGCTTTGTCCTATATGACATTGACAACAATGAAGCGTAGCGTTCGGAAATACTGTTCTGATTGCTATATATGCAGCTATCTCAAAATCTAGGATAATATATTCAGGATCAAACTGTTCATTAGACAAAGAGTAAATTCGTTTCCACATCTTTCCGTAGCATGCAGTTGATTTTGCCATTAGTAAGCAGAAAACAACCTGATAATACGTATTTCAGTAGTAAACATGAAAGATGTACAATTGCTTGAAATACTGTGGACTAGTGGGCTATAAAATGTGCCATTTTTTACAATAATTTTTTTTCATATTTCACTAAAAATGTAGATTTATTCACATGTCAGGATTACCATGTCCTTAAAAGGGAAACAAAACCTCTCTCCCCTACTGGTAAGTTTATAGAATTTAGACACAGAAACTGGTAACTCTGTTTCTGGTGCAACACTTATAAAGTCTAAAAAGGCTTCTTCAATTACATCTGAAAAGTTAGATCGAGCCTCTTAATGCAGTGCGCTTTCAAAAACATCTAAAACTTTCCAAACAGTGCGTTTTCAGAACCATCTAAAACTTTCGAAACAGTGCGTTTTCAAAACCATATGAAACCTTCGAAACAATGCGTTTTCAAAACCATCTGAAACTTTGAAATATCGACCTTGTACGCTTTTGATGCGTACTCACCCCAAAGTCGCCTCGTCGTTCTGTCACGTACTGCGAGATCCTTCGTGTCTCTCGTGCTTCTTTCTTCACTCTGTGCTCGGTAGAATCGAAGACAAATGACCTAAATCCAGAGGATCACGCGTTGAAATCCCTTTGATCTCTTGGGGATTTTAAGACTTGATATAAAGAGTCTCTTCATCTTCGCAAATCCATGACGGGGGCAGTTCCCAGCTCGTGGACAGCGTGCGGTATTATTGTGTCAACAACTTCAAAGATGCAACGCGCGCTACAGCTGTAATTGACTTTGAGATTTTCACGGTAAAGTCGCTTTTATATTCAACCAGTCTGTAAGTTTCATTGACCTGAATATTCTTTAAAATTGTTATCTTTATAATTCAACCCCAAAGACAGCTCATTCATTATCTGAAGCATTCGACGAATATAAATATAATTCACCTTCCTTTTATTTTCTTCATTTCCTCCTGCATCTTCTTTTACTTCTACGGCTCTTTGTTGTATACATAACCAACTTCATCTATTTATCAAGTGGCATAACTTAATCATAGAAATTTCAGAGCCTCTTTACCTTTCTACAGGGATATTCTCTCTTACAAACCTTTACCCTTTCCTGTTACTTACTTACGGCTTTTAAGGAACCCACAGATTCATTACCGCCCTCACATGAGCCCGCTATTGGTCCCTACCCTGTGCAAGATTAATCCAGTCTCTATCATCATTTCCCACCTCCCTCAAATACATTTTAATATTATCCACCCATCCACGTTTCGGCCTCCCCAAAGGTCTTTTTCCCTCCGGCCTCTCAACTAACATACTATAAGCATTTCTGGATTCGCCCTTACGTGCCACATGCCCTGCCCATCGCAAACGTCTGGATTAAATGTTCCTAATTATGTCAGGTGAAGAATACAATGCGTGCAGTTCTGCGTTGTGTAACTTTCTCCATTCTCCTGTAACTTCATCCCTCTTAGCCCTTTCCTGTACTTTATATTTTTATTTTTTTATTATAGTAGAGTCGACGCCAATTCGGAAGGCGGTCGTCTGCTAGCGTTTGCATCGAGAGACACAGATAGAGAAAGCAAGGCAGCGTACAACATTGCCACATCGTAGGCTCCTTCACTCGCACGTGCAATACAAATAGCGCAGAAGAGAATTTAAATTATCAAACGACAATAATGAACTTAGTCGTTGATTACTGTAAACAAGACACCAAACAAATCCTTTTTCCTTCTCTAACAATATTCTTTACACGGTTTTCAATCCCACACCACATGCTTCTGCAGAAGTTTCTTGCGCGTTGGCAATGTTGCAGTCAGTGTTTTTAAAATAATTATACACTTTAAACACTATTTCCAGCGCCTGCGTGCGCAGTAATTGTCTTTTTACAGTCTCTCCTTCCATTTATTTATCTTACACAGTATTTATGTTAGTTTTACTTATTCAATGTATTGAAACACTGACAAGTAAACAAACGAACTAGGGAAGCACTTGTTACAGACTGATTCCTATTGATTCTACTGTACAAGCTTATAACGTCACATACTAGAAATGCTACGGCGCATATAGCAGCCGACCGCCTTCCGAAATGCCGCCAACTCTTAAGTATAAAGAAGAAATTTTATATGGTAAAATTCGGTTGTCAAAATATTCATTGCTCCGACAATATAGGAGAAAGCCAATGTTTACCTACTTAGATATAACACGCGGAGCAAGTCCCTTGCAATAGGCAAGCATCATGTTTAGATAGAGCAAGAAAGTCAAGGAATATTATGGACAGTAAAATATCAGTCACACGGGAATGAGTATTTAAAAGTTGTTTATTTATTATAAAAGTGAATCTGATACAACGTTAATATAGACGACGTATCATAATGTAAAAAATAAATAAATAGGTAAATAAGTAACTCAATAAATAATTGAATAAATAAATAATAAATATTAAATTAAACACTCCAATAATATCCTTAATATTTACGCCGTTTTCAAGATGTTGAATAATATTTACTTTGTTAGAAATACTCAGCCGTGAACGTGTTTCAGACATGTTGCCTTACCGGTATGGGAAGGGCCTTGGATTCTCGTCACAACAGACCACATTGTACTGCTGCTTTCTTTAGAGACAAACACATTATACTAAATCGTGAAGCAGTGTACACGTTTTTGCATACCTCACACCGAAAAAGTAATTTTCTGTATGTCTTCTGACTGTTGATGTACCTGTACAGCGATTTACCCGAGACTGCGGAATTGATTCCTTACTTACGAGTTAATTAAATTAGGAATGGTGTAAATAAAATACGAAATTCAGTGAAAATTTAATTAGCCTCTACTGAAAAGGGTGAAAGAAAGTGCCGATTCACAAGTAGACCGGCGTCAAAACTTTCCCAGTTACATGTTTTCTATGCTTTTAAGTTCACTTAAAGACTGTTAATGCCAAATATTTTGTGACACAAACTTTCATAAAAAATATGATAATTCCTGATCTGACACATTTAAAGATTTACGTTTGTAGAAACAGAATTAGAAACAATGTACAGATCAATAACACAGGCTGGTAGCCGTGGTATTGATGGTAGTACAGCTTTACACACATTCGAGTTTTCTAAAAACATGAATTCTGGAGATACAATAGATATGGTCAACGAACATCATTCTGCACTTTGCAACTGAGGTAGGAGTGAAATCTCGAAATCCTGGTCGGGACAAGTTACCTGATTGAGGTTTTTTTTCCGGGGTTTTCCTTCAACCCATTACGAGCAAATGCTGGGTAACTTTCGGCGTTGGACACTGGACTCATTTCGCTGGAATTATTACCTTTATCTCATTCAGACGCTGATAACCAAATCAGTTGATAAAGCGTCATAAAATAACCAGTTTTTTTAGATTGAAATACATTTTAGAAGTCGACACTATCTGCAAGATAGAATTCATTACCCTGAATTGCAACCTAGGCGACAATATTGTAAAGGTTGCGAACAAAACCTGTCATTTCCACCGAAAACAAAAAAATATTTTCTTTTACGGTTTCGGCATGTTTAGAGAGGAATCTTTCGGAATATGTTACTTTTTTCAGTCTAACTCGTTCATTTCCATGTGAAACAGTATGGTAAAATCAGTATTTTCAATCAAAACCGGAAAATCACATATCATACTAATGTCAATATTGTCGTTGTCTTTTTTGTATAAAAAAACGGACGTTTTCAACATTCTGTAGGCCTATGTGTTGCAGTTACCAATCCATTCAAAAGTTATCATTTTCATTTCTATGTGCAAGTGTGATAATATCTTATTGCAAATTGAAAATATTGTGAAAGTATTATATTATAATTACTCATTTTTCCATGATAAACTAGAATGAAAGTGAAGGATGTCTAGGGAGATAAGCTATTCAATTTATGTTTTTATTTTCATGCAATGTGCATTCACATAGTTGAGTTAAATGTATTTTAATTGAAATTGTTGTGAAATTGTTACGGTATGGGCGTTTATGTAGCAAGCACTGGTGAGGCCGCCATCTTCCCACAATAGAGGTACTGGTCACATATTTTCCCGTTAGAGTGTAAAGGGACTTACAATATACTTTTACTTACAAATAGCTTTTAAGGGACCCGCAGATTCATTGCCGCCTTTACCATAAGACCGCCATCGGCCCCTAGCCTGTACAAGATTAATCGAGGTCTCAATCATCATATCCCACCTCCCTCAAATCCATTTTAATATTATCCTCATATCTACGTCTCGGCCTTCCCAAAGGTCTTTTTCCCTCCAGCTTCCAACTAATACTCTACATGCTTTTCTGATTCGCGCATGCGTGCTCTACCCATCTCAAACTCAAACTTCTGGGCATTGTATTCTTCACCTGAAATAATATGCTAGTCATAAGAAAATTTTCAAAATGTAATTGAAATATACGTATAGCCTATATTTGGTAATATAAGCCTATGTGCTCTGGACCCTTCATGCTGGAAGATTGCCTGGCCGTTGCTTACTACATAATTATCATGTAATGTTATATTCGTTACTCCATGATATAGTTGATGTAACAACGTATATGTTTTACTGTTATAAATGTCAAATAGCTTTTTTTGAACAAAATTGAACATTTCCCTCACATTTCCAAACAAAACTGGACATTTCCAAAAGATTTTTGTCTATAAAATGCACAGAAAATACGAATAACTAAAATCATTATTATTGACACCATTAGAACAACGGACGTATCATGCACGAGACATAAAATTATCTTTCACTGTGTGATAAAATGAAGTATCGATACAGTTTTTTTCCTCTTCCTGAAAAAAAGAATAATATTTTGAAAATGACCTGTTTTGTTCGGAATCTCCAAAATTATTGTTGGTAAATATTACATGCATGCATTCTCTTATTGTGAATTTTAACAGAAAAACAGCGGATCTGATGGCAAATAATATGGTTACTTGACCGCCACGGCGACGAGGGGAGAGTGAAAGTATAGTTATCGGCATAGAGAGATAATAATATATTGAAGTTTTTCATTTTCAAGACCAATCTAGAGATATGGAAATGAACTCGTATTTCTAACATTGCATAACCATTAATCTTCTGTTGTGTTCACAATAGTATCCACTGAATATAGAGACAATACCGGTAATGAAGTGAATTATGAACCGTGTTTATGTCGGTGAGAGTGGAACAATGAAAGCAATAATGTCGGGTATTGAAACATCATCCGCTTGAACACAAAGCCTTTGTTTTAAGAAGGCGAGATAAGATAGAAGCACTAGCAATCAATCTGATGCCTCAACATCTGTCCACTAATGGAGTAGAGGTCATCTGATAGTCTGCAACGTTGCTGACAATATTGAAAATGCCACAATTAAATTATTCAGGTTTGTAAACATTGGAACTTTGTAAACCGCTGCAATGAATTCCGTTTAGTTGAGCGATGGAAAGTGAATATCAAACCCGTTTTACGCGGGTTGTTAAAGCCACATTATTTGCTTAACGTCGAAGTAATAATTTATGGAAAGTCATAAAGGAAAATATCTCCACCTTTTTGGAAATAATTTTTCATTTTTGTTTCTTTTTATTTTTATCTTATTATTCTTTCATTTTATATTAACACAAATTACTCGTTCAAAAATAATTCATTGCAGGATTTATTTGTTTCTTTATTAATGCAGCCCATTCTTCCACTCTCTGTATCTTTCCTTATTATGCACTTTCTTCTTTCTGTCTTCTTCGAAATTGTTCGTTCTCATTTTATTTCATTACTTATAATATTCATCTCTTCTTTCACATATTCATTCTGTTGTCTTTTCTTTTTATGTTTTTCTGTTCTGCATACTGCATTTTCTTCTTTAATATCTTTTTTTTATTTCTGTAACTCACACTGTCTTTCACACATTAATTAATTCATTAATTCATCCATACATCCATTAATGCCCTATAACCATGTCCGTATATTTCTCGAAGAATCCTAACAATTATTTTCTCATAAATGTCAATAAATATTATTAATATTGCACAGAGAGTCGTTGTACTTCACGTAATATTTCACACTATAGATATTCTTTTACATCACCGTATCACCACAGTCTAGTAGGGTAGAGTAGCATAAATCGCACCGCTTCCTAAATGGCACCACTGCTAGTTTAAAACAAGTTACTGTAGTAGTGTAGCATCTAGTGGTATTGTTACAATCTACCATATGAACTTCCACCATGTCACTTGATTTCTGCCACTTCTTTGTGCTAGCAACGTGGTGATAGAGTATTTAATATAATCGCTCAGGTGGATGTATATTTAGCTAACATTTTGTAACTAAATAACGGATTTGTATGCAAAGGAATCCATAATCTTAAGATATTATTGGTTAAAAGAAATATTAAAGAACATTTAACTTAGTACGATTTTCGAATATGTGGTGATTATAGGCTAGAATGAAGGAAATAATAACTTATGACGTAGTTTCTTAATTCGCACCACTTTGTAGGTGCCTAATTCGCACCGGTGTGATATGAGCAACTGTAGGAATTCTAGCCGTACAAAAGAAGGCCCAAAAATTTTAACTGAACGAGGAATGCATCAGGTGGGTGCAATATCAAGTGGTTAAAAGGGCGTTAATACAACAAGTGTGTGTTGTACAAGCGCACCAGATATTTTGTGCCACCTATGACAATTTTTAAACGTCAAACAATGCATCCTACATTATCAGCTGGTGTTCTTCCAGGATCGTTATTTGTTTGCTCTGATTCAAGTTACATCAACAGTGAACTATTTGTCGAATAGCTCAAACATTTTATTTGCCACTCAAACCTGCCATAGAAAAAAGTGCTGCTTCTGTATGTCCACCTATACGCACCATTCCAAAAATTTAGAAGCTAGATTATCTCGGGAAAATGATGTGCTCCTATTTCAGCTTCCTCGTCATAATACTCAGAGGCCTAGCCTTAAGATGCTTTTATCTTCAAACCATTTCAGACAGCTAAATCATGAAGCAGTTCTTAGGTGGCTTCGAGATAATCGTGGAGAAAAGATGACGCAGTTTACAGTTTGAACTGCCTGGTGAAGCACATGGCAAATGTGTAACAATAAAAAAAGCATTCAGAAAGTTTAAATGTTAGGTAATTTATGCTCTATTTTTTCAATTTCATTTGAAGTTGCGTTACTCTCTTTCCTTAATTTCAATAAACTTGTAATTTGCATTTCTTACGTTATTCATATTAAATACTGTTCAGTATGTTCAATATTAAAAGCTTTCCTTCATCCTGTTCCCTGCAGTTAAAGAGGTGCGATTTAAGAAACCGCAGGTGCTATTTAGGAAACTGGTTGCCTAAATGACACCACTGACAAGTGTTTCGAAAATGTCATTCTACTTCAAAAATATTAAATCAAATTCAAGGATTCTTTTTTACATGAAAGATAAATGTTCTGGGAATGTATTTCTGTAAAGGAATTCAGAAAATAAAAATTGTATTGTTCAATAAAAATTATACGAGTAAATGCTAAAGTGGTGCGATATACGCAAACTTACCTTATATGCACTCACGAAGCTTGAGTTTATGAGAGTCCACACCTGTGGAGTAACGGTCAGCGCGTCTGGCCGCGAAACCAGGTGGCCCGGGTTCGATCCCGGTCGGCGCAAGTTATCTGGTTGAGGTTTTTTCCGGGGTTTTCCCTCAACCTAATACGAGCAAATGCTGGGTAACTATCGGTGCTGGACCCCGGACTCATTTCACCGGCATTATCACCTTCATATCATTCAGACGCTAAATAACCTAGATGTTGATACAGCGTCGTAAAATAACCCAATAAAATAAAAATAAAAAAGAGTTTATGAGGGTACTAGGAACAATAGACTGTGCAGGTACTATTTCGCATTGTCTGTAATGAGGCCATCGTAGCGATCCTAGTGGTTAGCAACTTTCTATGGATGCATATTTACTACGTATTGAACTTCGTGACTATATACTAGACTGTGGTATCACACTCTCTATTTCTATACATAGAACATCCTACTACTCGTCATCTTTATTTTTATTTTATTTTATTTTTTATTTTTATTATTATTATTATTATTATTATTTTTTTTTTTTTTTTTGCAGGTTGTCTCTGGAATTCTCTTCCATAGAATATCAGAAACTTTATGAAGTTTCAGAAAAATTAAAACTACACTTCTTCAATTTGCATTCCTTTTAGTTTTAATCCCTTATGTCTACTTATAAATAATAGATATTTTTCGCAATCCCATGATCACCAGACTAATTTATCATCATAGCTTTTTCAATTGTGACTTTTATTTACATCTTGTTTTCGTTACTTTATTAGCTTCCGTTTCTTGTATTTTTTTCTTATGTTTTCCTTCTTGCTGATTGATTTATTTATGTTTTATTGCAATCTATAGATATGTATTTTATTTGTATTGTGCTATATTAGTTTCGTATTATCTGTTTTAGTTTATATTTTGTAATATGTTAGTTTTTTTGTTCTTTCTATTTTTGCCTTTAATTTTACTGCTTGAATATTTTATTTGTGACTTTCTAGATTGTAAGTGAAGGTCATATGGCCTTCACTCGGTCATTATAATATGTAAAACACAGGTTATTATTAATTATAAAATAAAGATACACTTTTGTGCATACTGTTACTGATTATAGTTATATGAGTAAAATTTTGCAAGTTGTCGCGGAACGATAATGAAACAGTCTTACGTTGGCCGTAGATGTCTGATGAGCGTTTTCCCGGCCAGGAGCGAAGCTGAACGTTGTCTATATTATGTTTCTGCTTTCTTCTGAATTTATAACTAGAAACTCTTCTACAGAAGCACAAAGAGGTCTCCTTTTGAAATATATTACCTGAATGGGATGGCTGCTTAATATGTAAAACACAGTACGCGATATTCACTTATTTACATTTCTATTCTGTTTTGTTTAGTGATCCACAGACTTTCCTGGATTCATGGAAAATAAACTGTTATTTTCTGAGAACGGAGAAGATAGATATTGGCACAAAGGGAGCAAGATCTTGAAGGAAGCAAACAATTCTCTCAAGTGTAAACACTTCTACATACTATATAATTCATACCATACAAATCGAATTTATTCCAACACCTTGACTCCACCGGCAGGGATATATTTAGGTTCCAAACCCTTCATGAAATTCACGGTAACGGGCTAGACTTCTGTGTAAATCTATGATATCTTCCGTTATCGGGTTAACATTCCAGTTCTCCATGTTATATGCTTTTTATACTGTAGCAGACAACGAAAATAGATCACGTGATGTACCGGTAATGTAGTAATGAACATGGCTGAGTTGGAAATTGATTTGGAACCATTTATGATTTGAATTAATAATTTAATTCTTTGGCAAAGAACACATAATTGGGACATAATAAATTCATGATGATTCTAATGGCTAAATACAGGGATGTTAAAAATTTCAGGAATGATTTGGGATTTCTGTCTGTTAAAAAGTGAGTTTATGTGAGTGTGGCAATTCGGTATTGTTAATAAAAAGTAATATTTTTTCTAGTAACTTATAAACAAATTTAAAAATATTCAGATATCGTCGCTCTCCCTGCCATTATTAGCCTCTCTCACGGGAAATAGCATTCAGAAAAAATCTTACGTTCTATCTTCAAATTTGTATAAGCTTCCATAATGACAAGCAATGCAGGGTGCACATCTCAATCAACTTAGAAGCAAACATTCTCATGGTCGCAGATAAAAAGTTGATTTTTTTTTCACAATGTTAACAACGTCAAAACAAGTGATTATACAAATTTTGGTCACTCGAACGCAATTACTAGCGTCCCCCCAGAGAGTAAGTTTCCCTGGGGCGGTTTACAGAAAGAAATCATAATTTTATGCAAAGTTTTATTGGGGCATATAAATCTATTGTTGAGCCATTTTTCAGCATTTCTGCACCGAAATGAGATATTTCTCATACTGTAGGATCAACAGAGAGGTGCAGACGAACTGTCACACACTGGTTCCGATCACAGGCGGCAGACTTCTACGACACAGGGATACAAAAGTTGATCCCACTGTATGACAAATGTCTTATTTCCGGTGGAGAGTGTGTTGAAAAATAGTTCAACAATATCTATGTCTGTTCCAATACACTAAATTTGTTCATGAAATTGTGTTTCCTGTCTGTAAACTGCCGCAGGAAATCTCACTTTCTGGGGGGCCCTCGTAATTGCGCTCGAGTGGCCAAAATTTGTATAAGTACCGGTACTTGTTTTGTCGTTATAAACATAGTGAAAGAAAAAAAAACTTTCTTTATCTGCCTCCATAAGAACGTTTGCTTGTTAGAGGTCTGGAGCTTCTCAGTGCGCTGGAAAAATATCTATTACATTCAGAGTGGCACTGAATAAGGCCAATTCGTATTTATGAAGACGAAGCATTATTTATAATATGAATTTATATAAAGCACACATTAACTCACTCAAGAATAGGTTGAATTGATGTTTATTTATTTTATTTGCCACAGCAAGAATAGTGAAAATTGAAACAAAATGTTCCAGGAAAATAAATAAACTTTAATTACTTTAGAAGAACTCTTTAAACACTTTAAGTTTTTGTAAGCTATGAATTTTATTAAATAGCTTGAAACAACATCCTAATTTTTCATATTCAACACTTGTGAGTCTGGGTTTTAGAGTGACTATTACACTCTTACTACGTCATACTACTTTTGACCAATAAAACGGTACGAAAGAACGTATTTCAACCAATCATGGCTGCTTATCGCACAATTTTATCGCGTCCCTAGCATTTGTTTAATTTTATCGCGTCCCTAGCATTTGTTTAATTTTATCACGTCCCTAGCATTTGTTTCTTTGTTTGCCAACATTTTAAACTGCGCTGGTCTGGACGTCAATATATATAAAACCACTCCAGTCGATGCACAGCAGTTTCAAATATGACTCGCATTGGCATTCAAGAACAAGAATTAATAAAAATCACTGATCATACCTATGCATCTTCTGAAATCCGATTTACAAATAAATGAAGAGCACCATTCGGAAATCCTGAATAAGTTGAATACACCATGTAGGCCTAAATCAACGAGTTCCACTTCTATTACGCACACGTCCAATATAACATCAATTGAACCACCAACCACATTCAAATTTGAAAATTGTACATTCAATAATTATTCCTTTTAAAATTAGTCATGTTTATTTTTTATGTCATCGTCGTTAATTAAAACTTTTCTAACACTTGTGTATATTAGTTAGGTTATGTTATAGCTTCTGCTATATGATATTATGGATAGTCACGTATCAGAGATTGTTTAATATTAAGATTTATTGAATATCATCTGTCAAGTGACGCTGATTACTGGGATTCGGATAATTGAAGTGGAATGTTGCATTTTAATAAAAATGAAACTGAATCAACAAAGTCTTCTTGACTAGTAACATTGCCATCGTGTATAATAGATCGAGAACTTCTCGACAAGAAGGCATTGCTCACTACTGCCATCTAGCATGCATCTAGCGTAATATTTGTAATGTTGAGATGGTACAATAATACATTTGAAGACAGTTGTATTTTCGTAAGTCAATTAATATTTTATTGTATTGGAGTACTTCGTTACTTCTAATCTTTATATACTTTCTTCTAATCGTGTAATAGTCAATTAAATCCCACTCGAGTTTTGATTTTCTCTAGATAAATCAAAACGTCTAGTGAGATTACTGTTGATAAAAGAGTCTATATTACATTCTAGCTTACGTGCTACAATTTCAGCTAATGGCGATGAATTTTTAAAAGAGATAAACATTCTTGTCAGTGGCTTAACTTACACCCCCGCAGACCCCGCGTTGTGGGGGGGGGTCCGAGACTAAGGGGGCCCGAAAACGTTCAGTGGTTACTGACGCATGTTTGGAAATGAATTCGAATTACAGTTCAAGGCCCACATTACGTACTTTCCATAACGCATAGCCACTCTTTTACTCTCTGGCATATGGAAGTCTGTGTTAATGACCGGCATCACTGGACCCGAGGATGCGCATACGATGATCCAACTGATATCATACACCCCCGTCGATTGCCACAATAGACTGGTCTACAACCATACTGCAGTGACGCCAACGTTGAAAATGTGACAGAGTGATTTTTATGGATAGATGCATTGTTTCTCGTGGTGTATTTTCATGTTATCAGGTTGCCAGTCGTAGTCACAGTATATAAACAGTAAACGCACATTGAAATAAAGAAGTTTTGTATAGCAACATATCTGCTTGTTACTAGATTTAATTCATCATTTTTCTCATGTTTTGTGACAATGAAAACTTTTAAAAGTAATTATGAACATTTAAGTGGTGCAGAAAAACGCAAAAGGAAAATCTTGAAAAATATGTTTCGAAATTGACTAAAATAGACTCAGTCAAACACAAACTACCCGTGGTGGAACGAATTCCAGTGTTCCAGTACCATGACTCAAGAAAGACTTAGTGCTCTTAGTGTATTAAGTATTGAATATGAGAAGGCCCAAAAAATTTTATCTACATAATTTGATTGAGTCTTTGCTTCTCAAAAGAACAGAAGAGAAAAGCGCTTCACATTAAATTTATCTTAGGTAGTTATAGCCTTAGTAAAATAGAAGTTATATCATTTAATTTTCCTCAGTTCTGTTCACTTAATTTTGTTTAAAAATTAAGCATTTTGCTATGCTAAATTGTTTTATTCAAATTAGATGTAAAAAATAAAATTATGAAAATATGGAAAAAAAAGCAGTAAGGAAAGGGGCCCAGATTATCATTTTTGCTGGGAGCCCAGTTATAAAAAGTTACGACACTGATTTTTGTAATGGCTAATATTTGGAAATGGAAGTAAAGCTTAGACGATCGTGAAGTAGGTTAACGGCACATAAAAGCTCTAACCATGAATGGCATTATTCTTGGCATAATTAACTACCATATCTCCCCCAGATCAAAATATAATTACCTTAGTCACATTTCTTACCTTCCATCTTAAGATTGGGGACAACTGACTTAGTCTTACAAGTGTCTACTGATTAGAAACGGATTTCTGAAAACTTTTCGACTAAGTAAGACAGTGCAGGAAGGATTTATCGACCATTCTGGATAAGTTAATAACCAACAAACTGAGCACTTCACTAACGGCAATACCAGCTTCTGCACGCTAGCGGGATAATGTGGTCGCTTGTAGACGATGATATTTCTTCGTGAGGTTCACCGCTGATATATTGCTTTACGAGCGAACTAGACAAGGAGCGAGTATCTGCAAATCGATCTCCGATGTGTGTAATTTATTGCCTTCCGCTTGCGTTCGCAATGCCAACTTGATCATTTGAATATAGAGAGATACATATTTTCATCATAATCATCATTACCATCATAACAGCAGTATTATTCCTATGCATCATCTTCAATGCGGACCCTATGTTTCGTTCAGTGTGTATATAAATTCGATGGTGTTTCGGTAAAGGGAGATAAATCATACAAATTAGTTTTCACTTAAATGAATATTAAACATTGGACGGTTATTGCAAATAATTTTATACACAAATAAAACACATCAAATACAGTAGAACCCCGATTATCCGTCACCCTATTAACCGATTGTTGGTTTATCCGACTTTTTTTCTAGCTTTTTTTTTCTTATTCTCCTGCATAAAAAATCATGAAGTACTGTAGTTTATGTTTCTACGTAGTTTTTCTACAGAGGGTTATTATAAGCCTTTACTCTTACAAATACCTCAGTATGTAGGCCTAGTAGGTATGCTTTACTGTCGGCAACAGAAATAGTTTACTTATAAAATAGTCACTACCTCTTACAAAGATATTACCCCAAGAACTTCCACAAACCCGTATATCATTCTTTCCTTATCATTACAATTCGATTAGTCGTATTGTATAACTTTTATGCAAAATGTCTTCCACAGTTGCCAAGAGAAAAGTGTTGTGTTAATTAGCGTAATAAATTACAAATAATCGATAGGTTTGGCAGAGGAGAAACTGTACGCGATTTAATAAAAAAAAGACGAGGATAAAGTTGTAAATCTACAACATGAGACTTCAAGTATTTCTATCTTTCCGCAGACAATCATCAACTATCAACCCTTGGCCCTTAAAAAATCATCGTTAACAACCGAACTTTCAGTGAACTCCTGATCCACTACATAACATGTTAAACAC
The DNA here is from genome assembly GCF_040183065.1 of Periplaneta americana. Classification (NCBI taxonomy): domain Eukaryota; kingdom Metazoa; phylum Arthropoda; class Insecta; order Blattodea; family Blattidae; genus Periplaneta; species Periplaneta americana. The sequence goes on from NC_091125.1 coordinate 78,390,980, forward strand.
AAGACCACGAAGGAAATTATGAAACTATAGGTCAAAGTACTATTAATGCATTTAATTTATGAAAATCTTCCATGGTACGGATTATCCGATTTTTGCGATTAACCATTCAGTCCACCCCCTTCATTACCACGAATAATAGAGGTTCTACTGTACTACTATTCTTTTGTTTTTTCACACCCACTTGTAGAATTTAACTTTCATATTCACTTGGCGAGCAGAACTTCACTTGCTCAAAAAATTACATAACCCCTTTACCAGAACACCATTGAATTACCGGTTGAACCCTCAGCTTTTCTGGTTGCTATGGAAATGTTCATCCTTAATAATTGTTAATGCCACTGGCATTTGCGCTCAGTAATCTAATCATCTAATTTGTAATTTCACAGCATATCTCGAGATTGATCATTCATTCTTTTAGAGTTCATGCAACAGTTTCTCTCTCTTGTCCACACCTGTGGAGCAATGGTTAGTGCGTCTGGCTACGAAACCAAGTGGCCCGGGTTCGATTTCCGGTTAGGGCAAGTTACCTGGTTGAGGTTTTTCCGTGGTTTTTCCTCAACTCAATATGAGCAAATGCTGGGTAACTTTCGGTGTTGGAACCCGAACTCATTTCACCGGCATTATCACCTTCATCTCATTCAGACGCTAAATAACCTAAGATGTTGATAAAGCGTCGTAAAATAACCTACTAAACACAGTTTCTCTTAAGAACTCCATCTCAGCTTTGATTTTTGAGCATGTAGGATTTAGTACGAAAAATAAGTTTGCGTTATAGAGTACGTAGACTAAAAAAAGGATAGTAAAGTCGGAATAGACGTCTAATCCTGGACCGGGAAGTATTGTGACTCGGACGTAAAGTTATAGAAAGTGTTGTGAAGATACACAAAGTATTATGAAGTGAATTTACACAAAATATCATGAAGTAAACTAACATAAAGTGTTCTGAAATGAAGCTACACAAAGTATCGTGAAGTGAAATTACACAAAGTCTCGTGAAGTAATGTTACACAAAGTGTCGTGAAGTAAAGTTACACAAAGTGTCATGAAGTAAAGTTACACAAAGTGTCGTGAAGTAAAATTACACAAAGTGTCTTAAAGTGAAGTTACACAAAGTGTTGTGAAGTGAAATTCCACGAAGTGCCGTGAAGTAAAGTTACACAAATTGTTGTGAAGTCAAATTACACAAAGTGTCATGAAGTGATATTACACAAAGTGTTGTGAAGTAAAGTTACACAAAGTGTTGTGAAATGAAGTTACACAAACTGTCGTAAAGTGAAATTACACAAAGTGTTGTGAATTAAAGTTACACAAAGTGTTGTGAAGTGAAGTTACACAAACTGTCGTAAAGTGAAATTACAAAAAGTGTCGTGAAGTAAAGTTACACAAAGTGTTGTGAAATGAAGTTACACAAACTGTCGTAAAGTGAAATTACACAAAGTGTCGTGAAGTAAAGTTATACAAAGTGTCGTGAAGTGAAATTACACAAAGTGTCGTGAAGTGAAATTACACAAAGTGTCGTGAAGTAAAGTACACAAAGTGTTGTGAAGTTACACAAAGTTTCGTGAAGTGAAATTACACAGTTTCGTGAAGAGATATTACACATTTTCCTGGAATTACACAGTATCATGAAGTGAAATTACAGTGTGTCGTGAGGTGAAGTGGCAAAATTGTCGTGAGATCAGTTGGAAAAAAGTGTCGTGAGGTGAAGTGGCACAAAGTATCGTGAAATCAAGTGACTGTATCGTGAGGCCAAGTGGCACAAAGTATCGTGTAATCAAGTAGCTGTGTCGTGAGGTCACGTGGCAATGTCGTGAGGTTATTTGGTACAAAGTATCGTGAAATCAAGTGACTGTATCGTGAGGCCAAGTGGCACAAAGTATCGTGTAATCAAGTAGCTGTGTCGTGAGGTCACGTGGCAATGTCGTGAGGTTATTTGGCACAAAGTATCGTGAAATCAAGTGACTGTATCATGAGGCCAAGTGGCACAAAGTATCGTGTAATCAAGTATCTGTGTCGTGAGGTCACGTGGCAATGTCGTGAGGTTATTTGGCACAAAGTATCGTGAAATCAAGTGACTCAGTCGTGGAGTGAAGTGGCACAGTATTGTGAAATCGATTCGTAAAAGTTATCATGAAATCAAATAGCACAAGATATCGTGAAATTAAGTAGCACAAAATGTCATGAAGACACTTGGCACAAAATATTGTGAATTCAAGTGGAAAAAATTATTCTGGAGTTAAGTTACATACATTTTCGTAATGCGATGTGATGGAAATATCGTGAACTTGGTACATAAATTAAAAAATAAATTTTTGCAGTGTATCTTATTTTATGTTCTATTATTGAATACGCATATCATGTATAATTACACTTCAATTATTCATTGTCTTGCAACGCAAATTACAAGAATAACTAAGAAATTGTGCAATACATACTGAGCTTATATAAGCAAAAAAATCAATCAAGCAATTTGTATAGAAATAATTATTCTCTAAAAGGGAAGTTATCTGTTGAAAGTTTGACTACTTCCCAGTAGTAATTCAATCTACGTCAACGTCCCATTGAGCTGACAAATGCTCAACCTCTTTACCTAAGTTCTATGTTAAGTATACCTGCAAGTTTAGCAACTTGGGAGTTACTGAATGCAGATGGCTGACAGTAACAAACAAAACCAGTCTTCCCGCGGTTAAGAGTATATGGCTTAATGGAATCAGTAGGGACTTTTAAGTCTTAAGATGTGTTGTAAGTTCGAAACAGCTATCACATCAATTTCATAGAGAAAGCCGTATATTTACAGGCGATTGCGGATACAATGGTTAGGGTTCAGCGTTGTTGAAATACCTCCTACGACAAGCGTACTCTGTACATTTATGAGAAGCATCAATATTGTTCGAAGTACTGTATAAGTCGGTGCACTGCAAGACACGAAACTTCAGCAGTAGCTACTAGTCAGTGGAGAAGTAAACACCGCGAGTCAGAGGTAGGAAAGCGCTGTACTGAGTGCTGTAACACTACTTTTGTACAATGTCTGGCACATTAAGACTTTATCTAAGACGGTAAGAAAAATAAAGTATTTTCTGAAATGAAGAACGCCATTGCAGTACTAAATATAGTACAATTTATTTTAATAGTGTAATATTAAAAAAAACGACCTAACCATTAAATTTTATTTAAACTTTCAATAACGTTCAGTTGTCATTTAATAACATATATCTTTCTCGCGGGTTGCTAAAAAATAAATAGTCTAGAGTTATGAGTTCTAGACGAATCGTGGATTTGTATACAGAGGCACAGAACCCCCCACAGGATCTCACTGATGGAGATATGACGACTGAGAGAGGTACACTTTAGAAATAAACAGTTGTAAAGCAGCCAATTAGAATTTTATAGCAAAGTGATATTATGAATGATATCTGTCGCCTTCCAGATGTGTGGTGACGGGTATGTGCATGGGTGGGCAACTCGTGCTCTCAAACTGAACTGTGAACAAATTCAGTCAGGTAGAACGAACTCTGTGCGAGCTGTAGTGTACGTGGGCCCTGCAAGAAGTGTGGTTGTGTTTTGACGGAGTTCGTTCGCGTCTACAGTGAGTGGCGGCTCGTCATGAGTGAATCACAGTGTAATCCGTTCAAATCTTTTCCCTTTGGTGACGAATGGGAAAACAAGTAGCCTACTTTTTTGTTAAGGAGGAAGGTAAAGATGTGTGTCTTACACGTTCTTATACAGTTTCTTACGCGTCACAAATTTCTTAAGGACATTGACAGTGATTATCATGATCTCATTCATTACACTAAAGTAAGATGCTTAGCAGGGGTGCCATGTTACACACGTTTTTCATGCTCAAGGAAGAAATAGATATTATTTATGGAGTTTATTCTGCAATTCCTTTGGGTTTCAGCAGATAGAAGCTCCTGAAAATTTGCAGCTTGAATTGATAAATCTGCAGAACAGCACGACACTCAGAGTTTCGGCGAAATCAGGAATCGAACTGTTCGCAATGCTGCCTAAGTCAGAATTTCCAAATCTACGCTTATTTGCCTCCCGCCTAGCAACCATGTTTGGTTCCACATTTGTGTGTGAGCAGTTTTTCATTATAATGACCAATACAAAACTGTTTGGCGATCAAGGATCACAGACGACAATTTAGTGGCTGTTTTACGCTTATGAGTTTCCAACCTTGAGCCAGATTTTAATGCTCTGACAGTAAGAAAAAGATGTCAAACGTCTAAACGTACAGAAGGACTTCAGGAGTAAGTTTATTTCATTTTCTGTTATGTGTGTAAAATTATTTCCTTGATTTTCTAATTGTTTAGGAAAGTAATACCTTTTTGAAATCTCTTTAATCTATAAACACTTATAAACTCTGATTACTTTCTATGCTTCAATGGAGACAAATAATAACTAATAAATAATAATAACAAACGGTATAATAAGTGCTGCAAGTACATTTGTTGTATCTTCAAAGGGTTGTGTTTATGTTTTTAGCACTAAATAATAAAGGATTATAATTTACAAATCTTGGCAATAATGGAATTTTAGTTTTGTGTATTTAGTTGTAACCTGTCTAAAACTACCGGTACTGTAATTATTTACCAAGCGTCATTTTTAAATACAAATCTTGGAGTAGGCTTAGATATCACGACCACCTGCACGAGCCGCCATAGCGCACCATGGCAGTGAACTGCTTCTGTAACGAATCTACACACAGCTTGTAACTGCAGCGGCTGCTTCAGTGTGTGCTTTTTTGTGCCAAGGTTTTTAGCGCCTCGTGAGTACGAGTTGTCCACCCATGGGTATGTGGGACTGGTGGAGGTTAGAACTGTAATTATGTCAATTATAAATAAATAGGTTATTGATCTTAATTAAATTGTTGCTACTAATTTTGGTATGACCCATGTATTTTAATCGCTACATATTAAATACCTAAATAATAGTAGTATGAAATAATAATAACATATAGTACAATTTAACAAGACTGTTCATTCAATTGTTGCTAAGGCTGTGTTAACTGCCATCTTTTCAAAAAGTGTAGCTATCCTCTTACGATTTTCCCTTAGTTACAATAGATTAACTAGATCATTATTAATGTTACCGCTAGATTTCACAGAAGAGTTGTGAATATTAATGTTAAACTATAATGTCCAAATCAATATTACATGAAACAAAGGTAAATGAAAACTTTAAGTTCAATAAATGGAATTTCCTAGAATATTATTTGGTTCCAGGGAAACGGGATAAAAACAGAAACGAGGCCTTGAGGACTAATTTGAAACAAAACAATGTCACTGAAGTATAAAATTCGAATATATAGGTAGGTACTCCTCTTTATACTCATGTATTATGAATTTGTCAATGCGGTGAAGCTTTCTTGCAATCTTATTCCTATAAGGTTCTTTTCTGGCAGATTCTTTAATACAATCCGTTGTAGGCATACTGACTGCAACGAGACAGAAACTATTGGTTACGTAATAGGATTCTGCAGAAATAGCGAACTTTTACGGAATAACAGACATCATAGAGCAAGGACAAGCACTGCAGAAGTCTTAAAAATACCAGATTGGGAGGTGCACGAAGAGGTTCATTGCACTTCGGCCGCATATTCCAATAGGCATGCAGTCATCATAGCCATTGACGGAGTTAAGGATAAGGTCATGGTATTGGTTCCAACCTCTCACAAGAGGACGAGGTCAACTAAGAAAAACATGAAATATTTTAACATTCCCTACTTTTACGATCTTCCAAATAACATACCTATTAATGAGAGGCTCGACAGATATATGTTACTTGAAGGAGAGGTTCCCTTCCATAATCTACCTACCAATTATTTGAAATTAAAATTCAAAGTCTTTCAAATACGAAACATCCTATTACAAATTCTTCGGGACTCTTGACATGTTATCCAATATCATTTATATTGTGACAGCGACGTGAGATTCGAACTCACGACCAGCGTCCCGCAAGAAAGCAGATCGCGCGGGCTTCACGGAGCACTAAGGAACGGCGCGCGGCGGAGAAAGGGGAAAGGGCCCACGCGACGAGGGTAGATCGAGCGCGCAGCTGCTTACGGAGGGAAGGGGGAACGGACCTTCCCGACTCTTCGAGAAGTCCGTCGAAGTGGAGATATCCAGATAATTCTCTGCACAGCTGTAGAAATTTCTCGCAACTATGATTTCGCTATAAAAGAAGAAACGCAAGCGAACTCGAGTAGTTTTTCAGTTGATTAGTCAGCCAGTCAGTGAGAAAGCCAGAGCAAACAAGCCAGTCTTGTGTACCGGAGTTCGACTCGAGTGTGCGTCCGGAACTGTATCAGCATCCGAAGGCCTGAGTTCGAGTGCAGTGGACCGCAGTTGGAGGGACCTGAGTTCGAGTACAGTGAACTGTCTCTGAAGGTCTGTGGTTCGAGATACTGTGAACTCGAGTGACTGAGATAGAAGAACTGTGAACTGAGAACTGATAGTTCTGATTTGTAAATAGTGCTTTGTAAATATTAGTTAAGATTAACAGTTCATTGTTGTTCGTACTAGTCCAAGTAAATTGTCATTGTCGTCAGTGGAGTGCTATAACGAATACTGTGTTGAGTGAAAATCCAATTGTTGACGAGAGCGTTTAAGGCGAATTGTAGAAAGGAATTATTGTTGTGACGAATAAATTACATTGTTGTTACTAATAAAATCACAATATTTTCAATAAAGATAATTTTATCTGTATGAAATTTTGGTATCAAGCGAATCTCAAATCCAAAACTTATTTTTATCATTATTTTAATTAATCAACTACTTATAAAAAACCATAACTGTTCTTTATTCAGAATCCTTTCGGCCACCCTCATTGGAGAACTGATGATTTAATCAAATCTTTCTCTCTTTATCCTATTTCTATTGTTGTATATTCTGTATTTTGTATTTATTCGTATTTTTTGTATATACTAGGACATTCGAAAAGTAATGGCGACATAGTTACTGTTTTACATTAAATTTATTTAGGATACTCTTGACATTAGGGGAGAGTCGGGTAATATCGGGCAGTGAGCTTCTTTCATCTACCACACGATGATAGTACCTAACTGACATGGTTACGTTTCTGTGATGTCGCATAGAGAAACGTAACCATGTCATTCAGGTACTACCATATGGTGGTAGATGAAAGAAACGCACTGTCCGATATTACCCGATGTCCGATACTACCCGACTCTCCCCTACTTACTTAAAATATAGTCTCCTAACATGTCAACATTACGTTGCAAATTCTTGGAATACAGCATCATTTCTGGATGTATCTCTCACTGATCGCTCTAAAGCTCTTCTGATGCAAACTCTTGACTGAAAGCGAATGTCTCGCCTCCACCCAACTTGCAATAGTTCAGTATGGTAGGACTTCTCTCCCACAGGCTTCTTGTAATGCCCTAAAGCATTGAATTGTATGTTTTTCTCTTGCAGCTTTGATTTTTATGAAGCATCTTTGTTTGTACCTTTAGGGATATGTGTGCGTCTAATGCCTATCCACTTCACTTTACGTGATTCGGGTTCCGCATATTGCGGATAAATGGCAGGACTGTGACTCATTTTGAAATTGCATACCACTTCGGAGGGCCATGTTATGCATGAAGAGTTGTCGTATACTAGGGTCAGTTTATGTTAAGTGTTCGTGTAAATGTAGTGTAGGGAATGGGTGAGGATGATGATGGTGAGGAAGGGAGAAGGGAAACCCGGTGCCTGCACGTAGCCTACTCCTGTCGAATAGCACCAAGGGGGCCGCCAGGCTTAACGTCCCCATCCGACGAACGAATCACTATCAACACTGATATATGCTTTCCATTCATATGTACTGCGGACAGATTTGGGATCTAACTCAGGCATATTGCTGCACAATTTAGTGATTAGGAGTATATATTGTTTACTACAAATCAGAACAGCCATTGTATGGCTTCTTCGAGACTTTCAATATTGCAAATTTATTAAACAATCGCTACTCTATAACGTAGTACAAGATTTCAATGATCCTACTAGGAGCATTGATTTACAGTATAGTTGCCATTACTTATCGAATTCCCTAGTATTTACAATGTAATTTTAATTTTACAATATTTAAATCAACAATGGAAGAAATATATATTTACAATATTTGCAGAATATACTAATGTCCATGCATAAATTACAGTAATGCACAAAATTACTATGGGAAACTATTATTTTAAGCTCAAGAATAAAGAAGTAGTGGAAAACCTAAATGGATACGGTTAAATAGGTTTTAAACTTTAGTTCCGGAACCGGGAATGAAACCTAAACTTGGAATGCCTCTATGATTACAATTAAAACTACATTGTAATAAATAACATAAAATCTGTCAAACATGAAAAAGTTAATACTCAATGCGATATACATAGACTATTAGAGAGACAAAATCATTTATACACAATGCGATAAAATCAAATAAAAACGTTGCATTGTAAACAGTTACTGCGGACTACGTGCGGTTGACATACTTCTGTCACTAATTCAATAGCTGTGAGGTTACCGTAGTGGCGAATGTAATTTTACGGATCGCAGTTTAAATTGCACCGTTTTATTTATTACTTTCATTATCGTAATTGAAATTAAGCTTTTCAGTCCAAATGAGAAATTCTTTCTCATTCACAACATTTACACATTAACTATAGATGCTTTGAGAGATATTTCGTACTTTCGGCGGGGTTTATCTTCAGGTCACATTACCATACAACGATAATTATGTAACTATTAAATTTTATAACAAGAACGCCATATTCCATATCATGGATTCAACTCTTTTACCTGCTATTAGATATGTTGATAGTCTGCCGAAACTGTGCTCTAAAGTTAGACTCAATTGATTTTGCCTTTGCTGACGACATATATGTTACTGGAGTATTGAGCAATTGCTTTTGTCTTACAGTTGAATTAGAAACAATATTTTTGTAAACCAGTTTTCTTTAAAATATTTACCTTATAACAAATTTTTAAAGATGTTTCGTTCTGTTATTGGTAAAGGTTCGGTTTTAAGACGTACAATAGCTTGTTGATAACGAGCAAAACTTCAATCTTTGAAAATAACTTGAAACCATCCATGGCTTGGATTTCATGCAAATTTCCTAACAAAATGTTTTCGTAGTTTCAGTACTTCGACGAGGTCGAAAAAAGGCAGTAGACCTTTACCTACTGATCTGAATTTGTGCTCGAACGTGGTTTCGATTCCCTCTTGGACTGATTAGCTGGTAGCGTTTTTCACAACTGTAAAACGAATGTCGAGTATTCTATTGTCAATCCTCGGCCTCAACTCGCCAGTACAATCTCGCTATCACAAATTCCACCGATAGGTTGCGTTCTAAATATTGCTCTCCGGTATTTCAGAAGTAAGGACCTACACAATCCATCAATCTCAAATTGCATGCAACCTATGTTACGGCGTTCCAATTGTCTAATAGCAATAGATTATCTCTCTTTAAAGAGTCTCGCGTCCATATTGGATTCCTGAAACAAAAGAAAAGCGAACAATGCTGAGTGTTTCCAGGCGGAGGTTGTTGCTCAGACCACAAATGTGGACGTGGTGATCGCAGTCGGAGATGAGCAGACTGCCAACCAATTTATACCGGGTTGGATTAAATGTCAACCTGATTAATTAACTGTCACATCGACAAGTGCTTGGCTCGCTAGATAGCAAGACGACTGCTTCCCTAATTGCGACTGACAGACGTATGTATTAATTTCAAAATTATGGCATTGGGCTAACATGAAATGTTGAGTTAGTTGTAATGTAGATCAAAATATTATTGAGCTCTATCCTAAGGCCTAAGATATTTCTTATCTTTCTGTTAAGAGCTCGGGTAAGAAGGTGACAAGATTAGGGCTATTGTAAAGTTAATGAGGGTGTGGATTAGGATAATAATTATAATGAAGGTGGTTAAGATGATAATTATGACGATGATTATTTGTTATTCATTAACATCATCATTATCTCCAATTTATGGTTTATTCATTTGCCTGTTCCGATTTCACAGCAGATCCATCTCTGTTTGGTCTCGTCATCCTCCCCACGGTTTTTTATTTGTATGCTATCCTGGGCAGTCTTGTGGAGTCTACTCTGTTTACATGTTGTGTCCAGTCATTGCGATAATGTTAAATTGTTTGGCTTATTGAATATTCGTAATTCTGATCACATATCTTAGCCTAATTTTTCAATTAGGGAAGAGTGGGACAATTATTGCACGCATCTAACTTCCTATTCTTATAAATTCCAAGATAATTTTAATGTAACACTAAAACTTTCAGAGATAATAAAGCTATTAGGTTCTAATAGTCAAAGTCACGATAGGAGAAGAAATTTCAGAAGGAAGTGAAATAGAGAGAGAAGAAGTACGTCAAGGATGTCGTTTATCACCTACCTTGTTCAACATCTATTTGGAGTATTTAGTGAAGAACTATTTTCAGTGATGGTAGGAGAAAGAAGAATAAAGTGCATAAGACTTGCTGATCATATTATGGCGTTTTTAGCAGATGCTTTTCACCATTACTCGTAACTAAAGGTAGGAATTCACCCACAGAGACTACAAGGTTAGGTATGCATAGAGTGTTCGTTGTACGCACGAGAAACATATCCCCATTTAATTGCTGCGATACAAAACACATTTCAGTTGTAACCTGGCCATTACTCAGACTTCACGTCATTCATGACGTAACTACGATCTAAACACAACTAACCTAATATGCTCATGTTGTGGTGTAAATTACTACATTTATCAATGCGTAAGAAAATCTCTCTCTCCCCTAATGATCCATTTCTGTGCTCTGTATTTTTATTTGCATTCTATTTGTCGGCACCCATGTTCCATTCCCATATAATAAAGCTTGCATAGCCATTGATTTATAAAATGTATTCCTTATTCATTTTCTTGTTTATTTTTTCGAAATTTTTTGTATGGAACCAAAAATGATTTGATATTTATTTAGTTTTGTGTTAATGTTACCTCCTGCTTCGATCCATATATTTATATCGCAACCAAAATAATTGAAATTTTAAATTTGTTAAATAGTTTTATTAGTCAGTATTATTTTATGATCTGAGTAATGATTTTCCCCAAACTTCCATTATTTCAGTTTTATGTCCTACTACCCTTCACTAGAATTTAAGAGATGTTTACCATCTTCGTTTTTATGAAACATTACTAAATCGTCAGCATGATATGATAAAACATCCAGACTGGTATTCTTGTTTAATCCCATTCCTAATTAAAAAACCCTTTTCCATTGTTCGATAATGTCTCACACTTTTATTTCACCTCTTCAGTTCTAGATTTTCCTTTGTTTATTAGACTAGTATTTCATGCATATTTATAATTATATTTGTTATTTATGATAAATGGTCTTGTTCTGTAATAAAATTATTGCCCAAAGTTTATTTATCTTTACTCGATCCAAAGCTTTTCTCAGAATCAAGCCTATGTGAGTTTGTAAAGTAAACCCTCTCCTCCTCATAGTCACTTGTAAAATAAATACATTAGGCTACAATGAGAATTGCAATGGCGATGACTGAGATGAGAATTATGACGAGACAATTGATAAAGGGAATTATGACGGGATGATTATGGCGATAATTTTGATGACTGTAATTAAGACAACAATTATGACCATATGATTAGAATGAGAATTATGACTGGGATTATGACGAGTTGAATAGAACGAGAAATATGACGAGATTACTGGCACGAGAATTATGACGAAATCATTAGGACTAGAATTATAATATGATGATGATCATCATCATCATCATCATCATCATCATAAGATATTGATGATTAGGACGATAATTATGGCTGGATAATGATTAGGACGATGATTATTACGAGATAATTATATGAACAAGAATTTTGACGAAATTATGATTAGAGTTATGACGAGATGATTAGGACGATAATTATTACGAGATAATTATATGAACATGAATTATGACGAAATTATGATTAGAGTTATGACGAAATGATTAGGATGAGAAATTATTCCGAGATGAGGAGGGCGAGAAGTATGACGAGATAATAGGATGAGTATTTAACTCGATAATTAAAGACAATAATGAGATGACTAATATGAGAATTAGACGACGATAACTTATAATGAGGATTATGATTAGATAAGATTCGAATTGTTACTAGATATTTAGGGTGATATAATAACGATTTTTAAGATTTTAATTTTAACGACGATTGTTAGAATGAGAATTATAACTATGTTGGTGATAAAAGCAAGGAAGATAAGTATGATTATGATTGTAAGGAAATCATATTGCAAACAAGATGAATATGGCAAGAGCGATGGCTATTTTCAAGATAAGTTGTAAGATGATAATCATAATGACTACACTATGAGTGATAATGAAGATGAGAATGATAATAGGAATGAAAAAGATGATTGTAGCGGAATTGAGTATTCTATGATGAGATTGTATATTGACCATGATATACAATGTTATAATATATGGTAAAGTTGACATAAATGCTCCATTTCACAATTCTGAGTGTTCACCTCTTGTCTTATACTTGTCCTGTGACGTTTTGCAATGGCACTGCGTCATGTTGACCACACTGTCATTCAGTCCCGCAATGTGAAAATGTCTAGTGTTGATTCAAACAAAACAAGGAATATCTGATGATGTTGTAGGATCTCAAGAAGAAGAAGACGACGACGACGATACGAGCTTATAGGCCTACTAGATGACTATTTTGTATGTATAACGTAAACACCGGTTCTGCGAACTCTGTTACAGTACTCTGTGGAAAAGAGAGAGACATAGTCTATGACTAGAATAAGAGAGCGATCGTACTGCACAAGTAACATATGAGCTGCGCGCTGTGTATTAGTACAAGCGACTGCAGTACCACAAACAAAATGATCGAGTAATAATACTGTTGAAGATGATTTATTACACGGGTTGTAAATAAAGTAGTGACAACACTGCTGGGAATGAGTCATGCGCATTCGCATGCGATATGAGAGAACTAGTGATCGTAGATGGAGATATTGTCGATGTATTGAATTATAAAACCGGTTGCTATGACAATAGATATTATTATACGTGGTTAAATGTAGAGCACTATTTTAACTGCTCTAAAGCACATTTACTAAACTTGAGCAGCAATCGTAGATAAAAATCGAGGTAGCCCGTGGTAGAAATGCACGCCAATGTCATCAAGGGTTACTTGAAGCTTGTGGCAACGATGCACTACCGTATCGGACGGTTGCAAGATGGGTCTCTGCATTTCACACGGGTCGGAATGAGATGGCACATGTAGCTCGCACAGGTCGCCCGTCCATTTGTGACGACCAAGTGGAGTTAGTGCGAGATCTCCTTGCTACTGACCATCGCTGGACTCTACGAGAATTATTCATCGAAGTTAGACTCGGTCGTCAAACTGTGTGGCATATCCTGAAGAAAAAACTCCACATGAGAAGAGACAAGAGGTTTCCAGATATTGCATCAGTGCTTCTTACAGTAGGGCAGTCCATCAGAGAGATCAACAGGAACGACTTCGCTAACGGCATTCAACGGTTACTACGGATTTGGCAAAAGATACAAGGACACGCTGGTGATTATATTGAAGAGCTGTAAATGTATTTTCCATTTAAGTTCAATAATATGTTCGTTCTGTCTATGATGCCACTACTTTATTTACAACCCTCGTATTTAAGTATTTTGTTAATTTATTTTCCTCTAACAGAGGAGTCTTCATAGTACCCGAGTTGAAATATAATTGAGGGGTGCTCTACAATATAGTCGCCATCATTAGAAATGGAAAGAAAATGCACTTATCTTGCTGTTCCATCACTTAGGTGGCGAGTATGAAATGTCTTACTGCTTATGCACAGCTTATAATATGACTATGTCGCAGTTTCGTTGCGTAGACAGTAGAGAGTTCTAGTGCCGGTGCAAACGTTCACACGTCACTGAAGAGAGCAGACAATACTATCAGAAGCTTTTCGAAGCTGCACATAAGTCAGAAGCACTATATTCTGAATGTGATGAATCCGAACTGGAATACTTACTGATATAAAATATTCCTTCGTAAAGTGATCAAATCAATGTGAAGAAAACGTTTTGGAAGCAATACTGTAACAATACTCATAAGGTGATGTCTTTATTTTGGATTTATTTTGATTTTGAGAAGTCACATTTTTCCCCACTACTTAAAAGTACTGGGATATAGGCTACAAGAAAATACACAAGTCCTATTTTATTATATCATATATTGTATACTTAACTTGTATTGTGAAAATAAAGTTCAACTCTTAAATTATTTTATGTTCGTGTAGGCCTATTACATATGGGCGAATCCGAAATGCATATAGAGTGTTAGTTGGGAGGCAGGGACAAAGACCTTTGGGGAGGCCGAGACGTAGATGGGAGGATAATATTAAAATGGATTTGATTATAGAGACTGGATTAATCTTGCACAGGATAGGGATCTATGGTGAGCTTATGTGAGGGTGGCAATGAACCTGCGAATTCCTTAAAAACCATTTTATGTTCGTATATTACATTTTAACCCTTATTACATTTATCAGCCTTAGAAAGAATCTGCAATGTTTTCATGCATATGAAATAACAAGGCAAGTTGTATCTTATGACTGCAATAACAAGGCAAGTCGGAGTACTGTACTGTTAATGTGTTAAAATAAGAAATTCAATAACAAGTTTTGACGAATAATACATGAAACTTATACATATAAACTATCAATAATACTAATTCAGAAACGCAGATTTGCAAAGGTCTTCCTTCGTTAATGAAAACAATATTACGTTTACTTACTGCCAAAAATCCACTTCTTACATATACCTTGTTATTGCAGAGCACCCCTCAATTCTAAATTATTCACCCCATCGTATTTTGGAATTCAGTCTAAGAGACCAGATCATTTGCTAAATATTAAATGAAGGGTTCAAAGCCATAGTGGGCCAAGCGCCGTTTATTAAAAACGGAGAAAGCAAGGGTTAAAGTTAAATGAATACCATAGTTTAATCAGGACGGTTTAATGAAGATTGATTGATATGTAATTTAGTTTTAATGTGTATACTTTATATTACTTGCTATATTTTTCCATTGAATTATGGTAATAACTTCATTTTAACCCTTGTTTTCTACTGTTTTAGTAAATGGCGCTTGGCCCACTATGCTTCTGAACCCTTCAAATATGAACTGCGTAGGAAATAAATGTCCGATCTTTCTGTTATTTTATGAGTCTTGATACTATTAAGAAAATGTTGTATAGACTAATTCCCAGATTATTAGCATGCCATATAATGTTGTGCCGTGTTTGCACTTGCAGCACATTTGAAGTCTTTCAGGTGCGCTGCGCAACAACCGTGAATATTGATTCTCGGTTCAAACATTGTGATAAAGCTGCCTGCATCTAACGGGTCTCTATTACAGTTAATTTTAGAGAGTGCATTACTGAAACTTTTCGATTCCATGGTTTCACATTAGTCAAAAGAGCCACACGGACAATATATACGGAGTGGAATGCAAATAAACACATCATGTTACTCCAGTATTAAATTAATGATAATTCTACTAAAGTATTTGTAGTGATGTTTTGACACTATTAAGCTTACTAAACAATTCAATGGTCCATACTCTCACCCCTTCTTTTTAATAATTATATTCGTAGATGACATGCCACATATGGTCGGAAGCTTCAAACTTAGACAGGCTCTCCATACCTGCACTCCTATATGCAGATGATCTGATTTTGATATCTCCATCAATAAATGGACTGCAACAGGAACTTTACTGCTTGGAGAGTTATTGTAGTCAATGAGGTATGACTGTTAATACAGACAAGACTGAGACAATTACTTTTAAAAATGGATCTTTATATAGCAGGGATGAGCCATGGATATAAGCGGGGCACATATTAGAAAATGTGAAACATTTAGTATATTTAGGGGTTACTTTATCAATGAATGGGAGATGGACTAAGCATATTGACATAACGAAACGCAAGTACGGGGCAAAGAGCGCGGATATATTGAAATTGATCACTAAAGTCTCAGATATTCCTGTAGTAACATTGGAATTAGTTTATGGCGTTGTGGTAAAATCATATATGTTGTAAGAGGCAGAAATTTGGAGTTGGGAAAATGCGGGAAAATTAAATCAGATACAAACAGATTTCCTAAAATGAACACTTGGCATTAGAAGAAGCACAGCTAATTGTGGGGTGTTAAAGGAGTTAGGGCTTCAAAACGAAGCAATTAACATGAAAGTCAGAGTGGCAAAATACTGGCTAATAATTATATTTGGGAACCAATCGCTTTTACGGGCGATTTGTTACAGAGTTCAACAAAGAGAGGGGTGGAGAAAAGGTTGAGTTTATAAACTACAGAGAGGGCTGCATCATAAAGGAATGGTCAACCCATGGGTTGAGTGTGGGGAAAAAAGAAGCAAATAATAGAAGAAATGTATGGCGTAACGTGAAGATATGTTTAATTGATATCGAGAGGAAAGAGATTGAGCTCCAATGTTTGGAAAAATCCTCACTACATTTACAATCAGACCTCATGCTTAATTGGGGGAGGGGTGACTACATAAATTCTTGTAGAAAATACAGTAGAGCGGATTTGGCGTGGCTAAGGTTGAGGGCATGGAAGAGTCTTCAAATTGTAACCGAAGAATGAGACCGCATCTGTCCATTTTGTGTGGAAAAGGAGACATACACACATTTTAGCCCATTGTGAAAAAACAGAACATCTCCGGAGAAAATATCTACCACCCTCGATGCTAAGTCGGATTAAGGATTCGCTTGCATGTCTTGACTTCATGGGGAATATATAATACGAACAAAAGACTGGATTGTTCCTCTTCACGGCGATACAGGTTAGAATAGCTGTTGAAGTTTATGATGTGAACTGACGAAGGAATAATGCTAACAATTGAATTATACACTCTTATGTCTGTTTATGTATGTTAGGTTGGGATATATGATATAATTATGTTTTGTTTGTACCATTTTCACATTAATCTGTGTGTTTTGTGGAGAGTGGTTGGATTTAATCGCAGGTGAGTGGGGGGGGGGGGTGAAACCTACAAAGTAGGACTTGTTTTGTAAAGCACGTACGTTCAAAAGACACGTGCACTGGATTTAAGGGTAAATTCTTATAGAGTAGTGCGTCTGAGTGTATAATATTGCTGAATAAATCCATCTGTCTGTTTACACCTGTGGAGTAACGGTTAGCACGTCAGGCCGCGAAACCAGGTGGCCCAGGTTCTATTCCCGGTTGGGGCAAGTTACCTGGTTGAGGTTTTTTCCGGGGTTTTCCCTCAACCCAGTATGAGTGAATGCTGGGTAACTTTCGGTGCTGGACCCCGGACTCATTTCACCGGCATTATCACCATCTCATTCAGACGCTAAACAACCTAAGCTGTTGATAAAGCGTCGTAAAATACCTACTAAAATAAAAAAATCTATCTTTCTACTAAACAAGTATTATTTGAGAATTGCTTCAATTGTATAATATTGTGAATAAATAAATTAATTTTTAAATTACACCTCGGTATTGTAAAGGAGATTTGTTTTAATTTACATAAGGAAATTCAAATGATATTCACGGGAAAAATAGTATAAAATATTATTTGCGACATGAGTATAATTTCAACATTTTATATATCGTACAATTTGACAATTTACAGAAACGAGGTTTGAATAATAATTTTATTTACCTCTGTCCTAGAGATCTACATTACAGAACAACAAAGAATGCCGCCGTTAACAAAATTCATATTCTTTCAGTCAAAGTTCTGTCCTTAATCCCACCCTTACTGGTATAAAACTGTACATCAGATCTGTGTATTGAAGGGGACAAGGTAGTCTAGGTGTTTCCATAGTGCGCAATGCTGATTTTAAGTGGTTATTTCTTCGAAAGTACAAAAGGTGTTGTTTTCAAATTTTTACATGTTACTCTACAAGTCTACATGCTTCTAGGATTATATTCGTGTTACGATTGCGTATGTTTCTTGTTTAATAGAATATTTACAATTGGATCAGATTTCGGCCAAAATGTATTTTTATGCAGCATGTTTCGCTAGAATATTTCTTTGCCAGAGGGTGAAATAGACAGGAGCTAGAAATATGGCACCCACAGTGAGCGATTGATTTCAACGAAATATACGATTATGCTATCTGAAGTGAATATATGTAGGTGTTTTAAAACATCAATTACCAGTAAAAGTGTTACACATAAATAAAAAATATATACGACACATTGTTATTACATATTGCATTTCCTGTCACTATTTAGCATAGTCACTCAATACTGTTACATTCTGTATACACAGAATGGAAATTATGTAAGTTTGCAGATTGATGGGAGCAAATTAAAATAAATAAAAACTTATTGTGCGTTTTGCAATTAAGTCCATGGTTAACTATAACAGGGGTCGTCAACACAGAGCACGCTGGGGTTAGCCTCTCTTACCCGCGGAAAACTCAGTGCACTATAGTGCTCTCGTAGCTGCTAGCGGGTATGCTCTCTATCTCTTTCTGTTGCACGACGGTGCACAGGGGACGGCACCGCGTACCCATTGCACATTTCAGCGAGTGCTGACGACCACTGAACTAGAACATTAGACTGAAAGTTTGTCTAGTTTGGCAACAGCGCATCGCACATAAGAGCGCATGCGCATGAGATAATACACAAATGAACTCGGTCTGAATGTCTGAATAGCAGCATTCCGTCCCTTGGTTACCTCAGTAGGGTTGCCGGACTTCCTAATGACAGGAAATAAGGATACGTGTTAATATTTTCATTTAATTTGCCAGATAAGTTCATTTTAATTAAAAACTGCAAAAGATAAATCATCCCTTAATCATTCTTTTCTAATGATAAGATCAAATATATAAACGTTTTACTCACAAAGTAGTCTACCATATTCATGCGATTCTCCATATATGTATAAGGAAACTTCATAATTATGCAGAGGAAACCCAATATTCCGATCATCATATTCAGTCAATCGCAGCAGATACGCACTGCTAGAGGCAATAAAAAGAGAAAATCACTATCAGACGTTTCCGCTTCCATGGGTCCGTCGACACTCGTTCGTGTCACTCTAATCTTGTCTTCTTCGTACTCCCACACCTCTTACACTCCTCCTTCTATCTACCAATCGCCCTTAGTTTATCCAACTTCATTCCTACTGACTCTCCTTCCCTTAAATTCAATCTACAACTCGGTTATTGAATAACGGATGGAAGTATACGAAGTAACCTCCACCGTTCTTTCTTTTCCAAGGTGTAGAAAAAGATTTTGACAACAGTGTTCGGGCTCTGTACTGTTATGAAAGATGTTGAGGCTAGAAAAATTCTTACCTTTCCATTGTACGGAGTATAGAGAAAGAAATTTTCATTTCAGGGAAACGAATTTTCATCTATTTACAAAAATTAATGCTTTCAAAATTCCGATACTGAGGCAAAGATTTCCGGAAAGTCTCCCTGTTTGTCTTTGGGCAGCCTATTCTCCAAACTAACACAATTATTTTATTCTTACTAAGTTCATATGAGTCAATGCATTAAAAAAGAAACACAACATTAACACTTTTTTAATTAAAATAACAACATAAGAGTGTTCGACACTGTGTTCGAGTGTGCCTTCAAATCCCTATTAGGTTGAATAGATGGTTGAGATTTTTCGCCATTGGAACGCGAATATCAGGTAATATTATGACGATTCCTTGGTTTTATCTCGCCAAAATACTATCCTGTTGTCACCAATTCGCGGACACTAAATAATCTTGCAGTTCATAGAGCGTAGATAATAATATTAGTCTATGAAAAGAACATGAGATTGAGATCTTCAGCCAATATTATAGAGAACGGGTAGACACAAAGTTTGCTGGAATTGTTTCTTCTTGAGTGCTTTTACTGCACAAGAATTAATATTAAGTGAAACAGTAGGTGAGCATGTATCCTGAAGAACACTTTTTCATTCAAAGTACATAAATATGCCAATTTACTTCCAATGCATCTACACGTTTAGTAGAAAGGTTTCTGTTTGCGTCCGTGGATTATTATTATTATTATTATTATTATTATTATTATTACTAATTTGAAAGTTAGAATTTATAAAACAGTTATATTACCGGTTGTTCTTTATGGTTGTGAAACTTGGACTCTCACTTTGAGAGAGGAACATAGATTAAGAGTGTTTGAGAATAAAGTGCTTAGGAAAATATTTGGGGCTAAGAGGGATGAAGTTACAGGAGAATGGAGAAAGTTACACAACACAGAACTGCACGCATTGTATTCTTCACCTGACATAATTAGGAACATAAAATCCAGACGTTTGAGATGGGCAGGACATGTAGCACGTATGGGTGAATCCAGAAATGCATATAGAGTGTTAGTTGGGAGGCCGGAAGGAATAAGACCTTTAGGGAGACCGAGACGTAGATGGGAGGATAATATCAAAATGGATTTGAGGGAGGTGGGATATGATGATAGGGAATGGATTAATCTTGCTGAGGATAGGGACCAATGGCGGGCTTATGTAAGTAAGTATTATTATTATTATTATTATTATTATTATTATTATTATTCTTACTTACTTACTGGCTTTTAAGGAACCCGGAGGTTCATTGCCGCCCTCACATAAGCTCGCCATTGGTCCCTATCCTGAGCAAGATTAATCCAGTCTCTACCATCATATCCCACCTCCCTCAAATCCATTTAATATTATCTTCCCATCTACGTCTGGGCCTCCCCAAAGTTCTTTTTCTCTCCGCCCTCCCAACTAACACTCTATATGCATTTCTGGATTCACCCATACGTGCTACATGTCCTGCCCATCTCAAACGTCTGGATTTTATGTTCCTATGTTAGGTGAAGAATACAATGCGTGCAATTCTGTGTTGTGTAACTTTCTCCATTCTCCTGTAACTTCATCCCTCTTAGCCCCAAATATTTTTCTAAGAACCTTATTCTCAAACACATCCTTAATCTCTGTTCCTCTCTCAAAGTGAGAGTCCAAGTTTCACAACCATACAGAACAACCGGTAATATAACTGTTTTATACATTCTAACTTTCAGACTTTTTGACAAAAGACTAGATGACAAAAGCTTCCCAATCGAATAATAACAGGCATTTCCCATATTTAATATTATTATTATTATTATTATTATTATTATTATTATTATTATTATTATTATTATTATTATTAACTGAGAGTTTTATTTTCATTGTTCTCAAAATCCGTACCATATTTTCCAAGGGCGGTTGTCATAATTCTGAGGCTTTCAGGAAAGACAAAAAACGAAATTGAATTGATTGATTGTGGCTACCGCCTTATGAACATGAAGGAAACTGTTACCCATTAAGACGGTTGTCCTTATTATCTAGGCGGCTGTCCATGAAAATAATATGTATTGTGAATTCTGAATTTGGAAGTGCACATTCACCCCTAGTATCCCAACAATGACATTGACTTCCGATCTTGTACAAACAGATTCTCGTAAACTATTGGAAGTTGGACTACCAGCTTTTGTGATCTGATAGAGAAGCCCTTTTTTTTTAATTAAGAATGTGAAAAGAGCAAAAATGGATACCTGCCCTTAGTAAAATAAGATACGGAAATGGAGTTTGAAAGCTTCAGCACTTTTCAGAGACAACGTGAGAGCGGAAAGTTTAGAGCCTGTATTTCTTTGTTTCTCAGTTCCTGAATCTATAATCAAGCTGTCGACATTATTCCCGCCTCACGAGTTTTAACTGCGCTTGACTTGTGACCTTTCATTCTACAACAGCTTCATTTGTGCGTCACTGCCGGTTTGTTCCACGTGATTCCTTCAGCACGTGAGATAGGCTTTCATGTTTGATCCTTAACCTACTCTAGGTTATGGATCTGCGGAACATGGACGCGTGGTCCATTGTTGTTGAAGATGAAAACGTGAACGGCAGAATTCATCAAGCTCCATCATAATAAACAGTTTAGTTTAAATGGCAATAATGATTATGATGATATATTGTCTGTTATAATAATTAGAGTATTGTTAACAAAATTCCCAAATTTCCTCCTACATCATCTCGACTCTCTTCCTAACACAATTATGTTCATTATTGTTATGAACTACCACAATCATCTCGTCTCTCCTCACATGGATATCGGAGCTCTGTGCCCGGAAAAACCAGTATAATATTTCACGGACAATTCCGCAGGGAGATAATATTACCGGAATTTACTAGTTCGGTCCCATGGTCAAAAATATATACTAATTCGGTCCGGAGCCAAGATGTATACAATACCAGTACGGTCCTGAGCCTTTAAGTTAACAGTATTAGTTCGGTCCCGGATCGAAAATGGAGCAGTACTGGTTGGATATCAACATTTTCCTTCCCACTCTATGCAGGCTTAAGACTGTCATAAGGCAGGGACAGGTAAATTCGTGACTCGAGACACCAAACTACAAAATTGCCTCCCTCTCCCTTAAGGCACGATTAAAAATGTTGATTATCATGTACAGTAGTGGCAAAAAAAAAAAAAAGCCGGACCGACCCTTGTAGCTGATTTCAGAGCCTCGTTCACTCCAGAGCCACGATAGACTGGTAACTAAGACTTTCGTGGTTCGAATCCTGCCTGGGAGGAAACTTTTCTTTGTTCCTTATTCAAATTTATTCCCAATACTTCTCGATTGCAGCGATATTTTGCTACTTAATTAACTTATTATTCCCAGAATATGAATTTTACCAGCTTATTTTCTAATGGCTTTCGAAATGGGCTACGTCAGCAGTCGAAACTACAACAATTTCAATAGATTACTCGCTATCTTGTGAATGCGGGCGTGGCATGCGCAGTGGCTCATTTCGGGGACTTCGATTATCCCGTCGGTCCGGTTTTTTTCGCCACTACTGTACATTGTACAGTATAAACCTAGTCAAAACTTCTTAAACTTCAGAGTATAGTCAGTGATATTAGGAGCTATTTTTTTAGAAATTTGTAGGACAGTGTTTTTATATATTGGTGTCTGTTTATTGATTTAGATACAAATTATGTAATTTTGTCTCTAATATATTGTTCTTTCTTTAATTGGTCTGGTCTTCTTTTTGTTGCTGGACTTATAATTTGTATGTGTCAATTTGAATTCGTTTTAGAATGTCTATTAATTGAAATATGTTAGGGTGAGCGGTGTAGAATAAGCCACTTAACTTTGTATGGAAAGATTCACAACTGTTTGTCGTTCTTTCTATCGTAGCTACGAATTCATCCCATAATAATGACAGTTAGGTACGATCATACCTAATTATGAAAACAAGTTCGAATGGGTATCAATACCAACATCAAAACACATCAGTATCGATATTATACCAACATGAAAACATGTCGGATTCGATACGACAGCTAGTTTATAATATATACTGTAACAATCTGTTTTTGCTATATATATATATAACTAGTCTCTTTGAAATATGTAACTTGTCTATATCTGCATAGTTCGAACCGAATTAGTACTGCACCTTTCTCAACCCCGGACCGAATTAGTATTATATATTTCAGGTGTGTATCGGATGAGACCAAATTAGTATGCACTCAATATTACAGGGCGAAAAAATGAGGTAGATATGTGGAAGGAGAAAGATGAGAATTTAAAAGCTTAAAAAGGAGATGCATTAAGAAGAGGGTACGGACGTGTAAAAATGTAGAAAAAAGAGGAAAAGAATGAAGAGAAGTAGTAAATAGGAAAGACAAAAGGAGCAAAATCTGAAGTAGGAGGAGAAGAGAACTAGATGCTGAAAAGGGAAAATATGGGAGGAAAAGAAGTAAAATTTGAAATGGAAGAAGAATTAAGAGGACTAGGTGTTAAAAAACGGAAATATGAGAGGGAAAGTAATAAAATGGGAAGAACAAAAGAAAAACGAAGAGAACTGGATGGGGGAGGAGGGGAAATTGTTGGAGGGAAAAAAATAAAATTTGAAGTGGAAGACGACAAAAAGGGACTAAATGGTGAAGGAGGGAAAGTGTGAGAGAAAAGGCTAAGAAATCGAGATTAGGTATACAATTAGATAACGACGGGAAAATGTATACGAGGAAGAACAAAGGATAATATCGTCGTCGTTTTTATGAGACCTCCTTTGTGACAGTACAGAAAATAATCTTTCAGAGGGAAGAAAAAATAAATAAATAATCAATGGGCGTACGTACGAATATGAAATAATTCGGTAGAAAACGTTGGTGAATATGACGAACCTAAATGACATCATCGAGGATCAGTGTAGGACTATTGATGTTTATTAATTTTTTCTTCATCCTGAAAAAAATATTTTCTGTGCTGTCACATAAGAGGCTTCACAAAAACGACGACGACATACAAATTGAAAAGGGATGAGAGATGGGGAAGACGAAATGGAGATAAAATAAAATACAGAATTTTTATAATAATAATAATAATAATAATAATAATAATAGTAATAATAATAATAATAATAATAATAATAATAATAGGAGGAGGAGGAGGAAGAGGAATGGAAGAGATTAGGAGCGAAAAAGGATTATGAGAAAATGCGAAGCTAAGTGATAAATATAAAAGTATAAGAATTAGGGTTGTTGTTGTTGTTTAGTCAACTGTCCGAATAGGTATCCTCAACCTAAAATAAAAAAAAGACTTAGAATAAGACTACCTTCAAAAATAAATAAAATGAAAACATTCTTAATCTCCCAAAAGTACAATAAAGCATAATTGTTAAAATAATCACAACAAACAAAAAAAATAGGTTTGAACCACTTAAGTAACACCAATAAAGCATCACTCATGAGGCAACTAGGCCAGGAGATAATGGTGTAGGGTGGCCAGTTCCTTTCTCCCTCCAATGCATACATCACCGATTAGCTACATATTCCACTAATCAGACTTCAGATACATACAAACAATAATTATTGTTCTTCCTCTGTCACATATCGTCAAGTGAGATGTACTGCCTGATAATAGATATACGTATCAGCCAGAACCTCAATCAGAGGTCAGAATTAGGATAATGATAAAGATAGGACGTGTCGAATAAGTAGGTCTAAAATAAAGACGATACGAACGACTTTCTAGCTTTAATTGCTATCAGTGTAACACCTATATCCTTGCAGTTTTTTGTAAGAAATAAAACCATGTCATTTCATCGACAACAACAAACTGGAAAGAGTCCTTCTATATCCTTAGTGTTAATTTATTCATAATTACAAAGGGAAGGTTAAATTTTGACATAGAACTGCTAAATTCTCTGCCCTCAAAGCTGTTATATCAAGTAAGTGTGGAAAATTGCGTTCTGAACCAGACTTGTTCATTGCCCGACAACGAATACTCAGAAGACTTAAGAGTGAGATGCAGTACGAATCAACTAATCAGAAGCCTATTCAAAGATCACTTTAATTTCCGATTGTAGGCTATAATTATATCGTACTTGAGTTTGTTACTTAGAGATCACAGAAGAGCAAAATCATAAATTCAGCTGAAAGCCATCACTACTGTCCGACCGATCATATAATATTTGCATTCGTTCTGAATCAGTAGGCCTAATGTTGCTTATTCATTTTATTTTGTTTAGTTATTAACTTACGCCTAAATCCTTCCGTATATGCTTGGTTAAATTTGTTGTTGCATTATTTTCCGAAAGAATTATTCCCAATTGCTAGGGTTTTGAATTTAAAATGTCCATAGTTTTGGGTATTTCATTTTTTAAATGAATTGTTAACTCTATGACATCCATTAGTGTTTGCTGGTTGTGTTACCGGGTAGCGTATATCAACAATGTGACTTTAAAACTTGTGTTCAGGTTTCTGCCCAGCGATAGTCCTGATATGGGCCTATTGTATTTTTATACTTTGGAGATTATTTAAATTAATAACTCGGCTCGCTCACAATCATACTCAAATTCGTAAAGTTTCCAGATTTTAGACAACCAGGGAACTTTTCTTCTTCTTCGAGGAAAATTCCCCGAGAACCGAACTCGGGACCTCCAGATCTAGAAGCTGCAAGCTGACCACCAGACTACGAAGGCAGTCGATTTTAAATTCCAAATTACTTTTAGATTTTTAATCAATCGATAAACTTATTTTATGATATTGGAACAGTACACCTATGCTAATTTTGTTTGAGCCTAAACAAATGTGCATTACCTGAAAGTGCGGTATCTATACCATGTACAGTATCTTCAGAGATGTATTATTATTACTTACTTACACATGGCTTTTAGGGAACCCGGATGTTCATTGCCCCCCTCACATAAGCCCCCCATCGGTCTCTATCCTGAGCAGGATTAATCCAGTCCCTATCATCATATTCCACCTCACTCAAATCCATTTTAATACTATCCTACTATCTACATTCCGGCCTCACCAAAGGTTTTTTTCCCCCTCAAGTCTCCCAAATAACACTCTAAACGCATTTCTGGATTATCCATACGTGCTACATGCCCTGTCCATCTCAAACGTCTAGATCAGGGGTCGTCAGCACAGAGCACGCTGGGGCTAGCCTCTCTTACCCGTGGAAAACGCAGTGCACTAGGGTGCACTCCGTAGCTGCTAGCGGGTATGCTCTCCATCTCTCCCTGTTGCACGACAATGCACACGGGATAGCACCGCGTACCCTTTGCACATTCCAGCGAGTGCTGACGATCACTGCTCTAGATTAATATTTCTAATTATGTTATGTGACAAATACAATGCGTGCAGATGTCTTATTATTATTATTATTATTATTATTATTATTATTATTATTATTATTATTATTATTATTGGTAGTGGTAGTAATTTTATTTTTTCAAAAACCAACATACATTTTACACGATTATGATGAATGTGCAGTATGTACACTTTCATAAATCGTAGTATATTTTGAGAGAGGGACGACGTCAATGGACGTTAGAATTAAAGTGAGAATGGGCACTCGTATACGGTAAACTGTGAACATTGATCACATACCTCATGTGATAAAACTGATGTGTTGTAAATACAGTGTAGAAATCAGTGTGGCCTATGTGCAGTATGTACCAACTATTTCCAAATCTACGGTCGCTATAGCTCAAGATATACCGCGCAATTTATAAGTACTCACAGTACACGAAATATTGCCATGGAGAGGGTGTAAAGAAACGATAGAATAACGGCCTTCATTAATTTTCGTAAATGAAAATCTTATTGATGGAACTCGTTTGACAATAAAATTCTGAAAATACACCTAAGTATTTCAGACGTTTATGAAATTTCACCAGAACACTTCGGCTAATTTCTTGGCACTACATGTCTATAAGTTAAATTCGTTCAGTCTGAACATTTATAATTTTTTACACGTACTTCATTATAGTCGATCTCAATAGACTGATTTTTTTTATAGTTTGTTTTCTAATACTGTGTCAGTTTTTAAAACTGTTCATCAGATTCTGTGTTAGTCATTAACTGTTAC
Source organism: Periplaneta americana (assembly GCF_040183065.1). Taxonomy (NCBI): domain Eukaryota; kingdom Metazoa; phylum Arthropoda; class Insecta; order Blattodea; family Blattidae; genus Periplaneta; species Periplaneta americana. The sequence goes on from NC_091125.1 coordinate 78,418,417, forward strand.
AGCTTGCGATTGCAATATAATTTCGACAATTACTTTCACTGTGATATTGAATATTTTTTAAAACGATAAATAATTTCCGAGTCGCTATTTTACACACACTTCACTCGTACAAATTATCTGCAAGAGTATCATTTCGATATAAAATACGATAGCATTTATTTCCTAAAAAGTCATCCTGAAATGCAGATGTCCCACTGAAAATGTTTCTCAAATTTTTTAATATAAAATAGAAATATTATATAAATATAATATCTATAATTCTCAAAATATGGTCACATTTGAAATGTTAATACGCAGAAAATAAAATATTTTATTCAAAGGTTTAATATTAAATTGTTACTATCAAATGTGTTAGCATGCTGTAAAAGTTCGTATTCATTTCAATCGTCTTGAATATGCTTAAAGACATTTCTAGTGAAAATTAATACTAACTGTGTTTTTCTTTTTGTTACAGGTGAGTACACCATTTTATAGTGGTCGTTTACGTTCTGCTAAGAAATCTGAACACTTGGTAAGTCCTAAATACATTCTCATATTCTTCTCAGTGAAACAAATCATGAATGTGGTTACTTATTCAGTTGATCTGAATAGCATTTGTCTTCTTTTGAGTTTATAAAATTAGAAATGCATTCTTCTGGGATTCAAAGCGAAACAAGTCACAAATAAGACTGCTTCCTAATCGACTGATCTATGATACTATTTTATTACGATTTGCTAATTTCTCAAAATATTTTCAGCACACATGGGAAACATTATAGGGGTATTTCGAAGTATTTCAAATTATTTCTTGCCTATAACAAAGTAACTTATAAGTGATTTCAGATATGTATTTCTGTAATTAGATCCATGATAAAACTTCTAATATTTCCATCGAATTATAAATAAAATTGTTTACGAGATTTTTAAAGGTGCACACAAAGTTTTAACAAATCGGTGTGGAATTATTTCCGTGTTCCATTTATTTAATTTCACTACATAATTGCTCTCTCTTCATATTCCTCATCCTTTCAAAACTTTTATTTTTATATTCCCTCTGCCTTCCATTGCATCTTGCCTACATTTTCACGAACATCCTTCTATCACAAGAGGTCATATTTGACGTGTTCTCACCCAATCATTTCTTGTAATATACGTAGTATACTTGAGATCTTTCAGTAGAACTATGTATTCATTTTATTATATGGACGTTAAATTATTTTCTAATGTTTATGTGTTCTTAATGTTTCGAGAAAATAGTCTTTAGATTATCGATACAAACTTTATGATTTTTGTTCGTCTTACAGTCTCCCATTCGTTCATGTGTCTCGGTAATAATATTCTGTTACTAAAGTTAATTTTTTATGTGTTATTTTGCTTTGAAGTGTCCGGTTTACACTTTCAAGTGGGAAATTTGAAAATGTTCCAGTTTTTTCATAATTTGTAGAGTTTTAATAATTAGACCTCACACAGGACTTAAAATCGCTGTTTCAAATGTGACTTTGAATTAATCAATATAGTGTAGAAATGTAATAAAAGTGATTTTGAAGCAGTGTTTAATGGTCTAAAAGTTAGAAATCCTCATGAATTTTGAAGGGAGAATGGTAAGCTAAAACGACTTCTAGGCTTGGAAGGTAATACATAGGTTACGAGTATGTAGGGCCTACCGTACATTAAGTTCTGTACTTAATACTGTATTCAATAATTATTATACTTTCAAACGGCTGTTATAGGGAAAACGTTCTTTGGGTACTGGTATTGATAATGTAGCCTATCATATGTGTTAAAGCAGGTGAGATATGTTCGGTGTTATTACTTGTAGACAACCGTTAGTACTGACATCGCCAGATGTGGCTTCAAGTAGTTTCGTACGTGACATTACGCGAATTTCTAAGGTTTGCATTAGAACAAATTCAGCATTGCAACACCTTTAGAATACGAATATTACAGAGCCTCGAGTGTTACGCTAATAGAGTATAGCTCTTTATTTCCTTTTAACTGTGCAAAGCTTCTCCTTACGGAATTCAAATAAATTATTTTAGATACCACAGCCATTATCCTGTATGTGTATATAAATATAGATAGGGACTTCTTATGGATATAAAACACGACTTGTTTGATTGTAGAAACTCCAGCTTACAATATCTAATGTAAAGGACAATTTTACAAGGTTTTCTAGCTACCGGTACATTTTCTGAAGTTCGACGTCACACACCTTTGAGAAGGAAACCTCGTATACCTACTATACAGTCAGTCAAAAATATTGCACAACATTTTAAGGATTCTATCTGCTGAAATACATAACATTTCTCTATAATTAAGGTACCCTTATCAATGCTAGACTTTCTAGATTAAAAGTACATATTTATTGCGTTGATTTAAGGCTCACTTAAAATCACAGGGAGGTTACTGTAACGTGATCTAAAGGAAACAATTTTTAGAAGCAATTTATTACTTCACAATACAAGAAATGATTCATTAAAAGTAATTAATCAATATTCAAACGAATAGATAAACAATTACGCTTCATGTAATCACACTAATCAGCATTTGACTGAGCAACCATTTATAGGAGCCTTCTCCCTTGCTGTCTTTGATGAAGCTGAACACAACTTTCAATAAGGCATCGTTTTAAATGTTCATCATCACTCATTCTTCTTTAGTGATAAACATCTTTTGCAGTTGACTTCACACAAAATAATATGGGATTAAAATCTCGCTTACAGAGTGGCAATAAACCTGAAAAATCAAAGTGTATATAGTTAATCATGACCAACCAACCAAACTATTTAATATTCTAATTTCATGAAGGAGGAGCAGCTACATTACAAGATCTCAATAATAATCGGGTTTAACAATGAGTATTTTGTCTACAGGTTTTTCTGTTCTTGCTTTTGCTATGAAATCAGCACAGTTCATTTGTAGCTTTTCCACTGTATATTTTGTCGATAAGACTGTAAAACAGGCTAATAATAAATAATAAATTAGTCTACAAAGTCTGGTATTAAACATTAAAGATATATTAAATGCGATTTAGTATACAAATTTAACTCAGATGCATATAATTCTGTATTTAATAATCCTTTAAAGATTGGTTATCATTTTGAAGTCCATAGACTCCACTGTCCTACAAATCTGGAGTACAATGTAGTTTGTGAAAATATATGTATTACTCCTAAATTCTCATATCATTCCAGAAATGTCTGTACCTAAAGTAATCTCAGAAAATTATGCTCTTTAGATTACTTGAAATTTGTGCACAATTTTTACCCTTTACTGCGACATAATTCGTTACCTATTCTTGTTATTAAGTTCTGTATCAAAATGTACAATTTGAAGTCACTAATGTGCGATACTCAGTTTAATTGGACATAATTAATATAAAATAATCTTCAGTTGTGCACTCTATTATATTTTACTCCTCAGTGTCGAAAAACTCACATTTCAATGTCGGATTTACTGCCATACATTTCCTGTTAAGCTCTGCTGAATTCTTGGCGAGTAGCCTACAGCAGACCATTTAGATATTCAGCCAAGATTTAAGCTCCCTTGTAATTTCGCTTATTTGCAGCGTCTCTACTTTTACATTTCCGGTAGGACATTTTATGTAAGGAAGAATTTTCTTCCTTTTAAATGACTTCGACATTACTTCTGTACCATATACGAGAAAAATTATTAGAACCGCTGCAACTTCTGTTTTAAAACCTTCATAATTTCATTTATAAATAGTTTTTATTTCCTATTTTGTCTTCTTTAACTAAGAAACAGAAAGAACATAATAAAATTCCAGTGTTTTCTTCGTATCTTTTTTTCTTTTACTTGGTTATTTAACGACGCTGTACCAACTACTAGGTTATTTAGCGTCGATGGGATTGATGGTAGGTGACCCTCTTGTCATGTGGTTAGCGTGACGTAATGTCATCTATTTAGTCAACTCAGAATATATACAAGAAAGAAAGAAGTTCTTAGTCAGTGCTTATGATAGTAAATAAATCTCCACTAATATAAGAATGAGAACACATGTTATTTAGTATTTAATTAAAGAAGATACTATTTCATTTAAAACAATGACATTCCACGACACACACGTCTATTACACATGATACCCGTCCGTTGTTAATTCCACGAACTAGCAGTGTGTGTCATCCTCTTCACGAATGCCGCGCGCTGCGTAATCGTCTACGATGTATACAACGACAGTGGCGACATCAGTGCTCAGCGGTCATGTATTGAACGCGTAGTACGCTACATCAGTAATTGTGTTATTTCCTCAGAAATCGTCGTTATGAAATGAAAGTATGCTGCCTTCTGGAATGAGGACTTCTAAACTCTAAAGAAATAGTGGTTATGGAGCTTGAAGACGTTGAATATACCGTGTTGGTTACAGTTTTATTAATTGAAATACTTTCTTTCGAAATTCATAATGGAGAACAGAGCTTGAAGTTTGTGTCTAAAGAATATGCGTTAGCTATTTTGCGTCACGGGGGTTCTCATGCTGCATATTGCTCATTATCTGACATGTATGTTTATAGAAGCAGCACATAGGTATAGAAGTAATTTAGTACTTGAGATTGGCGTAATTATAGGTATATTCTACTCACGTTAAGTTGTTAAAAAGTGTTTACTGGAATATATCCATGACTAATTTTCGTTATAAATATTTTACTTAGAAAAAAGAATACGCGTGTATAACAGTGAAGGGTAATATAGAAGATTCAAATCCTGTAATTGTTAGATATATTGAGAATAAAATTCTAAGTATATTGGAAAAAGTATTCGAAGAGAATAGCACAGTGATAAATGGATCGATAAGGACAAGGAAAATAGATGAAAAGTGTGGTAAGAGAGACGAGCTAGGATAGCGAAACACAGTGTAACGAAGACAAGTAGCCACCGGCGTAGCTCAGTCTGCTGACGCGCTTGTGTGCCGATATATATATCATATCATATCATATATCATATCATATCATATATCATATCATATATCATATCATATATCCTATCATATCATTTATCATATATCATATCGGGCGCAAATAGCCAGATGCTGACGCGCCCTTTTTAAACCCCACTAACTAACTCATATATCATATCATAACATATCATATATCATATCATATCATATATCATATCATATATCGTATCATATCATATATCATATCATATTATATCATATCATATACCATATCATATCATATATCATAACATATCATATCATATATCATAACATATTTCATATCATATATCATATCATATATCATAACATATATCATATCATATCATATATCATAACATATATCACATATCATATCATATATCATAACATATATCATATCATATCATATATCATATCATATATATCATAATATCATATCTTATCATATCATATAGGCCTATCATATCATATCATATATCACATCAGATCATAATATCATATAGGTATATTTTATTTTGCTTAAAAGGAGAAATATACTTTGGTTAAGCTCCTCACGGAATTTGCTAGATTTTCAGGTTATAGGCTTCTCGGCTTTTTTCATTTTCAAGCAAGATGCAGTTCCGATTATTCTAGATTTGCCCAGAAGGAGACTAAGTTGGCAACACTATAATGCGACCCTGACAATGTTGCAGATTATGCTCTGCTACATCTCTCTCCCTAATGTGATATTTATTGGTTACTTCGAACTATTTTCGGATTTACTTTCAAAATTCCTCTAAGTTCCATCAATGGAACAGCGAAAAATTGAGTAAGAAAAGTGGCCAACTGGCTCGGACTTCACATAATTGTTCCCACAGCTACAAATTCTGATCTGAAAAAAAAATCCCTTGCGAATACGTGCGTTCGTTCCCTTTACATCGTTTTTCTCTCCATTCCCTTATCCATCATTTGAGTCCTTCCCTTCTGTTGTCTCTACACCCCATCACGCCTTGTGACTGAAATAATACAGAGCCAGTGCGGGAGATATTAATTCAATATTCAACAACGATATCCACACAATTACTTTAACACTTAGTAAGCTATTTGACCAACACTTGAGCTGGACACAAATAAGGGGAAATGTAAATATAATTATCCGAATCCAACATAGTTCACAAACCTTTCTATGAGTTCAGATTTGAAGTGTTTATACAGATTTTGTCCTGTCTGACTGTTTTATTTCCATGTTGACTTGTGATGCTTTAAAAACAAACTAACCTCTTTGCCCTGAACGATTTCCTGCCTCTTTGTATACACTCGCGTCATCGAGTAAGCTGTGTGCTTACAAAGTTTCAAGAGTGCACTTGAACTACTGAATCAAGGGAAGCAGAGTTTTAAGGTTTCGTTGGCGGAACCAATCTGAAAAAACTCTTCAAGTCGACCTACAATACTTTTCCAATTTATTTTAAGAGGATAAATTAACATAAAATCCTTAACACCAACTTATTATTGTCAGTAACAAGAGTTCAGAGTCTCGCGTCCTAGCATCTGGGACATCGTGCTTTGAATGGTACAGAAAGAGCGCTGGTTCGTGTCCTCATGTGGAGAAATTTTCTCATGAAATTTCGATGAGTTTATAGGACCTATGCCCACCTAGCATCATAACGAATTTAGGGGTTTACGTAGGTATTGAGATCCGTACCTGCGAGCCACCAGTGACAGATCAGCTGTAATAACTGGAATATTATCGTGCAAACCACACGTTATTCATGTACGAGTTGGATGATCGTACACTTCTGCTGAGCCATGTAGACGTGAGACCAGCAGTCGGATGGTAGATTTTGGCTTTATGATGATGATGATGATGATGATCATTATCATCATCATCATCATCATCATCATCATCAGAGTTTTTGCGAACGAAACTCTGGATCAAATTCCGATGTGCAGTTTTTATTGAACTAGAGGTGGGTACAATTAGAGAATACCTAAGCTCCCTTCGAAAATCTATATATTCTACATAATTTTATCCTCTTAAATGCCCACATCAAAGGAAAATGAGTTACCGGCGTAGCACAGGCGGTAGCACGTTTTCCTGCTGATCTGGAGCTGTGCTCAAGTGTGAATTTGAATCTCATTTGGGTTGATTACCTGGTTGGGTTTTCTCCACTTAACCCCTTCAGACCTGAATTTATATTTAAAAAAATTGAAAAAAAAAAAAAACTGGTCGCATAATCATTCTGGGGATACAAAAATTTCCAAATCAAGTCTTCACAGAAAATCAAAATTTGAGGACAATTTTGACCCATGGGGCCCCAAAATTTTAAATTCTATTTCTAATTCAGGTATAGAAATGTTTCAAAAATAATATTCTCCATTTCTATCACACTGATTTTTTTTTTAATATTTAAAAGTGTCGAAGACATTCCAAAAAAGAAAAAAAGAAACAATGTATACTATTATATACACCAGGCCTGAAGGGGTTAGAGACGAATGTCATGTAATCCCATGGAGATTCGATCTCATCTTGCCAAATACCATCTGGCTATCATTAATTCCAACGATGTTAAAGGTCTACACCTATGGAGTAACGGTTAGCGCGTCTGGTCGCGAAACCAGATGGCCCGAGTTCGATTCCCGGTCGGGGCAGGTTACTTGGTTGAGATTTTTTCCGGGGTTTTCCCTCAACCCAATATGAGAAAATGTTGGGTAACTTTCGGTGCTGGACCCCTGACTCATTTCACCAGCATTATCACATTCATCTCATTCAGACGCTAAATAACCTATTAAGATGTTGATAAAGCGTCGTAAAATAACCTATAAAAAAGAAAGAAAAAACTATGTTAAATATTAAAGAACCTAGTAGTTGATACACGATCACGCTACGAACACACATAAAGTAAGAAGGAACTATAAGAATGTGATTTTATAAAATTTTGCAGATTTTCTAGGGATGGTTAAGAGAATATTCGATTGAAAATTATGAGGAAAGACGAGTTGGAGCCCTAAGCTCCGAACAGAAAATGAGAATCTTCCTTGCGTATAGATATGTGGATTCCACGCTAGAATTGGCGAGGACTTGAGATTTGACGAAAGTACTGTTTCAAGAGTTTGATTGAAATACCGGTGTAGTTAAAGTTGGAACCTGAAGGTCGGTATTTAAAATATATCGGATAGTTCCGCAAGACATGCGATCAGTAGTGGAGTCTCTAGAGGAACTGATTCCTATTGAACTCTGTGTCTCAAAAGTCTGATATAAAAAAACTCTACAACATCCTGATTGAAAGTTATAAAGTTCAGCTTAGTTAAAATACCGCTTGAAAAAACATCTTGGTTCTGCAGAAACCACAAGTTGTGAACCGCTGGTTTTAGAGTATCTACTTCATGTTTGTAGACGTAAAACATTAAACGTTTCGCGGCAAAATATCGGATCTATTATTAGAGAAGGAAAGAAAAGGAGATCCTGTCTAATGAACCATTTTAACAAATTCTATTTTCCAGTAAGGAATCCAAAAGATAAGTTTACCGTTCTTTTCTTTTCCTGACGATAGTTGTCAGGATATGTAGATACGTAATGTAGATCAGAAACTTTGAGTGTTCCTGTATTCCTGTCATGGTGATAAGCCCTTAAAAATCACACCACATTGAACTCCATGGAAGTAATATAATACATAATTTAATATTAATGGGCAGGCCTCGGATTTCTATGACGTCATTTTTTGTGTGATCTCTTTCTACAAACTTTAGTTGAATTAAAGAACAGTTCTAGCTTTCCTGAAAATGATTACACGGCTTTTTTATAGTCATATAAAGGAATAAGTTATTTTACCATATTTATTATTAAATCATATTTGACCAAAAATGGTAGAAAAGCATATTTCTGGTCATATTACAATTGTTTAAAAAGTTCGACACTTTTTGTGTCGGTAATGACAAGCGATTTTGTTTGTGTTTGGTTATTTGTTTTAGATTTCCTTTTATTATAAATATTTTGTGGTTAAAAGAAATTTGGAGGTAACTGGATTCGCCAGCAGTAAGTTATCAAAAGATAATTGACAAAAGAATGTTAGGAATATGGCTAGATCGTTGCTGGTCGGCCTCTCCTTCACCCTCTTCATCCCTCCCAAACATGTGACGCTTTAAAAGTTCTAACCTCGCTTTTGCTAGGTAGTCATTCATATACATTCAGTAATCCTGTTAACATAGCTTTAAAAGAATTATTCACGCAGGGGACAGACGTTGGATATTTTACCGCCTATTTTCTGCCTTCTATTTGATAGGGTGAAAAGTCCGCTATGATCAGTACAAGGAGTTAATAAAAAAAAAAATTTATAATGGTGAATAACAAAGTTTCCTAAATAATTTTTGTCAATATTAACTTCAATTTGTTTTGCGTCATATGTCGTACTTTTTAAGTTATATTTTAGTATTTTTAGGGAATACGTGCAGACATATTTCTGTTGTTTTTAGATCATAGAAATCCGAGCCCTATTAATGAGGTAAATTTTACACAAATGCGTAGTTGGCTGAAGATCCTGCGTAGTTAACTAGGAGAGACAAAGCAGAGCCTGGCGGTCCCGGCAGTAACCGCAATAGAGTGGCGCCGCGGTTGTCAGGGTGACGGATAACAAACATCCGAGAATGTCTTGCTTCATTACAGACATTCAAAACAAATGCAACACACACTTTATCGATGTAACTTCAAACTATTAAGATGTGCTCTTACTTACTTTCAAACAAAAAATCTCTCCACAACACCACACACTTAATGTGACGACTTTAGAAATGTACAATTGATCATATTCAGTGACGTGATATATTCACATCCACCGCTGTAAGGCAACGGTTAGTATGTTTGACCATGAAACGTGCGGACCCAGGCTTAAATTCTGGTTGGAACAAGTTATCTGGTTGAGGCTTTCCCGAGGTTTTCCCTCAACCAATTTAAACAGAACTGTAGGTAATTTTCGGTGTTTGACCGCGAACTCATTTCGCCATAATTACACTTCCTCTCTTTGTTCATTAGCTATTTCTCTTTCTTTTCCATATTTCGGGCATGATCCAATGTAGAATTGGCTGCGGGTAGCAATTTCCTGGACTCATGGTAGCTCTTAGGACGAGGGTTGAGAGACCTTGGTGATGCGTCCACCGAAGCGGCCTACGTGTGAGGACGTGTCCCTTCTCTCAAAGGGAACTAATAGTTAGGCGTGATTAAATGCTAATTGTGGTTAAATAATGGCCTGAAAATGGGACAGAGAAACCCGCTTCATACTCTCGAATTCTTCAGAATTTCTGAATTTTGACGAAAGTACTGTATAGTGTAGAGAAGAAAAAATTTTAGTTCAAAATTACACAAAATAAAATAATATTTTGATGAATATTTTGGAGAACATTAACTCTGGAATAGACCCATCCGGCAACAAACTTTGCAGCTTTTATTAAAACATATATTTCAGTTTTATCAAGTCAGGAGAAGTTCGGTAGTTTTCAGTTAAACTGCGTAACATATCTAAAATGTCATAAAAATTTATATAATGTGAAATTATAAACAACTAATCAACAGAAAGGTAGCCACCGCCGTGGCTCAGGCGGAAGCGCGTTTGCCTGCTGATTCGAAGTTGCGCTTGGGCGTGAGTTCGATTTCCGCTTGGGCTGTTACCTGCATGGGTTCTTTCCTGGTAACAATGGCAAATCCTCAGTCTCATTTCGCCAAATACCATCTCACTATCACAAACTCCATCGACGCTAAATAGTCCAGTTGTTACAACGTCGTTAAATAACCAAGTTAAAAATACATACACTGTACATGCATGCCCGGGTTCGATTCCCGGTCGGGGCAAGTTTCCTGGTTGAGGTTTTTTGCGGAGTTTTCCCTCAACCCAATATGAGCAAATGCTGGCTAACTTTCGGTTTGGACCCCGGACTCATTTCACCAGCATTATCACCTTCATCTCATTCAGACCCTAAATAACCTAAGATGCTGATGAAGCGTCGTAAAATAACCTACTATAAATGCATACATACATACATACATACATACATGTCCACACCTGTGGAGTAACGGTCAGCGCGTCTGGCCGCGAAACCAGGAGGCCCGGGTTCGAATCCCGCTCGGGGCAAGTTACCTGGTTGACGTTTTTTCCGGGGTTTTCCCCCAATCCAATACGAGTAAATGCTGGCTAACTTTCGGTGCTGGACCCTGGACTCATTTCACCGGCATTATCACCTTCATTTCATTCAGACGCTAAATAACCTAGATGTTGATACAGCGTCGTAAAATAACCCAATAAAATAAAAAATACATAAATACGTACGTACGTGCATGCATGCATACATACATACATACATACATACATACATACATACATACATACATACATACATACATACATACATACATACATACATACATACATACATTACATTACATTACATTACATTACATTACATACCTACACTCGCACGCACACACATACATACAATTTATTATCGAAGAGAGAAGTATTACACAAGTGTTGAATATCGTGTAATAGACATGGAGGATCTGTGAGGCAAACACTAAGTTCTTATCCCACTTGTGCCTACATCACCAACAATAGATACTTAATTGTATTATCCCATTTTCAGTCTGTTCTAGAAATGTTATTGATATTCTAGAAACCTAGAGATAATTAGAACGGCGTTGAAACCATCTCTTCTCACAATTCTCATTCACACAATAGAGACTATATTAGATTCACGTATCGAAATGCTGGGTTACAGACACATCTGATGCCGGAAGAACTGAGGTGGGACGCGAATGGTCATCAGTTTTACACGGAGATCTCATTTGTGTCTTCATTGTCCTACTCATGGAATTCTTTTTTTAAATTAGATAGAAAAGAAGGCTAATGATTTTTACTGTTCTCTATAGTTCATTGAGCTCAACCGCTTTTGAAACCGCGCACCTCCGATCCATCGGCAGTCTAGTAACGACTGTACCTATGGAAAGGGGAAATAATACGTATAATGTAATCTTATTTGTACTTTCATGAAATGTAATGGCAGCAGACGGAAGAACTCTCGTGCTGTGGCAATTCGTTAGTAGAAAGAGTTGATGTGATTAGTATCTCGTTCCGATCGTTCGCAACCCGATACTTAATTATGTAGGATGCAAATGGACTCTGAAGCCGTTCTGGAAATCAAGCGGGATGAAATTTTTTCACTTCTTAACTACCGGTACTTTAAGCTGTGAATTTTTTCGAAATCTGTTGCTTTACGGATATAGTTTAAATTGATTACTTTAAAAAATGCTGTTCACTTACTGTATTCGATTAGAAATTTTTCCACGTGTTATTCAAGATGTTAAGAAGGTTATTTTTAAACTGTTGTCGAACGAATTGTAAAAAATGATATACTAGCTTTTTTTTGCAAAACTAGGTTATACCGGTTGAACCGTAATTAATTTTGAGGTTATTTTATGAGATATTTCAAACAAAAAAGTTTAATACAATTTTGCTCATTTTTGCTTCCTTTTTGAGATAAAAATTGTTATATATTGAATATTTCATAGCATGTTTTGGGAAAGCCATTCATTTAATTCCCAATATGCTCAGCCAGTTTAAGAGAGCAGAGTATTATGATACGGAAATTCTACTTGAAGCAAGTAAAGCGATAGGTTTGGAAGTAAATCCCAAAAAGACTAAGTATATGATTATGTCTCGTGACCAGAATATTGTACGAAATGGAACTATAAAAATAGGAGACTTATCCTTCGAAGAGGTGCAAAAATTCAAATATCTTGGAGCAACAGTAACAGATATAAATGACGCTCTGGAGGAAATTAAACGCAGAATTAATATGGGAAATGCTTGCTATTATTCGGTTGAGAAGTTTTTGTCATCTAGTCTGCTGTCAAACAATCTGAAAGTTAGAATTTATAAAACGATTATACTACCGGTTGTTCTGTATGATTGTGAAACTTGGACTCTCACTTTGAGAAAGGAACAGAGATTAAGGGTGTTTGAGAATAAGGTGCTTAGGAAAATATTTGGGACTAAGAGGGATGAAGTTACAGGAGAATGGAGAAAGTTACACAACACAGAACTGCACGCATTGTATTCTTCACCTGACATAATTAGGAACATTAAATCCAGACGTTTGAGATGGGCAGGACATGTAGCACGTATGGGCGAATCCAGAAATCCATATAGAGTGTTAGTTGGGAGGGCGGAGGGAAAAAGACCTTTAGGGAGGCCGAGAGGTGGATGGGAAGATAATATTAAAATGGATTTGAGGGAGGTGGGATATGATGATAGAGAGTGGATTAATCTTGCTCAGGATATGTGAGGGCGGGCTTATGTGAGGGCGGCAATGAACCTCCGGATTCCTTAAAAGCCGTAAGTAAGTAAGTATGAGTATTATGATGATAAATCATTGATAGCATTTTAGGTTTGTCCTTTAGATGTGCAGAAATTTGAGCCGAGCAAATGTAACTTTGAAAAAAGTCCTTTGCAGAGCGAAAAATTATATTTGTTGAGATCAAATTTTTACACATTTGAAGGACAAAAGTGAAATTTTTTCAATAATTTATTATCATAATATAGTGCTCGCTTAAATTGAATGAGCTTATTGAGAACTGAATTAATGGCTTTCCCAAAATGCGCTTTAAAATATTTCATATAAAACAATTTTATCTCGAAAAAGAAAGCAAAAACGAGCAAAATCGTATTAACTATTTTGTTTGAAATATCTCAAAGAATAATCCCTGAAATTAATGACGTTCACTTTTTATATAAATTTAATTACAATTTGACACTTTAAAAATAAATAACGGTTTTAAGTTACAAACAATTCCGCCTCCACCCCTCCTTCATTTATACACTTCCTTATTTTCCTTCCTTAACGAAGATTTTGATTCCTCTGCAGATCTGTTTCTTAGTACGATGTTACGCCTTTATTTACGCTCGCTAATCACCATCCCATTTGTCATCTGAAATTGGTTTGAAGTAGCGTACGTTCAGTCCTCCAATTTCAGGAATCCAATTCTTTTACCCGTTAACTTTCTACTATATTTACGGTTACAATTAATATAATCTAGATAATTAGATATTTATAAGGACCGAAATCATTACTCATGTTGTCAGTATAGCACAGAACTACGATTCGTGTACAAGAAATAGAACACACTTTTTAAGGAGGAAGTATCATTTATTTTATATTTTCTTATCTGCAATCGAAACCGGGTAAACGGATTTGTGTCTATAAGGTCCTCCATACCTGGCCGCATCTGTGTTAGCATGCTGATCTTCAACGCAGGCTGCCTGGGTTCGATTTCCGGCTAGATTGTGATGGAATCTCTGATGGACGAAGCAGACATTTTACCACCATCATTCCACCAACACTACACTGTGCACTTACCCCTAATTTCATCTATCGGCAATAATAAAAATATGCTGGGGTGAAGTCTTGCTGGTAGTACGGGTTTTCGATCCCAATATAGTAGACTTGGGGCTTCGAGCTCTTGAGTATCGGGATACTCGTCCGCGAAAGGGACCTGACTCCATCAAGGGAGAGGCAGGATGGCACACCTCTCAACGTCGGTTTCACGATCCTGATTCGGGAAGGGCTTGGGGCTCCGGTTCCTTGAGGGTTATCAAAATATTCGTCTGTAGATGGGACCTAGCTGTGTCAGGTGCCTAGGCGGCAGGATGACCCATCTGTCAGCATTGGGTTCACGAATGCCACCAGGCCACCGGTCGGATCTGGTCAATTAACACATGTATAGAGCGCACAAAGGTCATAGCAAGCCTAATTGTAAGGACTACCAGCCTGCAAAAAGCCTAGCTAAGCCTCCACATATGACGCTCTCCTCATACCACAAGGTCGGAGCCATTTACTGTTATACATAATCTCAAAATTACCGCGAAATGACCACCGTTTCTACAACTGTTAATTGGGGAAAATGTTTAAAAATAAAGGCAAGTGAATCTTTTCTTAGTCACAAGAGATGTTCAGTGTCCTCCTCGTACTTCATTATATTTTTGGCATTTTTGGAAAATTGTTCTGAAATGCTCGACTGATCTCTTCTCATGCATTGTTCGAAATGACTTGTATATATTCTTCCACTTTTTGCATAGCTTAAAACTATAAAACTTGCTACAATATGCTAAACATTCTCAAACAACTAGAATAAACACAATTTATTTGCACTACACTATGCACGAATGAGTAATAACTTCAATATTCTCTAATAATAAATTAAGAAAAAAAACAGTAACTAGTACTTTTCTACGCATGAATGAGTAATCCCTTCAGTATTCTCAAACAATAAATAAAAAACATTATTGCATGCTCTAAATTATGCACGAATGAGTAATAACTTTAGTATTCACTAACAATAAATTTAAAAACACAATAGCTAGTACTGCCCTACGCACGAATGAGTAATCCCTTCAGTATCTCAAACAGTAAATAAAAAAACACAATTGCTTGCACTGCATTACGCATGAATGAGTAATAACTTCGATATCTTCTAATAATAAATTACAAAAAACACAATGTCTAGTACTGCAATACGCACGAATGAGTAATCCCTTCAGTATTCTCAAACAGTAAATTAAAAAACACAATTGGTTGCATTACATTACGCATGAATGAGTAATAACTTCAACTCTTCTAATAATAAATTTAAAAAACACAATAGCTAGTACTGCAATACGCACGAATGAGTAATCCCTTCAGTATTCTCAAACAATAAATTAAAAAACACAATTGCTTCCACTATATTACACAAGAATGAGTAATAACTTCGATATCTTCTAATAATAAAATTAAAAAACGCAGTAGCTAGTACTGTCCTACGCACGAATGAGTAATCCCTTCAATATTCTCAAACAGTAATTAAAAAACACAATTACTTGCACTACATCACGCATGAATGAGTAATAATTTCGATATCCTCTAATAATAAAAATTAAAAAAAAAACACACAATAGCTAGTACTATCCTACGCACGAATGAGTAATCCCTTCAGTATTCTCAAACAATTAATTAAAAACACAATAATTGTCTGCACTACATTACGCAAGAATGAGTAATCCCTTCAATAAAAGCATCTGTGACTAGAATTTATAGTGAAAAAAGCAGACGTTGCTGACTGTTTTTCTCCGGTACTTCCATATTCCTCTATCTGTGCTAAAATCCTTAAGAGGTTAAACATGAATGGACAGGATTAGAAGACAGCGAATGTTCTATAACAATGTGGAACAAACACGACAGGCAGAGTGAACATCGGTGAATATCAGACTTCGTCATACTCGACAAACTTGAACCGAACATATTCGTAGAGCTTGTAATGCACGACGCGACGCTTGTAGACACATGTGGTCACTATATAGCTGAAGATCACTACTCAGGAAAACACGCCGCGGCACAAATCAAGGGCACATACTTAGTCCAAAGGAAGAAAGGAAGGCAAATCCCTGGTTTTTGACCGGGAATCGTACCCCGATCCAATTTATTTGTCTCGTTGGTATGAAGCAATGGTGAGCAGTGTATGCAGACAGACCGATGCGTCGTCGTGTATGTAGAACTATTCTCCATCGCTTGCCTGCTCATTGCATGAAGATACTCGCTCCAGACTGCCGTCTGCAGGTGACAAACGTCAGGAACACAACTTCTTGCAGCCAGCAATTTCAGTTATAATGACACAAGCGCCACATCCAAACCAAAGCGTGTTCTCTACATCTTAACAAGAAATGCAGTCACTTAATTGCAAAATTATTTCAGTTCAGCTATTCATTTAACTACGTTCACGAATATTTATTTTCTTCGAGTGCTTTACCTGACAATGACAATGATGAGAAAACTAAAATTTGAAGAGTCACCATCATAATCATCATCATTATCAACGCTACTACTACTACTACTACTACTACTACTACACTACTACTACTACTACTACTACTACTAATACTACTACTACTACTACTACTACTACTACAAAGTTTGGTCTTGATATACTGTTCATTGTTAAAAGGAAATGTTTAAATTTCTTCACTGCAACAATGCTTGATATTGGTTTTCTTCACTATTTGATTCGTTTTTGTTTATAGTTTGTGGAATATTCTGCATTTAACTCTTAAATTCGCAGAGTATCCTAAGGATACAACAGGTTAATAGGCTATAATATGCTGTAATTTTAATAGAAGAATAGAAAAAAAATTGGTAGAAAAATTAAAATTTCACAATACTATAATATTGTACAACATATAAAATATGGACAATGCGATAGTTGTTTTCTTTACATTCCGACACAATTTAATAAACTGGTGTGAGAAATGAAGTTTTGCCAGTTTAAGGGTTAATTCAAATTCTATTATACGATACGGTACCACTATACCATATTATAAGGAAAAATATCATCTAACGTCGATCGAAGTTACTGGATTACTGATTGGGGCTAGAGGGACCATCACAAAAAGATTCGCGCATTTTTGTAAGCAGTTTGGTCTAGGACAAACTCTTGTCACTGAAGTATCTCTGTCTGTCTATAAAAATCCTGAGAAACCATTTCTACACGTAAATAGATTGATCTCTTTCCTATGGCGTTCTGCTCACTTAAGTTGGGTCTTCCAACTAGTGCTAAATAGACGACTGTGATCACCTAATAGCAAATAGATACCGTACTAGGAAATTCTATGTTTCTTCTGGAATTAATGATCTTTTGTTTAGTCTTCTTCAATTATTTATAATTGTGTTATTTCTTTTTCTTTTCCTTCTCCATGTTTTTTTTTTTCGTTATAATTGTGTACCTACCATTTACTCAAAAAAACAACCATTTTTTGGTAAGCTTTGTCTTCTAGGCAGCCTTCACTTGGAGGAAGCTGAATAAAATTCAAAATAAAATAACGGTGTCATTTTTTTATCATAGTCTGATTACTGGGACTCCGCGTGAAAGATAAAGTTATATCAGTGCGTCATGTAGATGACCGGATGATAATGGTGAGACTACAAAGAAAGAAAATTGACTAAATTCTAGTGCAAGTTTATATGCCACATAGTGGATTAGTAGATGAGGAAGTGGAAGAAAGCTATGACAAGATAGAAGAGATAGTTGAGAAGGAGAAGAAGGAAGCATGCATAATCCTAATGGGCGACCGGAATGCAGTTGTAGGAGAAGGACAAGATAGAAGAACAGTTGGAAAATATGGATTGGGAAAAAGAAATGATAGAGGAGAATATTTGGTGAATTTCTGTATAAGAAATGCAGTAATTGTTGAAAATACATTATTCCAACAACATAAAGAGGATACACATGGACATGCCCAAGGGACGAAAGCAGATATCAGATAGACTATATACTGGTACAGGAAAGATTCCGAAATTGCTAAAAAAAATGCGAAGATATTAGGTACGTTCAGATATTAACAGATCAGATATTAACTCAGATCATGTCCTGCTGATGGGCGAAGTAGATATTCGACTGAAGAAGATAAGAGGAAGACAGGTGACGAAGAAATTGAACATGGAAAAACTGAAGAATGAAGAAGAAAGAAGAAAATTTAAAGCTAATTTTAAAGAGAAAGCCGCTACACACCTGAGAATAGTAATAACTACTGGACTCGTCTAAAAAGCTGCATACAGACAACAGCAGAAGAAACAATAGGATACACAGAAGGTCTGAGAATTAAGAAACCTTGGGTCACAGGGAAAATGTTGGAGAAGATGGAGGAGAGGAGAAAATGGAAAAAAAATCATAAACACAGAAGAATGTAGAAGAAACTACAGAAAACTTAACAACGAACTAAGAAGATAAAATGATAAGGCGGAGGAAGACTGGATGAAAGAGAAATGTAAAGAAATAGAGAATCTACAGAGAAAAGGAAGATATGATTTAATGTACCGCGAAGTAAAGTGTTTGGACTTCACAAATGATAAAAGCAAATTCATGTGTTTGAAAGTCATATTGAGGTTAAAATTTCAGATAAGTTGGAACATTATTCTGTTATTTCTGTAATTTAACATTACAAGGTTATAATTCCACTAATATTTTCGATTTTTTAAAATTCATCTTCAGGTAAAGAGACAAAAATTGACAAATTGAGCATAGGTGAAATATAAGAAGAAACATATGTGCTTATTATGAACTAAGTTAAAAACATACAGTATATAAAACGTATTTCAATTATATAAGATGTGGTTCTAAGTCATTTTTAACATGTGATAAACATTTGTAGAATGTAATATTATTTAAAGATGACCACACTATTTGAATCTTTGTTGTTACATGACCAGTTTCAGTCATAAAAATTATGCACGCCTTGACGATCAAAAGTTTAAAATTTAATTTAAACTTAAACCCATTAGTCTTACGATGTTCAGAAGAGATGTTTTTAAAAAGAATGCAATTATTGGCATTCTATTTGTTAATCAGTCACTCATATCGTTGAGGTGTTTATGACATCTGAAATTAACCAAAAATGATTTTTAAAAGAAAATAATTAGTAAAACGCATAAAGTATGCTTTTTTTTAATGCTTACGATGTTAATAGAAGGATGTAGAATCAGACGTCGGAATCTTTTCATTTAAGCGTTACATTGTATGTGACTGATAGTGTGCACTGCGTGGAATGTGGGTAAGGAGAGAGAGGGGGGAGTTTCAGTGGGTAGCCAGGCAATACTGCTCGATAAGTGGTTATTTAGTAATACGATATAGGGGATCTTGAAAATTCGGAATCTGCTCATTTAGTAATTGTATGTTTTGATTATAATTCCTAGCTGTGAAATATTCCTCGTCAGTATTAACTTAAAAAAATAAATAAAAAAATAAGACACCTACCACTTTACAACCTATAGAATCTAAAAAAGTTAAAACTTGGAACTCCATGGCCTACATAGGAAAAATCAGTAATTAACATTCTGCCTTTCTTAAAAAAGAAAACGTAAACATCACCTATAAAACTAACAAAAAAATTAAGAACATAATTCCCAATAAAATTACTTACTTACTTACTGGCTTTTAAGAAACCCGGAGGTTCATTGCCTCCCTCACATAAGCCCGCCATTGGTCCCTATCCTGAGCAAGATTAATCCATTCTCTATCATCATATCCCACCTCCCTCAAATCCATTTTAATATTATCTTCCCATCTACGTCTCGGCCTCCCTAAAGGCCTTTTTCCCTCCGGCCTCCCAACTAACACTCTATATACATTTCTGGATTCGCCCATACGTGCTACATGCCCTGCCCATTTCATACGTCTGGATTTAATGTCCCTAACCCAATAAAATTAGGAATAATAATAAACATTTACATAGTGGAGTTTGTCAATTAAACGTACAAACTGCAACATGAAATATACGTACTGACCAAACTAAAAGGAATTTTCACACTAGATACAGGAACATGAGTCTGATTTTATTAACAACAGAAATAAATTAAAATTTGCCACTCAATTAACACAGGTCATGAATTTAAATAGTATTCACAATACTTTACAAATTTTAAAAATAGTGAGTGACCCGTATTTAATTAATACTGTAAATAAAGTAGAAATAGCCTGAACGTTCTGTGGCGCCTATTCATTTATATTACTCACACAAAATATATGAGACAAATATACTAATTTCTCTACACAACACACAAATGCCGGTGTAAAATAGAATTGTTAAAGTGTGCGTACAGTGATACTTAAAATTCCCTTGATAATACAGACCTGTAGTACTTGTAGGAATATTCAGTAAAGTCTCCTGCACGAAGAGAGTGAAACATTCATACTTGTTGAATGCGAAATAACACCGAATTAATTGTTTTCTGCTCAATAACAACGAAATTAACCAAGTTTTTTTATAATTGATTAAATGGCGATCTTACTCGTGTTAATTATGTAAGCATGCGTGGCTTACAGCTGTTTCGGTGCTACTTTACATCATCCTCAGAGCCTTCTGTGTCTCGGCGTCATCTCAACTTCGCTGCCTGTTATGTGGGTGCGTTCGTGTGTTGAAAAGTTGTGTCAAATAGTGTGTGTGTTCTGAAATTGATCTGTGTGTTGAGTATTTGATTAGGGTGTGTTTTAGTGTGTCTGTATATTTCATATTGTTCTAGTGTCACACACAAACAAATTAAAACAACCACACAGGCGTATACAAGCTCACATGCAATAGTTGCGACAGATTCTACATTGGACAGACAGGCAGATCATTCCAAACTCGATACAAAGAACACATTAAAGCAATAACCAGAGGACACAATACATCTACATATGCCGAACACATAACTAATGCCAACCACACATACAATAACATAAATACAGACATGGAAATCCTACACATACAACCCAAAAACCAAAAACTCAACACACTAGAACAATATGAAATATAGAGACACACTAAAACACACCCTAATCAAATACTCAACACAAATTAATTTCAGACCACACACATTATTTGACACAACTCTTCATCACACGAACGCACCCACACAACAGGCAGCGAAGTTGAGATGACGCCGAGACACAGAAGGCTCTGAGGATGGTGTAAAGTAGCACCGAAACAGCTGTAAGCCACACATGCTTACATAATTAACACGAGTAAGATCGCCATTTAATCAATTATTTATATTCAAGTGTTAAAAGTAGTGTACGAAAGATTCAACAAGTTTTTTTCTTCGCTAAAATTTAAGATCTTTGTTCATCCAAAATATAGTCCTTAATTATAGGTTTCTTTTTTAATGCGAACTCCATTGACATACTCTATGATATCCATTCCCAGAGGCACCTTGTATCTTCTTGATAACCAAGTAATTGTGAATTATGGGGTTAGGTCCATCGCAGAATTTCCTGGAAAAGCCCACCCAACCATCTGGAATGTCGTCTCTTCATATAGCCAAGTCCAACGATATCGATGACTCATTACTTAATAATTGAATGATGTATTTTCATGCTTCTTTATTTCAGTGACTTGATTTATATATGTATACAATGGGGGAAATGTTTAAAATAGTTTTTGTAGGTCTGTGACTTCGGTGTCAGACGAACTTGGAAAAAATTCGCGTGGAATGTTTTATTATTTTTACTTCAAAGAACTCATTTACGTCATACTGATGTGTGAATCGTTTCGGCTATTGAGTGTAGTATTGTGTCCACACTAGACGTAATGGAATAATGACGCGATTGTGAAGTAGTTAACGAAAAGGCTCTGCCATGGATAAATATATAATAGGATGCGAAACTGCGGTCAGCACCATCTGGCGGCGGGGGGCTGAAATAAGATGATCAGCGCCCAACGTCGTAGGTGGTGAACATTAGAACTACGTGTTGAGTACATTACCCAGAGTTCTCTATTTATCCGTTCGAGAAATTGCTCAAAGAGACAAGATGGCAGACAGAAACTTGCTAATAAGTGAACATAAAGTGATATTACGTGTGTATAAGCAGTGTATGTTAAACAGTGATGTTTATGGACGTTGTAAAAATAGTGTTGTTGAATGTATTGTAAAGTAATAGTAATATAATAAATTGAACTATCTAAGTAGTTCTTGCAGACTTTTCCATTGCGCTGTACAATAAATACCCAAAGAATATAATCCCAATTATCTGAACTTTTGCTTTATTTTCTTGTCACTGTCTGGTTATATTTTAATTGGGTAGTGTAAAATAGATCGTCTCTTTTATCTTCCTGTTGGATCCGGTAAGAATTTTCAGTAGAAGATGCTGTGAGGAATAAAAATGTAAATATTTTACTTTTAATTGGGTTAGTTTTGAATATCGATGTGGGTGTGAGGGAATACTTTCTGCTCAGTTTAACATTTTCGTTACCAGGTGTGCTGCTAAATTCATGGAGTACTTAGTTACTCTTTTCGCTACTTAGTGCGCTGCTAGATGTAATAACGCCCCTCCTCCCAACAGGTGGCAGCAAGATCAATTTTTACAACAGCGCCTCTAGTATGTGTTACGGGAAACTCAGTAAGTTTCGCATCCTATTATATATTCATCCATTGCTCTGCCTTGTTAAATTTAAATGTGGTGAATATGAAGACATAATGAAAATACGATAAATATCAAACTTTTATTCCAAATTCCAAACATCCTTGCATCCCACCATGCTCACAATACCAACCACGACCAGCATTAGTGTTTCACACAATTACAAGGATTCGGTGAATACCTGTCATCTTTTTTCTTTGCTCTTTTTCTAAGTGAAGACCTGTAAACTATCTCTTCTAAGAGCCACATAAATCTTCCTCGACGCACCACCTCAGTACCAATTTACTCGACTGCTACTAGCGTGTCGGCGCAATCTCCCCTTCGACCTCAAATTGAAGTTCGATGCACATTAAGCGGCCATACGATCTTCCGGCGGCGATCCGCCCCGTTCCTATGCATCAATACAGAATAACGTAGGCTATGGGATCCTACACAGAACATAGCCAAACTGTGAGGTAGGCCTATTCTGAGAAATTTTCGAATGAATTTAAAACTAATTCATTAGTTCGTTTAACTGCCAATTAAATGAGTTGTTAGTATAAGTTATTGGAATAGCTGAACAAAATTAAAATGTCAGTGTTACGTCAGAGCATTGTTAGTATCATCTACCAACATTTCGTTCTTCCAGTTGCGAAAGTCTCTACTGGCTAATACCCGAGGGTGCCCTAACATGCCTAGGAACTTCAATGACATCCAACTACTCTTTATAAATAATAGATGCTAAAGAGTTTCCCTAGAGATGTTCTTGCCACAGACATTTAATTCCACTTTGCCAGACTAGCGGATTCCAGAAAGGTTAGGGACTATGTCACTGACTAAGAGCGAAATTTTTTTACTCTGATAAGCTGTATCTAATGCAGATTTTTGTGTTGAATTTGATGCTGAAATGCATTTCCTTCTACCATCTTTCCTTATTTAGGTAATATCTTTTAGAAATTTAAAATAATAATAGATATTTAGAGTGCTTTCAAAGTGCTTTGTCTTCGCCTATATAATTACAATATCGATGAAAATATTTAAACTGTATTTACACTTACCTCCTTCATCAGAATCAGTAACTATTCACTTCAAACTTTACATTGAATAAATAATATTAATTGTAGAATGTAAGCTTACACAGACCATGCCGAGAAAAGATATGTGCACTAAAAGAGATGATCCAGTTTCGACTGTCATACGTCCTCAGGTTTGCGCAAAGCGATGGTAATTGGGTAGTTTATTGTTCCCTGACTATTCACCTTTGCCATCTGGTATTTTTTTTCCTACCTAGAGTGAGTTTTATAAAATCTACTTTTGGCCGCGTAAATCGGCCAAATACCCCACTGTGCGTCGGTTCGATTTCTGTTTGGGTTGATTACCTGATTGGATTTTTCGAAGTTTTCGCAATTGTAAAACGAATGTTCGATAATCTTATGGCGAATCCTCGACCTCATCCCGCCAAATACCATCTCGCTATCATCAACTCCATCGACCGTAAATAACTTAGTAAAGTAATTGATACAGCATCGTTAAATAATCGATTAAAATAAAGAGAGAGAGGAAAGAACGAACCAACGCACAGTTTACAGTCTAGCTGCAAAAATGTTGACTTAGCAGGTGGCTTAATTCATCTTTTCTATATAAGATAAAGCAAAAATAGCGAAATGTAGTCTTTGTTAGAAAAACCTTAGTCGATAACTTAGTTAACGATCCTCTATCAGAGGTCTCCAGTATTACCTACAGTGAGTTAAATTTCACAGCTCAGGTTGTGTTGTGAAACCTAGCGAAGCGATTTTATTCAATGCCCTGCATTGTTTTACCAGAATTACATAGTAGACTAATTGAAAATGTTATAGCAATATTTCATTATATTAATTAAATTACACTTCAGAGGTTTTGTTCTGTCTGGTGATATTTTCATAAATTTACCCAGTATATTTAACTAAGTACATAAAATAAATTCAAACACGTTCAGCCAGATGTTTTGCATGCATAGTTACTGTTGTAATTGAACTAAGTGCTTCAGCTGTCCCAGACTCCATATTTACATGGTTACCTCATTTTATTTCAAACACTGCTGTCTCGCGATGATTGCGTTATCTTAATGGATGACCGGAAGATATCCAATTAAACAAATACTAGTGGCTTGTGGTAGCAATTGCTGTTTGATAGAGATTGAGAAACAGAATAAAATGCTGCCAGTTATGATGAAGATGAAGATATTGATAATAATGGCAATAAATAAATAAGACATAACTTTGTCGCAAATATAGTAGTTTTTGTACTTCAACTCTACTGTACTGATCTACTAAATATTGTTGGAAAAGTTTTTTTGATTGATATAAGTGTGAATAATCTTATGTTAAATACTACAGGGTTGTTTCCGATCTCTGATAACGAATTTGAGCGACACCATGTGCGTCAGGAATCACACGACAGCTGTATTTTTCCGAGAGGTGACAGACAAGTAGTGAGTGATTTCATAATCAGAGTGCACGGTGTATCACAGTAGCAATTCCCAAGAAAATCGAGCATTTTCGGAGGAGTACATAACAATTCTTTCCGATGCCAAGTAAGTACAGTTACATGAAAATCATAGGAGCCTGCAAAAAACGTGGTTTTGTTATTTCCAAGAAAGGTATCTTGTGTGTATCTAAATAGACTGGCAAAGCTCGGATGGGACTAATTCCAGAGTGGAAAAGACAAGCAAACCAACCCCTCCGTCACAAGTCACCGCACCCCACGAGATGATACAAATTAATTCCATTCGAGCTTTACCAATCTTACTAAGTACACAGAAGATGCCTTTCTTGGAAATAACGAAACCTCGTTTATTGCAGGCTTCTTTTATTTTCACTTAACTGTACTTGGCATTGGAAAGAGTCGTAATGTGCTCCTTCCAAAAAGGCTCGATTTTCTTGGGAATTTCTACTGTGAGTCGCCGTGCACTCTGACTATGAGATCACTCACTACTGGTCTGTCACCTCGCGCCACAGTTCAGCTGTCGTGTGACTCCTGACGCACATGTCATTCAAATTCGTTATCAGAGATCGGAAACAACCCTGTAGAATCCCTATGCTTGTAATATTCAAACGAAGCATTTCAGTTAGGGATTGAAGACATGATTTATATGCTTAACCCAAAAACGGCTTTCACAATTTAATGAAGTCGGAATTATTCCAGTATACAGCATAACGTCTGCTAACCACATGCGAATACCTGTGAGAAGAATACATCGCCATCACAGAATAATATGAAATTTCATGGATATCGACGAAATAATAGTAAAGTTATTTTGTCCACATTTATTTGTATTTTGAACGCTTTGAAAACATCTATTCCTTCAAGGTAGATAATGATTCTGATGAGGAGAAATAGGACGAGGAATTGATTAGGTGTAGAAAATTTACCTCCTTTATTCTCTTATCTTGGAAAGGTTTCCAGGTTTTCGCTGCGTTTACAACAATCCCTTAGTTGAGAATTCAGCAATAACTCTTTTGTGAATAAATCACAAGTTATGTTTTGATTTAGTACCGAGAAACTGATATTTATGTATCACTATTCGGATATGAATACTGGAAAAGATTACAGTAATTCCGGTATTGTTAGTCCTGCGCGACCGGCATCCATTGCTGTTAATTATGGAAGCCTTGCTAAAATTTTCATTATCCCACTCAGCGATGTTTTAAACAGGTGGTCGCATTCGCAATCGATAACTCTTTCCCTTACTTTAGCACGTATAGGATTTCACACCACAGTCCGTGACCTCTGCTTGTTCCTTTGTTAAAATTCAATGACGCTAGACTTCTATTTCATGCAAAACTTTTTCGTAACTATACCCTACAGACAAAGAGAGAGGGAGTGTGTGTGTGTGTGTGTGTGTGTGTAGAGGGATGGACGAAAGTCCTGCTGCGTCAAGACTATAGTTGATCCTTTAGAGCAGGCATAGGTCGTGTCCGAACCAATAGGTAGCGCCGTATCACTGCTGAATGCAGCCCGCAACACTTTAGTCAACGTTTTAGAAGTGGGGATGGAGGGGTAGCTGATAGAAATCACGTAATGTGGCAATAGTGGATTGCTTCATTTAGCTATTACCAAGGGCTGTTTATTTATCGAATTTTCAACTTTAAAAATATATATTTACATAAAATTATTCCATGGAATATTTCCCTACAGTTATTTTTTTTTAATGTAACACACTCAACATTTGTTCCAAAACAATTTAATACTTATTATCTCTTCAATGAGCCAACTTATAATGCTTCTTTTATAGCATTTGATGTACTAATGAACTGTTATTAACTAATTATTAATTACGTCATTCCTATATCAATTCAATCAATATTCACGGTAAACAACTTGGTTTATATATCTGTGTATAATAATAAGTAAAAATTATGTTCAACCATTATTATTCTCTTATCTTCTTCATAGACTAGAGCAAAATCAACTTCAAAATTTGGCGTTATATCTGGTAGTCACACATAATTGTGTCAAAGGATTCTTGTCCAATAGACGTAACCTGTAGGCCTATTTTGATTTCACAATATTCATGTGTGAAAAAAATTGCTCACACATATAGGTTGACGTACACATAGGCCTAGTTTCTATAGTAGAAACGAAAGAACACTATAATAATAATAATAATAATAATAATAATAATAATAATAATAATAATAATAATAGTAATAATACATATTCCACACTGGTCAACTATATAACATTAGAAATATTATGAAGAAGTTAATACAATAATAGTAATAATAATAATAATAATAATAATAATAATAATAATAATGATAAAGAGCTTGCTCTTTAAATAAAAATATTGGGAATGACACGTGGTATAATGGAGTTTTATATTGGTTTTGAAAGGCCACATAAAACCTTGCGGAAGATGACGCATTAAATCTTTTTACTTAAATTGCAAGAAAATCTTTCATTTTATTTTAAAACTGCAAAAGGATAAATCACTCCCTTATCAATTTCTCTGATTGTAAGACTAGAAATAGTAGTCATGGAGTAAAACAAGGCTAACGTCTAGGGGAAAATTATTTATTTCTGAGAAAAGTATTTATTTTTGACTGATATGATATTATAATTTAGGTCGTATTCTAGCCAAGGAATAAGCTGTTAAGGGAAGTTCCTTGTTATCGCACGCAAAATAATTGTAAAAGTAGTCTATCTTCAAGTAGTCAAAAATATAATAGTATTTATCAGAGCTTTTAGGGATGTGTGTATACAATTTAAGCTTTAAAATACAAAAAGAATTGTTACTTAGAGTAAATCCTTCATCTCAAAATAATTTTTTTATTTAAACACAATTTCTTTATAAATTCACTACTAAGAGCTATGCTAATGAAGCTAAATGACATCTGTAAGCAGTATGGAATAGAGATAAATGCCAACAAGACGAAGACCTTGATCATAGGAAGAAAAGTAAAGACGGTAAATTTGCGAATTCCAAATGAGACGGTAGAGCAAGTGGACAGCTTCAAATACTTGAGGTGTACGCAGTAACATGAGCTGCTGCCAGAAAGTAAAAGGAGAATAGCAATGACAAAGAAAGCTTTAAATAGGAAAAGAAGCATCATCTGCCGACTTCTGGAGAAAGAACTAAGAAAGAGACTAGTGAAGTGCTTTGTGTGGGAGTGTAGTAAGGTAATTCCGGGAGAGATGCCCCACGGGGAGAGTCGCCCCACCCTCCTTTTCTCCTTATCTCAAAATCTCTAAGGAATCGACCTTGGGACCATTTGTTTAATTCGTATACGACCCTCGAAAGCAAGCAGTGCAATCTTTGGGACGGTTTGTTTGTGTGTGAAAAGTGAATAGAAAAAGAAAGTGCTGTTTTTCGTAGGCTTTGTTATAATTTTTCAAAATTCGTAATTTGGATAATGGCTATGTATATGTCGCTTAATCCAATATATTTGACAACTACATGCATTGCACTCCATTCTAAAAAAAAATTAAGTAATTGTCCATTGTGGTTACCCTTAAATACATAAGGCGTAATGGTCATGCTAAAGGGAGAGATGCCCCACCTGTTTGAGGGAGAGACGCCCCATGTACTTAAGAGTAATATTACCGCATATAACTAATTATTATTAGTACCCTTGCTGTATTTATTGGAATTTTAATTGAATTATTATATTAGAATATAATTAATATATATTAAAGGCCAATAATTTTTAAAGGGTGACCAAAACTTGCTAGAGGATGACATATTTTCAAGAGGTGTCCAAAGATGAAATCCATGAACATACCGGTATTCTAAATTTGTAGCAGCGACATTTTCAATAGGTGCCCAAAGTTGAGGGCCTTCAAAATTTTAAGGAATGTCCAAAGTTGTGTTTGAAAGACATATTTGACGATAAAACGTTAGTTAATGCAATCCCAGAGATTTCTTCAATGTTACTGTAACTTTTTGGGGAATTGGGAATTAATGAAGCATCGCATTATTATGGAATTATTTAGAGAACAATCCACGACTGACATCTAGTGGAGACTTCAAGAAACATCCAATGGCTGCAATTCTTCCTAGAGCGAAACCTTGACTGATCTGTCAGGCAGTCAGAAGATCATACATCTCTCTGAAGAGGTCAAGTTATGTCGAGACAAGAAGTCGAGCAGTATTTTGACCTACTGGAGACAACTCTATGTGAATGCAATTTGTAGGAAAGCCACATAAAATAGAGGAAAGTGGCATCCAACTAAACAAATTTACAAGGAAAAGTGGTTGAGAAAAATGGATCCAAAGATGTTCAAGTCCTAACTTCAAGCGAGAAAGGTGGAAGTGATTCTATCATAGCATGTTGCATTTCTTCCACCGGCAATGTTTGAGAGGAAAAATGAAAGTTTTTTGACTGATTCCTAGCAGAACGGGGGTTTATATGAATCCAAAGTCGTCGTATGTTCCATCAGAATTATTTATGAAGCGATTGAAGGAAAATTTTACTCCAAGAAAGAATCCTGGCAAGATTCTCTTAATTTTGGATGAACATTCAGCACACTTAGATAACATAAAATGCTAGAATGAGGATAATGAATCACAATTGTTTGCCTACCAACCTATGCAACTCAGGCACTTAAATCTCTTGATCGCTCACATTTTAAGTCTCTCAAGCATTATTTCAAGAAGGGAACCACAGCAATGGGTGGCTTATAAAAAGCAAGCCTGACTATCCATCTAGAAAGCTGGACAAATGCTGTGTTGGTAGTACTAATACTACCAACACAGCATTTGGATTTCGAGCCAGAGGTTTCTATCCTTTCAATCCAGATGCAGTTCCTGAGCATCTCTTCAGTTTTTATGAGGCATCAATCAACACCACAGCTGTAAGAATTCCTTTCTGTGCCTCTTCAGGAAATCTCAAAGAAAAGAAAACATTATCGGCTGCAAGTTCTAATGATAACGGATAATAAGATGTAATTTCGGCCCAAGTGCCACAATGGCAAATTCAGCGACAGCAACTCCTTTCAAATCCCTTCATGAAATAAACTATGTGCCAGCAATAACTTTTGCTGTGAACAAAAGAAAGCGATCGGTAGAACTCGTTACAGATGGAGGTAAAAATGGAAACAACATCTTTGAAAGCCTTCCAGTTCCAAAAAAACTTAAAGTCAAATTCTTCAAAATCTAGTAGATATAGAAGATACTTTTGAAGAAAATATGAAGAGAGTGTCGTCAAATGAAACAAAGTAGATAGTTCCTACTTTGTTGAGTGCCTTGAAAATTATTATCAAATGAAGGAAGTTGTTGATTGGATAGAGTGACTTTCCTGCAAGCAGTTGCACAACATGTGGGCTAAGTGCCATATGTGTGGTCGCACTGAAAAGCGAGCTCAGAAAATGAACTTATTGCAAAAATAAAATAAGCAACATTGTTTAGAGTGTTATTTATCAAATTAATAGTTTAATTTGGCAATTACCACAGCGGGGCATCTCTCCCATATGTCTGTATATTACAGTGACATCGTATCTGATTAATTTTTATTTTACCACTTATTGTGTACGAATTATCGATTGTTTCATATTTTACATAAACCTTTAATGTATGTCACTTGCTATAACACATGAACAAAATATCTACTGTATTTTGGTTTGTTGAATTTTTAAGCGATAAAAACTTTAAGTGGGGCAACTCTCCCGGAATTACCTTATTATATGGTGCAGGAACATGGGCATTACGAAGAAGTGAAGAGAAGTGACTAGAAGTATTTGAAATGTGGATATGGGGAAGGATGCAGCGTGTGAAGTGGACAGACAGAATAAGAAACGAAGCTGTGTTGGAAAGAGTGGATGAAGAAAGAATGATACTGAAACTGATCAGGAAGAGGAAAAGGAATTGGCTGTGTCACTGGTTGAGAAGAAACTGTCTTCTCAAGGATGCAATGGAAGGAATGGTGAACGGGAGAAGAGTTCGGGGCAAGAGAAGATATCAGATGATAGACGACATTAAGATATATGAATTATATGCGGAGACTAAGCGGAAATCAGAAAAAAGAAAAGACAGGAGAATGCAGAGTTTGCAGTGATAGACCTACCCTTGGACAGAACACTATGAGTGAAAAATTAACATGTCTGTCATAGTCAAGAAAAAAATACAGGTCTATATATTTTTGACGGTGATTGGTATAAGCTTTATGACATAATATTGTAGATATGTTAATAACTTTGGTAGGATGTGTTTTAGTATCTATTAGCAGTAAGCGGCTAAAATTTTAATTCAGTGTGTGCTATAATAATAAGTAGGCCTACTTAATCACAGGCATGTAATGAATTTATAAAAAAAATTGTTTAAGTTCAAAATAATATTTTAATGTGAAATTTTACTTAAAGTAACCTCTTTTTTTTTTTTTTTTTTTTGGTATTTTAATCCTTAATTGTGTATATACATTCACTAAAAAATGAAAGAATTCTGATAAATAGTAGTATATTTATGACTACTTGAAGATAGGCTATTTTTACCATTATTTTGCATGCGAGAACAAGGAACTCCTCTTAAAATCTGTACAATGGACTAATGAGTGCGTAAATACGTTCTATGAGTTCGCAGTCGATAATTAATCTGAATATGGAACTGAATATGGAAATGTTGTAGAGGTCAAGAATATGAAATGAACAAAGAAATGTAACGACTCGACAAGAATTAACCGGTATTTAATGTCGTCTACGAAAATGATCATGATGGAATAAAATGCCAGATAGAATAACAGTTATTCTGTTTGCATCACTTCGGCATAATTTCATGCCATTTAGAAATAAAGAATGAAACCGACTAATGACATGCAACTGATACGGAATTTAAAAATTATAAGTCAGGGGATTAAATATTATGCTAACACTTTATAAGCTCTTTATCAGTGATCTATTTAGTAAATAGACAAATTGAATACATTCATAATCAACGTCATTCCATCCGTATAACTGGTTTAAATCTCGAAAGCTCGATGACACACATGTGGAAAATCAAACAGGCTTATCTTCGTAGAGAATAGGCTTTGTACACACAATATATCCCAGCTCTTTGGTCTAATTGCGTTGCTAGGTTACGTAATAGATCGTAACTTCTGGAAAATAAAAGTTCACAGATGGCGATCCGTATAATATGTTTAGGGTTTAAGGGATTACGGTGTATCAACAAATAAAACTTTTAGCTTATTATTGATTTTCACATAGGAAATACTTGATGTTTGATGCTATGATTTGTTGCGCGTATTCCTCTCAACCAATCATCCGAAGTTCGATTGCCATTGTGGGTAAAGATTTATTTACATTCCACGGAACTGAGTCTTACAGTATAGTGGAGTTAACGTAAGAATATTTCCTAAGAGCTAATATGGCCGTCTTTTCAATGTTCCCAACTGTTATCATATATCACCAAAGCAGGTAAAATTACAATGCTATGTGCTAGTGTTTAAATAATAATAATAATAATAATAATAATAATAATAATAATAATAATAATAATAATAATAATAATGATAATAATAATATAATGACAATAATAACAGTAATAATATATTAATTAATTGTCTATTGATTGATTCATTAATTGAATTGATTGATGTAGTATTATAGTGTACTTTGTCTGGCAACATGAAATTAATTGCTTTGACCAGGCGTATTCCCCAAATTACACCACAGGGCATCTAAGTTAGCTCCATGCCCCGGATGAAGGGTGGATGTACAGCTGGAGGGAGGATAATCCTAGTCAGGAACAGGCTACGATTTCTTCCAACATACGGCATAGTAATAAACGTGGCGCATCAACTATAGAAGCGAACTAAGAATGTGGAGAAAGAGGATATTTTATTAATGCAGTAAGTACTATATAATTGTATCAGATACCACTTAATTACAATTATTCATTTCCAAATACAATCCTTATGTACAGTATCTGTATATGAAATAAACTACCGGTACTCTTCTTTTTAAACTTAAAAAGTGATAATAAATTAGTCTTACAGCGTGGTCCAAACTTTTTGAACTGAAGTTCAATCTTGCTAAGTAATGGAAACTATGAGGCGTTAAATAAATTTAAGAAGTTAATGCATACTGCCAGGAAATAATGTTATAATTGTAATTTTCCGTACTTAGCCTAAACATTGTTAATATGTAGCAATAATATTTTACTCATATATTAAATTATTCGGATTATGCCACGTTATTATTAACTATTAATATTATTATTAGATTATTAATATTATTATGGTCGTGAACCTTGGACTCTCACTTTGAGAGAGGAACAGAGGTTAAGGGTGTTTGAGAATAAAGTTCTTCGGAAAACATTTGGGGCTAAGAAGGATGAAGGTACAGAATAATGGAGAAAGTTACACAACGCAGAACTGCACGCATTTTATTCTTCACCTGACATAATTAGGAACATTAAATCCAGACGTTTGAGATGGGCAGGGCATGTAGTACGTATGGGCGAATCCAGAAATGCATGTAGAGTGTTAGTTGGGAGATCAGATGGATAAAGATCTTCGGGGAGCCAGAGACGTAGATGGGAGGATAATATTAAATTAAATTTGAGAGAGGTGAGATATGATGGTAGAGACTGCATTAATCTTGCTCAGGATAGGGGTCGATGGCGGGCTTATGAGAGGGCGGCAATGAATCTCAGGGTTCTCTAAATATCATAAGTAAGTATTAATATTATTAACAACTCTG
This sequence comes from Periplaneta americana, assembly GCF_040183065.1. Lineage (NCBI taxonomy): Eukaryota > Metazoa > Arthropoda > Insecta > Blattodea > Blattidae > Periplaneta > Periplaneta americana. The sequence continues at coordinate 78,452,427 of NC_091125.1, forward strand.
TTCAAGACAAGAATATTACAGTCAATTACGAAGAATAGCCTGTAGACAAGAAAACATATTTTATGATATTTTGAGTAATGCGATGATTAAGTTAATACTTTCTTCGAAGTCGGCTTTCAACTCGATTATTGAAAGTTACGTGCGTGTTTCTAGAATGAAACTGTCTAGCTTATTTATAGTTCGATTAATGTTAAAGCATAAAAAGCTATGTCATATATCCAATGGCTATCAAATAGTAATACGTATGCGAGTGAATTAAAGGTTTTTCCTGAGAGAAAGGCATGTGACGGACAAGTAAGAGAAACCTGATAAAGAAATCGACTTTTCTTCTTCTTCTTCTTTTGGCACATACGTGATTGTTCGACTAATGAGTATGTTGGATGCATGACGTGTTATGACTGAAGTTATGCATATATATATATATATATATATATATATATATATATATATATATATATATATCTTTATATAACACTTTTGTGAGAGTAATTCCACAAATGGAAACTGGAAAAAAGTGATAGACTATAGCTTATAAGGGGAAAACGTGGAACTCGCCTAAATTTTAATGGTAAAAACTTGGTGCCTTGAAAACATAATGTGTAAGTGCGAAACAGCTATAATTATTAGCCACATATACTTGTCGTGAGGTTGGACTAAATATAAATTTTAATATACCGGTACCATTCTTCTTACATCTTCACAAAATTATTTTGTGAATTCGTCTCTCTTCATTCCAAAATTAAGAGGGATCAGACTGACATTTATCTAATTTCATTCAATTCTGCAGAAGTCAACTTGTTAAAACATGTCGCTTAGTGAAGTAACAATAATAATAATATAATAATAATAATAATAATAATAATAATAATAATAATAATAATAATAATAATAATAATAATTAGAGCCCGGATGTTTGGCAAAATGCCGTTTTTACTAGTTAGAAGTAAATCATTATTTGCAAGATATAAATGTGATTTGGAGTAAATCAAAGTGATATAGCCAATTTTTATTTTGCCTATTTTGCCTTTTTAAGGTGTTTCTTACTAATAAATGCAATTTTTGTCATTTTAAAGCAATATTTCTTGTTTATTTGCAATTTTCTAATTAATTGTAATGTAATGTGTATCAAATTGAAATATTTGGAACAATGACTAACTTTGCCAACAATAATAAATAAGGGTAATTTATTTCGGTGCGAAATCTGCTAATAATTATTATCTCCAACTTATTCTTGAGTATATCAAAAATAGTTTCATGTTCTGTTTTTCGTATTTATCATATTCTGCGCTGTGGAATGAAGAGTAATATTTTTACAAATTAAATTTGATGAGTTCATGCTTTCTTTTGCACAAACTAAACACTTTGCCACGTCATTACATTTATTCCCATTGAATATTAGTAGGTGATGATCTTCTTTTTAAAGAACACGCTGTTTTAACGTTTAGTGTATATCTACTGTTTGTATGTTCAAACTAGACTAATTTAAACTGTTGTTAGATGTGCATGACCGTGTAGATCTGTAGGGCGTGCGTAGTTGTTACCAGTTAGACACTTCAATTCCAGTGTCTACGTCATCTTCTGCTCGGAGAGTACACCGAGACCTGTAGTTTGCTCTTTAGCCTGTATTTCACTTGTTGGGCTTGACTGGGTTTGACTAAAGAGTTTACGATTCAAAATATATTTTGTTTGACCACACCAAATGATTATTAAGAATCCAGAAGACCGAAGTCCACACCTGTGGAGTAACGGTCAGCGCGTCTGGCTGCGAAACCAGGTGGCCCAGGTTCGAATCCCAGTCGGGGCAAGTTGCGTGGTTGAGGTTTTCTCCGGGGTTTTCCCTCAACCCAATACGAGCAAATGCTGGGTAACTTTCGGTGCTGGACCCCGGACTTATTTCACCGGCAATATCACCTTCATATCATTCAGACGCTAAATGACCTAGATGTTGATACAGCGTCGTAAAATAAGCCAATAAAAAAGACCGAATGTCACTTAAAATGTATGTTCTTCATTTATTAACTATTAGGGTATCATTTACTAATATTAGTAATAATATTAATTTTAATTACATTCAAATTTCAAATAACACTCGCTAGTACTTTCATTCATGAACGTTGGCAGATTATTAAAGTCAGTAGTAGTAGTAGGGTTTAAAAAGGGCGCGTCAGCTACTATGGCTATTTGCGTCCTTATCTAAAATTCTTAATATAACAAAGACATAAATAATATAATAATCAGAGTGCTAAAAGAACTAAAATGCGTCGTCACGGTAAAACGAGGCACACAATATTAAAGTCAAACGATGCTGTCCACACAACAGAAAGTAACAGCCAGCTGTAATATTTGTTAGTTCGATGCAGAGTTGCTCTGAATAACACCAACTTAAACCAACGAGCATCTTTCTGTGCTGATCTTTTGGGACTAATGGTAGTTGAACGGTTTCCATGAAAAGTTGGTTTTTAATGACGAAACAACTTTCCATATTTCAAAAGAAGTGATCAAACGTAAGTGAAGATTTGTGGACATTGATAATTCCTACGCATTCTGCGTCTTCTGTGTCCTGTCGAAATATTTACGTACTCTTCTTGAATGAAACCTCTGTGATAGAAGCTACATACCTTGTTATGCTGCAACAATGACATCTCTCTCAGCTGGAAGAAGATTGTGCTGACTTCATCTTGCAACAGGAAGATACCTCTGCAGTGCCATAAAGTTTTAGGTCACCTCAATGATCGATAGCCACAACGATGGATCGGCCGTGCAGGTGCGGAGGATCAAGAACTGATGAATTGTCCATCGCGTTATCGAGATTTCACCTCGCGTGATTTCTTCTTCTGAGAGTTTGTCAAGGAACGTACTTTTGTGACATCACTTGCAACGTTGTTAGTTGACATGTTCGCACCACAGCAGCCACGGCAGAGATTGACCTCGACATGCTCCAGTGAGTGGCAGAAACTTGATTACAGGCTAAATGTGTTCCGTGTTGTGCGTGGAGCAAACATTGAGCACTTATAAAATTATTTGTGAGACAAGTTCACAAACTTTCACTGCCAAAAAGATAACTTTGTAAATGTGTATGTATTTTTTCTAGGATAGCACAAATTTACATTAATAAATGTTTCAAGTTGGGGAGGTTATAAGATCACAATGTCATTGCCATCTAAACTCAGAACCATTAAAAAATCAGTACTCATGAAATGACAACCTGTTTTATTCATGATCACGATTTCATGGCCGTGTAAACCGGCTATATAATCAACGAAGCTGTTAGGAAAAGTTGAATGCTACAGGCCTATCTTGTTGCAATTAATTTAGAATTTAGCTTATAACATCCCAAGCAGGGTAGCTCCGATTCACGCCACGTCGCTAGGATGCGTTACACTCAGTGGATATACAGAGTGACCAGGTGGGACCCCAGGATCGGGAAGCGAAGTGCAGGAAAACAGAGAACCAGATGGGCGGATACATTCACAGAGAGCGGGGAAGCAGGGGACGAGGCGTGCAAGAAGCATATCGACGTGGAAAAAACTGTCGAAGGAAACATCAATCGGTGAAATGTGAAATGTGTTCTAAAGTGCCAGCAGAAACGCGAATGAATATATAAATAGTGAAATGATGCAAAGTGCACAACAGAATCGGTGAATAGTGACAGTAAACCAGTGAAAGTGCTTCATACCCAACATGAGAGACGATGAACAAGAGAATAAGGTCGAACACTCTCTAGGCTTGCAATGAATAACTACAGGTGTAACTTCAGAATAATGCAGGATAAAATATAAATATGAATGTTAAATTTGTTACTTATTTGTGTTACGTGTAATATTTAAGTGATGAAAGATCGAGGCAATGCATTAATTTCTTATTGAATGAAGTTCGTGCATTGAATATTACTTTTTCTTTTGGTGTAAAATGAATAACAGTGAGTAAAGTGATTACTTACTTTTTTACGCACTAGTGTTTTAACACACACTTTGCGCACTGATAACAGTAGATAAATTGTAACTTTATTCAGAAATCGTAGAAAAAAGTCTTCGTACAATTTACTTTTGATCAAACCTAACAGCGTTTGTCTTCATTATACTAAACTTGAGTAATACATCAATAAAATCGAAAACACCATTTTTTGACTTACTTTGTGTATGTTCCTGATATTAGCTGATTGTGTTTCTGCTAGTGACTGTTAATGAATTAAGATTAAGCCGATGTATCAAATAATTGAATTCCAGCTGAGATTTCCTGAGGATACATGTGCTTTAATTTCTTTCTTTTACAGTTTTATTTTTTTTAGTAAAATTAGCAGCATTATTTCTTACAAACATGTTTATTGTGAACATAATTCTTATTTCGGTAGTTTAATTAAAAATTATTCCATATTCGATCTTACACAATAGCCATGTAATACTAATAACGTTAATCTGTACTCTGTACATAAACTTTTCATGTTATTAATTTGGGGAAATAGCTGATAATTTTTAATTTAACTGTTACTTTAAAAACCTTTATATTAACATGACGTTTGTTAAACCGATGATTAAATCATTATCAAGCCTATTGAATTATTTATGCTTGTTAAACCAGACGAAATGTTGATTCACACAGTGCAGTATTTCATCGAACAGACCAAAGAACGAAAAAACTTGACAGCCTGATTATAGTAAAACATATTGCACTAAAAAAACTACAACTCAAACAATAACGTTATGATTTATCGAACACAGAAGCAACAGGTTGGCAGCAAACCAATTATCCACGAATGAATAAGATGACTCACAGATTACCCTAAGCCCGTCATGCACAATAGAAAATAAAGGACTGTGTAATGTATGTAATACAGCCCTATTTTATACATTTATAGATTCTGGAAGCTGTCCAAACAAAAATGTATGGTGTATTCTGTTACCATAAAATATTATTTCCGATATTCGGACCGTATTATTAATTTACGAAAGATTTATAAAACTGGTGTAACAGTTTTGAAACAGTAATGAAGATTTAATTAAATTGCTACTATTAATATTCTATAATAATTATTACTTGTTTGTTACAATGTATCAGTTTGTTTTCATTTATGTTGCATGCTAACATATCGTATAATTTTTGTACAAGAATGACTACACTCGTGCATTAATTCGATTCCCTCTTGGGTTCATTATCTTTTTGATTTTTTTTTGCGATGTTTTTTTCTTCAACTGTGTAATACTTGAAGTATTAATAAATAATTTTAAGCAATGGATGTTTGGTAACGTTGTTAGAGAAATGTACAGCCGTGCTTTACTCTAAGCACTAGGTCCGCGGGGCATAGAGAGTTTTGCAGCGGGCAATGTTTGTTTACACCATTTTCCCTTCACAGCTAGGAGAAGGGATGTTTCCATGAGTTGGCAAGTGCTACTGAATATACTGCGATGTTGCAATTATTTCTAGAAACGAAGTTAATTTTTCACTAACTAAAAAGAAATAACGCAAAATGGCAAAGGAAAATTCTGTTCCTTTTATCTTAAGAATTTACTCTATGACGTTACTGTCATTGAACACCTTTCACCCTGAAACTTATTTGATTATTGCGATATTAACTGGTCTAACTTCAAAATTAGCTACAACGCTACAACAAATCCATAATGTGAGCATTAGTTTTGTATACAGTATTCGAATATAGGACCATATTTCACCATATTTCGAACAGCTACCGTGGCTCCAATCCGATAATCCCAGAAAACTACACACACTGTCACTGCTGTATCAAATTTTGCACACTTCTTGGCCAGGTTACCTGTAATGTCGGACTCAGATTCTGTCATCTTATAAGAACTTTGACATCCGATTTCAACAAGAAACTATCTTCTAAGCACAGAGCATGCCTTTATTCACAGTTTACACCTCTCGAATCTGGAATCTTCTTCATTCTGATATTATTATCGGTCGGACGCTATCGACTTTCATAATTAAAATTCGGTAACGGTTAGCACGCCTAACTGTGAAACGAGCGAAACGAGCGAGCTCGGATTCAAATCTTGGTTGGAACAAGTTTTCTGGTTGAGGTTATTGCAGGGGTTTTCCCTCAACCCAATAAGAGCAAATGCTGGGTAACTTTCGGCGCTGGACCCGGACTCATTCCGCTGGCATTATTAACTTCGTCTGATTTTGACGTTATATAACCATATCAGTTGAAAAAAAGCGACGTAAAATAACCAATAAAAAAATTTGTCTAGCATAGTAAATTACATTCACGCTTACATATAAAACTCAAAAGCAATATTTAATAATTAGTTCCTTTATTCACTCTACCTTTCTCTAAATTTCTTAACAAATGATAATATTTAATATCTAAATAATTATTTCACTTTATAAATGATAAGGTTGTAAGTAATTATCTGCACAGTTATAATGTATTCAGATTAACTAGTAATTTAAATAAATTTCAATAATAGTATTTTACTATATATCTATCTGGGTATAATAATAATAATAATAATAATAATAATAATAATAATAATAATAATAATAAGTAGTAGTAGTAGTAGTAGTAGTAGTAGTAGTAGTAGTAGTAGTAGTAGTATAGCGTATGTTGTTGTTTAGTTAACTATTCAAGAAGTTTGAACCTCATAGGTGATGACACCAATATGGCATACTCATGAGACAACTAAGCACAACACTACTGGCGGGCTGGGTCACACAGGTCAGGGCGTACAGTCATAATACCTAACACTTCCTTCTTATCATGTCGCGGTACAATCCGCCTTAAAACACAATATTCTTCCACACGTCCCGTTATTAACCACTACGTCTGTTGACTAAACAATGTCATGATGACTTACTTATATTTTCTTGACATGAGTGTGCCTCAGCTTCGAGCATCGATATTATTTTCATTATTCCTCTTCCCTCTTCCCCGCCTATGCATGTTTGTGATTAAATTTCTTTGTTATGACGCAACACACAGTTCGCTCACTAGCCAAACAACCAAGGACAGGGACCAGTAACGCTGAATCGAGCTGTAGGTATTTGTATTAATTGCAGACCCGGTAGAATGGTAGAGATGGCCTCAAGGCCTTATCTCTGCCAGGTAAAATAAAATGTATTATTATTATTATTATTATTATTATTATTATTATTATTATTATTAGGTCTCATCCCTTATTTCTGTGTGCTTGTTTATCTAAGGAGTATTGCACTTGATGTAACAAATGCAAGAGCAATCACTACAATAACGTAGTATAGGTAATGTGTGAGAAGTTGAAGAAAACATAATATTTTCAGCCGTTTAAGAAGAATTTTATAGAAGCGTTGACATGTGTGAGCATTAATGCAAATTTATTAGTACGCGTATAGCAAGCTAATTTAAGAGCTGAAACATAACAGAAGATACACTCTGGTCTGATCGTGTAACTGTTAGCTGTTTGGCCTATATGTAATTAGAGAACAAAGCGTGATTATGAAATTTAATATGTTTGTAATTTTAGTCTTTCATCGGTTTTCAAATTTCGTCCCGGGGGCAAAATTGAGAGCAGTATGTGTTATTTTTGCATTATTGGTGTAATTTAATTACACGTGAAAATGGAGCATCGATTATCTTTTCCCAGTCACATATAACAGCGAATATGAAGCTAATAATGCTTAATGAGTCTAAAATTAAGTTCGCAGTCAGTCATCTGTGCATTGTGCTCTATATTTTTATATTTTCTTAATGCTATGAGTTTACAGTCCTGACAGGTGAAAATTATTGCAGCTATAAATGCGTGTATAATATATATTTTTCCTATTATGATATGTTTCACAAAATTTCACTCAGGGAGCCAATGGTTACTTTTTTAAGTGAACTTCTTTAAGCAGGTTACGAGTCGAACACCATGAAATAAAATTCTGTGATGAACGTTTTAAGTAAGATTTGAGTGTTATGAAATTCTGAATGTTGCTATGCTATCACGTTAATAGAGTTGTTGATGCTTGCTGTTCTCTAACAATATACAATAGTTAATACATAAATAATTGAGAGTGTAGTGTTGCAACGTTACACAGTTAAAACCAGTGAGTGAAAATACATTGGTGGAAAGCTGTTGACAGAAATATGCCGAAATCGGCGAGTGAATGAACGAAAGCTTTGCGTGAAAGAAAGCGTACAAATGGACAGCCGAAAATTGAGCCAAAATACAAAAGAGTAGACTGGAACAAGTGCTGGAATGGAGGGCAAGAAAGAAGGCATTTTCTAAACTCTCTTTATAGTTCAGTTACAAAATATCGACAATTTACTGAATTTTCTGCACGGATAACAATCAAATGCAAGCCGTGATCCAACTGATACCGGTGATAAACAGGCAGCTCATTTTCGTTCCCAAGCGTACAGCGGATCGAGTAGTTTCTTCTGGCAGTTACATCTATTACGTCACGTGGATGCGTAAGCAACGTCGAATTGCAGCAGGTACGCATGGGGTCATTAAATAATAATGATATAATGTAATATAAATATGCCCCTGTAACGTCATATGATGTAGAAAGAATATTCTCTTAGTTTAATTTTATGTTATGTTCTTAAAAGATTTGCATTTCATAACCTCAGAATATATGTTTTCGTTCACTGCAACGGGATAGGTTTTGATAAACGAATTATTTGTATATTTTCATTTTAGTAGGTTATTTTAAGTTATTTTTATATACTGTGTAAAATATAAATATTTATAATTTGTATATTGATTTTTGTTATTATTATTTTGTCCTTGTAACGTCTTGTGACGTAGGAAGAACATTTTCTTAAATTAAGAAAATTTTTACTAGCAGTTATAGTAAAGATATGAATTTCATAATCTCAGAATATACTGGGTGTTCAGTTCAAAATGTGTCATGGCTCGCTGTATGCCGTCACGTGGCTAGTCGATGAGCCTGGAGAATTCAATCTTCCTACACTTCCGCAAAGGTGTATTACTTATCTGCCAGAGAAGTTGCCTACCAAGTACGGCGTTCATTCAGAAGAGTACTTACCGATACGTACGGTAACGCCGGTAGTGGCAGGAATGTGAACTGTTTCGAAACATGTACTGAGGTGAGTTTTTTCTTACTGTCGGGATATGGGGAGAGGGTTAAGACGATTACTTACGTATTTGTTGTTCGACGGTCAACATGGACACGGAGCATTTGATTTGTATTGTGGAATGTTGCCGTACGCAACCGATGACAACAAATACCCTGCGTACGACTTGGCCGCGCAAAACATAGATCGAAAGAGGTTATGGTAGTACACAGACCGTACACACCGCCATCTGTTGCTACGACGTTCAAGTTATACCGTACACGTTCTCAAGTTCAGATTGAACGCCTTGATTAATAGGCAACTTCTCTGACACAAAAGCTGAAACTCGCTTCAAATCGCTGACTCATCAACAGTGACGTCATGACACACTTTGAAATGAACACCCAGTATATGTTTTTGTCCACCGTAACGGAGTTCATTTCGTTAAATCAATTAATTGGATATATTATATATAGAGTATTTACAGTTAATGTGTATCATGGTTACTATTATGTTCTATTATATATATATAGTATATAATTATAAGTGTCTATCTTACTTCCCCCTCCACTAAGATCTAGTAGTGGATAATAATGAACACAGGCAAGTATAGTGCGTAATTTTCTTTAGTCTTATGCATTACTGCAGAAAAGAAGCAAGGACGGGAATTATATTGTTGCATACAAAGACAGGGGCATATATTGCGTAATATGCAATAAAATACTGTTAGCCATGAGACATTCTACTCAGAAACGTGGAGAGTTTGTATCGTTGGAAGGTAAATTTGTTATTGTATGATTATTATTATTGTTGTTGTTGTTACGAATGGTTATTATTCAATATTACGATTACTACTATTTTGAATTATTTTTTACTTGGTTATTTAACGACGCTGTATCAACTACGAGGTTATTTAGTGTCAATGGCATTGGTGATCGCGAGATGGTATTTCGCGAGATGAGACCGAGAATTCTCCATTTCCCTTACGGTTGGGGAAAACCTCGGAAAAAAGCCAACCAGGTCAGCCCAAGCGGGAATCGAACACGCACCCGAACGCAACTCCGGATCGACAGGCAAGCGCCTTAGCCGAAAGAGCTACGCCGGTGGCTATTTTGAATTATAACAATATACTAAGAAAAATATTTTTAAGAAGTATTCTTATACCTCGCATTAGCAATGCAGTTAATACACTACTACCTTTTATTTTGTCTTTCGGTTTGTTTACAACGTTTCATTGTGCCTGCTTATTGAATTCTTCTTTAATTAATTAAAATATTAATGGCATGAATTTAGATCTTAATGAATTATTATCTAACAGTTAACGTATTAAGTGTTTCGTTCCTAAACATATCCTTAAAAAATAAATAGGCCTATGATGAATGACGATATTCAGCCGAACAGAAGAGACAAACACGATTAAATGTTCTAATTCACCGGTCCTCCACTTGCTTAAGGTATTACCCGGAAAGGCGAAATTCCTACTTCGCCTTGTAGATCAGGGCGCTGCAATAGACAAGGTGACTATTTATGTTACGATACAATGACATCACAGCGTGTTACATTTTCCGCGTCGCAAGTTAGCTTTGCCGATCCCAAGAGGAGAGCGTCATTACACATAATTTCGATTAAATGTTGTATAGCCTATTTATGGTAACTTACCTGTATTTCTCGGTTGACTAGCAGTTTTACAGTGCTAAGCGTTGGATCCAGATTTCGAGGGTTCAAATCCTGCTAAGAGTATTGGGTTTTAAAGGCCGATAGAAACCTTCTTGCCGGAAGGAAGTAAAATTGTGGATCCTGTGTCGTAGATTTATGCCACGTAAAATCGATCCCTATTATAGGGTTCCTGGCATAATTATTCAGCCATTTCTCACTCATGTTGAATTTCGACGTTGAGTAACCCACGTAGTTGAAAGCTTCGTTGCATAAAATAGTGCGACAGCTACTACTATGAAATATTAATATATGTTGTTTGCCAACAGTAAGTGCTGTCTGTAATGGTAGCTATATGTTGTATGTACGAGTATATTATTAATACCTACATACCTTCATGATAATACTAAAGCCTACAGTAATTGTGGGCACACAAGTGGAGTTAATTCGAAACGTTGGATATATACCAATGCTCTAGCTCTACATTGCCTATGATTCCATTATCTCTCAATTCGTGCCATTAACGTAGTTGTTGCTGGTAATCTTGTTATCCAATTTATTTGTATATGACATCCTGAGTACTGTCACATGAGAAATTATGTTGGAGCATTAAAATCAAAATTAACCATAGATTAAATTGGATAATGATACAATTTCGTGCAAATTTTATAGTTTCTGAGACGTGAGCTTCCACAGGATGTGTCACATAATAAGAAAACTATTGGAAGAATCAAAGTAAAAATATACTAGAATCGAGATACATATGATTCAGCCCTTTTCGCAATTTTCAGCAATCCTTATATACATTTTCAGCAAGTGTTTGAAATGAGCTCATGCACTCAATATTCCCATGTTGGTGACTGTCTTCTTATGCTCTAGCAAATCTACAGAAATGCTCACAAAATAAATTAGACGACTTCGCAGGTTCAGGCAAAATATGTTAACTCCATTGACACCACTTTATTTTCCATGTTAAAGGCCCTCCCCATTGTATTTTAATGAAGTGTGTAAATGAAAGAGTGTATCTGATTAATGAACTAGGAAAAAATCCAAACACTTTGCAAGGTCTAGCTCTTGAATAATCCCTATGTTTATGTACGCCTTGTTTGGCTGTGAATTTATGCTTACCCACTTCGAGTATTACTGTTATTGCGTAGCAAATTATTTGTAGCTTCTTCCGTGTCCCTCAGTTCATAGCTAAACTACAGACCGATTATTTAGCCCTGACAGCTCGACGACGCGAAAGAGGGGAAGTAGTAGAAGTAGTGGGGAGAGCTCCGGAGTAGAGGTAAGGGCGAATGGTCAGCTTAACTGTACTAGAAACATACCGTTCCACCGCACGCATGACATCCGATCGCTCTGAAGGCAAGCGACTGACTAACCCAAGCACTCCTTGGTGTAAACTAAATGGACTCGACTGACCCAGGTGCACATTGCCGGTGACTTTCAGAACTAAATAATCGTACTGTACCTGAGGAGAGAAAGAGACGCAAATAAATACAGTAAAATACAGAGGAAAAAAGAGAGGGAAAAGAGAAAATAGGAAGAGAAAAAGGAATAAGGATATTAACTTTCGTAACAACAATGACATTCCGCGTTTGTTGACTTCATTTTGTTCAACCACATTGACACCACTACGCAAGTACGGCTTTTACATTATATTAATGTTATACAATTTATACGTATATGACATCCTGAGTGCTGTCACTTGAGAAATTATATTAGAGCATTAAAATCAAAATTAACCATTGATTAAATTGGATAATGATATAATTTCGTGCAAATTTTATAGTTTCTGAGACGTGTGCTTCCACAGGATGTGTCACATAACAAGATATCTCCATTACCGAAATCTTTATTATTATCATTCTTGTTTTTCTGAGGTTTGAACTGATGCTTTAATCTCAAACATAATATAGTACGGCGACTCGCTGACGTAAACTGAGGCAGTACAGCAGACACAAGTTAGTGAAACAGAAGTGTTTTTGTAACCTCTTGTATCAGTTGGACACGCGTGACATCATACTCAAAGACATTATATGATTATATGAACACTACTGGACCTTCGTGCCTGATTATCACAGCTATCTGCGGTTTACACCATTATTCATAGAAAAATGGAGACTATTAAGCCTTGGTTTTTCTGAGCCGACGCACCTCGCACGTCGCATGCGTCGGTTCAGAAAAACCAAAGGTTTAGAATAACCAATATTCTGAATACATTATTTTGCATTGGAGTGGGCCTTTAATTAACTTCATATTTTTTCTGGGCGCTTGTTATTTATACTTTTTCACACAATCTTACCATTTGAAACATACTTGTTAGAAGTTAAAGTGATATTCGGAAAAATTAAATGGATAGGCGCACTTTATAAATTTATAAACCACGACACTTATTAAAAATAAAATTATTCCTGATACAAAGCATTTGTCGTGATATTCTTTGGCATCTGATAAAGATGTATGGAGTATATCTATTAAATACAGCAATGTAGTTAGTAATCTATTGGCATAAAATACATAGTGACCTATACAGGGTGTTTAAAAAATACGGGGCATAATTTCAGGTATGTATTTCCCACATGTAGACAATCAAAATAGTTCATTACAACATGTGTCCGGAAATGCTTTATTTCCGAGTTATGGCCTTCACAACATTGAAATTTCCGCAGGTCGTTGCCGACAAAGGAGACATTAAGAGGGCACTCTGACAGTTCATTCCGAGGCGAAGGTTACATTCAGTGTTGTGTAGGCGTTAGACTGTGCGACATGTATTCAAATCAAGAGCTGGCAGAGATACACTTCATGTACGGTAAGGCGGACGGCAATGCTGCGCTGGATCGTCGTTTGTACCAGGAGAGGTACCCACAGCGACAATGTCCAGATCGGAAGACATTTGTACGTCTCCATTACCGTCTGTGCGAGTATGGAAAATTTAACTCTCCTGGTTTGGGAAGGGGACGACCAAGATCTACAACTCCAGAAGTACAGGAGGAGATTCTGGAGACTGTGAACATGACTCCTTCTATCAGCACACGAAGGGTAGCGTTGCAAGTCAATGCTCGCCGGTACTTGGATCGAAGGTTTCCTGATCGATCGATGGATAGGTAGAGGTGCCCCAATTGCTTGGCCTCCACGCTCACCTGATCTGAACCCTCTAGATTTATACTTGTGGGGCCATTTAAAATCATTGGTTTATTCGTCTCCGGTGCCTGATTTGGAATCCCTTCGGAATCGAATTGTGGCATGTTCTGAGGACATACGCAATACTCCTGGAGTTTGGGATCGTGTTCGCAGGTCAATGAGACATCGATGTGAGGTCTGTATTCAAGCAGGAGGTGGACATTTTGAACATCTTCTGTAATGACAACGACCTGCGGAAAGAAAAACATTCCGGTGAATTTCAATGTTGTGAAGGCCATAACTCGGAAATGAAGCATTTCCGGACACATGTTGTAATGAACTATTTTGATTGTCTACATGTGGGAAATACATACCTGAAATTATGCCCCGTATTTTTTAAACACCCTGTAGATAGATAATTCAGTTGACAAAAATGCATTACTTTGTAAATATGTTTCGTTTACAAACATAAAGCCATACAGATAATATTTATTACAAAAGTCTGTGAAACTTATTAACCTATATTAGATGCTCAAAGTGTCCCCTTTCCTTTTCAATCTACAGATGATATCTATGCAATACAGAAACACAAATTGTGTCACAAATGTTCTGAGAGAATAGATTTCTGATTACAAACAGAATATGGCCTTTTAAATGTTCCACATCAACAATTTTCATGGAATAAACTATATCTTTTAATATTTTCCAACTGAAAAGATCATCGGGATAAGATTTTGCGAATGAGTAGACCATTCAATGGTACAACGTCCATTTCTCCATTTCATTCAGAAAGTTCCTCATAATCAGTCCATATTGAGGGATGCATCAATTTGTTGTACACTAATTTTTCCTGAATTAGCTGGAAGTGCTCAAAGAGTGGACCGTTTTCCAGTTCTAGCATTATTTCATGAGACATTTCGAGGTAGTTTCCATAAGTAATAGTCCGGTAAAAAAAGAATAGGGTCCGATGAGCCTACAAGCACAAATTTTCGTCCAAACACTCACACCAGGAGCATTTAATTCTATTTGAATCACCAAATGTAGATTCTGAGATTCTTAGTAGACATAGTTTGCCTGTTCGCTCTTGTTTAACTTTAAAATTGCATTTTCAGTCCACAGAAAGATTTCGTAAACATGTTATATTACCATGTATTATGTACCACTCGCAGAATTCTGTATGCCTGCTAAGATCATCTTCATTTAAACTTTGAAATAAAGTAGATTTATATGGCTTCAACTTGAACTTTGTCTGCGTTCGACCAGTTTATTTAAACCTTTTATTGAACTTGTCTATCTTGTGGAGTTGGAGGTGCGGTGTTTGGAAATACATTCCACAAATAACTCAACAAGCTCATTGTAATTGAAGGGTTCAGAGTCATAGTGGGCCAAGCGCCATTTATTAAAAACGGAGAAAGCAAGGGTTAAAGTTAAGTGAATACCATAGTTTAATGAAGATTGACATATAATTTAGTTTTTAATGTGTATACTTCATATTACTTACTATATGTTTCCATTAAATTATGGTAATAACTTCATTTTAACTCTTGTTTTCTACGGTTTTAGTAAATGGCGCTTGGCCCACTATGGTTCTGCACCCTTCAATATTGTGGTCATGTTTGCATCAAATCTGAAGTACAAAAATAGATCTTTCTAGATAAACTTTCTAATCATTGTACATTTGTCCACTAATCCAACTCACAGAATTTTTATACTCGTAACTACAACTCACTAAAAAACAACATAACCTCAAATAGTTACTGCTTTAGTCAAGTAGGAGTAGGTTCTATGATAGTGAAGCAGTGAATAACTTAACTGCTAGTGTCAATCGACTTATGGGCCTTGCCGTATATTCTGACCTTACTTTTTTATTAATAAATATTGTTATTATGTTAGTCACATTTAAAAATTTGTTTGTATAAAATAATGAAAGCAAGAGAGTTCAGATGTGTATTTTATATACAATTTTAATATAATTTTCGAATAATATATTGAATAGCGCAATGTATATTCCACAACTTATTTCTTTACAATACTCCCTATACAACATAAATGATAACGTCTTAGAAACACTCTGTAAGTGAAATATTAAGGAAATATTGTAAGGCTCCCAGCCTTAGTAGCTAACAGTAGTCTAACATTTGCTTTCAGTCGCTGTAGTCCCGTTGTGCCAACATCATCAGATAGATGCCCAGTAATTACTAACAGTAAGTTTCAAAACTGTCGACGTAACAACCATATCCACGTGATCACACAACTATGAGAACGATTTTACTGCATTAAAGTTTGTGTAGACTGGATGAATCTGAAACGAAATATGGCTACATTTTACAGAATTCGTCAATAACAAAAAATTCGCCATGGATGTGTCACTTTTGCTAGCAATCTTACTCTAGGGAAGCATTTCAGTATTATTTGTGTTACTTAACATCTCCAACGTTTGTAGTTCTAAAATGTTGGAGGTGTTTTATTTATTTCAGTAGGTTATTTTACGACGCTTTATCAACAGCTTACGTTATTTAGCGTCTGAATGAGATGAAGGTGATAATGCCGGTGAAATGAGTCCGGGGTCCAACACCGAAAGTTACCCAGCATTTGCTCATATTGGATTGAGGGAAAACCCCGGAAAAAACCTCAACCAGGTAACTTGCTCCGACCGGGAATCGAACCCGGGCCACCTGGTTTCGCGGCTAGACGTGCTAACCGTTACTCCACAGGTGTGGACTGGAGGTGTTTAGTTGCAGGACACGTGGTATACTGACAAGTATACTTATACTCCTGAACATTTCAGTGCTGTCAATAGGTGTGGGATAAATACTTTCTTGTAGGTCCGTATAGTTTTTCTTTACTACCGAAACTTTAATGCGCAGTCTTAGACATATATATGTATGACCGATCGTATGACCGATCTTCTGTACCGTGAATTTGTCAAAGTCCATCTTCGGGTAGCCCTGCTTCAAGAAACTAGAAAAAGGATGTTTATTTTGTCACCTAATTTACCCAGTGAATATAGGGTAAAGGTTGGTAATATTGTGATACTAACAATATTATGATAGTACTTTTTGAGAATTCATTACAATTTTACTGAGCGAGAGAAGGGCCGGTTTTGTGCAGAAACTTGCCCACGAACATTCCCTTAATACGTTGACGCAAAAAACCGATCTTCCTCTCGCTCAGTAAAATTGTAAAAAATTCTCAAAAAGAACTATCATAATATTATTAGTATCACAATTTTGCCAACCTTTACCCTATAACACTTCACCTACAAACAGACAGAAGAGTAACAAATAAAACAAAGAAAAAACAGAGCGTAGTCTTACATAAGAAATTCGTTTAAGTGTAAACATAAGCTTTCACGAAATGAAGCAAAACCTTCCGAAGAGGATGTAGAGTATGGTGTATGTCTAAGATGATAAATGAAAGATGCACATGATACGTAATAATGTGTAGTAAAGAATAATTCCCATTATTTGACATCAGAAACATATAATCACTCTTAACAACAAGAAGATTTTCTTAATGATATTTAGTATTCGTACAGTAAATTCACAAATAAAATATATCACCTAGTACTGATATAAATACTCTTGAATACGAGGAAATAATTGTTATATAGATAATTATTTGTACCTTTCGTTACGAATTGAAAGTATTCACAGCCCGAGACTCTAATACGGAGTGGAAGGAATAGCGGAGATCAGGGTCGAATGAGATCATTCTCTTAGAATTTACAATCCATTGTAAACATATTATTAAGCGTGGATAAAAAACGGAAGTGGCAACTGAAAGAAATACAATTAAAAAGAAGACATTTCAATAACATAATTTTGACAGTCATATTATGTTCAAATTTTCGTTTTCTTTGCCATGGTTAATAGGAAAATAATATTGGTAATGGTTATGATATAGGTAGGCTACATATATTTTATGTAGCTCTAAGTTTGTGAAGATTCCGTTACATAGGGCTACAAAGTTTCCAAAAGCTCGTGCAAAAATTTTAAGGTGTGGCAGATGCGGACACAACGAATTTTTAACGAAACATCATGGGATCGGCTTCGCATTGTTAGCGAGATAGGCGATTCGAAATTGGGGAAAACCGCTCTGCACACATCTCTCTGCTGGATACCTACAGTGGCTGCCTTCCCACTCAGTACGCATTTCAGAAGGTGTTCGAAATAACAACGAGAGCTCAGAACAACGAACCATTGATTATGAGACTCGCTCGAGGATCCCAGGTGTAGACGAATCTTATCCGCTGCGGCAACAATTCTGTTTCTCCTCGCGGCGTAACGTACTCTAATCTACACAAGTGAGCGTACAAGAAAAAATCGAGACTGGTGAGCTTTTGTGACCTTGCTGGCCAAACCATAGACCCGTGGCGGATTTTTAGGAACTTATGAACTACGTCCAGGCGCAGCAACCACACGACGCTGACCCATTTTGTCTGATAAAAAATTCCTTTTTGTGTCCCTCTGCTACCTCTTAAAAGTTTTTCACGGACATTTGAATCAGCTTGTATGAACTTAAACGTGCAATTTATAATTGTAGTCAACTATTTGAATTCTGTAATAATAAAGAACACGATGTGTTTGTAATCTAAAACAAACACAGGGACATCATTTTATTTTTACTTGCATTTTTATTGTACCTGTATTTCTGAATGTACTTCACTCCAACCCCTTCACTAATGTCCTTGCTCCCGTCAGACACACAAACTTACGGCCGCTGTTACATTCGAAGTCTTCAAGCAGTGAAGTAAACACTACAGTGTATAGTGTGTTTCATAAATATGGTTGCGTTTTCTATAGAAGAAAGAACCTATATTAATAATATCGTACTAAAAATTATATTCAAGAAACGATAAATTCAATTTCAGAGAATATGCTTTAAAATGTTTTTAATAAAATGCGTAAAGAATTGAAGCCTGAATTGTAATGAACGGCAACCATTTTCAGCAACTTGTTTAAAAATTCAGATTAGCTTTTTTGAATTGAGGTGGCTAGAAGCAAAGGAATGCTAGTGACATTTATAATAACATGAGTTAAGTGCATCCAGTGTAAGCAAAAGTATCTAAAATTTTAGTGGCAAAGGGATATTTTAATCGCATCACACATTAAAATTTAAATAAAAATTTCACCGATTTTTCGAAAGCTTAAATATGTAAACCCCATTTTCTCAAAAGTAACTTAAGTGCACTTACAGCCCTTTACTTATGAGCCCCTCAATTTAAATCCACTCTCCATATTGTATGTTAACACCAATAATTAATTATGCTAAATAAATTAGACAATACATAACGAACATATCCGCCTGAAAAGTTGAGTTTTTGAAAAAAAATGCTACTACTCTACTTAATTTTGATAAATTCCGTAAAAGTGATTATCAAACTGAAAATTGTAATATCGTATTTCCCTACAACATAAATGGATACACTACTTTTCTCTCCTCCTATACCTAGTAGAATGATTTGTTTACATATTGCACTAGTAACATCAAACTCCTGTAATGAAAGGGGGCAACAGTGTTTCCGAGTATAGCCAGGTTAATGTTAAAAATGTTGGTAAAAATAAAGTGATGTCCCTGTACTTCAAATATGCGCAAATGGGATTTGTAATTTGCTGTACATATGTCATTTGAATTGTAGTTAAAATAATTTATAATAATAATAATAATAATAATAATAATAATAATAATAGGCCTAATATCCAAAACAAGATGAATGTTATCAATTGTTATGAAACTTGTAATGAGAAAGTATGTTTAACATTGGTGACCCTAATTTTCTCCACGACTATCATATACCATGGTGTCCACCGCTGTGGCGGATGGTTAGCATGCCTGACCGTGCAACGAGCGGGCACGGGTTCAAATCCTGGTTGGGACACATTACCTGGTTGAGGTTTTCCAAGATTTTCTCTCAAACCATTAAAAGAAAATGCTACGTAACATTCAGCGCTGGAATTTCATTTCGCGAGCATTATCACTTATCTCATTCAGACGCTAGCATAGCAGTTGATTAAGCGTCGTAAAATAACCAGTTGTATTACTATTGTAGTTATTATCATATTTAAGGAAGCTGAGTTCGTGTTTTAATTGTGATAAAATTCTTAGGCGTCCTTCTTCGGAAGGAAAGTAAATCCGACGATATCAAGCAGAATGGAGAAATATGAAACAATTTTTATTAGGGTGTATTAAACAAAGTATGTACAAAATTATGTAAAATTCTCAATATTTGTTCGATTTAAGACGATAATTTTTAATAAGAGGACACTTTACACAATGTTGAGCACTAATGCTACACTAAAACTTCTCAGAGATGTTGTACCGTAGGCCTACATGCTGTTCTCAGATACGGATGTGAAATCCGTGAATAACAAATTATATACTTAACATTTTTCGTTCTTCACATCCCTGGATTCTTAAAAATCCAGGGTATGTGTCTGCCTTTTTCTCTCTTCTCTCTGTAAGAAATTTTCCTGGCTGAATACGGTTTTATTGCGTTGTGCGTTCAGTCGACTACTTTATGCGAAACCCTGAGCCAGCAAGCCGGTATATTATCTGTATGGGGGTATACATGGACACATAATGGCATAAAGGGATTACCTTAAATGCTATAAGTGACTTTTAGATTGCCCAGTTCCTTCAGATTCGTGTATGTGAGCTGAACTGTTTATGTCACAATTGCTGCTATCTCGGGTCTAAAATGTTGTATTTCTGTTTCAATGTAAAGAAACTAAGTAGACTCATGTAATATATTTGCTTCCTTGGCAATGTTGTCCTATATTTACCGACACGAAATAGAGGTAAGGAAACGGACTCTTCTTTTAAGGTGCCCTCAGGTGTGTGTTCGAATCCTGCTCTGCTGATTACATGGTTGGGGTCTTCCGAGGTTAGCTGCAACTGTAGGCGATGTAAGATAAACCTTTGGCTCATTCTTGGACTCATATCTCGAAAATACCCTCTCCCTGACACCGGTTACATCGACTTTAAATAACAGCGCAGTTAATATGTAATTAAATACATGACTGAGATACTTGATAGGCTTTACAAACTCGAGGCATTCTTTGTTGAAGCTGTACTTGATAGATAATCATAATATCTTAACTTTATTTATTCTTTTTATTTTGTTATTAAATGTCTATGTCTATGTTATTAAATGTCCAAATGTCGTACTGAGCAGATTCCTGTACTGCGTGCAAACACTCTGCAAGATTCAAACAGTACGCGGAACCGGTTCTCAGCCGAAGCAGTACCGTAACACGTGACGATGGGCTAAGGATGAGTGAGTTATTTCGATGGTACAAGCAAAGTGGACCATATCACCTATATAAATAAATGTGATGTATAACTTCAGTAGTTTAAAAATGAGATTATTTATACTGCAGGAATATTTCTTTAATTTTTTTACTTGATTTTACGACGCTGTATCAACTACTAGGTTATTTAGCGTCGATGAAATTGGTGATAACGAGATGGTATTCGGCTAGATGAGACCGATGACTCGCCATAGATTATCTAACATTCGCCTTACTTTTGGGGAAAATCTCGGGAAAAACCCAACCAGATAATCAGACCAAACGGGGATCGAACTCGCCTTCGAGCGGAATTCTGGATCGGCAGACAAGCGCTTTAACCGACTGAGCTACGCCGGTGGCTTTCTTTTATTATAACGATCTCAACTGGACAAAAAAAAGTCAGAATATTTAAAAATAACACAAAGTAAAGAAATGCTTCTTTGAGAACGAAATTAAAATGAAAGCAAATAGTTATTCTAGAAGAAAGAACCCCAATAATATGTAATATATTCGTGATATGCAACAGGATTAAATAAATTTAATTACATCGTACGTATATAATTACGAATATCATTCAAACGGGCTTCACGTTCCACTCCTACGACATTTCCATATGTACTAATATCGGATGTTTTATAATGCTGCTCTAAATGTAATTTTTAACAGTGATGATAATTTTTCAATAAATTGAACACTTCCCATTTTCTACCTCCGAAAATAAATACCAGTTTTCCACAAAGAATTCAATTGAGACTCTGTACTTCGTTCAACATCACATAACCTATGTAAAATGACATCACATTGATATTGTATATTAATTTTAGTCTTCTGGTATAATATTTTCTGAGAAAAGTGTACCAATGTCCCCCCAAAAAAAAATGAAAGTGCAGAAAAATAGTGTCAAAGTTTCCATATTTTTTATGTTAAATTCCTAAATTTTTGTTGCACTTTCCTCAGAAGTGATAAAAGATACAAATGTAAAAAAATTGAGCATATGTAACATACAACGGGCTAAATAAATTTAAAATTCCCCCGAACGGTTTGCAAGAAAAAAATTTTTCATTGAGACTATTTTTTGCATTAAGAATTACTGCAATATTTTTGCTGAAGATAGGGCTAAAAGCAGACAATTAGAACAAATAAAATCGTTATTATCATTTTACACATATTAAACTACACCGAAAAACGATAAAAACCAAAATTCTGTGTACAGATTCCCCTTAATCTAAGGTTAACTGTTTATACAATCGGCCTTCAGAGATTTAACTCCAATTTCTGTAGCAAGAAGGTGATGGGAAAGCAAAACATGCCATTGCAATCATCATTTCTCGTAAAGAATTGTGCCCGATTATCCATTCCGCTCTTTCCACAGTGAGGATTGTAGGAGTATTTAATGTTATACATGTAGCTGGACTCTTTGCTCAAGTGATCAGCGTGTTGCAAAGTTACCGCTTAAGTAGGCTAGGAGTACAAAAAATGAAAAGGCAACCCATGTCCATTCTCTGTGGAGGAAAGATACACTTTCACTTCATTTCGCTAATCGAGCAGGGGTAGTCTGAAAATGACAGTAGAGAAAATAAAGAATATATTGAACTCTTAAATCCTCCTTTAAACTCCAGAGAGTGAGTGTATATTATCTGAATGGCCGTGACCTTTGTTACGATGTGCAGGTCGAAGCGTAATTTTGATTCCCATGCACGTACCGTGACCCGGTGGAGCTGCCATCTGTGCGGCAGGAGCTGAAACACTAGCATTTGGTATCTACTGCCTCCGCTAGATGTCTCTGTATCCAGTTTCACTCGTTCCATTAAATTTACGCTTGCGCATTTTGTGAATGGGACGTCGAAGTCCAGGCTAGTTACAGAAAAGTGAAACAGAATTATAGATAAACAAAAGTTGTCTTTATCAGTAAGAAATGTTATAAATTGACCTTTGCACTTTTCATCTTGCACTCACTCTTTTATATTTCTCTTGCGATTGATTAATGCCAGAGAAAAGCCTATTATTTCAGAAACTACATACATAAATAATGTTCTGCCTTTCAGGCTTTCACTGCAAAGCCAGCATTCTGCAATCTTTCCTATTTTGTGCCTTCCTTTTTGTCTTTGCATATGATCCAATATCTTAAAATCGTCTATCATCTGATATATTCTTCTGCCCCTAACTCTTCTCCCATTCACCATTCTCTCTTTTGCATCTTAAAAGATCCCAGGTGACCCAGCGTGGAGGTAAGGAAAATGGATTTGACTCGATACACCCTCCGGACTTCACCGAAATTCACCGCAAGGGTTAAATATCAGATCTATCAGGGTTTTTGTCCCGATCAGAGACCTGAAAATCCCAATTAGCCTTTGCCCGATTAGTGCCAGAGCAACATCACAGACAACAACAATTACTCCACTGCTGTGGTGTAACGGTTAGCACGCACGAGTGGGCCCGAGTTCAAATCCTGGTTGGGACAAGTTATTCGGGTTTTCTTTTTCGGAGATTTCCTTCAACTCATTAAGAGCAAATTCTGGGTAATTTTCGACTCTGGGACGTGAACTCATTTCGCTGACATTATTACTTTCATCTCATTCAGACTATAGCAGTTGAAAAAGTGCTGTTAAATAACAAATTTAAAAATAATAACAATTCTCGCGAACGAGAGCTCTGTATAACCTAGCTACAAACAGTCTGCTTCAGATCTACAAAGACAGTGACTCATTTGTCTCTGTTTTTGCTCCTTTAGAACGTTGATTTCGAAAGACATCGGATATATTATTTCTTTCTGGCTATATCTATAATAAAGATAATACATCCAGACCAAATACGCGGTATATACCACTTTTCTGAGTCTTGTATTTGAACGAAGTAAAATTGTGGTGTAAATTGTACTGTTAAGGCTGGTTCACAATAAACCGGAAACGGCAACGAGAACGAGAAGGGAAATATTGTTAAAATAAATGTATTTAAATGTGAGCATTCACAATTAACTACTGCGAATACTCACATTAAATACATTTATTTTAACATTATTTCCGTTTCCGTTCTCGTTGCCGTTACCGTTCACGGTTTATTGTGAACCAGCCTTTACAATCTATTTATTGTTTCTGTGGCTCTACATTTCACCTGCTGTGTTTTTCTTATTGTGTACGATATATTTTCATACAAACAATAGTCAGTCAGGAAGTCGTAATTGCATATTGATCAATAAATGGAATGGAAATCCGGGAGAGGGACAGTATGTCCCAACACTGCAACCTTTTAAGATATATTGCGCTAACCCTCAAGGTAGGCGCATTCCCAAACCCACAACGGCCGGCTATACTAAGGACCCGTTCACACGATGCAGGAATTTATCGAAACGGGCATTTATTCGAATCGATTTCTTGCGGACAGCCGTATACACACGGTTCAATTTTTTTTCCGTATGTAATGCAATTTAATTTATATACGGGAAAAAATCGAATCGTGTGTACACTGCCGTCCGGAAGAAATCGATTCGAATCAGTGCCCGTTTCGAGAAATTTCCGTACCATGTGAACGGGCCCTGAGGTTCGCTGAGTACCCAGGTTTCGAGCAGGCAAACCCACTCGTCCCTAGGTCCGTGCGTCGCCAGCCGGCGAGGCGTGACGAATAATGAATCAACATTATACATCTTGAGGGTCGTAATTTTTTTTTTCGAGTGTGTGCATGTGTGTTTGGGTAGGTGCAATTAGAATATTGGTACTTGCTGCAGATTCTTTTATGTAACACCAGTGGGGGTCAAGACGAATGAAATAATTATTATGCTATTAATTTTAAGAATCAATTAGTTCATATTGTATACATTATTATTATTATTATTATTATTATTATTATTATTATTATTATTATTACTTTTGAGAAATGTTATTAGGAATGTTTGTACGACTATTTAATATTACCATTTAAATTATAAATGTTTACAGTTTCACACATATCATTCCATAAATTCGTCGTTGCGAATTTAAACGAATTAAAATTTGTATACTGCGTATCTTTCGCAGAAGGATGATTACATATTATAGTGTAACCTAACGTTGATATTTCATGTTACTGTACGTGTAGGACTTCATTTAATATTCCTTTAAACTAAAGCAGCTGTTCACCTACAAATGAGAAGGTTATACAAGGCTTTCATTTCAGAAGCAGCCAGTCGTAACAATTTCTGTTTAAAGTAAATTTGATTTAAATAAAAGCACGCCGATTTAAATATGAAGGGGTGAATTTTAAATTAATATTAGTTACATATTAGGATCCATCACCTTTCCCCCAACCACTCCCATTTTTTAATTTCAAATCGCTCAACTTATCTTGTAATATTTCATTTTAAAGGTGAGATAGATCCTCATCTGCCCATGCTAAAAAAGTGGATTAAAGTAGATTTCGTTGTAAAATAAAAATATACGAGATAAAGCTACAAATACTCCCTATTCATTTTCAGTAATATTGAAAATTTAGAAAATTCACTTGATACATAACTTTCTAAATGTGTTCGTTATTGACTAGACAGTAAGAGAGCCTGTTTTTGAGCTCTTCGTAGAATTTATGGAATGTTTAATTAAACATCTTCATTCTTGAGTTATCCGAGTCATAAGTTTTTGAATATTCTCTGACTGGGATCTGTACACAACCGTTTTCAAATTACCCCAGAGGAAGTACCGTTTTTTTTTAGAAATGGTGGGTTGGGTCTAGGCGATCATTTTAAATAGGGAAACCTAGAATCCCCGATACGTAATTTCGGCTCTATGAATGCCAGATTGTCGTCTATCTGCCTGGAGGTTGCAAAGCTTTCGGAGTACTTAGAGGTCTACTTTCATTTGTTAACACTGGTACCACAGTCTACTATATACAGCCATGAAGCTTAATACTTACTAAATATGCAAACATATCTATTCAATAGGAATATAAGTTAAATATAGTAAACATAACCTATAATTCTCCATATGATCCACACCTGTGGAGTAACCGTCAGCGCGTCTGGCTGCGAAACCAGGTGGCCCGGGTTCGAATCCCGGTTGGGGCAAGTTACCTGGTTGAGATTTTTTCCGGGGTTTTCCCTCAACCCAATACGAGCAAATGCTGGGTAACTTTCGGTGTTGGACCCCGGACTCATTTCACCGGCATTATCACCTTCATATCATTCAGACGCTAAATAACCTAGATGTTGATACAGCGTCGTAAAATAACCCAATAGAATAAAAAATAAATAAAAAAAATATCCATATGACATAACATACACATGTAGTGACAGGGCATTGGAGACCACTAAATTAGACAGAAAGAGGCAAATGGTATAGTAAACTTAACCTATAATTTCAACATATCTAAATATTCGTGCGGTGTAACTGAAAATCATTGAATCGTGCATAAATGAATGTACAAGAATTTCGCAATATTTAATCGAAATAAAGGCAGGTATTATATGCACGAAAACAACGTAATTTTCACACCAAAAATAATATCACACCTTAACTCGCAAGGAATTATGTCTGAAGTGTCCCCTAATCATTGTTTTAAATTTTATTAATGCAATTACACTACATTGTAGAGAAATATATGTTACTCTTTATGCATTCCAATTAATTTATATGGTTGAAACGCCGCCCTTCGTGATCGGGTTAAGCGAGTCACATGGCCTGCCTTACGGCCTGTATTAGATCACGATGGCAGTGACACAATCTATTGTTCCTAGTACTCATAGCGCTCCAAGCGGCTAGCAACTATCGCGAGAAATGCAACTCGTTGGCAAAAAATCATCCCAAGCTTCGTGACTGTATATAGTAGACTGTGCTGATACTCCATCATTAGAAGAGATTTTAGTTGTATAATCAAGGCAATGGCAGAGATTTTGGGCACTTATTGTCAAGTATTCTACAGTAAATTTGAATAAAAAGTGATTTTTCACTCTACTGTCTTGTCTTCTGTGCTGAGGGCCTCATACCATTACAATATTTTTTAAAATATCCTCTATATTGTCCCCTAAAATATCGACACATATTTCTGAAACATACTATACTATACGGAATACGATATTAGAGAAAAATTAAAGATAGTTCCATAAATTAGTTAATAAACAACAGTAGTAAATTTAATTACTGTAACTAAGCATTGCTTCAAATATAAACACTTTACATTGCTTTAATATTAGTAAGTTCGGATAAAGTAGCTGTACCAAGATAGGCATTCTTGGTCCGTACATTTTGTTTACAAACATTAACTACTTGTCGCGTGTCCCCAGCCGACATTAGTGACGACGTATATTCAGTTCTTATCGGCTGTACTGTACATTCACTTTTTTTTATCTATTTTTTTATTAATCTGAACTTCTGACTGACATACCTCATATAAATCTAAATGCATCCATATTATCTCATTCACTTTGTTTTAATTGCCTCACGTTATATTAAAGAAAATTAAACTAAAAGAAATCACATTATGTTACATCGAAATAGAAGAAACTTAAATTCAGTACAAATTATTATATATTACCTCTCATTAAACCAATTAATTACCTGACACATAATCATCACTTTATCCTAATGACATCACAATATATTACATCCAGTTTTCCTAAAGTTGATCTTCTAGCTGATCACATGACATTGCTATGAATACAACACGCTCTCTCTTCGCCTACATCAACTCATTTAACCCTAATTACAGTACATTACACCATAGCCTACAAATCAGGTCAATTTGTGTTAACTCAAATAAGTTACTACTTAAACTCCATAATTTCATACTATATTTAACTGAGTGCAGCACATATTATTAAGTATTAGCACAGAACACTAATGTTTCAACTAAGGGGTGGAGAGCACTCTCCCCAGCAGGTAGAGTTTTGGCTAGTGGAGGGGGCTGTGTTTACTTAGTCTGAAGCAAGTCAAGGTCCTATCGTATATAGCTATACAGCCTATTCCGATACAGCTACTTTATCCAAATCTTAATTACATTATTTACATTTCCTATAACTAAATAAAAGGAATAGCTTTACTTCTGTTATTTTATATATGTTAGAAAGTATGTAAATAACATATTTTAGTTATATTACAATTATATCCGCTAGGAAAACCCCCATATATCCAATGGTATTTTCTAAACTTCGAACGTCATACAGATACTGATAATACCTCTTTTTCGGAACCATGTAAACATGTATTTAGGCGAAATCTACTTTTTAAATTAACACAATATTTTCTCTCCATACATCGTATAATTATATATGAAACTTGGATGTCTGACATTTCTTATACAATTAATGGCAGCCAAAGCAGTTGTGAGGTGAAATTTTATTCTGTAAATATTCCCTTTTCTCTATACATTTTGATGCCACTTTGATTCCACCACCGCCTAATAGTAATCTAATCAGGTCTACTAAATCTTGTTCTCGCTTGTACTGAGAAATGAAGTGCTCTGAGACTCAAGCAGTACAGACGTGTCCTTTGTGCTATAGGAGATGTGGCCGGTACACATAGTTACTCATCTCTGCACGAGAGGTCTCTGAGTCTCACGTTTCATCGTCCGGAACTTTACTCTGCCCTGTTGCCATGACGACAGCTCTGCTCTAGGAATCGTATCAAATTTATACAAGATAAATGCCGAACAATTCCCATTCGTGCCTTAAAAGCGAATACATTATTTTATAATGAGCCGTTTGATGTATCTTCATTTTAAAACTGGTTATAGGCTATGCTAAGATATTAATCTATTTTTGTTTTGCTCTTTAATAGTTGTAGTTATAATAGACGCCTACATGTTTTTTTAAATGGCTTGAGGCGTACTGCTGAAATGTACAGCATTTACACTGTTGTACTTGTACATAATATGTGAAGTTTTTGGAGGATTTTGCGGTTACTTTTCTTTCTTTTGTTATTATCTGTTTTCCTCTCATTAATTTCACCTTGACCTAGTATTGTTTCCACTTCTAGTCACTCTTCTTTTACTAATCCCCTTTTCTGTTTTGTTCTCCTCTCATTTTATTCTCTCCATATTTCTCTCTCTCTCTCTCTCTCTCTCTCTGTTCCTAATTTACTCTTCTTATACAAGATTGAATCAATATATTTCCGAACTGCACTGTATTTATTGTACCGTTAAACATACATGCGTGTGTCTGTGAAGATCATTGCTACCATGCCTGTTGAGACAATCTTCTGTCAAACAGCACTAGAGTTCACATTTGTGGAGTAACGGTTAGCGTATTTGGTCCCGAAACCAAGTGGCCCGGGTTCAATTCCCTGTCGGGGCAAGTTACCTGGTTGAGGTTTTTCCGGGGTTTTCATTCATTCCAATACAAGCAAATGCTGGGTAACTTTTGGTGCTGGATGCTGGACCCCGGACTCATTTCACCGGCATTATCACCTTCATCTCATTCAGACGCTAAATAACCTGAGATGTTGATACAGTGTCTTAAAATAATCTACTAAAATAAAAAACGCGTCAGATTGTCTTTAAGAACAGAGCTTCTACACATTATTTTGTCCAAATATGTCAAGGACCTATTGCGAATTTTCCTGGAATATCTCTATATACGCCTAATGGCTAGTCTTCTTCTCTGCCTTTGGAGGGATGCATTTAGTATACAGTCCAGGCGTTTCTTGGATGTAAATAACTTCTCCGTTTTCTATGTCCTGTCCCTATTATTGTACTATTTTATTCGCTTCTTCTTTGTTTTAACTTTCTATCTTTTTTGTTTCTTCTTATGCTTTATTTTTTCGTGTGCTTTCTTGTATCCCTACTGTATTCTTCTTTAGCCTGAATTTTTCCACTTTCAGTTCTCATCTCTCATTTTCTTCCTTTTCATCACTCTATTCCTCATTTTTGTTCTGCTTTATTTTCATTTACATTATTTATGCTACGTCCGAAGCTATCACTGTCTCGTATTATATGGGAGTGAGCATTTCATAGAAACAAGGAAGAAATAACGAAATTTCAGCATCCGTTGTTTGTAATAACTCATCTGAAGTTACAGTGAAAACTAAACTGAATGTCGCTGAACGGAGTAAGGGAATTTAAGTGTGAACGCATGAAAAATGCATTACAGTCCTAAATCCACAAATATGTAAACTACAGATACACGAAAATTACATCCAAAACTTGATGTGTATTTCACAATGTTTTTACGGATAAATCAGAAATAATTTTAGAGTCATAGTTTGTTATGTACCATAGTATATTATGTGAAATACATATTCTTAAATTTTGCTTAGTCTCTTGGTTAGTAAGTTTGTCAGAATTTTTAGTGCTGTACATTCCAGGGCTATCCCCCTGTATGAGTTCGGGTCTCTCGTATCTCCTTTGGCCTTATAGAGTACTTTCAGTGTTGCTAGCCTCCATTTGTTTGGGATGGTTCCTTGTCGAGACACTCATTGAAGAGCTCTGTCCATGTTTCTGCGAGAGCGGGTGCCGTTTCTTTTAGATGCTCGTAGAAAATTCCGTCTGGTCCACAGGCTTTTTTGTTCCTTGAGGATGTGATTTGCTCCCTGACTTCTCCTATCCACGTAATTCCAGAACAACAGTTCGGTTTCACTAAAGGGAAGTCCACAATCCATGCAGTAAAATGTATACAGGAAGATATCGCGAGTGCTCTAGAACGCCCAAGAGGGAAGCTGCACGCAGTCTTCATAGATTACACAAAGGCGTTCGATCTATTAAACAGACAGCTAATAATGGAAAAAAATAGAAAAAATTACCGGAAGGAACCAAGAATCTAGACTGATACAAAGCATCCAGTCAAAAAACCAAATAGAAATAGACAACCGAGTGTCAACATCTGATCCGGTAGAACAAACGAACGGAGTACTCCAGGGTGACCCCCTAAGCCCTTTGCTATTCATAATAGCCACCGCAGAAGTGCTCAGAGAAATAGCCACGGAAAACGTAAAAATATACGCATACGCAGACGATATGGTCATCGTATCCCAGAACCTAGAAAACGCCCAAACAGCCTTCGACAAACTCGCCGCCTGGGCCATAAAAAACGATCTGACACTGAACGAGGACAAAATCATTAAAATGACCTTTAGAAGAGGAGGCAGACTCTCAGCAAAAGAACATCTGCTGTATAAGAACAAACCACTGCAAAACGTCCAGCATTTTAAGTATCTAGGAATTACACTACAAACACGAGGAGACATATATGATCTACACATCAAAGAGCGAATTGCAGCAGCAAAGATGACAACAAACGCATAAAGAACCTAAGCAAACTTTCACTGAATACAGCCATCACCCTGTTTCGCCTAAAAGTGGCATCAACCATAACCTATGGATTAGAGATTATCTGGGAAAGCCTGAAGAAGAAGAAGAAGAAGAAGAAGAAGAACTTGGAAGACATAGAAAAAGTGAAAGACAGTTTTCTCAAACGAGCCTTAAGCCTGTCAAAGTTTACACCATCGCGCCTCACATATGCATTAGCACAGGAACAATTCTTCATAGAAGAACTACGCGATGAGCTTCTGCTACCCTCTACCGAAGGACTCAGAGAACTACTACAAGAACTAAACAAGAAGAAACAAGAGATATGGCCGGACTATTCCACAGACGCGATGATCTACAGGGATTGGACACAAGCCAGATACGACCTACGGTACGCAGTGACTACATTCGCAGTACATGGATTCCACCATCGCATATGCCAGACACAGAAGTATCACGACCCGGAAGACAAGTGTAAGTGCAAACTATGTGGATTGAAGTGTGACCGATATCATCTATTTTGGTGCAAACAAAGAAACAGCTCACTAACAAACTTCTGCAAAAACTGAACGAAAGAAACATGCACATTGTGCATTCTATTATTATTATTATATTCTTGAATTGGTATATAATACACACTTCTCAAAAGCAAATTTTGTCAGAAAGCTGCCATTTTGTGTAGACGTTTAGAATACAGGTGCGTTAAAAGTAGAGTGTTATTATGAATATTATAGCCTCAAATACATTACAGAAATTTAACCCTATTAT
Organism: Periplaneta americana; assembly: GCF_040183065.1. NCBI lineage: Eukaryota > Metazoa > Arthropoda > Insecta > Blattodea > Blattidae > Periplaneta > Periplaneta americana. The sequence goes on from NC_091125.1 coordinate 78,484,461, forward strand.
CAGACAGTACATCAGAGTAATATGATAGGGGAAGAACAATTGTTGCCTACAATTCTTAAGTCTTATTAGTGAAATGTATGTCACTAGTGAGTTATGTATGCGATGGAAGGGAAAGTAACTGGCTACACTACCTTACTATCTCCTGGAGACCCTCGTCAGCTCTTTAAACGACCCCAAGAAGTCGCTATCTACATTCTGGTACCTCTGGTATAAAGAGTTCGTTTTTCAACGATATCCGCTGTTATACTCTTCTCCTTTCAAATTTGTGTTATTCATGCTCTGTTTTTCCTCTCTTTCACTTCTTTTACGTTCTCTCTTCCTCCCCTGTAGATTCTGTTTAGTAAACTCATCAGCATTCTCATTGTTTTGTTTTTGCATATCGGAACTTTATACTATAAAAGTGTTCATTTATCCTGAAATGTACATATTAATCCTCATTGCTTCTTACCTACTTTTATCTTACATAACGTTAAATACTTGCAATGTATTAATTACTTTTATAGTTAATCCTTCCTATGTTTCTGTTTTAGTTAACATTTTAGTTTCTATAACGTCTTATATTTTTTCTATGAATTTATATGTACAGGATGGAAGTCAAATAACCTTGCAGACTTAAAGGGACGATAGGGTGTACTTAAATGAATAGAAAACCTATATTACACTCTGTGATTAAATGCACGGTTAATTAGAAAATTAAGTTTGAAGTTTCAGCAGTCTGGCAACATCGCTGCTAACACAGTCTAATCGTGATACAGATGTAAGAGGTCAACGAACTTGATGTGTCTCGGTAGGTGAACTTCTCTCTACGAAGACGGTGTCACTTTTTCGCATCGTACAATAGCTTGAATTTAGAGGTTTTTAAAATTAAATATACATGAAAACTGTGCACGCTATTGATATACGCCAAAGGGATAAATGATTCTTTATTGGACTTTCTATCGATATGGAGAAAATCACGATTCTACTCACAATAGTTGCCGAATACGAGATGGTTAAACATTTGGAGAAAAGCATTTTTTTAAGGAAAAAACTATGAACTTTTCACCAATATGGTATTATAGTTTTTTTCTTACATACGTGACCTATTCGCTCTCGAAACCTGCAAGCCTATTTCACTTCCACCCTGTATATATTTTTTTTCCTTAATCTGTTTAACCTCTCCTTTTATCCAGCTTACACACCACTGCTTACAAGGAAGGAAGATTCATTTGATCGCACACTAGAAATCTCACAAATGCGGGCCTCCCTGGTCATGGGTCCACCGCTGAGGCATCACAGGATAACCGCAACACAACGGACAAACACCCAGTCCCGTGTACGAAAGATAAATTTCTTCCGGTAATGGAACTTCGGAGCTCTTAGTTTGGAAACGCACATCCTATCCACATAGTCACCACTGTGGACTTGGTTATATATCTACTCTCTACAACTGACTAACGTGTTGATTGCCTTCTTGTTTTGACAGACTTTTCAATTTATATATTATCTGACAAATGTATTACAGGTTTTATCCTAGACATTTAAAAATTTCATAGGTAGTAAAAGATTTCCATAAATTTTCAATTTATATGAAAGTATTTAAGGTAAAATGAGAAAGATATGTTGCTCTTCCATCTAAGAGATGTTAAGTTCAAGTTGAAACTGTAGAATCTCCTTACTTACAACTTAAAAATGTATCAATGTGTTCCTAAAGTCCGTTATAAACTTATCTTATATAATAGTGTGATATTTTTTATTTCATTCTACTTGATGAATGTTATACTGTTGTGCAATAGGTTAATGTAACCTATTGCACAACAGTATAACAGTTCAATAGAGGTAATGTGATCTGAAGGTGGTTGATAAAAACCGAAAGCGTTCATCAAGTAGAATGAAATAAAAAAATATCACATTATTATATAAGATAAGTTTATGACGGAGCTTATCGGAACAAAAAATGGGTATACAATTTAAAAAAATTATAAATGATTTTAATGAACCCGAAGGTTCATTGCCGCCCTCACATAAGCCCGCAATCGGTCCCTATCCTGTGCAAGATTAATCCAGTCTCTAACATCATATCCCACCTCCCTTAAATCCATTTTAATATTATCCCCCCATCTACGTCTCGGCCTCCCCAAAGATCTTTTTCCCTTTGGCTTCCCAACTAACACACTATATGCATTTCTGGATTCGCCCATACGTGCTACATGCCCTGCCCATTTCAAACGTCTGGATTTAATGTTCCTAATTATGTCGGGTGAAGAATACAATACATTCAGTTCTGCGTTGTGTAACTTTCTACATTCTCCTGTAACTTCATCCCTTTTAGCTCCAAATATTTTCCTAAGAACCTGATTCTCAAACACCCTTAAACTCTCAAAGTGAGAGTCCAAGTTTCACAACCATACAGAACAATATAACTGTTTTATAAATTCAACTTTCAGATTTGACAACAGACTAGACGACAAAACCGAATAATAACACGCATTTTCCATATTTATTCTGCGTTTAATTTCCTCCCGAGTGTCATTTATATTTGTTACTGTTGCTCCAAGATATTTGAATTTTTCCACTTCATCGAAGGATAAATCTCCAATTTTTATATTTCCATTTCGTAGAATATTCTAGTCACGAGACATAATTATATATTTCGTCTTTTCGGTATTTACTTCCAAACCTATCGCTTTACTTGCTGCAAGTAAAATTTCCGTGCATCTCCTTGCTTTAGGCCTCAGTGAATTGGAAAAGCATAAGACAGAAGCTGGCCTATACGGACTCTGCTGTAAGTTTCATTGAGACGCATTTTAATTAATCGAACTAGTTTCTTGGGAATACCATATTCAATAAGAAACTTCTCTCTTAATCGAGTTATGTGCCTTTTTGAAATCTGCGAATAACTGATGTAGACTACTGCACCTTTAAACTCCCATTATCTTTTCTAGTAATAACTGAAGAGGTGAGAATAATATAGTCCTAAACCACACTGACAAAATTTTTCAGGAGTTCAATGCTGTTAGATGCTGTATCATAATTTCTTCTTCATATACTTACGGTATTTGTTGAGCCATTTTTATAGTATTGTACTAGTAGGCTCCCCATATGTGTAAGAAATGAACTCGCGCAAACCATTTTTGTTAAAAGTGTAGCTTTGAACTATCTCATTCTCACCCCTTCAATTCGACATCGCACTTTCCAGGATTTTACTTCGTTTTCCCAGTGTGTGAAAATCAATCATTCAAGCTGGATGTTCGATTTTGTCCTTCCTACGTTATGGATATGAACAGCTGTTTTATACACCTGCGTAACCATTAGATTGCTGCCACGATCCCTAGTGGCAGCTTCTGTTACTGAAGCATCAGTCTCAATTTGAAAGGCATTTGCGCCCCATTGCAAAGATTTTAGAACTTTTCGCCATTTCTTATTTATAGCCGCACGAGTACACAAAATTCCAATTTCATGGTTACAGGAAGCATTCAGACTTCATTTATCACATACGGAAACGCGAGTGTAGTATTTGATGTAGGGACGGAATCAGTGAAGAAAATAACTTCTGATAATATGTGACAAAACTTGATCAAGAACAGAAAGTTCCTCCCTTCATCGTGATACGTAATATAAATGGTATTGTGATAGTATAATAGCATTCGTTTATTGATGATTGATTACAAAAATAAGTACACATTTTATTCACCCATACCGAGGAAGTGTTTTTTGACAAACCGTCTAGGTGGACTTAATTAAATATTCATGAACTACAAGCCAATAAATTTGGATGTTATAGGAAAAATAATAGTTTTAAGCGTTAGAAAAACATGAAATCATATGAGGTTATTACGTCAAAATTATACAAAAAGACGATTCATTCAAATCCTGTAAAGATTTTCTCTTCAGATGTTTCTTGCATTTGAAATGGGGTCAAATCAAACAATACTATATAGAGAGTATTTTTTTGTAAAAGAGATTTCTTCATAGTTGGTTGTTTTACTAGCAGCACATCGTGTCGGTTACTAACAGAAATTTTACATTTCATGTTGCAGTCTTCATCAGAAAGTTTAGATCTAATTTATACGATCATTTTCGGCATTAGAATTGAAAAGTTATAAGTTGTTGATCATGTAACTTTTCATTGTTCTTGTGGCATAGATTCTATCGGTAACGGTTAGAACCTTGTATTGTGGGTCCCTATTACCACGACATGGCGCGTTCTCAGGTTCGGGATAGAGGAGACGGCCTCCAGATATGGAGGGTGGTTGCGAATATATTGAATAAGCAGTCGCGGGCAGCCGATAAGGGGTGGTTCTCCAGCTTGGGGATTGGGCGAAGGGCTAACAACCCATCACCATAAAAAAACTGCTTGTTATGAAACACCAAAATAAGCCTCGGAATGGGACTGATTCTCTGGTAAGACCACAGCAAAGGAGTAAGGTTATGAGATTTGGTATTTGGATCATTCAGTCTGCTCTCAAACAAGCTGAAGTTAGAATTCATAAAGCAATTATATTACCGGGTCTTCTGTATGATTGTGAAACTTGGAATCTCATTTTCAGAGAGGAACATAGGTTGAGAATAAGGTGCTTAGGAAAATATTTGGGGCTAAGAGGTATGAAGTTACAGGAGAATGGAGAAAGTTACATAACGCAGAACTGAATGCATTTTATTCTTCACCTCACTTAATTAGGAACATTAAATCCAAACGTTTGAGATGAGCAGGGCAAGTATCACGTATGGACGAATGCAGAAATCCATATAAAGTGTTAGTTGGAAGGCCGTAGGGAATAAGACCTTTGGGGAGGTCGAGACATAGATGGTAGTATAATATTAAATGGATTTGAGGGAGGTGAGATATGATGGTAGAGACTGGATTAATCTTGCACAGGATAGGGACCATATGGTGGGTTTATGTGAGGGCGGCAATGAACCTACGGGTTCCTTAAAAGCAATAAGTAAGTAAGGATTGGATTACGTAGGTAAGGATTTTGGAACTTGTATGGGATCTGGAAGAATAGTCATGATTAATAATTTAAAAGTTTACTTACTATAATGTTACATTAATGCCTATATAATGAATATAATTAGAAATTATGGGTTATTCGTCTGCACTTTTTACCACCTTAGGAGCACATTACGATAAATGAGTTTTTGTCTAATTTTTAAAACATTTGCAACTTTATGCAAAACCGGAGTTTGGAATAAATTTGTTTAACAAAACTGATAATTTACAGAAGTTTAATTTTTTTCTCCTTGTTATTTGTAAATCTCAGGCTTGCATTCTGTTACAGCTTTATCTATAACAAATTTTCCAGATCTTCATCATTTATTCCTAAAAGTTGTTTATAATTAGTGGTCTAAAAACTATGTTTTGGTTTGTACTTATTTCCATTGAATCACACATTGTTTGTTCTAATATATTTAGTTTTATTTAAGGAATTTACTTCTCTGAAGATCTTTTCATTGAAATTTTTTGTACAGTAAAACTGTTCATCTGACAATTTGACGTCAAACTGACAAAATATGCAGGCTGACATTTTGTGTAAGATGTTTCTGAAGAAGGTTATAACAGCAGCACCATTGGTTTCGTTATTGCATCAGCCTATAGATGGCAGTTTAACACATGAAACATGTGTGGAAGGAAATGATGACGTAATAAGATAAGATAACTGTCGGCAGGAGTACAGCCTGTGCCACCGTTTCTAGCGTGTGAAATAAGTAATGGAAACGTTGAGAGCGAATGTCTTATCTTTGCCACAAAATGTGGGCGAGAAAGCTGACAACTGTGAGTGGCAGATTTCTGACGTCACATCTGTTTAGGAGGTGGTACCACTCTCAGCCGAAGTGACAACAGATGCTTCTGACTGGACAATGTACTCGAGGACATAGCCTAGAAACGCAAAGTGCAAGTGTCCTACCTTTGACGCTGTGGGCAGATTGCTGACGTGACGTGTTGAGTGGTACCGTTCTCAGTTGCACTGGCAACAAATGCTCACTGACTGGCTTTTTACTCAAGGACACGCGCCAGAATCGCTGACACTGGCTATACGTGCCAGCTGGGCGAGTCCAGTTGTTGTTGTTGTTGTTGTTGTTGTTGTTTAGTCAACTGTCCGAAGACAGGTCTGAACCTCACAAGTCTTACCATGAAGGCACCATTTATGAGGCAACTAGATCAGGAGATAATGGGGTAGGGTGGCCAGTTACTTTCCCCCTCCATTGTATGCATCGCCGACTAGCTACATATTCCACTAGTCAGACCGAGTCCATTTATGAAAAAATATGTGAAGGTTGAAATTGATAACTTTTTACAAGAGTTAGTATGTCTTTTTACGGAAGCGGTAAAGTTACAAGCAGAATAGGCTTATATATGTTCTCATCGCAAACGAAAACAAGATGATAATAAAATAAAAATGAACTGATAAAACTAAAATCTGCCAAGAAAACGTGAAAAAGAATGCTTGAGAGAGTGAAGACAGCGAAAGAGGAACGGCAACAATTTTACAAGATTTGTAAAGACCTTTTACTTATTTTAGTAAACATTTTATTGACGATACGTTTTGTTACATTCGTAATAAACGGGAGGCTGTAGTACGAACGAGACCTAAAACCTTTGAACTTAATTACATACCAAGAACAAAGACGTTTCACGCAATCCATGGGATTTCATAAATCCCCTGTCACGTTTTTACTGATGCTTTTATACTACACTGAATCTGATGATCTAGCAACATTTGAAGACTGGACATAAAAAGGCTGTAATATCTTTGAAAATTAGTTTTTCCAAAATGGAGTTATATCCGTGGCTCAATCCGGTAAGAAGAGAGGATATGTTCCATTGCAATTTTGTTTAGAACCTAGCTTCTCACATAGATCTGCAAAATATATGACATATTACTAGTTGCACAAAAAAATATTAATTGATTACAAAAATACTTTAATCTGAATTTTTTTGTTTCGGAATTTGTCTTATTTTAAACTGGAATCCTTCCATGTAAAAATTATTTTTTTTTTGGTCCTCCGTCATTACCAAATAATAAGCATAACAGAGAATTCTCTGGGTCCAAAAAATTAACAATCAGCTGTACGTGGATTTCGCCTAACAGTGCAAACAAATTGTGGAGTTCCGGCCGCACAAGACACTCATATGAGTGCGCTCCTTGCATGATGACATAATATATGTCGAACATGGAGTAAGAGTACTAAAGGAAAAACCAAAGGAGAAAGATACAATCCGGTGTTGTGGACTGAGCCTCGGCGTAGCGCAGTGGTAGAACATCCAGTGCGTACAATTGGGGGTCCTGGTTCGATCCCCGACGTCGGAGTGAATTTTTCTCCATCATCAACAAATGGAATCCTTCCGTTTGATATTTTATATTGGTTTGTAAGCGATATTTGCAAACGCTACTTTTTCTTTTCAAGAACGTTAAAAGTTACTTTCCTTTCTTATTTTTTATGTATCAGTTTTACAGTCGCGGATGAAACGAACGCTGCTCATTCATTTCTCAAATTTTGTTAATATTATTGTATCCTCTTTTTATACTGTTTGTATTATTTTATTCCTATTTCTATTGTTGCAATTATATTCTGTAATAAAAATAATAAATAAAGTATTTAGACAAAAAAAATATATTTGGGAGAAAGTCTAGAATAAATTTTGATCGAGAAACATCTACATCTGTCGTTGAAAATAGCCTACTAACAATTCAGTCAATAGGATAGGTACGACTCCCACGATAATGCCGATGTGTTCTGGGCTTTCAATACCACCAAAGTGAAGCACGAGTGTATCTCATCACTGCAAGTCTGGCAATTATTTAGGAATTAGTTGCGTGATCATTCCGTAAGCACAGATGTTTAGTAAATGTTAATTACAATTATTTGAGCTTATTCAATCACAACTCTGAAGCTCATGGAAATGGTGATCGACATTCTACATAATTACGAGGAAGGCTTTTGTACCTTATAACAGATGCACAAACCATTAGTTAAAACACTGTAGTGATAATTACATTTCATTTAGGGTAATTGGCATTCTATTATTAATTTTGAACTTCAATAAAAGATTATAACAGTTTCCTAGTAGCCGATTATTACAGTCCGCGCCACCGTTTTTGGCATGTGAAATAAGTAATGGGAACGTTAAGTGCGAATGTCTTAAGTTTGAAGCAGTCTGTGGGTGATAAAGCTGACAACTGTGATTGGCAGATTGCAGATGTCACGTGCATTTAGGAGGTGGTACCATTCTCAGCTGCAGTGGCAACAGAAGCTCACTGATTGGCCACTGTACTCAAGGATACACCGCAGGAATGTTAGCGTAGGGAAAGTTAAGTGCGAGTATCTTATCTTTGCAGCAGTCACTGGGCAGTAAGACTCACAACTATGTTTGGCAGATTGCTAACGTGACGTGTATGGAAGGTGGTACCATTCTCAGCTACATTGGCAACAGATGCTCGCTGACTGAGCATTATATTCAAGGACACATGCCAGAAACGCTGGCACCAGCAATAGCTTATCTTCCTTCCATCGTGCCGACACGGGTTCTATTCCCGTCTGAGTCATGAAGAAATTTGTGGCCGATAACGTCAGCGTGAGGGATACTTCTCGGGACTCTCCCGTTTCCCCTCACCTTATCATCATTAGTCCAACACTCCACAATCAGCCACCGGCGTAGCTCGGTCGCCAAGGCGCTTGCCTGCCGATCCGAAGTTGCGCTCGGGCTCTGGTTGGGTTTTTTCCGAGGCCTTTCCCAACCGCAAGGTGAATATCAGAATCTATGGAGAATCCTCGGCCTCATCTCGCCAAATAACAGTTGATACGGCGTCGTTAAATAACCAAGTAAAGAAAAAACTTCACCATCACGCTCACTCTGTCAGGTCCCGAGTCAAACGTCTAGAACAGGGATGTCAAAGCGCCTGTAATACATGCTAATACTACAAGCAATACAAATACAGTAAGGTTCACTATTTAGCAAGATAAAGTATAATCATCACTCTTAAGGAAATGTTGTGCGGGTTCTTGAGAACAGGCAGTGCAGGCACTTTGACATCCTTGGTCTAGAATAATAAAATATAGTAAAGACTATGAAGGTTCTGATTCGGATACTGTTATAAACTTACAATTTAATACATTATTTATTAATAGCACGCATTCCTTCAATGATGATTGATAATCACAGTAAACTTAAAGAATTCGTCGTCTTAGGTTAAGATGCAATAAAAGAAGATCTAGCTGAAATCCTTTAACAGCAGGAGCTTCGCAGCGTTGATACATTGTTCACACTGCTTTCACGGGGAAAAAAGAAAAATATATCTTATCGTTGATATTTAAGTGTAGGGAAAGATTTAAGTAACAAATTTTTCACGTAATAAGATGGTCTATCGTTAGTAGAAACGAAAGTTATAAATTCAATTTCTTTCTACCCCGACAGGGTACCCAAGATGAATGATGGCTTTCATGAGGTTTCTATGAAGTATGTATTATGTGTAATGGTAGGAAATTGGTTTTACTTGTATTTAATTCAGTAACTCAATTAAATAAAAACACTTTCAATCTGTTATACATAATATCTGTCGTCGATTTGCAAAAAGGGACCCGTCCAAAATGACAAAGTGTTAGGAAATCGTAAAAAAACGATTGCAGACTTAAAAAATTAAAATGTTCATAGATCCCGAATGTATGTAGTCCATAGTGATCTAATTAGAAAAAAAAATGTGAATATTCTAATTTCTTAACTTAGTTATAATTTTTGCGATTTTCGAACACTTTGTCATTTTGAACATGTCCCCTTTTGCAAATCGACGACAGATACACAATAACCTCACAGAAACCTACCATTCTTTCTCGGAGGCTCTGTATATAAGTATGTAGACTAAATATATTTACATAATATAGCTTATATCTATATTTGTGAGCTTATACCGATATGGAGGAAAAGACTGTCCTACCTATCAGCCACTGGCACAGCTCAGTCGGCTAAGGCGTCTGCCTGCCGATTTAGATTTGCGCTCGGGCGAGGGTTTGGGCTGATTACCTGGTTGGGTTTTTCCGAAGTTTTCCCCAACCGTAAGGTGAATGTCAGGTAATGTGTGTCGAATCCTCAGCCTCATCTCGCCAAATACCATCTCGATATCACCAATCTCATCAACGCTAAACAACCGAGTAGTTGATTCAGCGTCGTTAAATAACCAACTAAACAATTCTCTACCTATTCATCCGTGGATCGGTATTTGTTGTCCATTGATACATTGATTCATCAATTTATTATTATTTCGGTAATTTTATTGTATTCTTATTATCCATTGTCTCTAAATATCCTCTGTATATGTAGCTTATTATTGAAGTAGTGTGTGCATGTATTTCCTTCGTGAAGTTTGTTGCATCAGTTAATAAACACATAATTGCTTTGTAATAAATAAAATAATGTAGCTATTTATTATGTTTACTTCTTCCGTTAACTTATACACACAGTATAGATATGCATTTCATTGCGTTGTGTCTTAAGCGTATTAACATCGGAGTGTAGCTAAGTTTCTCTGCATAGAAGTGAAAGAAACGCCCGACGCTGTTCTGGGATTGCTTTTGATTTCTGTTGCCATATGGAATGCACTTGGCTCTGTGGTATATGAAGGGAGCAGAGTTTCTTTGGGAACGAACACTTGAATAGACTGAAAAATTTTAATTCATCTTCTAAAATATATGGGTAGCATACACTCCAACGGTGAAAAGAACTTCCACAACGGATGAATGTGTATTAAACATACATGCGGAACATGGAGCTATTCCATGCATTCAAATATTAAAATTTTAACGCAAGGAGTATGACAGCATTTTTCTCTACGCGCCACTGAACTAGTATTAGACTAGCCTATGGCGTATTGAAAATAGTATTAAATTATGAATTTAACCAGGGGGACAATAAAAAGTGGTTATGTCCATTCTTTGCTTACACACATGACTAGGTACGAGAATACCCAGACATCAACGTTAGCTCCAGGATTTCGGAGATTTCTTCCTCTGCAGAATATTTGTGAAGATCCACATTCGTACTTGTGTCACTGAAGTCTAGAAAATTCTAAAGAGTTGAGGAAAAATAAATTTCTCAATCTTTATGCTAAGAATATCCTTGTAAATGCATTAGTCTAGAATGATTTGTTTCTGCAAAAGAAAATATTTCGAGATGTACACTCGCCAAGAATATCAGAGGATTCATTGTCAAATTGTGCAGGTCAAGATGATGATGATGATGATGATGATGATGTTTTCTTTGCATTATAAAAATTTCAACCAGGTAAATTCTCTACACATTTTGTACTTACGGTAGTAGACAGTTTTTACTTTCGTACACTACTCGTAAAAACGCATCTACCATATACATTTCCTACTCCCAGCCTCTTTCCTTTTAACGTAACTCCACAGAGTACTTTTTCCGTTAATATGTTCTTACTTTTATATGAAACACCTTGAAGTAGTTTCCTATGAACTTTCTGCGGTAAATGTTTGTGTACTACTGTCTGGTCTGTTCAATAGCGAATTTTCTCTAACTCCACAAAAACTACACATACAACCCCAGAATTTGTTTTGGTCTGTACATGGGTAATTATGTATGTTTACTACAGTCTTCTCAAAGGCGCTGATTCGAAAGGTAGCAGACTCATTGATTCCCCCTCTCATGTGTATTATAAGGATGAGCTGAAAATTCTAAAACATTGAGTGTATAGGCAATACGCGCGGCAGACGTGAAACTTCTTAATGTGCAGTAATCTTCCTAGATTAATCTTCGTACAATGAGGGTAGATAAATAAGAGTGAAATATAAAACTTTATATCTTATAAATGAAAGTTACAGAAGCTATTTCTGTACGAGTTACTACCTTCTTTCATTGCCTATCTATCTATCTATCTATCTATCTATCTATCTATCTATCTATCTATCTATCTATCTATCTATCTATCTATCTATCTATCTATCTATCTATCTATCTATCTATCTATCTATCTATCTATCTATCTATCTATCTGTCTGTCTGTCTGTCCGTGTTTGTCTGTCCGTGTCTGTCTGTCCGTCTGTCCGTCCGTCCGTCCGTCCGTCCATCCATCCATCCATCTATCTATCTATCTATCTATCTAGCTATCTATCTATCTATCTATCTATATATCTATCTATCTATCTATCTATCTATCTATCTATCTATCTATCTATCTATCTATCTATCTATCTGTGTGTCTGTCTGTCTGTCTGTCCGTCCATCCATCCAACCATCCATCCATCCACCCACCCACCCACCCACCCACCCAAACGGTCTTTACCCCTTAGGCCACATTGAAGATCAATAAGTTCAAGCTGTAAATCGTATGACACTGTTTAAACTGGTATTGAAGGAATTTATTATGATAACTTTAAACTTCTTTTCAATTAAGACAAGATCGTGGAACCTAGAATTAAATTCACTTTCATTTCCAATTAATATTTGTACTTAATCGTTTAACATGGCTTCATGACGAGCAGTTTCTATCGTTCGAAAGTGAGCCATATTACCTTCCCGAAACCGATTTACGAACAGTGTAAGTTTACGACTGAAATTCCGTAATTTATTCAACATATCAACAATGAGCTGGCCTTTTCTCTGAAGAGAGATATTTAAATTCTTGAAGATTAATAAATTCTAATGTACCCTACCTCATGTAATAATGCAACTTTCAACTCCTGAACCCTTTTACTGCGATCTTCACCAACAAAGCCATCGTATCTCTATATGTGGACTAGTAATGACACATTATATTATATTTTCCTCTGTCTTTCCAACTTTTGCGGCAGATAAGTATTGACTCCAGCTGCTTGTGAAAAAATAATTATTTTTCCATGCAATATTGAAATAATTTGCCTGATCATTTTTCCGTCTTTTAGATTCCTCCATTATGTAGCCGTAGATAGGCAAAGTGAAATAGCTACTAATAGTATACACTACACCAGATAGCTGCGTGGACTATCCTCTACCTATAGCAGGCTTACGTCATTCCGACGTACCTTTCCGGCGAGCTGTTAGACGGCTCTCCCGCTCCGCACTCAATGAGCGCCGTTTGTGCAGGATAGGTCTTGCCTCCTCTACTGTACAAACAAATTTCCTGTCATGAACTTCGGCTGAGGCTTTTTAAGGATTGTAAGCGCCGAGGAACAACAGTAATATCTATTGTAAAAGAATGTCATACAATATATACTAGTACAAGATATATTTAAATAGAATAAACTACAAATCTAGAATGTTCTAAATTAAAACACGCTAAACTTATCCTTTAAATATAAACATTTGTATCAGGATTCATTCTAGTGCAATAGAAAGTCTCTTATACTTTTAACAATACTGTATACGTATACTCGTATTTGTTTAAAATAAACAAATTTTAATTATTTAGGAATGACGAATACTGGATTCTTATACGTTGTCGGAAAATGTATTTTGAGGTAGAAAGTGTTGGGAAAGGTTTTGGATAACAGTTACACAAATCGATATAAAAGACAAGGACACAGTATTCATTTTTAAAATGTTTAATTAAATGCCAAATGGAGACGCTGGAAACATAACTGGTAAAAATATAACAATGCAATTAGACAGATATTCAATTTAATAAAAACTTTGTGTGCATTACAAACCGAGCAATTTTAATTAGAATGACTTTTTAGTCCAGTGACTAACGGATGTAACACGGCATCATCCACTTTTTTAAAACATGCCGCAAGGTGTCTGTTTCCGACGTTTACTAACTGGACAGAATGGTTGTTACACAACATTAAAGTATGTCACCATGAAAATTTTTCTTTTAAGTTTTTATTTCGGAGTTCGACATTCGAATATTACAGAAAAATGGATTACCTGTATTTGATACTATGCTACAAAATTTGAATATAATTTCATTGCTTAGCTTATTACATAATTATTTTGTATTTCTGTTACATATTTGATTTGTTGACTCTATGGTTCGTTTGTTTCTTCGTTTGCTTGTTGGTTTTTTGATTATATGATTGGTTTGGCTAGGTATGTTGATTGATTTCACTGGATTGTGTGAGTGGTTGTCATAGTTAAATCGATTGGTTTTGCTAATTATCTTAGTTCGTTCCTCTGCTTTGTTGATTAGTTGATTAGTATTAGTGGTTTCAGTGATAACTTGCTGCTTTTGGTTTAAATATATTCGTAAATTTCGATAGTTGGTTGACTTGTTCTGCTAATTTGGTAAGTTTATTTTGATGGTATTTTTTGTTGGTTGTTTGATTGACTTATTTTACTGGATTGGTTGATTTATTTTGCAGATTTGTTGGTTGTTGGTTAATTGATTTATTTTGCTGGATTGATTGCTTTATTTTGCAAGTATTGTTGGTTGTTTCATTTATAGACATATTTTGCTGGATTGGTTGGTTTATTTTGCAGGTATTGTTGGTTGTTCTTCTTTCTCAGGTACTAGCCCTAACTCTTAAATAAAAAAAATCATTCGCAATTACTTACAAATCATACTCAATGTTTGATTGATTTATTTATTTTGCTGGATTGGTTGGTTTATTTTGCAGGTATTATTGGTTGTTTGGTTGATTGATTTGTTTTACACATATAATAATATATATAATATTTATTGTCCTCAACTGTATACATAGCTACGTAACATCAGCCTATGTTGATCCTGTTACAGACTTCATTCTCAGGTACTAGCCCTAACTGTTAAATGAAAATTCCATTCACAATTATCTACACTTCATATTCTTAATACCAGTCGAAATTTCGATAGTTGGTTGACTTGTTCTGCTAATTTGGTTAGTTTATTTTGATGGTATCTTTTGTTGGTTGTTTGATTGATTGGCTTATTTTACTGGATTGGTTGGTTTATTTTGCAGATATTGTTGGTTGTTGGTTAATTGACTTATTTTGCTGGATTTGTTTGTTTATCTTGCAGGTGTTGTTGGTTGTTTCATTGATAGACTTATTTTGCTGGATTGGTTGGTTTATTTTGCAAGTATTGTTAGTTGTTTCATTGATAGACTTATTTTGCTGGATTGGTTGGTTTATTTTGCAGGTATTGTTGGCTGTTCTTCTTTCTCAGGTACTAACCCTAATTCTTAAATAAAAAAATTCATTCGCAACTACCTACACTTCATACTCATAATGTTTGATTGATTTATTTATTTTGCTGGATTGGTTGGTTTATTTTGCAGGTATTATTGGTTGTTTGGTTGATTTATTTCTTTTACACATATAACTGTCCTCAACTGTAAACATAGCTACGTGACATCAGCCTATGTTGATCCTGTCACATACTTCTTTCTCAGGTACTAGCTCTAACTCTTAAATAAAAAATCCATTCACAATTATCTATACTTCATATTCTTAATACCAGTCGAAATTTCGATAGTTGGTTGACTTGTTCTGCTAATTTGGTTAGTTTATTGTGATGGAATTTTTTGTTGGTTGTTTCATTGATTGACTTATTGTACTGGATTGGTTGGTTTATTTTGCAGATATTGTTGGTTTTTGGTTAATTGACTTATTTTGCTGGATTGGTTTGTTTATCTTGCAGGTATTGTTGGTTGTTTTATTGATAGACTTATTTTGCTGGATTAGTTGATTTATTTTGCAAGTATTGTTAGTTGTTTCATTGATAGACTTATTTTGCTGGATTGGTTTGTTTATTTTGCAGGCATTATTGGTTGTTCTTCTTTCTCAGGTACTAACCCTAACTCTTAAATAAAAAAAGTCATTCGCAATTACCTACACTTCATACTCAATGTTTGATTGATTTATTTATTTTGCTGGATTGGTTGGTTTATTTTGCAGGTATTATTGGTTGTTTGTTGATTGATTTGTTTTACACACATAATAATATATAATATTTATTGTCCTCAACTGTATACATAGCTACGTGACATCAGCCTATGTTGATCTTGTTACAGACTTCTTTCTCAGGTACTAGCCCTAACTGTTAAATAAAAATTCCATTCACAATTATCTACACTTCATTTTCTTAATACCAGTCGACCCTAGTTAAACAAACATTTTTCATTATCCTGTCTAGTCATTATTGTCATCATTATAACACGACAGCGAAACTTCCAACATTTTATTTATAACCTACCACAATCCCACGTTTATAACTTCGCTTTCTCTCCCCATCTCCCCTTAACCATGAACAGAAATTTATATTATAATTATAGATATTTGGAAACATACGAAACGTTTTCCTTCTTTATAAAAATGGAAATAAAACTACTTGGATGCTGTGAAATAATCTGTCTTGGCGCAGTTATTTTTCATTGCTACCGGTTGCTTCTTCGTAATCCGTTGCAGAAATTTACCATGGCATACATTTTGCTTGAAAGATCGCCACGGTAGCTCAGTGACAGCGCACCGAACTTACAAGTCAGAGGGTCCGGGTTCAAGTCCCGGTTAATTCACCATGAATTTGTAACTTGTGTTGGGCAAGCCTGTGATCTAGGCAAGAAAGGGGTTTTCTCCTGAAAGTCCGATTTCCCTATGATATCCATTAGCATCATACAGTGTAATATGGATTCATCGTCAGTGGTGCACTCTGTATAGTCTCTGACGAACAAGGTGGCCTAAGTTTCTCGGCACTAGAGACATCTGTGAGGACGCTCGGAGAGTCGGGAGGAATGACGGTAATGTTAAAGGATCTGTTATTGGACAATTTTTTTCTGAAATTTTATACTCTATATCGTGACGTGAGCTCAAGACCTCATTACGATGTTCATAATCCACGTGTTATTTCGAACTTCATTTCGATGTATCCAACAGCATTGTCGCCATAACATTTTCTACCAACACTGTTGCCTATTAGAGGAAAATATATATTATATCTACATAAACCTCATACTATATTATAAGCAAAATTAACTGTTCCAGAAGAGCCTATAACAGTGATGCTTACCTTATGAACTTGACATTTCGAATTCGGCATGTATGCAGTCATTCTCTTCCATGAAAGTGGTTGTGTTATATAGACCTAAGTTTACATGTGTTGGATTATTTATTGGATTATGCCTTACTGAATCATTCTTTAACCTTCTCTTAGGAATCTGGTAAGAGAAAAATGAATAATCGTCATGCAACTAAAAGTGCAATCACAAAGCGAGTATAATATGAACCATGGCCAAATAGGTGAATATGCATAATACTCGTATTTATAGAGAGCATTTTAAGTTATCTTACAGTACATATTTTATGCGAAATCTGATAGCCAAGCAATAATCGGAAACATTGTATATCATAGTATCCGAAACCTATTGATTTCCTCCAGTACCTGTAGATCATATATCTTAATTTTACACATGATAGATTGTTACTTGGCATAAAAGGGAAAGTTTCCTTCTTATTTGTAGTGCCGAGGTGTAACTTAGCTGTCAACTAACAACTTCTCAGCAAATAAATACGGGATCTCGAACTATTATTCACACAGCTAGCGCGCTGTTCATCCATCCTGGCGCATGGGATTCTATCTCCGGCCTTCTCGTCATGTAATTTTGATGGACAAAAGAGAGATTGCAGATGACTTTTCTCGTGATACCCCTATTTCCGTCCTCCATTCCAATAACACATTCCACCTCCCTCTAATTTCGTCTATCATCGGCAGTAGTCAAAATTAGGTTAATATCAGTTGAAATCTTGGGAGGTAGCAGGGTCTCTGATGCTGATATAGGATTTAAATGCTTGGACTCCTTGCCCAAGAGTTTATGAGACCTGCTTTGTCAAGACTGAGACAGAATGGCCACATGTTAGCATCGGATTTGTGAATACCACCAGGGCCATCTTTATGACTGGAACAATCACCGCATATACTGTATAAGGCGCACAATGGACCAGTGTGAGCTTTAGTTCATGGATTTATTCCGGGTCCAGCTGTGGAAAAATCAACCCCCTGCCATGTAAATGTGGGGCTGATTTTCTCCGAATACTTGTGTTCTTCAGGTGGACAAAAACATATCTTGAAGCAACAGTAACAAATATAGGCCTAAGTGATACTCGGGAGGAAATTAAACTCAGAATAAATATGGGAAATGCCTGTTATTATTCGATTGAGAAGCTCAAAAAAGCTGAAGTTAGAATTTATAAAACAGTTATATTACCGGTTGTTCTGTATGGTTGTGAAACTTGGTTTTTCACTTTGAGAGAGGAACATAGGTTAAGGGTAATTGAGAATAAGGTGCTTAGAAATATATTTGGGGATAAGAGGAATAAAGTTACAAGAGAATGGAGAAAGTTGTACAACGCAGAACTGCACGCCTTGTATTCTTCCCCTGACATAATTAGGAACATTAAATCAAGACGTTTGAGATGGGCAGGGCATGTAGCACGTATGGGGGAATCCAGAAATGCGTATAGAGTGTTAACTGAGAAACCGGAGGGAAAAAGACCTTTGGGGAGGCCGAGACGTAGATTGGAGGATAATATTAAAAAAAAGACTTGAGGGAGATGGGATATGACTGTAGAGTAGAGTTGGCAATTATTTTTCAAGAAAATACGGGAGATTAAGTAAGTGACAAAATGTTATACAAGAAATCAACAGTTCACACCTGTGGAGTAACGGTTAGCGCGTCTGGCCGCGAAACGAGGTGTCCCGGGTTCGAACCCCGGTTGGGGCAAATTACTTGGTTGAAGTTCTTTCTGGGGTTTTCCCTCAACCCTATATGAGCAAATTCTGGGTAATTGTAGGTGCTGGACCCCGGACTCATTTCACCGGCATTATCACCTTCATCCCATTTAGATGCTAAATAACGTAAGATGTTGATACAGAGTCGTACAATAACCTACAAAAAAAATTAAATCAACAAGTAATGACAGATTTGGCTTCATGAAGAAGTTGTACGTCATATTTTATAAATTGTAAAAAATCTCTGCGGGAATATTTGAAGTTGACTTGTATTTGTTTTTCTTCTTTTATGAGATTTGTATTGCTTCTATTTCGAATATCTGTCCATTATTGTTCGTAAGAGAAAATACTATCTCTGTATGCGCATTACTACCGGTTAAGCTTAGAACAAAACCTACTAATTTGGTCAAACTTGGAACATTGATATTATTTGATTTTAAAATGGTAAACACTGACATTCATTTCTGGTTAGCATTACCTTCTATAGGCACTGCATATTTTAATGCATCCCTAGAACAACAACAAACAAGGATAATAGATATCTTCAGAAACCATTCCTTCTGCATTCTTTACATTGTATTTCAAATTAGTATAATAGAGCCGTAAAATTCAAAGTTTGAAACAAAGCTCTTTGCGTGACATAAGAATAAGGGAGAAAATCCTTCTAAGAGCAGTCAAATACGGGAGCCGGAACACTGTTAAAAATGGGGCCAAATACAGGAGATACCGGGAAATACGGGAGAGTTGGCAACCCCTCTGTAGAGACTGAATTAATCTTGCTGAGGATAGGGACCGATGGCGGGCTTACGTGAGGAAGGCAATGAACCTCGGGGTTCCTTAAAACCGTAAGTAAGTAGGAAGTAAGTACTTGTGTTCCTCTAACCATTTTCAATCCACCTACATTTCATTAGTATGGAATTTCCATGTACCGTCTTCGGATCCTGTAGTTTTTGCACATTGACTTTCTCAATGTAAGTCTTCATTCTTTATGATAGTGCAAATAGCTTATTTTAGTGTACATCGTGTAAAGATCAGACATTGACTATTTTCAAAAGCAGATTGTCAGAAATACTGCTTTTCGTGTCTAGAATATGATTTTTCTTGAAATATTACTTTTGTAGAATATGATTTTTATTTTAAATGTATCAATTTTCCTCCATTGTGTTAATCATTTCGATTCAAATGGTCTTATTTAACACTAAATTGTACTTGTTAAACTCTTTAGAATTACATGTAACTAAACACATCTAAATTTTCTCTTATTATTATTATTATTATTATTATTATTACTATTATTATTATTATTATTATTATTATATGATTTTTCTTGAAATATTACTTTTGTAGAATAAGATTTTTATTTTAAATGTATCAGTTTTCCTCCATTATGTTAATCATTTCGATTCAAATTGTCTTATTTAGCACTAAATTGTAGGCCTACTTGTTAAACTCTTCATAATTACATGTAACTAAACACATCTAAAGTTTGCTATTACTATTATTATTATTATTATTATTATTATTATTATTAGTATTATCATTATTACCGTTATTATTACCATTATCATTATTATATTATGATTTTATTTTTGTTATTTCATTGCTTTCTGTATTGATGTTATTTATATTTGATATGTATTTTCATAATGGCTGAGTGGAAGAGAAGACCTTATCTTAACTCTCTCAGTACCAGTAAAAATAAATGAAATAAATAAACGAACAATAATTTAAATTGTAGGAAAGGTCACCATGATATCAATCTTTATCAGTAGAATGCATTTTCAATAGTATTCGAGGTCTAGTTTTGAATGATAAGTAGAACGACAACTGCAACACAAAGAAGATGCAAGTGTTCCCTGACAATACCTGTGACACGCACCAAATAATAACGTCAAATAATGATGTCTCTCCAATACAACATATGAACACCTAACGGTCCCTACTGATAGTGCCAGCGAAATGAAACCAGGGTCTAACGTCAAAATTTACCCAGCATTTGCTGCTAATTGGTTGAGAAAACAACCCTCAACTAAGTATCTTGACTCAATCAGGATTTGAACTCGGGCCCGCACGGTCAGATATGCCAACCGTTACTCCGTAGCGATGGACTCCAAATGGTTAAGAAACAGACTTAACGATAAGTGAAAGCCACAGTTGTGGATTCGAATATCTTCTGTAATAGATAACCTATCGCTGTCAGTCCGTAGTCAGTGTAATATGTCGTATTTCGTATGATACGCCACAGGATTTCCACCATGTGTTTTCTAATTCTTTGTCGAGGAACGATACAGGTGTGATCTGAGGACAAATATCGCCGCGTGCTGCGGAGTCGAGAAAGAATAAAAGAGTGTGAAGCGAAGGCCTTGACATTTCTCTCCTGTTTGCATGCCGATAAACGCAGACGCTAATCTAGTTTAACGAGCGTTCCGTTTGTTGAGGCAACAGATGAGTGATTTTCATTATAGAGTAAAGAACCCTGTGTTCGCAATACATTAGTCAGGAGATTAACGTTTTAAATCACAGGCTTACTTCTCTTGCAAATGTAAGTTTGTGGTGAAAATATTAGCAACAAGCTGCATGACGTTTCATTCAATTTGTGATACGATGTAAAAAATTCACAAAAGAAAACAATAAGCGAAGTCTTTACTCTATAGAAAATTACTTTTGATTCAGAATCTTAGTAGTAAAAGAGAAACAAAGGCAAGAAAAGATTAGAAGCACACTAAATGAGTCCATCGCTGTGGAGTGATGGCTAGTACATCTGACCGTGAATCAAGCGGGCTCGGGTTCAAATCCTGGTTGGGACAAGTTACCTGGAAGGGTTTTTTTTCCGTGGTATTCCTTCAACGCATTAAGAGCAAATGCTATGTAACTTTCGGCGCTGGACCCTGGAGTCATTTCGCTGGCACTATCACTTTCACCTCAGTTACACGCTACATAATCGTAGCAATTGATAAAGCGTCGTAAAATAACCAATTAAAAACACGAAATGACGTTCAGACTGTCGCTAACAGGAACTACAGTCAGAGACAAAACGTTAAATCACACAATACAATAAAAATTGGAAATAAATATAAGCACATATAGTTTATATAAGACTCCTTCTTAATATGAGAAATTTGTCTATCCCTGCTTTTAGGAGAACTGTCAAGATGAAATTGATAATGAACCCAATGTACAATGTTGACGAATTTTATAGTATTAATTTTTAATATTACTTGATGACGATGCTATATATTCACATGTCTTTAACTTGATTAAATTATCTATCTACTATTTACTATGTAAAGCAAAAAAAAAGCGAAGAATCTGTTTTCAATTTTCATAGAATAAACGACGGAACGCATTTTATTATAAATCTAGATAAAGGTGAGACGCGATATACTTAAAGTCAACATATGCATCGTTAAATAACAAGCTAAAATCAAATATTTGTCCGAAGTTTAGCAATTTCATCTGAGATGAGTGATAGTCATCATTGGGGAAGTTAAGACGAGATTGGTTGGTATGATCGTCTAAGCACTTCATGTTTGTGGCTTTTCTGCATTTTATGAGATTGCTCCTCTTGTAAGATGGAGCTACAGTATTTTCTCAAATTATTTTTTTCCCAGCCTCGAATATATGTAGTGCTCTTCTGCCTTTGTTGGTGAGGCACTTCTTTCATTGTACCTGTTTCCCTTCATTCTTAAAGCTTGTTTGACTATTCCTGTTCACCTGAGGACTAAAATAGAATCAATATTTGAAACGTTGTAGGATTCTTATTACTTATACATGATCACAACACTCCTCTATATTATCCATTCCCTTCCACCGAACATTCTCTTTTTCATTTTCTTTCACTGTGGCTGTTCCTCGACTTTGGAATCCCCTACCGATAATGTCAGAGACTGTCAGATATCAAACCAATTTAAGAACAGACTAAGGAAATATTTTTCAAACATTTATCACTAACAAATATAGCTGTTTAAAGTTTCTCAATGTTTAATGGTTATTATTACAGAATAAATATGTAAATTTTCTCATTATTATTATTATTGTTATTATTATTATTATTATTATTATTATTATTATTATTATTATTATTATTATTATTATTTTCATTTTCAAGATGGGGAAACAGAATTATTGCGAAATGCAAAAACGGTATAATGAAAAGATTTTCATCGTTTTTGTTATAATTTATTGAACGAGCACGTCGTTGCTCCAAGTGAATGACAATGATAGCAGATGTAAGATAATGTGATATTGCTGGAATTACTTGAAAATAGACCCTAAGCACGTTTTGTATTATCTGCTACACGGGTGAGTTGTTACATTTATCATTCTCTACTCTTGTTACACAGCAAGGTCATAGTAATAAATTGTTGCAAGTAATACATTTAAATTTTTTGTAGTTGACCACATTTACTCCTATATATCTGCAGTGCTTGGGAAAAGTGACATAAGTCAGTTTCCACAAACCTTTTTTGGTAAATTTATTGACAACTTACGGAACATCTGCTCGCTTGGAAAAAAATACATAAGTATTTCTCTCATTACAATAATTCATATAGAAAAAAATCAAATCGACATAAACCAGTGTAAGTTTATATATACATACACATTATCTACCAAAAGTAATCGTCGTACCACCTCTTCTTACTATAACAGCAGCCACCCTGTCAGGCATGCTCTCCACTAGTTTGTGTAGGATATCCACTGGAATGCGTCGCCATTCCTCTTGCAACATGGCACTTAGTTGGACAATGGAAGTTAGCCGCATCTCCCAAGACTTCAATCACCGGACCAATTCGTCTCAAAGGTGCTCAATGGTATTGAGATCAGGACTCTGTGCAGGCCAGTTCAACCGGTGAACATTATTGTCTGCATACCACTGCATAGTAGCCGCCGAAACATGGGGCCAACTTCCACTGTCCAATTGAGTGCCATGTTGCAAGAGGAATGGCGACGCATTCCAGTAGATATCCTGCACAAACTAGTGGACAGCATGGTGGCAGCTGTTATAGCAACGAGGTTCTAAAGGGACAAAACCGTGCCCAATTACTTTTTGGTAGATTATATATATATATATATATATATATATATATATATATATATATATACAGGGTGTTTCAAAAATACGGGGCATAATTTCAGGTATGTATTTCCCACATGTAGACAATCAAAATAGTTCATTACAACATGTGTCCGGAAATGCTTTATTTTCGAGTTATGGCCTTCACAACATTGAAATTCACCGGAACCATACCTCATGTTTTAGAAGACACTCCACTGATCAATCGTAAAGACATTCACTTCTTGCATGATGGCGCTCCTGCACACTTCAGTCGTACGGCTCGCCGGTACTTGGATCGAAGGTTTCCTGATCGATGAATAGGTAGAGGTGGCCCAATTGCTTGGCCTCCACGCTCACCTGCTCTGAACACTGTCGATTTCTACTTGTGGGGCCATTTAAAATCATTGGTTTATTCGTCTCCGGTGCCTGATTTGGAATCCCTTCGGAATCGAATTGTGGCATGTTCTGAGGACATACGCAATACTCCTGGAGTTTGGGATCGTGTTCGCAGGTCAATGAGACATCGATGTGAGGTCTGTATTCAAGCAGGAGTTGGACATTTTGAACATCTTCTGTAATGACAACGACCTGCGGAAAGAAAAGCGTTCCGGTGAATTTCAATGTTGTGAAGGCCATAACTCGGAAATGAAGCATTTCCGGACACATATTGTAATGAACTATTTTGATTGTCTACATGTGGGAAATACATACCTGAAATTATGCCCCGTATTTATGAAACACCCTGTATATATCTTATAGGTACGATCGACGTGTCTGTAACACTGACAATATATTACATGTAGTGAAAAAATGAAGATGAAAATCGTCTGAATTGGTTTTGTGTTTCTAAAAGCTTCTTTTTTTCAGCATATTTGGCAAAGTAATCAATTACCCCACGCTACCACTTTCCCTATAAAAGTGAAAGTTTCTTATTAACAGTGTCGCAGTAGTGTGTCCTGGACACTTGCTGCATTGGAATTCGATATATTTTCTTGAAGGACAGGCCGAAGTCCCGGACATATCGACTCAGCTACGCTTGATGAAGCAAGCTAAAGAAACGTTTAATTTAGCTGCTTGCTTTGACTTTCTAGCAAGTGGTCCGAGGTTATATTCCTGGCGTGGTCTCCTCGATGTTGTTTCACTCAAAGATGCCACATGTGGAGAAAATATTTTTGATGCTATAACGAATGTAATGGCCAAATTTAATACTGATGTACTGTTTTAATATTTACTGAACATTATTGTAATAAGTATATATACCTACTATGTAATTAATTACTACTGTGTTCCAAAGTGAAAGCATAGCAATAATTTCTATTAGGGCCTATATACATTTTACGGGCCAATAGACGTACTGAGAAAGACGAGGTTGATAAAGTTATTACAGTAATAAGTATATAAAAAATAGGGGTGCAAAATATATGCACAGTACCAGCTGCCACTGTTACTAGAACAACAGCTCTGTTTACGTTCACGCGCCCGGCCCTACCTTTTACCTACGATATCTACGTTGAGTCAAAGCATCATATCTAAACGCCACTGCACAGTTAACACAGTCGTCCAGAGTAAACAGCACAGACAATACTAACTACGTAGTCATATCTTTCTCACATCAAAATTCGATATGCTAGTCTCAACCACCAGCAACCTCCTCCTCTTTCTCCTCTTCTTCCTCCTCCGCCTTATCATTACCATCATCATCATCTTCATCATCGTCATCTTCATAATCATCATTATTTGCCATTGGGGGTTCATTCATTCATTCATTCATTCATTCATTATTCATTCACTCACTTATTTGGAGTCGGCCTGTTTGGCACAGTTAGTATAGCGTTGGCCTTCTATGCCCGAGGTTGCGGGCTCGATCCCGGGACAGGTCGATGGCATTTATGTGTGCTTAAATGCGACATGCTCATGTCAGTAGATTTACAGGCCTGTAAAAGAACTCATGCGGGACAAAATTCCTGCACACTGACGACGCTGATATAACCTCGGCAATTGCAAGCGTCGTTAAATAAAACGTAACATTTGACATTTTTCATTTATTTGGATGCAGTGCGTTACAATGCTCAATGAAACGAGAGCATTGACCTTCGGTCATCCATTGGGAATTATAAATTTAATTTTATAGGTAGCCCTATATCATAATTAGAATGTGTTGGGCTCTAACCAAAGAACTTATTTGTTGAATTGCAGAAATATTACATGCTGTTTTGTCAATTGTAAGTTTGCTTTATTGTGAATATTTATATATATATTTTTTTCCTTTCAGGTGAGTACCCTTCTTGCAGCCTGTCATTTTATTTCCGATACGTGAGTCAAATGTCAGTTTATATTTAAATTAAAAATTATTATGAATAGAGAGTATTGCATAGGTGTATTTTGAGTAATGCGTACTTTTATCAGCGTTAGATTCCAACATTCTTTAAATTAATACAAGAATAAAAAAATACATTTCTTATCCAGTTATTCCAAGAAACTAAAAAAATCAGTTTAAAGTAAAAGAAAATTAAAATTTTGCAAACATTTTTAATGCAATCCAAGTATCACGCTTAAGAATTATAGTTTGAGGCTCATTCTAATAATTATTAATTCCATTCACGATGTAATCCTGAGTAGGTTGACTATTTTATTATTATAAAATCTGATTTATGGATTTATCACGTCGGTTTTTGCTATGTAAATATTTTCATGTAGTTTCTTAATTCTCAGTAGATCTAAAAGATAAGTGAACATTTTACGATGGTTGAGGGTTTGAAAATGCTTTCACTAGCGAAACCTTTGAGGTACATAAACCAAAGAAATAATTCATTAATTGCTCATTAAAACAGA
Organism: Periplaneta americana; assembly: GCF_040183065.1. Classification (NCBI taxonomy): domain Eukaryota; kingdom Metazoa; phylum Arthropoda; class Insecta; order Blattodea; family Blattidae; genus Periplaneta; species Periplaneta americana. The sequence continues at coordinate 78,510,960 of NC_091125.1, forward strand.
AATAACAAATAATCTTACTTTAATAGTAATTAAAAAAACATTTTCATATAGTTCTATCTTCATACGTGTTAATATTCTGAATGTGAAGCTTCAATCTCAGATGTTAACGAGACCGTATTTGATAGCCCTACGGTTAAGGCAAGCAGCTGCGAGAAGACTGTGATCATTAGAGGTGGGGAAAAATAACGTAACAGTTATTTTGGAACCGTTCCTTGTTTGGAACTGTTCCAAAAAGTAACAGCACCTTGGAACACTATGTTCCAAAATAACAGTGTTGCGCTGACCTAGTAGGAAATACTTGCGGTTACAAATACTCGTTTCAATTTGGAACTACATTATGACAACGCCTGTTCCACAGAACGGAACATGTTTAGTACTATTGAAAGCAGTGACGCCAACTTTTGAAAACAGTAGGTGGGCTCAAACATTTGACGAGCCTTAAGTTAAATAAATCTCACAACACGAGCCCATATAAGTTGGCGCCACTGTTTGAAAGCAGAATTAGGAATCCTTTCGTCGTACTGAAATAAATGTTGGAAACTGAAGTAAAAGATAAATAGTAAAGATACGAATATAGCCTTTCAAAAATGTACACACTATCTTGGAACTGATGTTAATTAAGTATAGGATTCTATCAAATAACATAATGCCTGTATTATAGGAGTTTTATCAAGGGAGATGAAAATATATAGGTTATGTTTTATTTCCAAATATTTTACAGTTTTAGTTTCATTACCAATTCTTGAAATTAAACTAAAATCTGTTGAAATATGACTATTATTGAAGTTCTTTTGTTTTAAAGAAAAGTACAACGGTAAATTTTCATATTTCATTACAATGAGATTATTATTCTTCATGACGGTACATTATTAATATGAATTTTAGCACGGCCAAAATTATTATAGCTTTTATTTACGCATTTTTGGAGAAATTGAACACTACTGTGACCTTCAGCTGAGCAGAAGAGGAAGAATAGGTTAGGTTTTATTTACCACTGGGATCCATTTCGATTTCGTGACCAATTTAGAAATAATTTAAAATTATATTACATTTCCTGCTTCGAACAAACCTGATCTACGAATTCAATTTAGCATTAGAAAAGATTTCATTTCCAGGAATTCACATCCCGACTCATTATGACATCGTACTGCATCACAAGTATGAGATTATTTAGCGTCCATACATGTTCCTAAATACCACTGTTACATGACGTACTAGTAGTACGTGGCTCTTCCACTGTTACAAAAAATACTTGCTGTTACAAAAAATAACTTGCTGTTACAAAAAATACTCGATGTTATGGAACTACATTATGAGGCATGACTATAAAATAACGTAACGGCCTGTTCCAAACCATCACTGTTACATTGCATACTAGTAGTACTGTACCTGTTATACAAAATACTTGCTGTTACATGTTACAATATACTCGATGTTATGGAACACGGCCGACTTGATGATACCTTCGCTTTCAAAGATGAAGCGAAGCTAGCATCAAGTCGGCCGTGTATGGAACTACATTATGACAACCGTTGCTGCAGTGTTATCAATTTACCGACTATGTCACTAGATCTGGCTACTTTTAACAATTTTCAGGGACAAAATCAATACCAACTTTTAATCCTGAACTGGCGTCTTGCATTAATACGTGTATAACGTAACAGGCTTCGTGGTGTCAATACTGTCAGTATGACTTCTGGACTTTCTCATGGCCCTCGACTTATACTATTGCCTTTTTCACCCAAATGTTTGCATAAACTACTTTGACTAAAGGGTTTTAACAAAAATAAATTGTGTCACACGCTTCACAGAATGACAGAACTGAATTTAGGGATTTGACTCTGAAGGGGTTTCGTTCATTCCTGGTGTGTTTTATTTTGGTACAGTTTCCACATTAAATATATATATATATATATATATATATATATATATATATATATATATATATATAATGTAAAAATTAATTTCTGATCCTACAGAATGATCCTATGGTAACAACATGGAATCAGGCCACAAAGAGAAAAACACTGGAGGAGGGATTCGATCCGGTGCTGTGGAGCGAACTTCGGCGTAGGCTATATAATATATGGTGGTACTGTTATTTTGGAACTGTTATTTGGAACCTAGTATTTTCATGGAACTGGGACAATTGGAACTGTTACGAGAAAATAACAACTTTTCCCATCTCTAGTGATCATAGGTTCGATCTCACTGTTCGTTGTCAATATGATGACCTTCCTCTTTGTGCCGGTCTAGGATTCGTGCTAACGTCACGTTATAGGTTATCTTTGTAATGTGTTAGATCACGAAACATCTAAACAAAACTAGAGTCCATAGTGGTCGTTCAAGCCGATGATGATGATGATGATGATGATGATGATGATGATAGTGAAGAAGGAAGTAGTAGTTAAGAGTACAAGAGACGGAAGTTCGATAAAATGTTGTCTCTAAATTGCAAGTTAATATGTCGTTCTCACAAAGAAATGAAAAGAAATTTTGAGCTTTCATATCGAAGTGTAATATTACAAATTTGTGCTCATTAGTATGAAAATTGAATAGAAGCTGAAGGAACGAGATTTTAAGTGCAATTAAATTAGATCTGGCAATATGACGGAACAGTGACCTAAAAGCTGTGGTAACTGTAATAAACAGTATCAAGACGCACCGGAAGAATATAACAGCGACTTCCAGATGAAGGAACATCCAGGACTACAAGTACGTAACAATTAAGGCACTCCAAAATGTGGATCATAAAAAAGACGAGATGAACAAAAATAATTTCTTGTAATCTTTAAAGAGATCCAGACGGAATTATCCCATTTTCGATAAAACAAAACGAAGAAAATAAAGAGAAGTTATAGGCCTACAATTTTAACTCTTTAAGAATTTATAATCTACTGAAAGTAAGAGAAACCAGCATTTTAATTCTCTTGTAAAACATAGTTAAATTAATAAAAATACAAGGAAAGATACTATGACATATAAATTGTTCTTGCTTCTGACATGACAAAATATTACCCTCAAAGCAATAATATCGATTGTATCAGCACTTGAACCATCATACGTATAACTCTGTTACCTTTCTCGTACACTTCACGTGCTCCTGATCTGAAGTTTTCTTGTAGCACGTTAACCTCTATGTGAAAATGCCACGTGATGAGTTTTAGCATCCGGTATTCAGTTATTGCGTCATTCGTTGTTATGCTTCAGAGTACAGAAATATAATCAATTTCAGTAAACAGGTCGGCAGGAGTCTACTTATTTACAACACAGAAAAGCGTTTAATTGAAACAAAGTTTACGGAAGAGTTTTATTATTTGTGACATTTAGGGTGATATTATTAGAAATTTTTCATCTGTTCTCTTTAAGTCTTGGTTTTTCTGAACCGACGCATGCGACGTGCGAGGTGCGAGACCCGCCTCGCACAAATCCGGACTACACGCATCTCGCAGTTATAGAAACCACTCACTATCTCTCGTGTAGTCCGGATTTGTGCGAGGCGGGCCTCGTACCTCGCACGTCGCATGCGTCGGTTCAGAAAAACCAAGGTTTTAGTTACGGAATTTTTATGCTAATAGCATATGAGGTTCTGTAGAAGAATATATCGTTAAGGAAGGTCAAAGCTTACTTCCCAGTTAATTTTAAATAATATGAATGAATGAACCGTTGATAATGGAATGTATTGTAAATAACTGAATTTAGTTCCAGTACTTAGTGACTGACCACAAAACCAAGTTGCAGAATTTCATTGCGGATTAGGTGAAAGTACAGATGTATTTATGGCCCTCCCCCCACCGACTCAATTTGCCAATCTGAAGATCGTTTGGGATGAAGGGCAAGGGCAGAAGATTCGCTGTCCTAACGGACAAAACCTGAACATGCCTGGTCAACATCTTACTGCAGAGGTAATCTGGTCTTGTGGCTATCAGTGTTAGTCTAAGCACTGTTCTGCGCTTGACTCCACAACTATGTTTATCTAATAGGTTACGTCCCTTTTTGGCCTCTTTTCTTTGAATCTTTCAAGTTCCTTCAGTGAAACAATGATCATTGGAATGAGCCAATGCGCAATCGGCCTGAAGCTCAATTATTTTTTTATTCACTGCCTCCCTTGCAAGAATGCATTGTGTAAACCCATGCACCTTGTGCGCATTTATTTGTTAATTAGGCTACATTATTGTTGTAAGATTTACAACTCAGTTATATTTCAGCGTAGTTGCTATGATTATGTTTCATCTTTTGTTGTAAATATTTCGAGATTTTGCCTGATTTCTATTTGAGACTGTGACTTACATTTTACAGTCTTTAACTAATTTTAAAATGTTATCTCTGAAACCCCGCTAGTTTGGATTTCACTAATTTGGAATTTCAATATAATTCGGACAGTTCTTTTCTTTTACACAAGACACTTGGAGATTTAAGATTCCATACATAGAAGATAGAAGTGAATGCAGAGAGTGAAAAATGTGATGATAACATTCAAACTATTCAACATAAGATTAATTTAGATATGTTTATTGAATTTCTGGACATTAATTCGAACTATCAGAAACTTTATCTTGTCTCGAAATAAATTCGTCATTGTGTAGGTCTACATTACGAACACCAGCGCAAACAGACGCTGAAAACACTCATCGCTTTCCTTAAGTCACAGTTTAAAAATTCCAAAGTTAGTGCTTCTTGTATAGTAGAGCAATTCCACGTGTAACTGACTGACATTTACAGTACACTTTGACAGCAAAATGTCTGCCTAAATTGTATAATGGGTTGAAATTAGACTGTGTCACCGCAGGATTTTATAGAGGGAAGTGTACACTTAAGATACATATAAAAATAAACGTCTTTAATAGGAAAAGTATATTATTTATTTACGTCCAAAGTGTGTGTAACAGATTGACATAAATGTCAACTCTCTCGTCGGGTGAACATGGTTCTCCACAGACTTCTCTGAATTGTCATTGCTGATACAATTTTGCAAAATATAGTTCGGAAAGGAATTGTAATCTTCAGTTTAAGTTGAAAACGACCTCCAAACCACGATAAGTAATGGAGTTATGGCCGAAAAAGTGATGTGTAACAGACTGACCTCATTCTGTAACTGACTGACATCTCTGAATTATAAAATGAAGTTGCACTTACAGAACCGTAAATAGTACAAAATAATATGAAACTTGGTAAGTAGTAAATTAACATAACGATTAATTTAAATGAATAATATGTTTTCCAGAATACAAAAATTAGTTTGCTTAACCATGCATCTTAAATGACACAAATTAATGCACATACAAGTATTACATAGGCCTACTTAATAACATATATAGTTCTTTCTCTGTGATTAAATACTGTATATACAAGCCATATACATTGGTGTTTAATTTTAGGACTATAAGAGTGTCACAGCAACCTTGACAGCGCTTATCACTCTATATGGCATCAACTCCCCAGCGTAAGACAGTATGTTACGTTATTCAAGCGCGTTCCTAATCATCTGGCACTGACCTCCTTATCGATTACGATAAGGTGACGCAGATCACAGTTTATATTCCCCGTGACTATGGCTGTTATATATTATGTTCATAATAATAGATTAGAATGTTGAGTTCTACTTTTAGATTGAATTTGAACCATTGGAATTAAACACGTAGAAGCACTCCACGGCACTCGTTGACTCACTTATTTAGTCTAACAAGTATGTACTGCAGGAACACTGTCAATATGTCACTTGTTATCTGAACAAACTTTAGTTTCTTTTCACACACGGAACCTGTGGACCTTTCGCACTGATTGTTCACAAGACAGTTGTAGATATTCTATAACATAGGGATCTAACACTTTCACGTAATGAACTCCATGAGATGCCGGAATAGGTGCAAGAAGTTCAAATCGTTTTTCGAGATACTTTTTTCCTTCGTCTATCTCAATATGTGCTACCTCCTTAACAATAATTTGGATGTTTTTATTGCTCACAATGTTACAAAATTCTGTAGCGCTTTGTATCTTCTTCCCCGATTTCGCAGGCATCCATGCCATCCTTTTTACTTTGCCTCCAATCACATCCACGGCCCCTTTGCCATGATATGACTGAAAGAAGTTCCATTCTATGTTAAATCCAAATATGCGAGCAAGCAATATCACATTTCTCAATTTATAGGCATACTTATGTTTAAAATGACTCGCTGCTTTATCTGAAAATATTTTTACCACCTCAATGTTCGGAAGAATCGCCAAAATTTCCGAAAACACTTTTCGTAGACAAACATTCACTGCATAGCCTATTTGTCATGTGCTACATAATCTGACACTAATGCAGAGGATTTCTTCTGAACTTCCCTGTCACCTTCCTGTTTGAACCAGGCAACAGCAGTAAATATTGAGACCTGCTATTGCTCAAATGAGCTGCCTGGATCTCATTTTGCTTTTTCAGGTATAATTACTGCACACTTATCACCAGTTCACGTATAACTTCACCAAGGCCTTCCAAGTAACTAAGCACACTGTGAGAATGAACAACGTACCAGCGGAGAGCGCGACATGTCAGTCACTCACAATGCCGCTGCGGAAAACGAAATCACTTTAGAAGAAAATGTTCTAATACTTTTTTATTGGTCATGTAGTAATAACGCAGAATACTAAAGGAAATTTTAATCTATCAATTATTGTGCTGTGTGGAAGAGTTTTTGTATGTTTCTTGTGACGGACTGGCCGTAACTTACAGTATAAATAATTATAATGATTTTAAGTTATTTAGGATCTTAGGATACTTCAACTAATTACATATTTACTTCAAGGAAAAACCAAAATATAGTATATAAAAAAGACGGCTCGAAATAAAATAAATTTACGTGTCCAAATTGTGACACGAAACATAAGTATCTATACGTGTTTTTTTAAGCGTTTGGAATATGACAAGATCTGCAGCAAGTTATAAACTAAAAGAAAGAGTATTTTAAACATTATCTTACGAAATAAGGCGATTTAAAGTATAAAGAAACATATTTCTTCAACAAAAATACTCCTACATCAATTTCAAGAAATTCACCTCGGTATGACATTTTCGTGGAATTGCTCAGTAATTAACTTGGACTAAAGAATTCAAGCACACTGTTTTTTTTTAATTAATGTTGTGTGTTCCATATGTTTGTAAAATTCAATTATACTATGAACTTTCTGTGCAGTAATTGACTTAAACGAAAGAACATCAAACTCAACCATATATTTTAAGTTAATGTTTTGTGTTCTATATGTTTGTAAATACAATTATTATTAAATACTAAGTTATTAATTAAACAACTATACAATATAATTTTTAATTGAAGAAATAATCCTGTTCAGTAAATTCTCTGCAATTCGGACTTTAACTAATTCGGACTGTTCCCCTTCCCCATTTGTCCAAATTAGTGAGGTTCTACTGTAGTTATTTTACTTACATAATATCTGTAGTGCTCGGAAAAAGTGACACAAGTCAATTTCCACAAACCTTTTTTGATAATTTATTGACAACTTACGGAACATCTGTTCGCTTGGACAAAAATACACACGTATTCCTTCCATTCCTCGGCCAACTAATGTCCTTTCACAACAGACGACAGAACGAGATTCAAAGAAGAATCGGAAACGCATGGAAGAGATTTTGGAGCCTCAGTTTCATTCTGACAGACAAGACAATTTAAAATTAAGAAGCGGAGTCATGAACAGCTGCATCCTTCCAGTTCTCCTATACGGAGCACAGACATGGTCTCTAACGGAAAAAGAGCGGGACTTGCTGAGAAAGTACCAACGGAAAATGGAGAGAAGGATGCTGAACGTCACACTTAGACACAGACTACGTAACGAAGACATAAGAAGACAAACACACCTCAAAGACGCAGCAGAGACGGCCGACAAGCTGAAGAAGAAATGGGCAGGACATGTGATGCGACTCAACGCGAACCGGTGGACACACATACTTAAGACATGGGACCAAGGATTGGCAAATGCAACGCTGGAAGACAGAAGACAAGGTGGGCAGACGAACTTAGAACAAGATTCGGCCATCTATGGTCAAGAACAGCGAAAGACCGACAACAATGGAAACTAATCACAAAGTGACTTGCAACCGAAACAGTGACTAGTGAACAGTGGACCCTTCAGATACAAGTGACCATCATTCCCGGAGTGGCTAACCGGGAACTGTTTGACAAGCCACCCTGCACAGTCAGGAGGCCCTTACCTTTCACGGGATTTCGTGGCTAATTCTAGTTCTAATTCCTTCCATTACAATAATTCATACAGAAAAAAATCAAATCGACATAAACCAGTGTAAATTGTCAATAAATTATCAAAAAAGGTGTGTGAAAACTGACTTCTGTCACTTTTCCCAAGCACTACAGATATTTACTGAGTATTCAGAACTAATAACTATGAATTAATATCGAAACTTACAATATTTTAATATATTTAATTGTCCACATCTGTGGAGTAACGGTCAGGGCGTCTGGCCGCGAAACCAGGTGGCCCGGGTTCGATTCCCGGTCGGGGCAAGTTACCTGGTTGAGGTTTTTTCCGGGATTTTCCCTCAATCCAATACGAGCAAATGCTGTATAACTTTCGGTGCTGGACCCCGGACTCATTTCACCGGCATTATCACATTCATCTCATTCAGACGCTAAATAACCTAAGCTGTTGATAAAGCGTCGTAAAATAACCTATTAAAATAAAATGAAAATATATTTAACTGAGAATTTGTAAACTCTGACAATTCATCAAAAGGTTGTGTTTGGTGGCATTTCTTTTAGTCATGCTTAAGCCCTGGTTTTTCTGAACCGACGCATGCGACGTGCGAGGTACGAGGCTGGCCTCGTCCAAATCCGGGCTACACGAGTGATAGTGAGGGTTTCTATAACTGCGAGATGCGAGGTCTGCGTACCTCGCAGTTATAGAAACCACTCACTGTCTCTCGTGTAGCCCGTAACTCGCAGGCGTCGGTACAGAAAAACCAAGGCTTTAATGTTTGGTTGTGCCGATGGTATACCAGATTGAAGTAAATATTATTTTCTGTTTCGCATAATGTTGTGACTCGTGTCATTTTCGTGCCTCGTTGAAGATTTGTTGGAGTTTCTATAGAAAGCCATCTGCAAGCAAGGACTATAACCGCGTCTCCCTCTTTCCTGATGCGATTCAGAGCTACGTACTAAGTGGGGCGGGCGGGGTTCGAAGTCACCTGTTGCCCACGACCGCAGGTGTCGTTTGTTGTGTGTTATCGATTATGACGTAGAGTGCAGGTGTGTCAAGTTGTGGCTGTGAGCTCTTCATGTTCCCTTCGTGTCACCTCAAATGCTGAATAAAAAATACTCAGCACACCTGTGTATGATTCCTTGCAACGGATTGCAGTGTGTGTGTTAGCCTCTTTTGTCTTGTGTTGTCTTAAATCATGAACTTTCTCCATGGTAACTACATTACATTGTTTGCATATGAATTTGGATTGAGATTAAATTGGATATACAGAATGTAAGGTGTATAAGTGCCGTCCTTTTCACAGTCGTAGGGGACGGTCTACAGGATAAAAAAATGTCCATACAACATAGAGTCAAAACTTGATAGTTTTCTCAAAAAAAATTCTTTTCTTATTTTATTTGCGTTATACTGCTTATATCGTTAGTAAAATTACAATTATATCAGGAGGTATATCTCGCAAAGAGTTAATATTAGTTTAAATAAATATTTGTGTGTTCTATTAAGTTTTCGTGAAATTAAATAAAAACGGATGCTTAAATTTGTTAATATTCTGGTGTCAGAGACGTGGCAACGTGTTCAGCAAGCAGTACTCTGCACAGACGTTAAGTACGAGTCAGCTGAGTTCAAGCTCCCTGTCCTTAGGTATACTGCCGAGCGGATAACAATTCAGTACAGGATATTCAATAAACAACTTACATCATTCACAGTTTAGGAATATCATATGATATTAATTTATGGAGAAAGTCGTCGTAATTCAAGTGAGAAAAGAGGATATACCGTCAACGTTTTCCTCAAAGAAGGTTACTTAATCGGCGAACTTTTGTAGTAGTTTCTCAACGATTTTTAGAAACTAGGAGTCTCTTACCCCGTTTCGAAAATCACACAAGCAGAAATTTGTTTGAAAATGATGCTGCTTTACGGAAGCGGGAGAGATTAAAATTTTGCATTAAAAAAAAGTTCGTGTGATTTTGTGCAGAAAACCATTATTGTTTATTTTTATACATACAATAAAATGTAAATTTACCATAATGTTCTATTAATGAGATTGAAAGTTTGTATTTGCTGCTCATTTTATGTAAACAACTGTCCGTCCCTGCATTAGAACAGAGCATCTGTACCTGTATGTCTGTACCCGCTTGAGCTGTACTGTGTACTTATAAACCCACTCTTCCCTATCCAGCAACGTTGCAGAACATCTAATATTGTAAACTTTAATAATTAGTTAAAAATTGCAATTATAAAAAAATTGTAAGTACATATTTTCTTCCTCATGATATGACTAATCATCAGTTAAAATAATGACATTTATATCCCTTACAGCCTGTATATAAAATAATAATAACGGGACATCGTATGCTTTGCTTTCTGTACCGCAACTACCTGTCATACATCAAAATTAATGATAAAATTGTTGAATATAGTGAAACAGTCAGTAATATTTACTTGTTTTGGATAACTTTGATAGTACTATCCACATTGACTGTAGAACATGGATTGTAGTTCCCAAGAGATACGTAGGTAAATAAATACTATTAACTTTTCATGTAAAAGTGGATTCGCTATACTACAATCCTTGAGAATTAAAGTTGTTAGCTATTTCTTTCAACTTACCATTTTTTAATTTCGATTGTAACTCCACCAGTTTTTTGCTTTCAGTCACATTTATTTGTTTTTCTACAAGTTACAATAATAGAGTTTCCTCTTGGTTGTCATATTAGGCCTCTTTCTTATTCTTTCATCAATTCACATTGTTATTTATCGTACAGAAAACTGTTTTATTCAACTACATTATTAAGATCCTCATATTCATTTTTTACTGAGTTGCTATAATCAAGAGCTCGTATGGTGTTAGTCAGTTTTTCTTCTAAAATTGCATCGTTTCGAGCAGTATCAAACAGATAGTGGTGCTTTCAAAATCATAATTTTAAGGATCAAAGTGAATTGAAGCAAAATCTGTTTTAGAAAACTAAGATAAAAATTGAGCACAGAGTTCCAATAATAGATCTTCCTCTTGGTTGTCATGTTAGTTATTTTACTTCTTCTTCTCCTTCTTCAATTAACGTAATTCTTTATTGTAGAGAAAACTGTCTTTTTCCAACTACACCATACAGATCCTCCGGGATATAGTATATTGCGATACTAGGTTGGTAAGTGCTCTATAACAGAGGCGAGGGAAAGTTTGGAATAAAAGAAGCTTTTGCCCAGAGTCTTTTAATTCCCGAGAGACTTATTCACTTAACGCAAATTAGTTTTCGCACAATCATAGTTTATGTCTTTATTTTATTTATTATGTGTTTTAGTTACGTATTAATTTTGAAATTAACGTTTGTCATTTTGTTAATGGCAGGTGTAATTTTCTAGGTGACTGTGTTTTTATATTCTCTCGTTTTATTTGTTGGATACGGTTGTCTTTTATGTGTATGCATTGTTCAAATAAATAAAAAGCTACTGCAATATGCGAAATTGGATTGTAGGAATATTTCGTATGAAAGTTTTAAATTGAAAACATATTATGGACTGTATGAACAACAGATTTGATGATGAAGTACATAACGGAATTGAAGACGAGTTCACAAAGGATTGGAGATATGTTTGCCTGTTAAATCTAGAGAAAGGTATAAGAAAGCGTACAGTACTTTTAAAATATTGCTGAATTATAAAAAACATAAGAATTAATGAGAAAACATTGGTTGCTTATTTTTAAAAGTAGGAGTAATATACTAAAGTCACCTGATAGCTTGTGGGTTGAGTATTCAAAGGTGAAAAGCGACTATATCTCAAGTAGGCTATGTAGAGAGTTTACTTACAACACAGATGTAAGTAATTTACTTACTAGGCCTACACTGTTATTTCCAGCGTTTCCGTAGTAACCATTGAACGTGTTGTATCTTCAAATTACATGGCATGCTACAATGATAGTAAGTATGAAAAACGAGCATTATTGTGCAAAAATGTTATCAACCGAGGGTCAGGACACTAAGATAAAAAGTAAATTTAACAGTATTGGTGAAAACGAACCTAATTAAATCTATTAGAAGATTTCTACTTATTTTGATCAATACAGTGTTCAGCCAAAGTCTGTAATCCCTTTTTTTACAATTATTATATTAGAGGAGCTCGAACCCGGGTCCTTGGTTCTATGTACTAAGTGCTCTAACAACTGAGCTACGCCGAAGTTCAATCCACAGCACCGGAATGAATCGCTCTCCTCAAGACTTTTTCCCTTTCTGGCCTGACTCCAAGTTCGACATATATGTTGACATATACAGTATTAAGTCAACTGTCATTATACAAGGAGCGCAATCAATTGAGTGACTTGGTGGCACTGTTGGGCGAAGAATCAAAGTAAAGATTGATTTTTTTTTTTTTTTTGGCAGTTTACTTAATATATGTCAACATATATGTCGAACTTGGAGTCAGGCCACAAAAAGGAAAAAAAAAACCACAGAGGAGAGGGATTCGATCGAGTGCTGTGGATTGAACTTCGGCGTAGCTCAGTAGTTAGAGCACGAGTTCGATCCCCGGCGCCAGAGCAAATTTTTCTCCTCTAATAAGCATTGTTATCGTAACATATATTCTGTAGGACCAAAAATTAATCTTCACTTTGCCTTTTTTTTCAATTTGCATTTATAATAAAAAACCGTAGAGACAGTAAGCCTTGTCTCACGATTGGCTTTACCATATTCTATAGTGGAATTTTATGGACTTCAAATAAGCAATTCGAAGTTTAACATATGTCTTTCTAATGTGCATTCTAGTTGTAGCTCATATATTTTTCTGAAGAATCTTTGTGCGAAATTATTATTATTATTATTATTATTATTATTATTATTATTACTATAATTATAATTATTTTTATTTTTATAACCTAAATCTAGTTCTTTATCTATTTCTTATAAACGTTTCTGAGCAAAGTATTTAAATGTGATTACCATTCCTACATTCAAAACTCTCTGGTCACTTTTTAGATATCGGTGTTATCGCCAGCATGCATAATTATTTAATGCATCCTGCTGAATTTTTTTTCTCCTGCACCGTTGCCCTTTCATTTTCGAAATATAGGTGGAACGAACCTTTATTCTGCCTGCAAAACACTGCTGCGATTTGGAGTACCCTCTATATTTGATAGGTGAATGGAGCTATAAAAAGTATGCAGTCCCGTTTCATTACCATTTTCAAATATGAGGGTCCAAAGTCTGAAAGCTTTGTTATAGGCCTACTCCGCATATGTAAAGTGGCGGAACGGCATGTCGTTAAACATAGATTTTTATGACTGAAAAACATCAATGGAGAGTGCGTTATAAAGCAGAATGTTATACATGTTCAACAGAAATTCTATATTTTTCGTTCTTCATAGCAAAACTCCATTGCCACAATCGCATATTTTATATCTTGCAATCGTCCATATAAATCATTTCAATTTTCCTTAATGTGAGGGGGTTCATTTCCTCAGAGTGAAGTCTACAGCAGTGTTTCTCAATCCTTTTGGTGATGAGGCTTTCTTTTCCTCACTTTTCTTCAGTGCGGCCCCGTGACCTATGATGTAGAGTGGAACAGTGATTCTCAACCGGGGGACCGCGGCCCTTTAGGATTCAAAAAGCAGTTAATGAATGAAATGGTTAACATTTCTATTTTCTACACTATTATTACGCTAGAAACATCTGTTTTTCTGTACAGTAACATTTTGTTATTAATAGGCCTATTAATGCCCCTAAGCAATGCTGAAACTGATCATGAAGGGAAAAAGGAATTGGTTGGTCACTGGCTGAGAAGAATCTGCCTACTGAAGGATGGACTGGAAGGAATAGTAAACGAGAGAAGAATTCGAGGCAGAAGAAATCAGATGATAGGCAACATTAAGATACATATATGGATCATATGCGGAGACTGAGGAAGACAGAAAATAAGAAATGGGTTTACACTGAAAGACTTGGTCTTGGGCAGAAGACTATGAATGAATGAATGTCCTCAAGCTTCATTGATATAAATTTAATTGTTTTTCAATTACAGTATATTTATTTAATTTTCTACCTTTTTTTTTAAACGTAACTACTTCCACAAAATATATGTAACATTCTTGATAAAATTCTGCAACATGTTCGACATGCATATAATTTAACAGCAGAGCCATAATTTTAATTTTGAATACATAACTGACCTGAAAGTGAATTACAAAATTAATTCTTTATTGTCCGGACAATATGTTATATTTTATAGGCTACATTCTAAAATATTTATTTTATCCAAAAAAGGCTGTGTAGTTTTGTTAACTATACTTTTCAGAACACACAGTAAAATTTTTAACTTTTTGGCATGAAATTTATTGCGGGCCTGCAGCATTTGATTGTGAGTAAATGCAGTGAAAATAAAAGTGTGGAAAAATGACTTCAAAATGTCGATTTTCCGTCACTAGAACTTGTTTCTAAATTGTTAAATTTAACTAAACATGAATTCTGAGGACGATTATGTTGACAAAATTGGCCAGCATTTAAGTGAAAGATCAATGATTATTTTTTCTGCAAATGTCGAAAAAGGATTTCTTTCTCGAAAAATGGCCTACGTTTCACCCATATGTTCCCTTAATGGGAGACCGTGAACAAAATAACTATTGTAAGTTTTAAATTTAATATAATATTGTTTAACTATTTGCTTGATTAACAATTTCGTTAACAATATTCTAATAACCTTATCCTAATCCATTTAGATAACTGTAATGTTTTAAAAAACAAACAAAATTTTATTTTGTGTTCTGCATTTCTATAGCTAAGGCCAGGGGATCGCACTAAAGTACTGTGAGGAAAATGGTGGGACTTAATCCAAAAGGCTGAAAAACAGTGGAGCATAATATATAACATAGTAATAAGAAATTCCGTCTCAATTTAAAAAAAATAAATAATTAAATTATGTCTTTATTTAATACAAAATAGACGTACACATGTTTCAATTTTTATAGAACAACTTTTAAAAATTATTACAGTATTATATTATTATTATTATTATTATTATTATTATTATTATTATTATTATTATTATTATTATTATTAGACTTCGTGGAATTGCCACGAGAATCGCAAGGTTTACTGCGCACGCGGTATAGACTGCATGAGAAGGGGGCGTGCAAAGCGATGGAGTATGCCTCTGACGTAAACAATGAGCAGTATACTGCGGTTACAATAAAACCTCTATCCTGCATTCAAGAAATATATTGAATGATCATTGAAGTAGGAAATGTCTAAACATGTAAATACACAATTATTTTACAGTGAGATATATTAACTCTTAAAATTTAATGTAAGATACTCACATCATCCTTGAATATGTGCATTGCAGTGAAGAGTTACGCACATTTTGAGCGCCTGCAAAGTAACCTCCTCCGATGGTCACTTAAACAGTTTTTATTATGAGAAAATGTACGTTCGACATCACACGATGTAATACGTACATATTTGAAGAACGGAAAGTCACTACTTTTTAGTACACCAACTTCAGATATCTTGTGTGACCTGATGGTACATCATTTATAATACGAAGTTGTTAATAGGCAGAATTTTTAGCAATAATGTTTCTCAACTTACATTTCACTTTTTCTGAAATTAGTGAATTGTTATTTTGGATAACGGTTTGTGATACTTTATCCACTATATTAAGGGCTTCTGAGAGTTGTAGTTTAGACGATTCTAACGGGATGATGTTTTGGACACGATTTTAAAATTAGAATCAATGAACAAAATATCTTCCAGTAGCTGTTCAGAAGGCAATGATTTTACAGCTGCAACAGCGGAACTGTCTGTGCTATCCAATGCATCAATTACCTCCATTATTTTGCCGTAATGTTCTGCATAATAATTAACAGCATCTAACCACGTTCCCCAACGGGTCAAAACTGGCTGCGGGGGTAAGGGTATTCCAGGGGCAATTATTTGGAACAGCAACACTCTCATTGTAGTATATTTCATTGAAATCTTGTCTGCACTGAACAAACGATAAGATTTGACTATTCCAAGCACAGTAATGCAAAACAAGTGCTTACATAGGTATACATTAGCTGTAGCTGTTCTATCTATTTGGACCGGTCACAACTCTTAACATGAACTGCTTATACTATGAGACCGGGCGCTCGCTCACCTCTTCTATACTACCGTACACCGGCAACCTGATTGCATGCTGCGTGTGGCAATTCAACGAAGTCTAATTATTATTATTATTATTATTATTATTATTATTATTATTATTATTATTATTATTATTACTATTATTATTATTAGCCACCGGCGTGGCTCAGTCGGTTAAGACGCTTGCCTGCCGGCCTCGCGGATTCGATCCTCGCTTGGGCTGATTACCTGGTTGGATTTTTTTCCGAGGTTTTCCCCAACCGTAATGTGAATGTCAGGTAATCTATGGCGACTCCTCGGCCTCATCTCGGCAAATACCATCTCGCTATCACCAATCTCATCGACGCTAAATAACCTAGTAGTTGATACAGCGTCGTTAAATGAACAAAAAATACTACTACTACTATTATTATTATTATTATTATTATTATTATTATTATTATTGGTTAAAGAAGCGCTGAGGTAGTTCCCTTCCCATTTCGCTTCCACACAGCAGCTGTCTATTCTATAATGCCAACATAACTTTGGCATATATTGACAAATAATAAATAAATAAATAAATAAATTTCACGCTAGTGTATAGTCAGGCTATGCCTTGCATACAGGAATGTGTGACAGGTTAGGTTAGGCTAGTTCAGGCTTTTGTTATGCCATGCATAAACGAATCTCTGCGGGATTTTCAAAGCCTGGGTATTTTTGTTTAGTGATGTTGTCTTTACGGACTACCGTAATGGCGGACGTGGAAACGAAAGTAGAATATATAAATTGTGTGTATATTTCATTATTATTTGTTGTACTTCAACGTAATACAGTGGTTATTCAAGTAACACAAGTTTTGCGTTCTTCACGTTACTTCGTATCCTGTGTCTTATGTCCCTAGTTCCCGTCCTTCATTAGAAACCACAGCGTTTGCACTTACATTACCATGTACCTCTCATTTCACACATAATTTAATACATTTCCGAACAATTTCCTTTCCTTGAAATATGTTTCTATAAAATCAGCTTTTGAAATCCATCTCGATAAGAAATCCCTTATGAATTCGACCATTTTCACTTCCAAAATTGTGTACCTCGTTTTAACCGTGACAACGCTTTTTAGTTCGTTTTAGCATTCTGATTAGCCTATTGTATTGTGTTTCTGTTTTGTGAAGAATTTTAGGATAAGGGCGCAAATAGCCATAGTAACTGACGCGCCCTTTTTAAACCCCACTAACTAACTAACTTCCAAAATCACCGGAACTACCTCAACGCTCATTTTTCCCTATTATTACTATTATTATTATTATTATTATTATTATCGCTGTGAGTTGCTACGACATCACAGGGGAACATGAGTACCCGGTGATAACTCGAATATTGCCAGCACCACAGGCTTGCCCAACACAAGTTATACCTAAATTCATGATTGATCGACTGGGATTTGAAGTCGGTCTTCCTGGCCACCGTGGTGATTTATATTTATTATATATACAAACCACTAACACAGTTTTTAGCCATAACACACGACTCTGTTACGAATAATAACGATAAGAATTAAGATCTGTGTGTGCTTTATTATATATATTTTTTATTCAGAAATGTAGACGTATAACACAGAGAATGTAGCTAATCGACGATGTATTCAATGGAGGGGGAAAGGAACTGGTCACCCTACCTCATTATCTCCTGTTGTAGTTCCCTCATAAGTGGTGTCTTGTTGGTATCACCCTAGATCATATATGTAACAGATAACTCATCGCTATGTTAAAATCGCCAGCACTTTGAAGAGAACAACCGCTAGGATCGCCACCCGTCCGCCGTAAACGAACACGAGATGGCAGTATAGTCGCTAATGCAATTCAAATGGGAATTATGACGTAACTCCTTATGTAACAACTAGATGGCAACGTAGGAAACATGAAAAAAGTTGTTAACCTCAAAGCCTATAAGGCCGATCTATCTGGGTATATATGATCTAGGGTATCACTTGTGAAGTACAGATCTTTCTTCGGACAGTTGACTAAACAACAAAAAACACAGAGAAGCGTCGTACGTGTGCTGTTCAACGAAATTACTGATTGTCCTAGTGATTTGTTTAATTATAAGTCGAGGAAGTTTCTTCAACGCTGCCTGTCTTGACCAAAACTTGCACCTAGTATTGATAGAAATTCGATGCAGGGACTTAATGTTTAATGCTGATTCTCTGTTGTTTTATCAAACTGTGCAACATTTATATTATAATTTTTCTTGAATCCTTAGCAAGAATTAATCGCTTGAACACTTTCGACTTCGTTACTTCACTTTATACCTTTCTATTCAGACACTGCCCTTATGTAATAGGCTATGTATTCATACACTACGTAATGCATTTTTCAAGCCCCGAAAATCACCGAACAGGAGCGGTTGAAAGAAAAGCATCGTAAAGTGCATTAGTTCTGTGTTTTATTTCATGTAATTGCTCTTGTTAAGGCAAAGCTATTCAAGTCCTCTATTAGGAGTTTTGGAAGCAAACTCGAAGCAATTTGGAGATGTCGGCAGTCTTTTGTTTTAAGATATGACAACTGTTGCTTCAGCACAATTTGCATCGCCAGCTGGCAACGGTCCATGTTGACATGCTAACAAGTTGCAAGCTCATGAATATCGATCTTGGACGCTTTGCAAGACGGAAACGTGAAGTAGCTTTATAAACTAATGTTAGATGTAGTAATCTCATATTGAAAGAAGTTTTCTACAAAATATATGCATGTAACTCCTTGCATACGCATCTAGAAATGGACGTGCTCAGAAGATAGGGGGAGAGGAGTTATGGACGGGCTTTCAATTTGTAAATGTGATCATTGAAATTTATCCATTCTGGCCTCACTACTGCTTTGAAGGCCCTCAGCCACGCACATAAATTAGTATCAGGTGTATTTCCTTGGGAGTGAAGTCGGCAAGCATGCAGGATTGACACCCCTACTTGGGCTAATGCCCACTACCTTGTGAGTCTCCATGGTCTATAATAGGGATAACTTTACCTGTATCCTTTCCATGAATTTATTTGACAAGGGCTGCAGAACTGGGGAAGAGAGGGATGGAAACATGAAGAAAGAGTTCGTTCCCCCATCCATAATGCCGGAGCCTTCAATGACGTTCGTGTGACGTTTGGCATATACACTGTTCTCTCTTCTCCTCTCCCCCTGCCGTACAATGACACGTGAGTTGAAAGGAAAGGATGAGTTATGTGTTCCGGGTTATGACGTGTGCTTCAATTGGAGCACAGTTTTGCATCCCTGTATTTGACCTTTCTCTAAATTCTCATCATATGCGAGATTTTCCTTCCATGTGAGAATGTTTAACTTGCTCAATAAAATAATGACATTAATACAAAACGGTTGTGGTTATTTCGATATTTTTTTAAATAGTCATTTTTAGCATCTCCGATTTCGGAAAATTGGTTTCGAGAATGCCGCCTGTATGTCTATGTACGTAACATATTCTACATTATCTACAATCCAATTTGTCTGGAAACATCATATAAGTACTGTAGGCCTAGAATAGGACTATATTTTAATAGAGTTTAATTGGTCTCTATTTGAAGTGAAAAACACAAAATGGCAATTTCCTTAAAATCAATTCAGACGTTTCGTATGAAGCAGGATGATAGATAAGACAGTTTATATGGAACGGAACAAAAATATTTACTATAAAATACTGTATTTGTGTTCCACAGAAACATTTCTACATTTTTTTTTTCTTTGTGGTTTTCGTCAAATTTACATTTCCTTAGGCACATAAAAATCATCGCTAAAGACAAAAGTGTCGTTCTTTCGTAAAGTGTTCTTGGTCGATGGCTCTAGACCACCTTATTAGTAAGTGAATTGGTATCCATAGAAACAAATAATTCTGCTATTTCGTCTCTTACACTCTGATTTCACGGTAAATGAGTACTGATTATTTGAATAAAATGTAGGCCTATGTATATATATAAACATATATATATATATACGTGTAATCACATTATGAACGACTGTGTAATATATTTTAACATATAAATCGCTTATTAAAGCTGATATTTGTCAATTTAAAAATAATATTAGAAATTATGTCAGTGTACGTAAAGCTACTTTACGAGCGAGTAAATGTGTTCAAAATTGAACACATACATCTACTTACACTGTAAATTTATCAATCAGAATTATTTTCGGGTACTATCCAGAGAAAAGGACATTTTTAACTTCTTATTTCGGATTATAGTATATTTTGGGTGATAGTGTTGAATGGGATTTATTCACAATATTTTCATAGCGAAACGTATAAAGCATGTCACATTTTTCACACCCATTTAGCTACTCCGAATTTTATGGCTTTTAACTTCAGAAAACAATTTCAGACATGATTTTGTCTTCTATATTTACGTCGATTATTGTTAATTATCTTATACTTGAATTTTATCGTGAAGTTTATACAAATTTGGAATATTTAGTTGTA
This sequence comes from Periplaneta americana, assembly GCF_040183065.1. NCBI lineage: Eukaryota > Metazoa > Arthropoda > Insecta > Blattodea > Blattidae > Periplaneta > Periplaneta americana. Next base: position 78,531,733 of record NC_091125.1, read on the forward strand.
TATCCTTATTTCTAATTCTGATTTAAACGTAAATATGAACTGGGAATTCAATTCCTGACTCTAATTATATAGGGTGGAACTGAAATAACCTTGCGGATTGAAAGGGACGATAGGGTACATTTAAAAGACTACAAAACCTATATTATGTTTTGTGATTAAATTCAAGTTTAATCAGAAAATTAAGTTTGAAGTTTCAGCAGTCCGGCAACATCGCCGCTAACACACTCTTCTCGTGATATAAGAGGTCAACGAACTCGGTGCGTCTCGGTAGGTGAGGTGCTCTCTTCGTCGACGTTGCCACAGTTCGAATCGTGCAGTGGCTTGAAATTAGAGGGTTTTTAAATTAAATTTACACGAAAACCGTCCACGCTATTGAAATACGCCAGAGTGATAAATTATTCTTTATTAGTTTTCATATCGATGTGGACAAAAATCACGATCCTACTCGCAATAGTTACCGAATAAGAGGTTGTTAAACATTTGGGAAAAACATTTTTTCTGAAAAAAAAATGAAAACGATTAACTTTCCACCAATACGATATTATAGTTTTTTGTTGCATATAGTATGAGCTATTCTCTTTGAAAATGTGTAAGGCTTTTTCATTTTCACTCTGTATATTTATTCCTGTCCGTTAAGCACCGGTATTCACAGTTCACTCGCAGATATATCTGCTGGAGCTGTCCTATAAAGATTTTAAGTTTTCTTTCTTTATGTGTCTCAGTCTTGTAAATCTAAATATTTTATTTCCAGTAATCGCATCTTTGTGAATTTTGTATTTTGCATGTCCCTTTTGTTCACTATTCAAAATTCGCTGTGACATGTGATTATCGTTTTAACATACTGCAATTTTAACTAGTATGTCTTGTAATGTCTGAAATGAATGGCCTCTTTTTGTTAGCATGTCTTTCTCATTGTGAAAATATTCCTAGCAACATGGCCAAATTCTCTCGTGGTGATATTTCGTCACGAATATTATTTTACCTCGTATATAACATAATATGTGACAATTATTAAAATACAAATATTTTCAATTTCCTTAATTAATTAACTAACTAATAATAAATAAGTTTAAAATTTAAATTTGAGATTATGACAATATTCGCTAATTCAACGATCGTGAATATCTCCCTAAGCTTGAGAAATTTGTAAATTGTTGCTTTTCCGTTGTTCTGCATACAATAGCCGCAAGTTCTCTGAACTGTAAAAAAACGAGCTCAGTAGTCATTGTTACATATGACAGAACTCTTGTTTATCCATGCAAAATCGGCCTGGTTATTTTTATATACTCAGCTACGCCTTTCGCACACAAAGTGTTAAAAATTACGAATGTTGAGGGACGTTTATTCAACAGTGTGTAAATCACACATTTACTTGGTATCGCGAATTCGAATATTTTGCACAAAATTCTTGCAAATATGTATAAAAATATTTGTTTCACAGTATAAAATAAATGTTGACTTGGTATCTCGATTACAATAGCTGGAGACACACAAAAGAATTCTTGTTCCAAAGTATTCGCATAGACTTAATTGGACACAGAGAGCGCTCGTGTGTACGTGCGGCAAGGTTTTTATACCATGTTCATCCCCAAGCAAGAAATACATCGTTCATATAAAGAATATGAGATGAGAAGAGATTTGGGAGTAGGATTGCGACGATGAAATGTGGATAAAGGAGAAAATAGAAGCTTCTACTCGGCAGAAATGTGACCCCGGGCTTCAGAAATACTGGTAATTAGTCGGAAATTACTGTCGTGCTTTGCATTTCGTCACAAATCACATCTTCATTATGGAATTTTAGAACACATAACAAAACTTTTGTTATTGAAAAATGTACAAATGATTTTCAAGATTATTGCATAGTATAGTAAATATTTATGGTGCCTCTACTTTATGGTATTTAATTATATAAAAATGCTGAGTTACCTACAATCCGAAGGGATAACGAAGAAGGTCAACTAAAACAAAATTGCTGGTGAGTTTATGAAAAGTACGGTGGAGACATCATTGTTGAGCGGGTGAAAATGTAATGAGATCTGTAGAGCAGTTCATAAGGGGCTGCAGTTTTGATTCCTCCTCAACATAGATAGATGTATAAATATAAACTGGAAAGCGAAGCGAATATCTTGTCATCGTACGAACCAAAGTTTTTGTCACGGAGCATGGGCAATGTGGCATTCTTTGACTTAGAAAATACTCGAGTCGCTCAACTGCAAGTCACCCATTTTAAATACTCGAGTCGCTCAACTACAAGTCACCCATTTTAAATACTCGAGTCGCTCAACTATAAGTCACCCATTTTAAATAGTTGAGTCCCATTTTAAATACTCGAGTCGCTCAATTATAAGTCACCCATTTTAAATACTCGAGTCGCTCAACTATAAGTCACCCATTTTAAATAGTTGAATCCCATTTTAAATACTCGAGTCGCTCAATTATAAGTCACCCATTTTAAATTCTCGAGTCGCTCAACTATAAGTCACCCATTTTAAATACTCGAGTCGCTCAACTATAAGTCACCCATTTTAAATACTCGAGTCGCTCAATTATAAGTCACCCATTTTAAATTCTCGAGTCGCTCAACTATAAGTCACCCATTTTAAATACTCGAGTCGCTCAACTATAAGTCACCCATTTTAAATACTCGAGTCGCTCAACTATAAGTCACCCATTTTAAATACTCGAGTCGCTCAATTATAAGTCACCCATTTTAAATTCTCGAGTCGCTCAACTATAAGTCACCCATTTTAAATACTCGAGTCGCTCAACTATAAGTCACCCATTTTAAATATTCGAGTCGCTCAACTATAAGTCACCCATTTTAAATACTCGAGTCGCTCAAACATAAGTCACCCATTTTAAATACTCGAGTCGCTCAACTACAAGTCATCCATTTTACATGTTCAGAAAATATCGATGCAAAGAAATGGTATAATTACGATACGTTTGCAGTAGAACCCCTTAGAACCATGTTTCTCAATCTTTATGATGATGAGGCCCCCTTCTCCTCAGATTACTTTAGTGCGGCTCCTTGTCCTGAAGTGTAGAGTAGAATGGAGTAATATGAAATTTGGTGTCAGTTTAAAAAGAAAACGATTTAATTGTGCTGTATTTAACGAAAACTATTCGAGTGTTTAAATTGTTATGGAAAAACTTAAATTATTATTATTATTATTATTATTATTATTATTATTATTATTATTATTATTATTGTTCATATTGTTATAATTTTTGCGGCCCCATTCATTGCTCTAGAACTTGCCAAGATTTACTAACGCCTGTGAAGAGTGTTTACTCACAAAAGAAGTTCCACAATCCTTTCAGCAGCTGAGTGAGAGACTGAGGGGAAAGAGAGCTGACGGTGATCTGCACCCAGTTTTGACTACGTGGTTAGTAGTAAAAGAGGGAAAAGGTGAGGCACGTAAAACAACAACCATCTTTCCAGCATCCCTTTGGAAAATCCAAATAGGACTCTTCAGAATTTGCAAGGATTAGAATTACCTGTTAATATTGACATATGTGATTTAACTTTTTAACGGGAATATTACATCTATCTTCACATCTTCTCTCGAATTATTATTCTTAAGAGAGGGGGATGAATTAAAGGGAATATCGAAATTCTGGATTCAGGGTACTATAACCGGTGTTAACCCCTGCACGTATTAAAATAATCTTCATTTGTGTACTGATTTTTTATTAAATTAAAATTAACTTGAATATTTTCTAATACTTTTACATTATTTACTGCAATATTCCGAACCCAAACAGAACAGCTAGCGTTTGCGTGACGTAGCGCATTTTGATGACATCATCATATAAAAATGCAATGGAACAACTACAACTCATTACATACGATCGAGAGACTACTGAAATTATTGTAAGTGAATGTTATTGCCACTGGTGTCAAAAATGGAAATACATTTAATGTTACACGGCCTTATCGGCATTACAGGTATCCATAATACCAATAATATTGTTTGCTCCAAAACATGACGGCCTCTCTTCCTGGAATTGGTAAATTCTCATAAACTCCCATTCTGTCCTAAACCCTTAGGCGCGTGGCAGATATACAATATGACAATGACATCAAGAATTGCCAACTCAGCTAAGTGTTTAACCTTTGCACGTTCCTACAGTTGAAGTGTATGAGGGAAGGCGAGCATGATTTGGAGCAAAGTATAGTAGTATTTTCCAAAGGAGCGCATGTACTGTAATGATTTAACTACAGTAATCTCACTAGAGATTTTGATTTATCTAGAGAAAATCAAAACTCGAGTGAGATTTAATTGGTTATTATACGATTAGAAAACTGTATCTGTATAAAGATGAGAAGAAATAAAGTACCCTAATATAATAAAATATTAAGTGATTTACTAAAATACTAAACTGTCTTGAAAATGTATTATTGCATCATCTCATCATTACAAATATTCCGTTAGATGGCAGTAGTATGTTATGATGAGCTGTTCTCTTGTTGCCAGTTGTCGACGACTGTGAAAAGGACGGCACTTATACCCCTTACACTCTAGAACAAGAACATCTGGACATCACCGTATTAACAAAAAGGTTGACCGGATTTCTCAAATGTCAAAAGCATAAACGTTTCACATTAAACTGTTATGAATCCGAGTGTTTATCAGAAAATTAAACGGTATAGGTCTTGTACTGTGACAAAATTTTTGCTATTGGCTATTGCGACTATGCGACAAGAAAGATGAATAATTATGACAAATCTCTACAGCAATGAAAAGTTTGTGGCGATAGTCTTAGGCCCAGGATACTTAGGCCTACCTTCTATCTCTTAAATCCTAGTATCTTATGACGAAAACACTGTCAGACTGAGCTACGCACTTTACGGTCCGGAGGAGCATAACGTACTATTCAAATCACCTCAAGGCATAGAGAATGTTACACAAGCAACAGAGTTGTAAGGCTTGTATCGTCTCTGGTTCAAGGCTAGTCTAGTGGTTGTCAGGGTAACGCGGAGGGTGGGGCAAGCTACTTCTCCAGAACACCCCTTCACTCTCCCCAACCCCAGTTCTCTCTCTCATACCTTCTTTTTCCCAAAGTGTCAATCCTGAAGCAATTTTAAACATGCGGAACATAAAAAATGAACACGGAAGGGAGAAGTGTTGAGCTTGCAGTCTACTTTACACTCCGACTCTGGAGACAAATTTGAGTGGCTGTTATACATCCAAGCGATTTCACCTCTGTTAAATAAGTACTGTTTTTGCTGACTTTCACATAGAACAGCAGAGGACGGTAATGTTCCTATAAAATTTTATGACTCTTGGCGCTTTCGGCTTATTTAATTTCCCCAACCTCAAATATTCTGTTCAACCTATAATTTCCACAGATATAAGCGGTTTCATAAATAATTTATTAGAATATATATGCAAGGAAATTTCCTTCTGAAGATTCTATATTGTCTTAAGCCGAGAATGTTTGACATATGCCATTTCGTTCTCATAATTAAGGGAATGATGTAAAAATGTTAGTCTTTCTACTTGCGTTCCTCGTCATAGTCAGCAAACTATCAGAAATGTCACTTTTATTTACAGCATTAGTTTATTATTCCCATACTTACTTACTTACTGACGGCTTTTAAGGAACCCGGAAGTTCACTGCCGCCATCGATCCCTATCCTAAGCAAGATTAATCTATCATCATATCCCACCTCCCTCAAATCCATTTTTATATTATCCTCCCATCTACGTTGCGACCTCCCCAAAGGTCTTTTTCAACTAACACTCTATATGCATTTCTGGATTCGCCCATATGTGCTACATGCCCTTGTCTTAATTACTGTATTTTGAATTTCTTAATATGTATGATAATATGAATAGAGAATTTTATACAGTACTACTTACATTAAAATACTGAATATTGTACAGTATTTTACATTATGAAAATAAAAGAAAAAAGTGAAAAATTAACTGAAACATTTAACATTAGTTCTACATTTCAAATGTTAAAGAAATCTGAAATTGCTGTCTGCTTCTTTGTCGCTTTCTGAATATTATGTCTATTTTCTTAATATATCACTACATCAGAATTGAGTTTAAGTTCACATTATAATGACCACAGAACGTGGCGAAGAACCCTAGCGTGGCGCGATAAGGGAAGATAACATTGAAGAGCTCTGCAATGGACTGCCGAACTGTCGCCAGAGTAGAAGAAGTGTGCTATAAGTAGTTATGAGTCACACGAGAGACATTTTGTCCTAAACCTTTAGGTATAAAAAAGTGAGTAAGGTTACCAGATGATTGACTATGTGTCTTGTGGGTCTCGTGTTCGCTACTGAGAAATTTTGAAATAGAAAATGTTTCTGCAGATCTCCTTGTCCGTTATGAATGTCCAATATTGAGAAAGTATTTTCCCATACGAGCGCATATAATTGTCATCATCATCATCATCATCATCACTCCAAGGGTTAGGCAATTACCCGTTCCGACTTCATAATTTATCAGCCCAATGTTTTCTAGGTCTCCCGGCGTCACGCCTTCCTCTTGCTTGATAATTTCTTGCTAACAATGGATATCTCTCCTTACTCATTCCATTCATGTGTTCAACCCACTTTTATCTATAATTCGTGACTTTATCCAAAAAAGGCTGTACTTTTAATTCTTCTCTTATATCCTCATTTCTAATTCTATCAAGTTTTGTACACTCTTTAATTTGTCTGGGGAACCTCATCTCCGCCGTCTGTATTCTATATTTCTGTTTTTTCGTTGGAGCCCAAGTTTCACGTCCATACAATATTGCAGGAATCGCCATAACTTTATACATTTTTACTTTTGTTTCTTTTTAATTTTATTTGTTAACGTTCTCTGTACTGTTCCACATACCGTCTGAAATTTATTTATTTTAGAATCGATGTCTCTTTCCATATTGTAACTCATATCACAATCCAAATATTTGAAACTAGACACCTGTTCTATACTTTGATTTTCTAAAATAATTTTGGATCTCATTGGATGTTTTCCTCTAAATGCCATTGTCTTTGTTTTTCTTACTGATATCTTTAGATCGTATAATTTACATATTTCATTTAATTCATGTAAAGATTTCTGTAAGTCATCTTCATTTTTCTGTATTATGATTAAATCATCTGCAAACAAAAGATTATTTATATATACTTCATTATCTACTCTTATTCCCGGATTCACTAAAACTTTACATTTATTTAAAATGTCGTCTAAATATATAAAAAAATACAGTGGGCGATAAACTGCACCCTTGTCGTAACATATAATTATCCTGGAGAATTTCAAATTATCACTTATTGAAAAGTGTCCGTTAAGAAAAGTTTCTTTGTATCGGGCGTAAGAGGAAATATCCGTGTTAAAATTGAAAATAATGAGTAAGGTACATGCAATAAAAGCCATTTGTAAGTAAGTAATTAAGACAGTTTTTTTTAATTCCCAAAGGTGTCCACTATTTGGAAGTTCAATTGTATTTTGAAATCAAAATTTATAAACTGAATTGTCTATTTTATTTATAGTATTTATTAAAAAATTATAGTATCTCACGTAATTTAAATAACATTATAAATATATATTTAAAAATTACTGTTGTACATCTGATAAAAATTGTAGGGTCCTTCACTTACTAGATCATGAAAAAATTAGAAATGAATGAATGGACATTTAACACAGAAGCAGCGGTGACCAAAACTCGAGCTGCAGTGATTACATTCGACAGACAGCCTATGAAGTAAGGAGACGAACGAAAGGTACTTGGCATGAAAACTACAACCAGTGGTGATTCCTGTACTAACATCTTGATCAATCCCGCGAATAAAAATCTCAAGCTTTGCTGTATCAGTAATGTCACTGCTGTCATGAAGAGCCAGTGAATAATATACGATTTTTCTTGATTCTTTTTTTAACCTTCCTCTTGAATATAATCAGGAATTTTCTAAATTCTTCTCTCGATACTTGGTCGAAAAATTCGTAGTTTTTCAAAATTAAAAACTTCTTATGAAAAAGTTATTTAAACTATTTTAACCATTTCTCTTTTGAGAAATTCTGTTCTATTAAAAGGCTTTAGAGCACGAGATATTTCAAACCCCATTAGGTAGCTGACTTCCTCACACTTATTTATCTCATCTTTCTCTTCCTGACTATGATTTAAGACATGTCAATTCCTGGCGTTTAACAGTTCGTTGACACATAATATTGAATCAGTTTTTCTACAGTATTATTATTAAATGAATAACTAATAAATAGTTACTCTCATCTAAAGATTAGGAAGATTAAAATTGAGATAAAACTTAATAATTTTATTCTTCTGGGGAGAAGATCTAAAAATATCAATATTCATGCACATACAGAAGAATTATAGAAACACATACTTAGTGGTCAATAATAATAATAATAATAATAATAATAATAATAATTTATTCAGCGTGGCAATTAATGTTTCTATATATACTCCTAATTGAACCGTTGAGTAAAGTAAACATATTACATTTTGTTCGACAGAAGAACAAAAAAAGTTATTCTTTTCATTCTTTACGAAACCAACTCTTACTGCTTGTAGAGACAGAGTTTGTAGAGCGACATGATACCACCACTGATTGCCTTCAGTACGTGAATGAAAAACACAGCAATGAACAGGAACCTCCTCGTATCCGTTTGAATGTGATTACACGATGTAATCACGACACCCGCTTTGGTCACCGCTGCACTAAAGGCATAGAGTATTTCAAACACCCTACCGGAGTCTTTGCATTTGTTTTTTTTTAACCGGAGACACTAGACAGACCATGATGGGATTTCTATGACTTGCAGTCAGCACGAAGCCTGACCTTCATCGAAGAGAACTAAGAATTCATATTGACAACTAACATAATTGCGTCAGGCGGGATTGGAGCACGTGACCATATCTTCCAAGACAATGGTACAGCTACGCGCATTAGCCACAGCGTATATTACATTCCTCTACTTTATAGGCCTATTACGTTCCTGTGATTGCTGAGTTGTGTGTATTTCCTTACAGATAAGATCAGCGTACCGTTAAACACGTCTTCTTTGATGCATTTTGTAATGAATTTAACACCATAGCGAGCATTCAGGATATCAGTGGAAGCCTGTTATGAATATTAAGCTCGGTTCGGTGCTTGTGTTGTCGTTGACAATTATAACGTGTCAGAACGCAGTACCAACAACCACCGCAACAACTAAGACATTTCATACTCACTCGAGCTCCACAGAGTAACATGGCTGTAGGAATGAAGCACTGGTACTGTGTAAATTAACTGTAAGTGATAAACATATTAAGCAAGTTGTCATCATTGTCGTCTTCTGCAAAGTCACCAGTACCTTGAAAATAACTACTGTAGTTACAAAATGTTTAAGAAATTCATCATTAGTAAACTATAAATTGATCATAAGTAATAAACATACTACGCATGTCTTCGTTGTCGTTAACACCAACGCCCTCATCTTCTTTTGGAATATCAACAGTGCCATGAAAAATTAACTAAACATTATGAACAGATTAAGCAAGTCGTGATTATCATCATAGTTTTCTTCTCTTTTCTCAACTTGTCCTCCTTTTCCATTTCTTTCTCGCCTCCTCTTTTATCTTTCTTTTCCTCTTCATTTTCTACGTGTATTTTTTTCCTCTCTTCCTATTCTCTTTCTCTTTTTTCCCCTTGTTTTCCACATTCTTCTCATATCCTGAAATATTCTTCCCTTTTCTCTTCTTCATCTCCTTCTATTCTTTTCACTCATTTTCCTCGTCCCTTCTTTTCTCTCTCATCTTATAATAATTTGTATATTTTTTACTTCATATTCTTCTCTTCCTTAATTAATTTCCTCCTCATCTTTTTCTCTTTTCTTCATCTCTTCTCTTTTTACTTATTTTCCTCATCTGCCCTTTTCCCCTTCTTTCTCTCACATTTTCCCTCCTGCTCTCTTTTCTCCTTTGTTTTTCTTCGTCTTTATTTTTTCTTCCTGGAACTCATATCTTCTTTTCCTTCTCTTTCCTATGTCTCCAGATTTTATAGTTCCCTTGCAGTATATCTACATAATGAGATTATGAGTAGAGCTGGGATTTTTAGGTGCTAAAAATCGGAAAAAAAAAATATTTTTTTCTTGTGCTAAAAATCTGGAAATTATGTGACAAAAAGGAAAAATTTTTAATAATATTTCAACATAGTACGAAATGGAAATATAAAAATTGGAAATTTATCCTTTGAAGAGATGGAAAAATTCAAATACTTTGGAGCAAAAGTAACAAATCTGTAATGCTCGGGAAAAGTGGCACAAGTCAACAATGTTAATTTTACACAAGGAAAAGAGCTGTCTTCACACTGGTTTATGTCGATTTGATTTTCTTCTGTATGAATTATTGTAATCGGAGAAATACTTATGTATCTTTTCCCTCGAGAGGAAATTAAACCCATAATAAATATACGAGACAAGAATATCAGTAAGAATAGGAAACAAAACGAGTGATACAATAATTGTAAATCAGGGTGTTAAACAAGGCTGCCCTTTATCTCCAACATTATTCAATATATACATAGATAAAGTCACAGAAGAATGGCAGAATAAAATAACAACCGGCATAAATATAGGCACGACATTATTGAAGTCCATGCTTTTTGCTGACGATCAGATCTTGATGGCAGAATCGGAGGATGACTTACAGGTGGCAGCTTATCAACTACAATTAATAATGGAAAAATATAATCTTAAAATTTCTAATCATAAAACAAAAACAATGGCATTTGAAGGAGTTGAGCACAGAAGATGTAAAATAGTTTTAAATCATGAAATCATAGAACAGGTATCCTCCTTTAACTATTTAGGCTGCAATATATCATACGTAAAAGAACAAGACGTCAAAAATAAAATGAGTAAATTTCAACAGATGTGTGGAACAATACGAAGGACCTTAAAAAATAAAACACAACGTTCAACACAACTAAAATTTTATACAACGTTAGCTGTCCCACTATTAACCTATGGTTCAGAAAATTGGTCTATAAACCGAACAACTAAAAAGAAAATTGAATCCAGCGAAATGAAATTCCTTCGAAGTGTTGCTGGTCTCACTCTTTTAGATCATCAAAAGAACAAAAATATACGAGAACAACTAAATATGTTTAATTTGACTGAGAAAATACAACAACAAAAACATAATTGGTACCAACATATAAGAAGAATGAATGACGACCGGTTACCTAAAGTAATACTGAACTATGAACCAAGAGGACACAGAAATGTTGGTAGACCAAGAACAAGATGGATAGACGACATAAACTTTGAAGACGGAACAGGCCAATAGGCCTAATCCCTGTGGTTGATGATGATGATGATGATAAATATAGGACATGCTTGCTATTATTCGGTTGAGAAGCTTTTGTCATCTAGACTGATTTCCAGAAAACTAAAAGTTGGTATTTATAAAACAGTTATATTACCGGTTGTTTTGTATTGTTGTGAAACTTGGACTCTGACGTTAAGAGAGGAACAGATGCTAAGATTTTTCGAGAATAAGGTACTTAGGAAAATATATTTTGGGGCTAAGGGGGATGAAGTTACAAGAAAATGGAGAAAGTTACACAAAACAGAACTGCATGCATTATATTCTTCACCTGTCATAATTGGCAACATTAAATCCAGACGTTTGAGATGGGCAGGGCATGTAGCACGTATGAACGTATGGGTGAATCCAGAAATGCGTATAGAGTGTTATTTGGGAGACCTTTGGGAATGCCGAGACGTAGGTGGGAGGATAATAGCTATTAAAGTTGATTTGAGGGAGATGGGATATGATGGTAGGGACTGGATTAATCTTGCTCAGAATAGGAATAGATAGGGGGCTTTTGTGAGGACGGCAGTGAACCTCCGGGTTCTCTAAAAACCATTTGTAAGTATATTAAAATGTTATGTGTAGGTCTATATTATATGCTCTTTTGAAGTGTTCAAGTTAACCACGTCGTATTTTTTCCTGATACAAGAAAGAAAGATGGTCATAACAGCTACAAAGATACGCAATATCAAGTCGATGCTTGCTATTCGCACAACGTCTCTGTGAACGTATTCAACCGAGCCCTGTCCTTGTAGTTGTTAAGACTTGCAGTGACTCCAGCGTATGAAGTTGAACAGTCATAAAATGATAGCGTGCAACGCTGCAGTTGGAGCATTTACGGCCCTGGTTATCTTCCGCGCAGAGACTTTCAGAATGGAGACAGAAGTTGACTGTTGCATTAAACTTCGTATCTCTATCATTTCTTGTTGCTTGGAAGTTTTTGTTAAGAGACTAGTATGCTTAAATTAGATATAATATACTACTCTATTGCTGCTTTATTATTGAAAGGCATTTCAAATACATTCTGTATATTCACTGTATGTCCCATTTACTACTCCTTCATCCCACATATTATTCACCTTCTTTGTGATGTGTATTACTGATTCTATTTCAGTAGAATGTCCGTCTCAACCAACATTTTTTTTTAATGTCTGTTTCTGTAAAATATTTGAATCGATACCGAACTCCTTTTAACATATTTCTGTAAAATATCTAGCTTCATCTCCATTTTCTTTTAAAGCCTTGGTTTTTCTGAATCGACTCATGCGACGTGCGATGTGCTAGGCCCGCCTCGCACAAATCCGGACTACAGGAGAGATAGTGAGTGGTTTCTATAACTGCGACGTGCGATATCTGCGTACCTCGCAGTTATAGAAACCACTCACTATCTCTCTCAAAGTCCGGATTTGTGCGAGGCGGGCCTAGCACCTCGCAACTCGCATGCGTCGCCTCAGAAAAACCAAGGCTTGAACATCTACTTCTGTAAAATATCTGTCTTATTTTAATTTTTAATACCTATTTCTGTAACACGTTTGTCACAATCCTCACATTATTTTAATATATTCAATAATTCTTAATTTATACATCCATAGAACCCTTCCATAACGTTGACAATATATGCTTGTAGTTATTAATCACTATATTTCGGCTCCATAACATTTTTTTTTATTTAACGACGCCGTATAAACTACTATTTTATTTAGCGTCGATTGAATTGGTGAGGTGAAGTGGCACTTTATGAGATGAGGCCAATGGCTTTCTTTGATTACCTGACTTTCGCCTTATAGCTAGGGAAAACCTCAGAAATAACCCGGCCAGGTAGTCTGTCCACGCGGGAATCGAACCCATTCCAAACGCAGTCTCAGATCAGCAGGAAATTGCGCAATCGTCTTGAGCTACACCGGTGTCCTTCTATAGGCTATATTATATCAATTTGCTATAATTTAATTATTTACACGGATAACTTCGTTTCTTGTATATTTTTTCTGCTTCATAGATTTTAGTTGAGATTACTTATTTTGATTATTTTGACTCAGCTGACTCCTTTTTTTTTTATTTCTATGTCGAATTGACAGTTTTTTTTCTTCACTATTGATCATGTCACTTGAAATAAAATTTAAAATAAGCACAATAAACATTTATTTTATTAATGTTTACTTATGCATTATGGTATATAATATGTCTTAAGAAATATTCAATATCTTGAGAAATGGTAATATTCATCAAAAAGAAGAAACAGTCTAATAAGCAAAGGTCCCAAATCTAATATCTTTCGACATATGAATACTTGTTCATCAACATCATAGGAGATTCTCAATGCGATTTCCACTAATTGTAAAGCATCCTTCAGCCCTACGTCTTAAGGAATCACACCTTGTTACTCTTTGTTTACTACCTTTCCAATAAGATAGCTACTGTAGACCCAAAAGAGGTCACATTAGGAGATTTGTTGTTCTTACAGTACCAATTTCAAAGCCCTTGTTTCATACAAATTTTCATTTTACAACTTATGTTTATTAGATTTTGTATTCTTGGTTTGATGAACATTACCACCGCCCACAATTTTCTATGTGCTTTTTAATGGAAGTCACATGGAGCATCTCCTTTGATGTTGATGAACATGTATCTACTCATATCTCGGAAGATTTTAATTTTAAGGTCCATGTTTATTAGATTTTTTTTCTTGAATTGATCACTACTACTACCTCTCAGAATATTGAATGCTCCTTTTTAATGGGTATCACATTGACCATCTCCTTTGATGTTGATGAAGAAGAGGCCTACTCACATCTCGGAAGATATTAATTTTAGAACCCATGTTTATTAGACCTTTTTTCTCTTGTTTTCATGATTGCCACCACCTCTCAAAATATTGAATCTTTTAACACCTTGTATATTAGATATATCTGATTCTATTTCTAAACTTCTATAAACTGTAACGTCTAGTACGAAATCTGAGATATTTAGGTTAAAGATTATGTAGTCAACGATGAACGATGAACCTTTGGCTCAAGAAATATACAGTATTTATATGTATCCTTAAGTTGATAAAAAGTGTTCATTGTCTCGAGTTTGTTATAGAGAGCGAAGTCCCGTAGACTTTAAACTTTGTTATTACAAAGTACTTCACAAATGAATCCAAATTTCCTTCGCATATACACGGGGCCGAGCCTTACTATGTGCAAAAAGAATATCGGATAGAGTTCGCTCTAGGGTGTTGGTAACAACAGCTATTATAGGTTTTCTACTGGTAGATGAATTGCCATACATGTCACTGTTACTCAGAATAAATTAAAAAAAAAGAAAAGCGAACTGTGCAAGACGGAAGCATCGAAAAGAAAACGGCGTGCTGTAATTCGTTTTTTAACTGCAGAAGGATGTATACATGCTGAAATTGATCGCACAGTGTTGCAGTATATGGAAAGGCATGCTTAGGAAAATCAGCTGTAAAGGATTTGTGTTCAAGGTTTCGTTCCGACCAAACATTTCTACAGGACAATCCATTACCAGAGCAAAAGCTCAAGGCTATTGTGTCAAATTATATTCAACATATTGATGCCCTTTTCCTAGAGAATACGAGAATAACAATAAGCGAACTTAATTTATTACTGAATATCAGCCAAGGAAGTATTAACTAAATTCTCCTTAAACACCTGCAGTATCTCTAAGTTTGCGCAAAAAGGATGTCACACTCTTTAACTATTGAGCAGAATGCCAAACGTGTAAGAATCTGTCAAGTGAACCTCAGAATATATCAGGAGGGAGATGATGAGCTTCTGCATTTCATTTTGACAGGTGAAGAGATTTTGAGCCATATTATCATTGCTGACATGGAATGTAAAACCGCCTATTCTTCTTGCCCTAAGATCTCAAGTTACAAGTGAATGCAACCAAATTTCTTTCTTCAAATATCGAAGTCCATTGCTAGTGAAATTTCTGAAGCGTGAACAAATGACCAGTGTCGATTGTATACAGACACTCTGGGGCACCTTAGACAAAACATGAAGAATAAAGTCTTTTGACAAGAGAATGATTTTACTCGATAAGAGTGTTCGAGCTCACACTGCCACATCAATAAGAGACGACTTGCAATAATTTCGCTGTAAAACGCTACCACATCCCCTTACAGCCCAGACTTTTTGGAGATTTGAAGAAAAGCCTGAAGGGAACCACATTTCTAACGTACGAAGCGGTGCAAAATGCTGCTAAACATTGATTCACCTCCAGCCCACGGGGATTCTACAGTATGAGTTCGGCATCCGTACCTGGTGTGTGTTTTGGTAGTGTGGTGTGTACTGGTATTAAGTAATAAGCTCAAATTTCTTTCTATTGGCAATGGTGGGTTTCATTTTAACGACCTAATATTTATGACGGCACATATTGTTGGTTTATTCCACCCCCATGCTTTAATTCGTGTTGTCCACTCTTGGGCGATAAATGGTCATCGTTGTTTTTATTGTGATGCTCTCTTTGATTAAGTACAGGATCATTTTGCGGTTAGTAAATTTGCTGCTATACACACCTCTAAGTTTCATTTCTATTTAAAGAGAAGCCATGTGATGCATTCTATCTGCTTAAAATTTCATAAGTTTCATGATTGTGCACCTCGAATCCAATAAAAGTCATGACAACTATTAAACGTGATCGTGGGTATAAACACAACCGCGGACGATGAGTTCTTAAGGTGAAATGAAAATCCTTGGGCATACTATTTCCATACAGGAAATTATGCCAGGATTTACTTGTTGTATACTAACAGCACGAAAAAGAACCCTGTCCTGAAGGACAAAGATACAGACGAAAAGGCAAGCCGACTTTTATTCAAACAAGCAGACTCTTGTTTTATCCGTAAATTGAGTGTGTAGATGTCTCTGAGGACAGTGTCCTGTGAGACTACAGAAGCCTGCAATGGCGAGACAGGAATTAAATGTCTCGGTCAGCTACTCTGGGAGAGTTCAACCTAACCTATGTAGGTATATCATTCTGGAGCTCTTTCCCATTCCGTTCTCCCTTTGGCCTTTGTTGTTCATCGGCTTCCGAATGTCTGCTTTAGATCGTGTCCTTATGTGGTCATTTGTCTTATTACACTCCTTTGTTCGATATGTACTAAGAAAGAGTATTGCAGTAATTTTTATTTTCTGTTTTATTGACTTCATGGTCTATTTAGCATACGATAACAGTGATGAAAAAATGTGTTGTTTTTTGCTGTATTATAAATAACTGTGGAGTAGTACTTATTTTATGTAAGTGTTGTCTCGTGTAAGATGTCATAATAAACCTTGTTTTATTATTATTATTATTATTATTATTATTATTATTATTATTATTATCATCATCATCATCATCATCATTAGTCAGAATTGGGAATATATTGCTGGTTTGTTACATGATTTCCTGTGGCTATTATAGAAACAAATTATAACATAATACAGTAAGCTGAGGATGTTCTTTACTCATTGGGCAGACATCATAAGTCTCCATCTCAATTATGCACTAAATAAAACAAACAGTAACTTTCTCGTCTGATATTATATAGCATATATATTGTGAGCCTAGAATTTTTATATATTTCCAGTTGTCTCGAGTATATAAGAATCAGGGATTGCAGAAACAGCACATTTCATGAAAACTAAATTTTTCAGTAGACACAAAAAACAGTATTACTGGTGGTAGACCACATCATTGGCTATAGTACTGGCTTCTTCAGACAGAAGCCTAATAGATGTGTCGTTTTAAACCAAATTTATTGGAATCTAATGAATTGTTAATGAAATAAATTAATATATATTAGCTTGTCATGTGCTGTTTCTGCAAGAAATCAAAATTGTAGTATAATAATTTCAGTTCAACTAAAGTTTGTCAATTTAGAGATATAATATATGCATAGAACTATTGTGTAATTAATACATAAGTTCAACATATAAATGAGCTTATTTTTCCACAATAGGCCACTGAAGAATATTATTGTAAAATTCTTGATTTCATGTGGTATGTTACGCTTTAGTTTGCGTATATCGTCAAGCTTCTCCCTTTGAATTGGCACGATTGTGTCTGGAATTCCAATTAAGAAGGTAAATATGGTATTCCTCTTTGTACTTACAAGCAAACATTCTCATGAGGGCAGATAAAAAAATTAATCATTTTTCTTTCATAATTTTAATAATGTCAAAAGAAGTGCTTACACAAATTTTGGCCACTCGAGCGTAATTACGAAGGTCGTAAAAAATACGTTTCCCTGGGGCCGTTTACAGAAGGAGAACAAAATTTCATGAAAAGTTTTATTGCAACAGATATAGACATTTGTGGGATCAATTTTTGTATCCTTGTGTCGTAGGTGTCTGCCGTCTGGAATCGGAATCAATGTGTCGGCACATGTCTTTGATATGAGTTGTTTCTGCGCCCTTCCAGGATTTCACAGATCTCCAAATGTGAGACGGCTATACTGACATATGTGGTTTGTGCATGGAATGATAGCACTATATCAACAGTCATGAAACTCGAATAAACTCATTTCGCCACAAATAATGACATGTGCTGTTTCTGCCATCCCTGATTCATATAATTTTGCATCAGTCCCATTTTAAAGAATTGCATATCTTCACACAATATCGTATAACTACTTTATATGTAAGGCGGAAAGCGAAAGGAACCTCTTGTCGGAGAAGTAAAATTTTCAGTACAAGCAGAATGGATGGTTAGGGTCGAAAATATCGAATTCGTTATTTTGTCGATTATTATAGCTTAGTTTTTTCCTGTTCAAGCTCATATGCATAGATTTAAAAGTATCTTAAATATGTAAAGTTGTATTCTACATCTTACGATGTTTGGTGACGTATATAGTTTGTATAGTTTCTTCACACCCACAAGCAGTGCTGACTAGATCAGACGCTATGGACAGTACTCTATAACAGAGTCGCCAGTATGAAAGGATAATTCCAAGCCTTTGGTGTGAGACGAACTCGATAGCTCAGTGGTAGAGCGCCTGACCGGAGTACAGGAAGTCGCAGGTTCGATTCCCGCTGGAGGTTGTGAAATTTTTCTTTCGTACCATGGCATGATTGTGATTATAATAGTATTTAAATTTATTAAAGTTGTATTGATGGTGACAATGTAAAACTTGTTTTCTCAAATACTTCATTTCCGTAAAAAAATATTAAAACTGCCATAACTCACTCAATTTATTAGTTATAAATCTAAAGTTGATATCAAATTTTTCAGAATTTAATGCTAAATTTGAAAATAACATAAACTCTAAATCTCAAATTTGCGACAAGAGGTTCCTTTTCGCTTTTCGCCTCACATATACAGAATATAACTGAATGCCCATTAGAAATACATTGGGTTTGGAGAGAGATCAGAGAAAAAGAAAAGACCACACCGGGACTGGAATCTGCAGCGCTTGTGTTATAAGCTAATGGGATACGTCACTCGGCCAACTTAGGGACAAGCAAAATAGGCCTGTGATTTAAGGGACTGGAATAAGCAAAAATATAGATCTGAATAAGAACGAATGTCATGAGAAGAGCAGTTTCCGTACTGCAAGCTGAAATTATTTCATGCCATGACATCATTTAAGATCTCCAGATTTATATACATTAGTTGGTTTTTATTTCTGTTAATGTTTTTCTCACCACTGCAACAAGTGAGTCAAGAATTACTAGAAATAACGACTACCAAATTTCGTTTCAAACTTCTTTAAAAATGCTAATATATTATGTTGAAGCTCTAACGTCACGGCTAGAATTCGTGACATCAGCAAATTCCTCCAATCCACGATGTCTCCTAAACAGGAATCTTTATGTAGCCGCAATGGACCATAAACATTTTAATCCTAGAGCAAGGAAACGGCACATTTCTAGACTTTGTTTTCTAATCATATACTCAACTCACTCAATTTATTAGTTATATAGGCCTACTTTGTCTCCTCTACAAACTGTAAAATTTTGTAATGAGTATTTAGATATATCCTATAGGCATAGGCCTAATAATGCATGCTTGTCCATTGTGCCAAGTGTTCCTGGATTCATATTTAACAACAACAACAATAATAAAGATGATTATTATTATTATTATTATTATTATTATTATTATTATTATTATTATTAATATTAGATGTAACATAATATTTCTAATTTGAAGAAAGCCAGTTACCTTACGCAAGTTCAGTATATCGTGTAACTACTAAGGGCTATTTTATCAATTATTTCCCTTTCCAGTAACACCGGCACAGATCTGTATCCATATCCATCAATACTTTCATTCGACGTAGGTACAGTGGTTCGCATCCCTCATAATCCAGCATTCATATTCGCCTCAGCATCCATCATCCCGAGCTCTACATTCCAATATTTCACATGCAGTCGTTAATCACACTATATCATTTGCACTGCCACAAAAATATTCTCTTTATGAACGTAGGTTGTTGTAATGCCTTATCTGCCTACCATTGAATTACACGCCAAGGTGAAAGCCGTGCGATGCCGTACTCGACTAAAATAAACGTCCAAATCTGGACTCATAATCTGGTTCCTTAGCGATGATGAAATGGAAAATGCAAATGAACTGTCAGAAAAGTGTTTTCTCTTTTGTACAAAACCTACATTTTCAGTTCTATGCCGTGTTTGTTTTCTGTTTGCTTAAAACAGTAAGATTTATGGCATACATTTATAATTTAAGAATGTTCAATTTTGGTCCATCACATTTTTCAACATTGTTATACACAATTTAAGTTTTTTATTCATTCTGTTCTCACTTAT
Organism: Periplaneta americana; assembly: GCF_040183065.1. Classification (NCBI taxonomy): domain Eukaryota; kingdom Metazoa; phylum Arthropoda; class Insecta; order Blattodea; family Blattidae; genus Periplaneta; species Periplaneta americana. Next base: position 78,551,817 of record NC_091125.1, read on the forward strand.
ATCACTATTTGAGTAATCACACACACTCACTATTAACTTATCCCAATTCATGGTTTGTCATACACTATTCAATTTCATTCTACTGTGCTTTTTCCATCCTTGTTTATTACATTAATTCCAAGATTTAGTTACTTTTTTTTTTCGTTGTTCGTTTTTTCAGATATTAATGACAGAATTTTTTTTGCAGTTATCTTTGTTGTTTATAGACCTTTTTGAAAAAAGTATACATATTTAATTTTCTCCCCATTTCTAGATAAACAGAGGTTTCTTACAGTTACTTGCCACATTCATACAATTGTCGCGTGAAACATACATTTAATAATTTACCCATAACCAACCTAGTGATGATAGAAAAGCATTGGTTCTTAAAAAATGTTTAACTCTTCCCATACAGACAATTTTAGCGCGTTTTTTATCAGATATCCATAATTTCTAATAAATTTTATACGTAACCTTTAATTATTTTTAATCATTTATTTTTATTGATGGTTGTTTTAAATTATAAATTTGTTTATTGCAATATGTTTAACATGGATTTACTTACTTTTACATACATATATACTTATTACTCTGATGATACCTATAATAAGGGCGAAAACGTTCACTAATATATATTAGCAAAAATAACCTTTTTGACGTTTTGCTACAATAAATAAGTGAAAGACTAAACAATCAATACTTCACATTTTTGTATTATCATTATATGACTTATTGGAATACATATAAAATGAATTCTAAATTCAAATTTATGGTAAGATAAAAGATTTTCTGTGATATTGGACATCTTTTGTAACTTGTAATGACAGTCAGTACTAATAACAGAAAATGCAATCAGTCACAATATGCAAAACTTTTTCTAGCACTATATTTAGTTTTAAAGACGTTGACTTTTTAACCTGTGTCTTTTGATTCATTGAACAAAACTCTGAATAACTGTTTGTTGTCTTCTTTCGCAATGTCTACTTTGTCCAGTACATATTTCATCACTATCAGGCGGAAATCTAACCCTGACCGGCTAGATTAAAGACCAGCACACTTACGCTAAGCCATAGACGCGGCTGAGGAAGAGACTTATAAGAAAAATTAGTTATTAGTATAGTAATTAATAAATTGTCTAAATAGGTTTGTTTGAAAATACCACAAACAATTTGACTCTTTTCGTCTTCATATTTTAGGCGTTTTTTTTAACTAAAACTCAATATTCACAGGTAGTTAGATATATCAGCACTGCGCAAGGTTACATCTTAATACATACATGATAAATACAGTAAGGATATATTATTCACCTCTGTAGAAAGTACATAAAAGCAGTGTAGAAAAATACGATCGACACAATTCGTGAGGACCGAAACAAGTAATTTTTCACAATAAATCCATGCACAGAACTATCTTCCCTTTCGTTGTTAGAGAACACGTAGGGCCTAAGTCGATTTCGTTGATTTCCTTTTAATAGGTTTCGATGATGTCTGAGGTCTTGTTTGTGACGAATAAAGTGCGCAAGGGCAGAGTTTCTCAGATGCTCACGTTGTTTGTAATAAACCTTCAAATGCAAAACAAAGACAATTAGTTACATTACAAAAATACAGAAATTAATTATCGGTCTAAAACTTCCTTCTCGACCTTCGCTGTCGGCAAACTTTGCCTTGCACACAGTAGCCAGCAAACTCTTTTGAGTTCAAATGGCTTCAAAAGGAAGTGGTCTTGTTTCACCTGAAGAGCTCCAGTTCCTCGAAATTGCTACTTGAACACCACGAAGGTACTATGAGGTATAACGCTTTCTGGAAATCATACTGCGTACGGACGTTGTGCCTCTCTGCCATTGCACCGTACGCATGGAGCATATCGGTTTTTTTTTTAATCAGCTTGAAACGCCCCATTGCTACACGAGCACTCCAGGGTAAAACTAAATGATCCAGTAAGCATAGAGTACAGCGCACAGTGGACTTTCGTATTTAAAGGATATTGTACAGTCGAATTCGATGAAGGGAGACATTTCTGGTCGTAGGTTTATTGTTAAAAATTATTTTCCTCTATCACACATAGGGTAAGGTTGTCTATATCGCACCACTTTAGCATTTATAATTTTTATTGAACAATACAGTTTTTATTTTCTGCATTCCTTTAAAGAGATACATTCCCAGAATATTTACCTTTCATGTAAAAAAGAATCCTTGAATTTGATTTAATATTTTTAAATTAAAATGACATTTTCGAAACATATGTCAATGATGCCATTTAGGCAATTAGTGTCCTAAATAGCACCTGCGGTTTCTTAAATCGCACCTCTTTATCTGCAGGTAACAGGATGAAGGAAAGCTTTTATTATCGAACATATTGAAGAGTATTTCAATGAATAATGTAATACATGCAAATTACAAGTTTATTGAAATTAATGAAAGAGAGTAACGCATCTTCAAATGAAATTGAAAAAATAGAACGTAAATTCCGTAACATTTAAACTTTCTGAATGCGTTTTTTATTGTTACATATTCGCCATGTGCTTCACCAGGCATTCAGACTGTAAACTGCGTCACCTTTTCTCCAGGATTACCTCGAAGCCACCTAAGAACTGCTTCATGATATAGCTGTCTGAAATGATTTGAAGATAGAAACGTCTAAAGGCTGGACCTATGAATATTATGACGAGGAAATTGAAAAAGGAACATACCATTTTCCCGAGATAATCTAGCTTCTAAATTTTTGGAATGGGTCGTATAGGTGGACATACAAAAGCAGCACTTTTTTCTATGGCAGGTTTGAGTGGCCAATAAAATGTTTGAGCTATTCGACAAATAGTTCACCGTTGATGTACACTGACTCAGAGCAACAAATAACGATCCTGGAGGAGCACCAGCTGATAATGAAGGACGCACTGTTTGACGATTAAAAATTATCACAGGTGGTACAGAATACCTGGTGCGCTTGTACAACACACACTTGTTGTATTAACGCCCTTCTCACCACTTGATATTGCACCCACCTGATGCATTCCTAGTTCAGTTAAAATTTTTGGGACCTTCTTTTGTACGGTTAGTATTGCTACAGTTGCTCATATCGCACCGGTGCGAATTAGGCACCTACAAAGTGGTGCGAATTGAAAAACTACGCCATAAGTTATTATTTCCTTCATTATAGCCTATAATCGACCACATGTTCGAAAATCCTACTAAGTTAAATCTTCTTTAATATCTCTTTAAACGAATAACATCTTAAGATTATGTATTCCTTTGCATACAAATCCGTTATTTAGTTACAAAATGTTAGCTAAATATACATCCACCTGAGCGATTATATTAGATACACTATCATCATGCTGCTGAACACAAAGAAGTGGCAGAAAGCGGCATGGTGGAAGTTCATATGGTAGATTGTAACAATACCACTAGATGCAACAATACTACAGTAATTTGTTTTAAACTAGCAGTGGTGCGATTTAGGAAGCGGTGCGATTTATGCTACTCTACCCTACTACCTGATGTTCAGATATTTTTATAGATAAATATCTTTTTAACTTCAATCACAATCGCATTTCCTTTTTTAAAATCTCTTAATTAACTTTTGATTGATATTTTTGAAAGTAAGGCTATTATTTTTTAGTTTCTTGACGTAAATTTATTATTGTTACCTTCGAATGTTGTTTATTTATTTATTTATTTATCTATTTATTTATTTATTTATTTATTTATTTATTTATTTATTTATTTTAAGAGAACTATTAAGATAAATTTTACTTATTAATTAGAGTCCACCGCCGGATTTTCTTTTCTTATAAAGAAACAAAGCAAACATTTTTCTTGATTATTAAAATTCATCATTCTCAGTTGGATTTAAACATGCCAACCTCCGGTCTGATCGTGGGCAAGTTAACCACTAAACTAACGAGAGCGATTAAAAATGTAAAATCGAAATTGAAATGTTTACACATAGTGATAACATAACAATAAATCTGTCAATTTTCGTGAGACTTGTGCATAAAATGGGAAATTATAGGATTGGAAAAATAGGCCGCCTGTTTTTCTTGTCAATCAGTGATGGAGTGCTTTACTGTGCCGTAAATGTACAATAAGAAACCACAGGATTTCCTCTTCTTACAAAGAAAGTCATCCCCATCGTCATTGAAAATCGGGGTTTAAACCGGCGGATCTATAATCCAATTGCGATCTTGTTAACCATTAGCTACATCACCTAGAACGATGCGAAAATTTAAAATAGAAATTAGAATTTCTGGAACACTGTTTACACAGAGCGATGATGTAGCTGTGACAATGAATTTGTCAATTTCCGTGAGACATTGAAATGAGAGCGTGGTTTCGCTTCGCAAATGTTTATACCACTCCAGGCAGATACGAGAACTAACAGATAGCAACGACGTTGATGGGAATTCGAAGGTGGGTGACAATGGGTAATAGAATTCGCTGCGGTAACTCGAGATATCAGCGTTCTGTCATTCGAAACAGTTAGTGCACAAGTTGTAAACTATTTCCAATCCTGCGTTTTACGTGTTGCATACCACGAAGGCTTCCGGCTGATAAAGACCAAGATGACGTGAACATTTCTCATGAAAATGTTCGCTTGATTCAAAACTGTTGAATAAAAGTTGCTCTACCAAAGTTAATATTATAAAAAAAACATTAAATAAATAATTGGAGAACTGCAATTTTATTTAATTTCCGTATTATTATATTCATTGTATGAGGTTCTTTGATGTCTTATAAGAATTTTCCCTCATTAGCATTCTGCATGCCTTTGGACCAAAAGTTCGTGACTTCAAATCCGGCTCAGAGGATGGATTCCTTGTCGTTTCCTTTTACTAATAATCGTGCCTGTTTCTTCATGTATCGGACGTTTGAGTTATAGATCTAACATTCGATAAATCTGGTGACACTGTTTGTTAGTATGGTGACGTCATTAATTATTGGATGACTGAAATTATGATGTGTTTAAAACAAAGTAGTTTCGAATCCAGCCAGCAGTGATAAAATATAAACTAAAAACAAATAGGCTAAATGTGGCCTCATAATGAACTGATTATTCTTCGTACACAAATCTTCCTCTTCTTCTTCTTTTATTTTCTATTTAGACTACCAAGCCTGTTCATTCAGCCATCTCTAGCCATCTCTGATGGGATCTTCCTGAACTCATCTTCCCTTACGGAGAGTTGTCCCTACAGTCTTCACTGTTTTATCTTCTGAAATTCTATCAACATGTTCCTTCCATTCTTTTCTTCTCCCATTGATCCATTCCTTTAGCCTATAACTTGAACCCTACACTGCTCTCTAATGCCGTACACAAATGGAGCGACTAATTCATGCGAGGAGTATAAAGAGAGAAATAGTTAATTTAGCATAGTTTAATTTTAAAGTATTTAACTGTGGTATTAATTTTCATACGAATCCAATTTTCTATACAGATATATTTTCTATACAATAAATTTATTTCAAATAAGTCATTGGCGTCATATAGACGTTTGAATCGTCTCTATTATTAACCGCATTGTTGTCTTGAGACCAGGCCTCCTGGATTGAGGATGCAAGCGCAGTCTAGTATATACAGTCACGAAGCTTGTGTTGTGAGGGTGCTAGCAACAATAGACTGTGCCGATACTATTTCGCATTGTCTGTAATGAGGCGATATTAGCGATCCTAGTGGTTAGCAACTATCTATGGATGCATATTTACTACGTATTGAGCTTCGTTACTGTATATACTAGACTGTGATGCAAGTATGAAGTAATTAATGAGAAACTGAATAAATTTGAACTTGTATAAGTCAATAGAACGCTCTCAAAGAAAAAGAGTCTATGCATGCAGATTGCATTTTACCAAGTAGTCCAAACAGTTGCATCTATTTAACCTTAAAATTGTAGAAAATAAAAATTGAAACTGTATAGACGACATAGAGGTAAGTATTGGAAAAAAATGTGATTAGTAGACGTAAATTTTAAACGGAAATAACAACGGCAGAGGACCGCAAAAATAAATGACAAATGGCCTTCCGAAGAGAGCCCAGATAAATGATTTAAATAGTCTGAAGGGCTAAGAGTTCTAGATTACAATCAGGAAAGATGGGAAGACAATCTTTTAGATTAACTCTTCTATAAATTGAATAGAGCATCAAAGCATATCTTGATGATGATGATGATGATGGTGATGATGATGATGATGATGATGATATGAATTTGAATTATGGTTTATTTAACTACGCTCACAACTTAACACACTTAAATGCCATCGATCTGGGCCGGGATCGAGCTCACGACCTCGAGCATAGAAGGCCAGCGCTATACCAACTAGATGATGAAAGTAATATAATAAAATTAAAAATAGATTCTTAATAAAATCTCAGATTTAAAAAAAAATATTAGTAACAATACAAATATTGAGCATAATAAAATATCTTATGTAATGTGCAGAAAAGTTATCCCTGTTTAGAGATCATGTTGGCCCACAGAATAGCGAGAAATTAAGGCTCGCTTTTTAAAATCGCATTAGTATCAGTAGGGATATCAGTCGTACTTGCTGGCCGCCTTTGGCTCCAAGGAAATACCAACGATATTCATTTATGTTACAGGCTGAGAGTGTCTCAGGACCTTAGTAATGTACATAGAGTGGGAATAAGGTAACTATGCATACTTTAACAACTTATTCCTTGGATAAAGTACAACAAAAGATTCCGATACCATATTAGTCCCAAATGAACACTTTTCTCAGAAAAAAAAAAAAATTCACCCTAATTGTTAACACTGTTTTACTCAGTATGTATTATTCGTACGATTCTGATTTTATTCTTCTCATTAGAAAAACTTATCAGGAATGATTTATCACTTTGCAGTTTTTAGTAAAGTGGACAGTTCTATCACAAATAAAAATTAAAGCAAAATTCACTATACACCGTACTTAAGTGAATATTTTTTATTTTTAGGTTCTCCATCCATTCCCTGAATGTTTTCCACACATTAGTTAACACTCTGTATACGATGATTATTAAAGTACTACGGATGGTCTGCTTGGTATTCATGAATCCCATGATGACAGGTAGGCCATCCTGTCTCAGCCATAACAGACCTAGTTCCCATTCACAGACGATTGCTTGATAAGCTCTAGGCCCTTCCTCTGTAGTAGATCAGTATTGAAAACCCCGTACTAACACCAAGACGTCACCTCAGCCTGTTTTAGACTACTTAAGATGATAGTTTAAATGAGAGGAGGTGGAAAGTATTGGTGTTTTGTTCATCGCAAATTCCACCACAAGCTGGCCAGAGATCCAACCCGAGCCGCCTGGATAGAAGACCCAGCGCGCTAGCGCTGAGCCACAGACACGGCCAGTTGTGTGGTTACAGTTGTGTGTAAATGTCCTTGTTTTTGACATTAGTCCGCAATGCTGGTAATTTTCCATGAGGGCGGTTGCTAGATCCATTGAACCGAGATATGGGTTCTCACAATGAACAGCTAATATATATGTGACATCCCAGCAACAGGGAGAACGGGTATGAGATTCGTATCATCCAAGATTACATTATGGTTCGTGTTCACCAGCTAGAAACTCGTTAAGTTTATGGTTTAAAAAGTAATTGAGAGAGAGTGGTTTTCTCCGAATATATCTGACTTGTTTTTATTCTTATTCTCTATCTGTGTAACTCTGTCTCATTCTTTATTATTGCCTTTCAATCTCTTATTTAACGACGATATGCTCATACTTACTGGCTTTTAAGGAACCTGGAGGTTCATTGCTGCCCTCACATAAGCCCGTCATCGGTCCCTACCCTGAGCAAGATTAATCCAGTCTCTACCATAATATCCCACCTCCCTCAAATCCATTTTAATATTATCCTCCCATCTACGTTTCGGCTTCCCCAAAGGTCTTATTCCCTCCGACATCCCAACTAACACTCTATATGCATTTCTGGATTCGCCCATACGTGCTACATGCCCTCCCCATCTCAAACGTCTTGATTTAATGTTCCTAATTATGTCAGGTGAAGAATAAAATGCATGCTGTTCTGCGTTATGTAACTTTCTCCATTCCTCTGCAATTTCATCCTTCTTAGCCCCAAATATTTACCTAAGCACCTTATACTCAAACACCCTTAATCTCTGTTCCTCTCTCAAACTGGGAATCCAAGTTTCACAACCATACAGAATAACCGGCAATATAATTGTTCTATAAATTCAAACTTTCAGCCTTTTTGAGCACAGATCGGATGATAAAAGCTTCTCAACCGAATAATAGCACGCATTTTCCATATTCATTTCTACGTTTAATTTCCTTCCCAGTATCATTTATATTTGTTACTGTTGCTCCAAGATATTTGAATTTTTCGACCTCTTCAAAGGATAAATTTCCAATTTTTATGTTTCTATTTCGTACAATAGTCTGGTCACGAGACATAATCATATACTTTGTCTTTTCGGGATTACCTTCAAATCTATCTCTTTATTTGCTTCAAGTAAAATTCCCGTGTTTTTCCTTATAGTTTGTGGATTTTCTCCTAACATATTCACGTCATCCCCATAGACAAGCAGCTGATGTAACCCGTTCAATTCGAACTCTCTCTGTTATCCTGGACGTTGCTAATGGCATATTCTAGTTTATTTCTTTGCTGTGATCGCTTCGGGGAATCAGTCCCATCCTGAGGATTATTTTGAGGTTTCGTAACATGCTGCGTTTTACGGTGATGGGTTGTTAGCCCTTCGCCCAACCCCAAGCTGCAGGGTCACCCTTTTTATCGGCTGCCCGCGACTGCTTATTCAATATATCCGCAGCTATCCTCCATACCTGGAGGCCGTCTCCTCTAACCTCAACCTGAGGATGCGCCATTTAGTCGTGATAGGGACTCATAATACAAAGATTTAACGACGGTATAGGCCTATCAATTACTGTGCTATTTAACGTCGATGATGTTGGTGATAGCGAGATGGTATTTGGCGAAATGTGACCGAGGATTCGCCATAGATTACTTGACATTCGATTTTATTCATTCATAGTGTTCTCCAGTCTTTCCTATTTTCTTCCTTTCTCCTTGTCTCCTCATATAATCCATATATCTTAATGTCGTCTATCATCTAATATCGTCTTCCTTCCGCGAACTCTTCTCCCGTTATTTCTTCCAGTCCATCCTTCAGTAGGCAGTTTCTTCTCAACCAGTGACCCAGCCAATTCCTTTTCCTCTTTCTAATCAGTTTCAGCATTATTCTTTCTTCATCTACTCTTTCCAACACAGTTTCGTTTCTTACTCTGTCTGTCCACCTCACACGCTCCATCCTCCTCCATATCCACATTCAAATGCTTCTAGTCGCTTCTCTTCACTTCGTCGTAATGTCCATGTTTCTGCCCCACACTTCACACAAAGCACTTCAGTAGTCTATTCCTTAGTTCCTTCTCCAGAGGTCCGCAGAAGATGCTCCTTTTTTCTATTAAAATCTTCCTTTGACATTGCTATTCTCTTTCTGACTTCTTGGCTCGTGTTACTGCTTATAGTACACCCCAAGTATTTGAAGCTGTTCACTTGATCTACTGCCTCATTTAGAATTTGCAAGTTTACCTTCTTTACTTTTTTTTCCTATGACTGATCTTCGTCTTATTGGCATTTATCTTCATTCAATACTCCTCACAGCTGTCATTTAGCACCAGTAGCATATCCCTTAGTATCATCTCCTCGTCAGCAAATCTTATGCAGTTTATTCTTCTTCGTCCTACTGTCACTCCTCCCATGTTCTGAAAACAGTTCTTCACTAAATCCTCCAAGTAGAGTTGAACAGGGTAGATGATAAAGTGCATCCTTGTCGTACTCCTCTCCCTATTTCACTTCCTTCTGGCATTTCTTCTCCTATCCTGACTTTGACTCGTTTCATATAAAGATTACTGAACAGCCTTCTCTCTTTCGCTTTACAGTTGGGAAAACTTCGGTAAAAACCCAGCCAGGTAATCAGTCCAAGCGGGAATCGAACCCACGCTCGAGCTCGATCGCAACTCCGAATCGGCAGGCAAGCACTTCAGCTATCAGAGCTGCGCCGGTGGCTTAGTATTCTGTGTTGAAGACAATTTGAAAATGTTGATATATCGAAATACCCCAAACATCGGGCGTTTTTAAAACGTAAGAATAATGGAGAAAATCTAGTGTTTTCATCAGGGAACAAGTTAATCATTTTTACAGGTGTTTATTTATGAAGGTAGTGGCAGTGGTGGGAATTGCTGGTGTATGTCATTCTATTGAGTTACTGCAATTGAAACTGGAGGAAGTCGTGGTAAGAAGTAATGTTATTACTGTGACTCAGATTCAAAAAATGTTATGTTACGTGCATTCACAGTTACTGCTAGTAGAGCTAGTGTTTGTTATTTCGAAATTGTGAAGAAGTATATATGCCTAATGATTAGGTCAAAGATTGGAGATAAAAATCCGCGCTTCTTTATGCGCTATAAAGAAAAAAACGTTATAACCAACCAATAGACAATAATACTTCTTCTATTATTCCTAGTAAAATAGAAATGTTTCTGAAAATTTCAAAACATATAGCTCTACAGGTCATTCATTTAGGAGAAATTCTGTTACTTTTTTTGGCCGACACAAGTGCTGATGTTTTAGTCCTGAAAAAGCATGAGGGTTTGAAATATTTCTATAATTGCATAAAGTTATGTTGCCGGTATTTATGTAATAAGAAAGAAGTGACCCAGAAGCTTCTTTACGGAGGTGCAGGTTTTATGTAGTACATGTGAAGAGTCGTGATTGTGCTTATCCGAAGTGTAGGCCAAATGGGAATAATTAGAACAGAAGTGTAGGCCAAATAGCAATAATTGGAACAGAAGTGTAGGCCAAATAGGAATAATTGGAACAGAAGTGTAGGTCAAATAGCAATAATTGGAACAGAAGTGTAGGCCCAATTGCAATAATTGGAACAGAAGTGTAGGCCAAATAGGAATAATTGGAACAGAAGTGTAGGCCAAATAGCAATAATTAGAACAGAAGTGTAGGCCAAATGGGAATAATTGGAACAGAAGTGTAAGCCAAATAGCAATAATTGGAACAGAAGTGTAGGCCAAATAGCAATAATTGGAACAGAAGTTTAGGCCAAATAGGAATAATTAGAACAGAAGTGTAGGCCAAATAGCAATAATTGGAACAGAAGTGTAGGCCAAATAGGAATAATTGGAACAGAAGTGTAGGCCAAATAGCAATAATTAGAACAGAAGTGTAGGCCAAATGGGAATAATTGGAACAGAAGTGTAAGCCAAATAGCAATAATTGGAACAGAAGTGTAGGCCAAATAGGAATAATTGGAACAGAAGTGTCGGTCAAATAGCAATAGGCCTAATTGGAACAGAAGTGTAGGCCAAATAGGAATAATTGGAACAGAAGTGTAGGCCAAATAGCAATAATTGGAACAGAAGTTTAGGCCAAATAGGAATAATTAGAACAGAAGTGTAGGCCAAATAGCAATAATTGGAACAAGTGTAGGCCAAATAGGAATAATTGGAACAGAAGTGTAAGCCAAATAGCAATAATTGGAACAGAAGTGTAGGCCAAATAGGAATAATTGGAACAGAAGTGTAGGTCAAATAGCAATAATTGGAACAGAAGTGTAGGCCCAATTGCAATAATTGGAACAGAAGTGTAGGCCAAATAGGAATAATTGGAACAGAAGTGTAGGCCAAATAGCAATAATTAGAACAGAAGTGTAGGCCAAATGGGAATAATTGGAACAGAAGTGTAAGCCAAATAGCAATAATTGGAACAGAAGTGTAGGCCAAATAGGAATAATTGGAACAGAAGTGTCGGTCAAATAGCAATAGGCCTAATTGGAACAGAAGTGTAGGCCAAATAGGAATAATTGGAACAGAAGTGTAGGCCAAATAGCAATAATTGGAACAGAAGTTTAGGCCAAATAGGAATAATTAGAACAGAAGTGTAGGCCAAATAGCAATAATTGGAACAAGTGTAGGCCAAATAGGAATAATTGGAACAGAAGTGTAAGCCAAATAGCAATAATTGGAACAGAAGTGTAGGCCAAATAGCAATAATTGGAACAGAAGTGTATACCAAATAGCAATAATTGGAACAGAAGTGTATGCCAAATAGCAATAATTGAAACAGAAGTGTAGGCCAAATAGCAGTAATTGGAACAGAAGCGTATGCCAAATAGGAATAATTGGAACAGAAGTGTATGCCAAATAGCAATAATTGGAACAGAAGTGTATGCCAAATAGCAATAATTAGAACAGAAGTGTAGGCCAAATAGGAATAATTGGAACAATCTCAAACTCTGTCCGAAGAAACTCGCTTTCCTCAAAGATACTGGACACTGGTTTGCAATAAAAATTAATTAATGTTTCATAACTGTAGTCCTATAAGCAAGTTAATTAATAATACATCTAATTTCATGTTACCTAGTCGCGAAATGACCTAGATGTCAATGTTACTATTAATAACTAAATTTATATATACGTATGTATATAATTTACAATATACACAGAAAGATAAATAAATTGATAAATTGTTATGTAAGCCTATATAATTTCATCTGGGAATATGTTGATTTTTCTTCTTTTATTTGTTGCTAACCAATATGTTGATTTTTATTTTTCTATTGTTTGTTGCTAACCATATATTCACTTACGTACTTTACGTTCCGACATCAAAAGCAACCGACAGTATTAAGGTAAAATCCATTTACTTCACTAAGAACAAGATAATAACAGCATACTTACGGCAGTGGGAGTGGAAAAACAGATTTTATGCGGACGTGAAAATTATCACACTCGATTTCGCCTTGGGCGCTAAACATTTCACCCGCGAATAACATCCAATTTTAGTCTGTTATACAATTAATTACTAGGTACAATGTGTTATCATCATTGTGTAATCAAAGTAAATCCTTTTCTGGACACAAAATCATACACAAGATTAATTTATTTGAATACACGAAAAATTATTTGTATTAAAAAAGAAAACATGAAAAAGTGGCTAATATTTTGTGTAGAGTTCTGAATCGCAAAACGTCTTTTGCTGCTGTATATAGAGCTATAATGCGCTTTATACTGTTTTTCTTAGATTTGAAGTTCATCTAGACTTTCGTGTAAGTCGGACAATTTATTCTCCTATTTAGTCCGGATTAACGAGGTTCCTGTTCACATAGATGCTCCTCGGGAATTGTTTTCCTCAGTAAACAAACGACGTTGCTATGGTAACGTCTAGCGGGGCCATCTAAGTTAGATACAATAAATAATGTACAACCGGACCACATAAAGTACTATATTGAGGCAGATTGACTGAGGTAGAACCCAGATCTTTGTCTGTGAGGATTATGAAGTGCCTGGGAACTGCATCTTCTTGCCACCCTCGGTTTTTACAGCCCTGTCAGGGGATGCGCGTCCTCAACGCGTGGCCGCTCAGTCGACCCAGCCAGAGCCGAGCGAACGAGCAAGAAAATGGCTGCGCATTTCCACGGTGCCAGCGTCGCTATCCGGACGTGTTTTGTTTGTTCCCTCATTTCAGTGTCGGAGTGCCGGTGGAGTGAACGTGCGGGCATGTGTAGTGCTTGCTCCATCTTCAAAGCTTCTCCGAGTTCAATTCTCTCTCAAATAGCCCCTTTTATCACCATGTTCTAATAATTAAAATCGTGGCATCTTAACCATGTGCAGGAAGAGTTTTAATAAACTTCTGAAACAAACCATATGTTTAAATTAGTATATCCTATGACTAAAAAAATATTTTTTTAGGTTATGTATCAGCATTACTTATACGTGTGACACGTTTAAATGAAGAGAGATTTTACAATATGCTGTATAACTTACAAATTTCGCAGGTTTATACAATAAGTGAATTTTTAATAAGACAAAGTTAGTACTTCAGGACACTTTTTTGTAAAAATCCCATTTCACTTATCTTAGTATATACGCACAAAATTCGAACACTAGTGGCTGGTTTTCTTTATTTTTATTAAAAACACTCGGAATGTATAACAATAATATTCTAAAGTGACATGGTTACGTGATACAAACTAGTCTCTTGAACAAGAATTTATGTCGTTTTATAAAGCCATTTTATATTTTAAGAGTGCTAAAGAAGAGGATGTGTACATAGATCAATGTTTTTTTTTCATCTTCATTATCAGATCACCTATACGCTTGTGTGGTGTGCAACAGGTTTCTTTCTGTGAATAGCGCATAAGGCAGTGAAAGGAAAGAGCAAAAAATACTTTTTACGTGTCTTCTGTCTTAATAAAAACACTTGTGGATATGGTGACTCAGACGGTGTCTCTTTAACGCGGGTCATAGTGGCTCATAGCATGGGGAAGGGTTGTGGAGTGCATGATTAGTGTGCTTGTAAGCTGTATCTGCGTGTGGTGTCAGCAAGTTGGCGGAACACAAGAATTATTCCTGTTTACTGTAGCAAGCCATGAATAATGTGGGCCGCTGTAACCAGATCTTTAGAGATCTTCGTGGCGTTCTTCGAATACTACACGTCCAGGTAATAGTTCGCTACATATTGTAGAATTTTATTTTATAGTTTAGTTATATAGTTTTTACAGCAGCCTACATAATGAGTTCTGTACTTTGCAGTTTAAAAAAAAATGAATGGAAACAAAATGTTTTACTAAGAAAACGCACAAATAATTAGCAAAGTATTTATTCGTGTTAATATTTTATTACTGATATGCATTTAACTTTACGAGATCAATTACAGTTGTACGTTCAACAAAATTCTGAAATCGAAAAAACCTATAGGCCTATCATGGTATTATTCATGTCTCATTCATATTTTAAATATTTTATGTCAATTCATAATATACTCATACTTTAGAGCTAAATATTTCCAGCAATGGTTTTTATTGAACAGACAACATTTCAAGACAGGAAAGATTAATAAAAGGCACTCATAAAAATATCTTTGCTATTTTACGCGCTGTTTTCTTTAAAAAAGATACTTATGCCTATGTTGTAGTCACATTTGTGTTAATCATTCCAGGAAAGTTTCAAGACCTCTAATAAATACTGTATGTGTATACCAGTACTTAAAAATCTTATTTAAATATATATTTGTAAGTCTTATTAAATTGAAATATTTATATTCAACCTATTAAAATTAAAAAAAAAAATAATACTGCTAACAGACAATTTAAACAGATACACAGGTCTATTTCATGTCATGATATATTTACACAAATTTATAAAATTAAAAATAACTTTTGTTACATTCGACAAAATTCTCAGGAAAAATGATATGTACCGTAACTAACAAAACACATAAATTGCTTCTTTTATGAAATTTGTAGAGATAAATCTGAGTAATACCTATACTGGAGAGACTTTTCAATAGAGAAAATTTGTGCATAAAAATACTAAAAAATGTAAGGACATGATGCTGTATTTTAATGTTTATATTGAAATATGTTTTGTCTTATAAGTAGTTTAAAAATTATATTTATCGTACAATTAATTGACGGAACTCCGAATAGAAAACACGAACCTTAGAAGTAATGTAAGTATCTCGATAAATTTATTTAAAGTTATTTGTCGTCACGTTGAGCTCTGTGTTACCAACTTCATACAGACAAATTCTTAAGACAGAAAACAAACCATAAAAGTGGCGAAGAGCCTCTCGACCCGGTCTGTAAATAAACCCATCTCGCCCCCGGTTTAAATATATTTCCAATTCCAATTCTCATGCATCGACTACTCGTATACACGACAATTCAGAATCTTAGTATGTCAAATGACTATAAAGAAAGAAATGAAATTGGGGCATGGCTGAGGTGGTGTTTTGGTCTTGTGTACTTAGATCCATCTGAAGGCGAAGAATTCCAAGTATGGACAGATTTCAATAACCTTCAAACCAGCTTGAGCGTGAGATTCTGCTTTTTCCCTAGAGTTGGAGCTGACATCACACCAGTTAGCAGTCGATACAGCGGAATATAACAGACATGCAATTACTACATCTAAGTACATTATGTACTCAAAATAAATTGGACAGATGAAATAATAAATCCGTCATTATATATAATGTCTAGACTCTAGAGTTCCTTTATAATGAGAGTTGAGACGGTGACCCCATCAACAATTAAAATATGTAATGATTTGATAACACTGAAAATAGAAAACAAAACTCCTATGAGGAGTAAAACCATATGCCTATAATATTGTAGTATACAAATATTAAACGAATTTGATACATAATTTTATAATGTATTATATTATTTTATAATATAATTTAGGTCTATTATATATAAAACATAAAAAATTATTATTACAACTAGTTTAACACTGAGAAATAAGGAAACGCTGTTAGCTTGAATTTATTTGAAGCAAAGTGTTACTGGACTATGCAATAAGGTAGGCGATGTTTGGATCCTATGTTTCAACTCTTATATTCAATTATTATCTTAGCGTGTGCTCGATTACACTAACCTCTAGCGCTGGAAAGTGGAACTAAACGCCGGCGCACAGAGAAACGAAACAAGAAAATTCGCTCAGTGCCCATTCTATATAATCCCTATTCGGTTTCGTCTTTGATATGCTGCTAATCGCGCCGAATGATCGATTGGCAAAATTTGAAGAGTATTTGACTAACACTTATTTGAAGAGTCCACTGCAAGAATGATGGATGTCATTTGGAATACATTTTGCAGGAGAAGCAATTGAAAGTTTGAAATGCTTAGCGCTCAAAGCTTAACTGTGATTTTCCGATCATTACTGGACAATGACTATCAGTGTTAATACCATATAACTCTCTATTTACATTCTATATGTCTTAAGCTATATATTGACAGTCTTGGTTCATTTTCGACAAGAAAGTGACATCCATCATTCTTGCAGTGGACTCTTCATTTGTTTACGTATTCTGCATTCCCACCGACAATATGGGCTGATTTTTCTACAGCACTGACCAAAACTACAAGTGCTTATAAATCCTTTCACTCACACCTTGCCAATGCTTTCTACTCTCCACATCTTCCATAGCCACTTTTATAAAAGCTCTACTTGAATTTCAATCAGATAGATCTACCTATGTTAAGTGTAACAGCATAAATGATCCTTTTAAGCATCTGCTTCATATCCGCAAAAAGTTGGATTTATCAGAAAAGTATGTGGTCAAGTAGGCCTATAAGAATGGGGAATACTCACGCCTGCAATTTGTAAGGATAATGTCGCATAATTATAGTTAAAATGAGACCAGGTTTACTTTTAAGCATGTGACTTTTATTTATTTTTAAGCAAATTCATTATTTGATATTTTTTTTTAATAAAATGGACATTATTTTACTCATGAAAGACAAAATTTTTTAACCACATAACCTGCAAAATGGTTGTGCAGTTCTAACTCTGCACAAAGTGGGAGGAAATATTTTGTCTTTACCTGGTTTCACCTCTTCTTACACACCCGAGACGAGTTGGGCTATAGGATTAACACTCCGAGAATTAGGTAGGGACGAGTTGGACTACTCCATTAACGCATCGAAAATTACGTCGAGACGAGTCGGTCGATTCTGGGACGAAACGGGCTATGCCCCATAAAAGTGCCATGATTTAGTTAATTACTGTTACGTTCTATAACGTACAAAATTTTCGTAGCATAAAATATGTACGGTACGTAACTTGTAATGACATGTTTGCAAATACATGTATATTTTCTTTTATACTAGAATATATAGCCAAGTACACAGCAAAATCTGTTCTTCTATTGCGTATTCGACAAATTTATCGAAATCTTAAAGCACGCGTCACATAAAAACAGTTTATTGAAAGATGCAGTTGTGCTAAGTTTAATAATAATAATCCGTGGAACCGCGGGGCGACAGCCCATGGAGAGCGAAGACCGTTACACACTTGAAGAGATCTCGCTAGCGAGAAATGTGTAGCGAGAAAGAGGCGAAGGGCCCTCCTCCGCACACTTCCCGCTTTGATCATCTGTGCACTGTCTTCATGCAGAGAGTATTTTTCTGATTGTAGTAAGCACTCGCTGGGGGAAATAATGCATGCTATGTATATTGTCGTACTTTACAAATGATGTACGAACGCCACTATGTTGAATCTGACTCTTCAGATGATAAAGAAATGAAGTTATATGAACATACTGTATTTTGTTAATTAATAGAAAATGTAGGCCTAAAATTAAAGCCAGAAAAACCTGGATAAGGAATCACGTTGTATCTCACGAAAATAACGGCGAGTTTCAGTCACTGATTTCGGTCTTTCGGATTTTGATGATACGTTTAGGCTTTATTTCAGGTTGAATAGGCCTCAGTTTTTTGCAATTCATAATATGATAGAGGATTCTTTGCTATGTTCTTATTAAAATTATGCAAACTGTCGATCACCATCACGATCTTCCTACATATATATACAGGGACATCATTTTATTTTTACTAACATTTTTAATATTAACCTGTCTATACCTGTAGAGAACCGGAAACAGAGTTTGATATCCCCTTCCACGACCGTAGTTCGATGATACTGGCGTAAAACACAAACAAATCACTCTATTAGGTATAGGAAGGAAGAAAAGTAGTTCATCCATTTACGTAAACTAGGAAATATCGCGATTTTGAGTTTGATAATTTTCATTAGGTTTTTGTTTAATCAAAGTACAGTACTGTATTAAGAATAAGTGTTTTACTCACGAACTGAGGTATCCATGCGAACGTATTCATTATGCAGTGTATATTATACTGTCTACAGCACATTAGCGTACAATATAGAGAAAGAAGTTAAATTGAAAAATAATCATAATATGAATATTTAAACACAAGTTTGAAAATGGTGGCCGTTCATTTCGATACAGGCTTCAGTTCTTTTGTGCATATTATCGCACTATAGACTACTGCATCTAATTCCAATTGCCAGTTTCGTCCTTCGTACTAGTAACTCACGTTGAAATAATTCTGTACCTACTCTACGTACTGTAAATTCAATCTTCACTTCTGCCGGACCCGAAAATATAAAATTACTCAAACATGCTATCTACTGTCCGTCCAAGTGGTTATGCCGCAGGATCGTAGAAAGGGGGGAAATCACGTGACAGTTAATTACTTAACGAGGCCCTTTTATTTAAGTTAAATTAAACAGCTGTATAATATTACGTAAACGTCCAATTCCAAACAGAAATTAATGTTTTCAGAAAAGAGCTAAGACAGCCCAGCTATTACAGAGGGGCGAGCAGAAGCAGGTGGGGGAAATCGGGATGCGACGTAGGCAAACGGACAGTACCTGTGCGAAAATATGATTCAATATTGAAAGCTCTTTCGTCTCTGGAAAACGCGAACATATTTCTGGAACGTACTATACTCAGTAACTCAGTACTGCTTACTATCTGCGGTCTTGGTTCTGTGTGGAGTTGGAACTTCATTAGTAGAAGGGGTGGGAGTGAAGTACATTCAAAAACTCAGGTACAATAAAAATTGAAGTAAACATAAAATGATGTCCCTGTAGATGTTGATCTTTAGCAGGAGTAACGGATAAAGCTGATTTTAGATAAAGCTGAGTTTGATCTGTGAGTAAAGACAAGACCACTTACTGAAATAATAGTTCTCATTCTACTGTAGTAAGCAGGCAACGCTTCTCGTTTCGTTTGCGTATGAAAGCGCTGTTGTGTTGCTTAGTGTTCATCGTGTTTGCCGTGGGGCTTTCTTGTTACTGTTGTTTTCTTAGGTTGTGTTGGTGTCTAATAAGGCAACATGAGTATGAATGAGGAAGAAACAGAAAAGTATCACTTTCATTCCGAGTGGGAGGAGAAGTATATCATTAATGAATGACGTAATTGGAAGAATATTTTGTTTATTGTGCCATTCAAGTAGTGCTGTAATTATTTAGAAAGAAGATATGGTGGCCGTGGGGTTTTCGTGTCACTGTTTTCGTAGGAACATAAAACATATCATTTTCTTTCTGTGTGAAATACAAGAAGTAATTTTTGTACTGTTTTATTTCCATAATTAAAGACAATATGGTAGGCCTACATTCTACAAATGAATCTCTCCTTTTTAGAAAGGTCATGTTACTTGACGTAAAACGACAAAATATATTAAGGTATTTAAAAACTTAATTGTATTTTTTTTTGTTTCTTAATAATGTGCGTGATATTTTAAAAGTAGGTTATAATATATTAATGATTTATTTTAATGAAATTTCTTAATTTTCAAATGATTCATAATAGTGACTAATATCTTTTCAAAACGAATAGATTCAGATGTTGAAAATAAGCTGAATAATTTGATCAGGCTTATAAACACAATCAAACGTATATTAATAAGTCAGTAGACTTAATACACTTACAGTAAATCTGAAAAAAAAAAACACTGGCAATTCCGACGTTGTTTGGTTCTGAGATACTACTATATATTTCTAATCTCAACAAAACAGAATTGAGGGCGCTGGTGAAATTTGAACTGTTAAACCGCAAAATAAACTAAGATAACCGTCAAGAATTGCATCACTACCGTTACAGAAAAGTATAGGAAAAACTGAATTGACATGACAATATAATGAGTGTGTTCAATAACAGGATCCCTCGCGGAATGTACTGTAGCAGTAGCTGACAGAAAAGAGTCGAATCAGAACACCAAAGAAACGCTGGAAAGACCAGTTAAGACTTGGAGCAGGCCATTTGCCTAATCCTTGCTAATATTTACAACGATGAATATGGTACACAGGTACGCCATCATAAAACACTCAATTCAGCAATCTAATAGTTTTTTAATAAAAGATATTTTGCAATCTAACTTGCGATTTTATAATTCAAGTTATACAGAGTTTTCCGAGGTGGTGTTACAAACTTTCAGGGATGATGGCGAAGGGCACATGTAGGCTATCAATTTGAGATCAAGAACCCTGGTCGGGAAATGACCGAGTCGAAAGTTACAAGCAAAAATAGTTCTGTGGAAATGAAATAATTTTATTCCTCTGTACACCTTATTTATATGTATTTATCTGTACATCTCACACATACTGTATTCATCTAACTTTTTTTACGTTGTCTAATTACAGTATTCCATTCAATGCGCTGTCTGAGGGATGAGGACAGGAAACTACACTAAAGCAATGCAGATAGCGTAATGTGTAACGGACATGGTCGGTCCTGATATGCCGTCTGTAGACAGCAGTGTATGTGTACAAGTTGCAGTGTCCAGTTGATCAGTCCTAGTGAAATGGAGGAGTACACTTGAGCGGAATAAGCATACATGATTTTCGAATACGGATGAACCAATTGGAACAGCAGACAAGCTCACAGATTGTATCGGGCCGAGTACCCACGTAGGAGACATCCGGCCCATATCATTTTTCCACGACTGTACCAAAAGTTAAGGGAAAGAGGGCACGTGGTGCCAAATTACAATTCCATTTCCACACAACTATTTTTGCTTATAACTCAGTCATTTCCGGACCATGGTTCCTTACCTCAAATTGATACTTGCTCAAATTGATACTTGTGCCCTTCGCCATCATCCCTGAAAGTTTGTAATACTATTTCGGAAGCACTCCGTATACAGTATATTTTAAGTAGTTTATGAGTTCCATGAAAAATTTCAAAACACATACAAGGCCCAGATAACTTCTCGATCAAGCTTCTAAGATAAAGAAACATGGATTCCAAAATACAACACAAATTCAATCCGAAAAGAATATAAATGAGGGTTTCAAGAAAAATACCGGTTACAGCTCCATAAGAAAATGGAAATTATGGTTTTAAAAGTCTGAATTACAAAACCTACTGGATGTAATATCAAATAGATGAACTGTTTTACCTTAGAATACTCAGAGGTTCTGAGATTGTGGAATTTTAAAACACCTTAATAGCCATAATCTGAAACACAGAAGAAATTCGGAACAACACAGGAAGAGAAGTAGAACAGGCAAAACTCATATGAAATGTAATAAGATGCAGAGAACATAATTTACCATTTCATGATTATAGCAATGATAATAATGGACCTAGTCATAATAATAATAAATTCTACGGTTTAGACCAGCGATGTCAAAGCAAGCGCATTTTTCTGACCTTGACGTCCTGCGCGGGCAGCAAGCGCTAAGTATAGAAAGAGAAAGGGTTGTGTATATGAATAAGCAACCTGTTGGATTAAGAAAACAGTCGTGCACAAACCATACGGACCGTGAAATTTTATGTCGTTATTTGTATATGGCTTCTTTCTGTTTAATATTATCTACATTGTCTGTAAAACAAAAGTACTAACACTGATTTCTTAATATTGTACTTGTGTTTTAAAACTTAATAACATAATAGAGAGTTAAGGAGGAATATTCACTTAAATTCCATAGTAGTATAATATTTTACTGTATTAAGTGGATGAAACACATCATTCATAAATAAAGTGATATTCCAAAGAAAGAGATTGAGTATGACATGATAAGTTGTAATTTATATTGATGATATCTTTAGCCTTACAAAAGTAATCAATAAACTAATGAAAACAATATTACAGTACAAAGCAAAGTTACCTAGGTACTGTATCTGTTTTAAGTGTAACTAATATTACTTAACAAAAATCTTATCGCATTATGCTTTTAAGGTGATATTTGTACCTGAAAATTTCACTTTTCTATGCGAAAAGTTGAGAAAATATTTCTTTTGAATAAAAAAATCAAACTTGTGAAAAATGAGCATTAAAATTAAAACTTACATTCTCATAACGCACTTATACTTCTCAGGCAAATCTGAAAATTAACATGGATACAGTTTTAATAAGTTCTCTTCCCTTTATCTATTGAATCAGTGCTGGCCATCCCTGAATATAGCTCGACCAAGCGGCATATACCACCTCTTTCGTCTGTCTCTTTCCTTTCCGCTGTAAAGCGCTCAGGCTCTCCTGGGCTCTGAAGCGCACGCTTGCTCCTGTGGGCATCAATTGACATGCCTGGTTTAGACTCTTGACCTCTTTCGACTGCAAGTATTCTGTTCGAGTAAAATGTTTATATTAAAATGTTTGCAGTTACCGGTTCATTGAAATATTTCTGCAATATTAACAATTTACTACTTAAAATGTTAATATAATATTAATTAAATTTATTAAATTTGTTCTCTGCATCGTTCACAAGGAGGTCCTTGGTCTCTTCTGCCCTTTGAATGATAGGCCTAACTCAACATTGCTAAAAAGTCGATCTTCAGTCATTCTTTCTACGTATCTATCCATTTTATCTGATAGAAGGTATTTTCCAATAAAAATCTGTGTGTAATTCTCTACTTACATCTTCATTTAGTCTAACAGTATCCCGCCCCACTCTTAAAAACGCATTTCAACTGCTTCCAATCTGTTCTTTTTTTGTTGGGCAAATGTCCAACATTTAGATCCGTAAAGGATGTCTGACAATCGTCAAGGACTAGGCTATCCAGTGTGCATCACAGGCGGTGGGTCCACATTATGCTCGTAATGAATTCTTGGGATGTTACAGGTTAACCGAAGTACACGGAGAAAACCTCTGTGTTGCCAGGACCACGGGCTCGTCCAACACAAGTTATAAATTCAGGGTGGAGTGGGATTTGAACTCGTGTCCTTCCGACTAAATATTAATTTTAATTACTGCTTTTGCTTTAGTTTTTGAAAAGAACTTTGGAATCCAACAATCTCAAAATTTTAAATTGGACTTAAATGTGTGTGTATCAAACGCCTGTCAACTTCACTCGCGTGGTTCAGGTTCCGCATATTGCGAATAGACGGCAGGACCGTTATCCCTTTTCAAGTTGCACGCCACTTCGGCGGACCACGCTATGCATGATGTAAATCTGTGAAGAGTTATGTTGTGTACTACGGTGTGTGTATGTACAGGGCATATCAAAAGTCCGGTAACACATTCAATATTTTATTACACAAAAACTACTAGTGATAGCACTTTCAAACACACGTCAGTTTAAAGTCAAACTCTCAAAGTTCGTTTTACACCTTAGCGAGATTCAATGTGTGAACCACGAGTGACTCGGCAGATGTCCAAACGATAATCAAACTCTTCCCATACCCTTCTCGAATTCTGGTTTTTAGTTCCTCTGAATCACGTGGCAAAGGGGGTACAAACACACGGTGCTTTAGATACCCCCATAGAAAAAAGTCACATGCAGTCATATCGGGTGACCTTGGTGGCCATGTCATGAAACATCTGTCCCTTATTCCAGCACGTCCTATCCAACGATCAGACATCTCCGTATTCAGGACTTTTGATATGCCCTTTATAAGTGCTCGTGTAAGTGTAACGTAGATAATGAATGAGGATGACGCTGGAGATGAAGGAAAAAGGGGAAACCCGGTGCCGGTACGTAGCCTACTCCTGTCGAATAGCATCAAGGGGACCGCCAGGCTTAACTGCCCCGTCCGACGGACGAATCATTATCAGCAGTGACATATGCCTTATCTTCATATGCACTGCGGAGAGTTTTGTAATTTAACCCAAGAATATTAGTGCACAATCTGGTGATTAGAAGTTGTGCACAGCCACCTTTCCTAGTCCCGAGATAAAAATTTTACATGAAAATTTCTGACCCCGTCGCCGTCGGGTCGGCTGATCTGACTGTAGACACGCTACCATAGAGTTAATTCGGCGGACACATTGGACTTTAATGTTTACTAGTAAAAAAAATATAACTAGCCCAGAATGGAGTTGAATGTGCTGCTTCTTCTTTCTCTTTATTGCTATTATTCTTATTCTTCTTTCTCTGCTTCTACTGCTCTCGTTTTCACTTATTCTCTCCCTTGTCCTCTCCTTTCCGTATGCTTCTCTCGTCCTCAGAGATTCATTTCAGATTCCTAGCCTTTGTGCTCGCAGTCTCTGAGGTTGAACTCCTTTCCACCTGTAACCCTGTTTAACAGAGTAACCTAGTGGAAGGTTGGGTAACCAATCCCAGCGGGAAGCGAAGCTTGGGGGAAGGAGGATCTGCTGCCTTGCAGGCTTGAAGTGAGAACGTCAAAGACTAGGAGAAGATACTCAAGCAGATACATACAGCGAAAAGTCCCTGTAGACGTCTAGAGGAAGGAGGAGGGTTTCGGTTTGAACTAGTTACTCTAATATAAAACATATACGTATAATATACAGTGTTCGATAAACATTCAGATAGAAGAAAGCTACTAGAGGCAGCCTGTCAACAAAGACGTTGAGAGTTTGATCAAGAGAAGATTATATTAGATTTGTAGTTCACAAAGCGTTTACTACGGAGGTTATCTCCGAGTACCTGGATACCCCCGATATTCTCACTTTGCGATTGTTACGTTGTTTCTTTATAATTTAATCGTCTCTGATTTGTAACTGTATTCTTCTTCTTCTTTTTCTTCTTCTTCTTCATCATGGAATTATGCCTTATGCCTGTTTCCACACCAAAGATAGAGTTTCTCCACCTTGTCATCGGACGCCTAACATTCCTTCTACCTTTAGGTTGGCAGTGGAGTAAAATCAGTGGAAGCCTGTTGGATGGCATTCTTTCTATTTGCTGTAGCCAATTATATCTTAGACTTTGAATTCTTTCTGTCAGGTTAAAAATATTTAGGCTAATTCTGTTCTGATCTCTTCGTTATATATATTGTCTAATAATGTATAGCCTGCTACTGAACGTAAAAACTTCATTTCAGCTACCTCTGTTCTTCTTTCATTTGATCTATTAAGTGTCCAATTTTCGCAGGCGTTGGTACTGCCATTGTTTTATAAAATTTTAGCTGTGTGGATTTCAGTGTTTTATTTTTCAACGTTCTTCTTATTTTTCCTCACATGTAATAAAATCTATTTAATTTTATGTTTATATCGTTCTTTTGACATTAAGATACGTTAAATCTTAGATAATTGAAGTTATTTACCTGCTCTATTAATTTGTTAATAATCATTATTTTGCATCTTTTATGATTTGTACCTTCAAAAGTCATTGCTTTGGTTTTCTTCTCAGAAATACTCATATTATATTCACTTGCGAGTTCATTCAGTTTATCAGCAGCAATTTTGTAATTCGTCCTCAGTGTTACTAAAAATTACTTGATCGTCTGCGAACAGTATAGTGTTCAAGACTTCGTCATCAATTTTAAAATGTGTATTTAGTTGTTATTGCCATTGTCTACTGACATTGTCAATATACAGTATATACTAAACACCGCAGGGGACAGTGGGCAGCCCTGTTTAACTCCTTAGTTTTTATTTGTTTATTACTGGTGTAGTCTGTTTTTATTTTTACCTATGTTCCAAAATATAGACTCTGAATTAGCCTACTCTTATTAGGTGGTCTGGAAATCCTCTTTTATACATTATTTCCCATAATATCTTTAGTGACACTTTATCAAAAGCTTTCTCGTAGTTGATGTAAAGCATATACGTTGGAAGATTAAATTCTCGTCTTTTTTGGATAATTTGTTTTAATATGAATATGTTATCCGAGCATGAGCGACCTTTTCGAAATCCATTTTGATGTTCTGTCAGCACATATTCATTTATTATGTTTAGCCGGCGAGTTATTATTTTAGCGAATATTTTATATGCTGCGTTTAGCAGGCAAATGCCTCTATAGTTCTGACAATCGTTTCTCTTACCTTTTTTAAAGATTGGGCATACTATTCCTCTTTTCCATTCTTCTGGGATTGTACAAGTCTTCCAACAGATTTTAATTAATTCTAAAAATCTCATCTTTACTCCTTCGGGCATGTATTTTAATAGTTCAGTGTTTATACCATTTGATCGTGGTGATTTTTATTCTTAGACGTTTTAATTGCATTATCTAATTCGTTCATTTCAATGGGGTCAATTTCTGCTAACGTAGTTAATATTGGGTTAATGTCTTCTTCATCCACCTTCGTCCATAGGCTGCGACAAAATGTAATCCAATTTTCCTCTGTAATATTATTTATTTTTGCCATGTCTCTTTCTGTTGAGTTTAAGTGTTTCATTATTTTATATGCTACATCTTGCGTTCCATGACAATCTTGCTCGATAGTGCTTATATAGTTGTCCCAGCTTTCACGTTTCAACTTCCTTGTTTCCCTTTGTAGTTTGAGAGATAATGTAATAAATAATTGTCTTTGAAGAGATATCTACATGAACGCATGGAACTATCATTATAAATAATGCACAATAAGTTGCAGCTATGAATCAATTCTATTTTTTCAGAATTAAAATTAATCATTTAGACATATTCTAAGGTAGAATAATACAGAATCTTTAGGTGTTGTTGTTCAGTCAATTGTCCGAAGACAGGTTTGAACCTAATAAGTGACACCAATATGGCATCACTCATGAGGCAACTAAGTCGGGAGAGGAGGTAGGGCCAATAGTGAGGTATTGCTCTTGTTGAATCCATTAAACCACTCGCGGAAGCCTAGCAGTGTGATCGTTCTCTTTTTTTGCGATATGAGGCGCAAGATATTGTCAGACTGGGACGTCGGTCTATCGTACAGTACACGTCATCGGACTACCCACACTCGTACGTACTGTACTTTCGCTCAGCCACAACAGAGAGCGTGGGTGTAGAAAGCAATATGTATCGCGTCTGGCATTTGTCTAGCCCCTGTGGGCAACCACAGCCATCGAGTTTGAATCCACATTAATTCAATTTGCTGATCTAGTTGTGCCTACCAGAACTGTTTAAAAAGCAGAAATAATGCTCTGTTAAATCAAAGGTCGTGAGTTCGAATCCCACTTGTGATTTGTATGTCAGTTTCTTGTCGATGTGACCATAGGCGAAGATAGAACGATTTCCTTGTGGGGGGGGGATACAATAGGATGATAAAATAAGCTAATTCATAGACCTACATAGTTGCATAATATGAGCATACAAATGCCTCCACATACATAAAAAAGACATGCATTTTTTTAACGGAAGAGGTGTTCGAATGCTTGCATCGCAGACTGAAACTCATTGTGCTTACCACTCGTGTTCTGTTAATGATTTTAGTTGCCGGATTGTAGTGCTCTTTTAAAAATATAGCACGCTGTACTATGAAATTAACCGGGGCTGTGGTAATGACCATAGGTAGGAAGTTTGTACCAAAACAGATTTCAATTGAGTACAGCAAGGTGTATAGTAGATGTTACACACGCCTCGCCCTGATATCGTTCGCTACAGACGAAACGCAGTATGTTCACATTAATAGGTTTACTTCCACTTTGTTCTATATTTTAGAAAAAGGAACGGATATTTCTCGAACTCACCGTTACATGAAGTGAACTGAATGAGCTTTCCCTAGAAAATGTTTTAGACTTATTTTATCTTATCTTTCTTATCCATACTATAAAAAGATATGTTGCATAATGAATGTTTATAAGCCTCACTTAGAAATATAACTTTTACGCAAACGTTGATTTGCATATTGATTTGCAATATTATGATTTCTTCATACCTAATGCTAGAGAGAGACAGTAGCCTATATCATTGTGACTTATGCTCCCTACGTCCCCCGTATCTCTGCGTATGGATGTGTTGTAAGGCTATTGAGATGTATTAAGTTTGAGGCAGGGCTTATATCCAAGTGAAGGCGAGTCAAAATTATACTAGGATAAAGAATTTCAAATGTAGGATTATCCAACTTAGTTAAGAATATTAAAAACGTTCAATTTGTAGGCCGTGTTGTAAGCAAACCATTCATTCATTCATTCATTCATTCATTCATTCATTCATTCATTCATTCAGTTCCGTCCAAGGGCAGGTCTTTCACTGCAAACTCAGCATTCTCCAGTCGTCCCTATTTTCAGCTTTCCTCTTAGTCTCGGCATATGATCCAAATATTTAATGTCGTCTATCATCTGATATCTTCTTCTACTCCGAACTCTTTTCCCGTTCACCATTCCTTCCAGTGCATCCTTCAATAGGCAGTTTCTTCTCAACCAGTGTCCCAGTCAATTCCTTTTCCTCTTCCTGATCAGTTTCAGCATCATTCTTTCTTCGCTTACTCTTTCCAACACAGCAGACATTAACAGTCCAAAAAATTCTAAGTTATAACAAGTGACAGACAAAATATGAAATTTCAAATTCTAAACCAATCCTGCTAGTAGTATGGAAACAAGAATTTTTCACGGTTCACGATGTGTAGTCATTAGGGACCGTATTTTTTCCCAGGGCATACGGAGATAAGGTTAGCTGTTCATATAGGCTACTATATTGACGTGACGTCATATTTGACGCGTGCCACAACATCTTGTTTATGTTGAAGATGATGTTCTATTCATTATTCAAAACTAGACCTCATAAACTGTTTACAATGCATTATAGTGATAAAGACTGATATTACGATTATGTTTCTTACAATTTAAATTATTTGTTTATTTATTTTCACTGTGCAGAGTTAAAACCAAAAGGCCTTCTCTTCCATTTAACCAGTATAAAAATGCGTAGCGAATATATATAACAGCAACACAAAAACAACGGAATAATAATAATAATAATAATAATAATAGTAATAACATCAGCAAAATGTAGATGTGTTTAGTCGCATGTAATTCCTACAGTTAAAAAAATTACAATTTAGTGTTCAGTAAGACAATTGATATAGGCTACTAAAACTAAAAACCATATTCCACAAAAGTTATATTTGAAAAAAGTGATCATATTCTAGAGACGAAAAGCAGTCTTTTTGACAATCGGCTTTTAGTCAGTGTCTGAAGTCCCTTTATACACTATTTACAAATAACTATGGTACAGTATGTATGTTTGTAGACGTTCAAATAAAATACCTTGCATTACAATACACAACACTGTAGCTTACATAATAGTGTAAGTAATGTTTGATCAATGTAGGCCTATATTCTTTATTATAGTGTAAGTAAATAGTGAAAACAGCGTATTCTAGTGTTCATAGTTTAAATAATATAAATTGTAAATATTAGTATAATTGTTAAAGTGATCTGTGTTTTATTCTGCCCAACTTGACCACGCAGGAACAGACACAAGCAGTACTCGTGCTACATGCACGCAACTTCATCCGCTATAGTAAAAAACTCCAGTAATACCACAGTCTAGTTCTAGTATATACGGTCACGAAGCTCAATACGTAGTAAATATGTTGCTAGCCACTACGATCGCTAATATTGCCTCATTACAGACAATGCGAAATAGTACCGGCACAGTCTGTTGTTCCTAGCACTCTCAAAACTCAAGCTTCGGGACTGTATATACTAGACTGTGGCAATACTTAACCTTGTAGCCTCCTGGGACAAAGTACGGTCCCTAGTGATGACCTCACATCCCACCGTATCAGGTCGATAAAAAGTAATGAGAGCTTGCATGTACCTAATTTAAGAGCATGGATTTTGCAGGTCTTTGTGTACAGTGTACACAAAGCTGAAGACACAGTTTTGACATTGCAGTGAAGTAATGATTATAGAATCGAATACCGTCTAGCGCGTATACAGTACATAGATACCTACCTATGTTGGTTGTTAGTGTGATACTGTATGTTTTCTGTGTTGCACCGACCCTGCTTCTCTTGAGTTTCAATTGTGGCAAGTCCAGTTGATTAACATAAATCTTGATCACTCATGAGCTGTATAGCTGATAAATAATCATTCAATCTTAAATTAATGCGTAATATTAACCATTAGATTAGATCCTGTTCTCTGGAGACAGGGAGGTAAAAGATCTGATTCCTTACTTCGGCTTGATAATGAAACGTGAATAGTTCACACTACGTTTCTGTGCAGCGTAATCAATCGAACAAAGACACAATATTTCGGAGTTGCCCGATTTCCTCCCAAATGCGTAGCTCCATTCCCTCCCGGAAAAAGGCACAGGTCTGTTCCCTCCCATCTGAAATCAACTTCGCAGAAGTTATGGGTCAATTCACTCCCTCTCATCTGAAATCGAAACACAACTTCCCGTCCCACTTATAGACTGCCCAATGTCATAAGTCCAAATTAATATCCGTGGTTTTGCGTTTAGCACAGTTTCGAATTTTATCTCGGTTCAGGATATGGAAACTAACGCATTCGTGGTTATGCTCAATATTTCGTTCAGTTATTATTTCAGTATTTCAATCAGT
Organism: Periplaneta americana; assembly: GCF_040183065.1. NCBI lineage: Eukaryota > Metazoa > Arthropoda > Insecta > Blattodea > Blattidae > Periplaneta > Periplaneta americana. The sequence continues at coordinate 78,582,749 of NC_091125.1, forward strand.
TTTAATAAAAAATTTAAATGTTTTTTTGAATACATGTCCATCTTTGTACACCGTCCTTCAATGTCTTCTGAATACTGAATTTAAATCCATTATATAAAATAAAGTTCTTCCCCTTCTCACTTAAAATGTTAGTTATCTCAGTCATAGTAGTAACTAACCCAATACAATCACATAACAACTGTTACACTACATAACGTGAACACTACTACAAAGGAAGCACAGAACTATTACGCTAGAAGTGAGTAGCGCATGCAGAAACAAAATCAATCACAGAGTGTTCACAAAATAATATTACCCCATGTATAGTAATCAGGATGGAAGAGGGCTACTTGTATTTCTAAATAAAATTTAGCCGGGAGGGAATGTGGATATTGTCATCTTAGGGCTTTGATCTACCGGGAGGGAATTGGGCTGTGGAAATTGACCGCTGGAGGGAACTGCTGCTATATGTTTTGAGCTTAGTGATAATTTAGATTCGCAAAATACCTTTTAAAAATGTTGAATTCGAACTCTGTCGAGGGTACCTAACTATTGCCCATGTGAAAACCACTGTTAGTATTTGGAACTCAAATCACGAGGAAAATGTCGACATCTTAATGTGACGATGCAGAATTGCTCAATTCTTTACTCAATATAGGTCAGATAAATTATTAGGAATTATGTTTTATGTACTTATATTCAAATATTTGAGTAGAGGGGAAATTTTCCACCTCAATCGTCACTGTCCAGCGTCTAAATAAAAACAGAAACAAACCACAACCCTGCCATAGCTGTATTAGGGCTCTCATGAAAAGTACCTGGACATTCGCAAAGTTGTGACGAACAAAGCGGCTATGGAACAGATTTTGTTAAAATATTTCGGCTTTCCTAACGTTTACTATTCCACTTCCTTTGACTCAAAGTAGTGCTGTTTCAATAAGGGGAAGGATCTACAGAAATGGCCAAAAGTGTGTCAAAGTTAACATTTTTTTATATTTTTATCCTAAAAATACTTCATAGCATTCACTTCATTTGAGCGAAACGTTAATGTCGTTAGGATAAAAATAATTGCCTTTATACCATTTTTAAACAGCCGCTGCGTTCCAGTCCCCTTGAATATGGGGAGTTTGTTTATTTCACGTTTTTCAATATTTACTATGTAATATCTGAGACAATAATACAGTTGAATAAAATTTTTCAGGGCATATTCTCACATTATACAGGAATAATTCTGTAACAGGAAATATGGTCAAATTAAAATTAAATAATAGGTTAAAATAGAAGTGCAGTTTTTCTTTCCGTTCATAAAAATGCAAAGTAAAAATAAAAATATAAAAATTAAACTTTCTAAAAATCATCAAACAAAGTTGAATGGACAGTCTTTTAGCTTTCATTTAAGACAAGATTTGTAATTCTGTGATTCTCTTGGTAATAATGCATACTTTTCTTGCATTTGTTATGTCTGTGACAGTACCATAAAGACAAAAATTGAAAATGTTGTTTTTAAAAGGCTTCATACATTGATATGAAGCTGTAAGGGAATAGAAGCTCTACTTAAAAAATATGAGAAAGAGATTTCCGTTAGGTTCTTCCCCTTAAGTAGTTAAAATACAAGGACGTCATTATAAAATTTAATAGACCACTGTCGAATTTTTAAGAACTGGATCTCGCTTTAACGTAATGCAAAATGTTTGACGGAAGCACAGTAATTTTATTCCTGTAAACGTATTTTGCTCGGCTGCATATTTCGTCCAATATTGAATTTCAATATCGCAAGTAGAAACTTTCAATGGAGAATTTCTTTTCCTCACTCAATGACTACGAAGTCTGCAGCCACTTTTCCCAGCAAGTCGGATCAGAAATAAAGTTATCTACACACAATACAGCGAGACTACGATAATCGAGGATTAGCACCGTAACGAGATTACCTGACGCTCTGTTACTGCGTCTTCAGATGGAAATCGCGCCGCGACGCCTCTCGTTAACCGTTCCGCCTGAGGACGCTAGTTTCTCTTTTCTTCCTCGGCAAATTACTCCGTACACCGCAAACTGAGAGCTATGCAGACGTTCTTGACCTGCTGTACAGTTATCTTGTGAAGTTCGTCTCTCCGAAATGTTACTTCTCTTTCCCTTGTTAATCATTATTACACACAATTTCTGTGTTACACATTAGTAACATACAGAACGAAAGCCCAATTTTAACTTTTCATATAGGCCCACCGGTATTTTTTTACAATAGTTTATTTCTGTTATTTTATTCTTCTATGCTTTCTCATAATTTAATTCTACTTTCTCCTTGTTTTATTTTTTTCCACTATTTACTTTTTTTCCTCTTTTTTAGCCGCTGGCGTAGCTCAGTCGGCTAAGGCGCTTGCCTTCCGATCCAGAGTTACACTCGAGCGCGGGTTCGATTCCTGCTTGGGTTGATTACCTGGGTGGGTTTTATCCGAGATTTTCCCCAACTGTAAGGCGAATGTCAGGTAATCTAAGGCGAATTCTCGGCCTCATCTCACCTAATACAATCTCGCTATCATCAATTACATCGACGTTAAATAGCCCGCAGTTGATACATGGTTGTTTAATAACCAAGTAAAAAAACCTCTTTTCTAAGTTACTGGAAAAACACTCGTGCTGCGTCATATGAAAGATCAATAAGACAACTCAACCTTTATATTTCATTTAATTATTATCATAAAGTACATGATTCAGGAAGAGGAAAAGGAATTGATTGGGTCATTGGCTGAGAAGAAACTGACTACTGAAGGATGTACTGGAAGAAATGGTGTACGGGAGAAGAGTTCGTGGTAGAAGAAGATACCAGATGATAGATGGCATTAAGATATATTGATCATAGGAGGAAACAAAGAGGAAGGCAGAAAATAGGAAAGATTGGAGAAAGCTGAGTTTGCAGTGAAAGACCTGCCCTTGGGCAGAACACTAAATGAATGAATGAAAAGTAGGGTTACATGAATTATAGGATATGTTGAAAACATCATAACGTGGACGTACTCGCACTAGCATCCCAGCAGTAGTGCGCACATCTTCACAGGTCGCAATAATACGAGCAACAAGATCGAGTTCATCTACAGACGTTGTGTACACTGCACTTCTGATGGTTCCCACAATAAAGTCCATCGGTATTAGGTCAGGTGATCTGGCTGACCATGACACAGAACCACCTCTTCAAGTGTGGATGAAAACATGTCGTTTCATACCCAGAGCATGAGAGGAGGAGGAGGAGGAATAACATGAGTTAGTGATTACATACTTATCAAACAGGTTTTTTTTACCTATAAATAAACTCCTATAACTCCAAAACAGAGCTCCGGTGTCCATAGATTTCTTATCTCAAAATGTCCCCCGAATATCAACCTTGAAGATGTCGGTAGAGTTCGGAAACATTCGGTATACTCTCCTCGTATTACACTCTATGTCTAGATAATAGGTCCAAAGAATATGTTTCCCCGTTCTCCTTTCTCTCCTTGATAGTAGCAAGATTAGATTCGAAATATTCGATGTTTTTACACATATGTAACATTGTGAAAATCCTAAAAACCTCTTACTAATAGGCTATTTATCTACTGTTTCGTTTCTTCTTCCCAATATTCTGTCATCTTTTTTATTCTTCCATCATCGTCTGCACTTTTTTCCGTTCATTATTCTTTGTGCTTCCTTTATTTTAACTATATTTAGTCTATACGTCCTATCTCTTTGCTATCGTTCCTTGTTATGTTTCTTCTCTCTTTCGTATCTTGATGTTCAGCTAATCATTGTCACATGCAATAAGAAAATAAAGCAGCGTTTTATATTTTTGTTCAGAGAACCTCAGAAATATCCTTGTTATCAAGTCGGCAGCCATGCTTAAATATTGACAGTTTGTAATAATCACACCTAAGAATGTAGTCAACAGAAATTTGTCCATTACAATTTTTGAGCACTATTGCTCATGTTAAAGCCACTGTTAGTACTTGGAACTACAAATCACGAGAAAAATGTCGACATCTTAACATGACTTGATGCTGAATTGCTCAATTCTTTACTCAATATAGGACAGACTTCCTTTTCCATTTCCGACGCACTTTTCTGCTGATCGGAAAATGAAATAAACTTTTAAAAACATCCGGAGCAAATTCTTACAAAAATGTTGGAAAGATTTCAGTGTTGACATGGACGTATATTCTGTAGAAATCGTGAGCTTGAAGGCAAGCTCTCTTTCTGAACAAATTGGTAGCAAAGATACAGAATGATTCACTTCACTTCACGATTATTTACGTTTTTCATGTAGGGCACTGTTTTAATACAACCGTACTTCTTATAGTATACGCTAAATATTTGAAGAAACATGTAAAGTGTCACACTGTGAACCTTAAGTAGAACGGATATGATTAATTTTCATTGACCTCATTGATGCAGTTTTGTAAATGATACGTAACATTTTTTTTTTTCAAGAAGAAATTTAAATTAGAAATGAAGATAGACCGGAACTAAATAACGTTTTTACGCATGGTGTATTAAATCTAGTTATTGTTGTTGTTTAGTCAACTGTTTGAAGAAAGGTTTGGACGCCACAAGTGACACCAAAAAGGCATCACTCATGAGGCAACTAGGTCGGGAGATAATGGGGTAGGGTGGACAGTTCCTTTCCCTCTCCTTTGCATATATCGCAGGTTAGCTACATTGTACTAATCAGACTTCAGACGTATACAAACAATTGTTCTTCCTCTGACATAACGTCAAGTCAGATGTACTGCCTGATAATAGATAGGCCTATACAGTACATATCAATCAGAAGCTGAACCAGAGATGATGATAATAATTAGACCATGGCATTTAGATCTTCACTTATTTTATCGCTTTCTAGAAAGAGTTATATCCACCTAATACTTAGCGGGAATCAAATACACATTCGAGTTCAGTTCCGAATCAATAGGCACAAAATAAATGGGCCGTTGAGAAGAGAAGTGGTGTAAGTCAAAAATGGATAATGGGGATTAAAGTAAACATTCTGTAAAATACAGCGCAAAGTAGCATTCAATATTCAATTTATTTAAACTATTAGTAGTCAGTGTATAGCACGAAATATATATTAATTGCTACTTTGCGCTGTATCTTACAGAATTTTTACTTAAAACCTCATCACATAATTTTGACTTATACCACTTCTGCTCTAAACGGCTCAAATAAAGATTATCTTTATCATTAATATTAAACTTCATCATAATACTATAATAATCATCATAATCAACTCTGTAAATGGATTTTCCGCCCCATTCCTTCCTCAATCACGTGAGACTTTGAACCAACGTAAGACGTCCACAAGCAGCGATGAACACAATATACGCATATAGATCAAAGGTAAATATGAAGAGAGTTTGAGAGACGATTGAAAAATTCTAAGATTATTGTTATTAATGTTAGGATTTAGTGAAGAACTGTTTTCAAATATGGGTTGGGTGAAAGTTGGAGAAAAAAGAATAAAGTGCATACGATTTGTTGATATGGTTTTGTTTTATCGAAAGAGAAGATGATACTAAGGTATATGCTACTGGAGCTAAATGATAGCTGTAAGCAGTGTGGGATGAAGATAAATACAAACAAGACGAAGACCATGGTTATCGTTAGAAAAATAAAGGAGGTAAACCTGAGAATTCGAAATAAGGCAGTACGACGAAATGAAGAGGAACGACTAGAAGCATTTGAAATGTGGATATTTATTATGGAAAATAACGGAGTTTGTGAAATGGACAGACACAATAAGAAACGAAGCTGAGTGGATGAAGAAAAAATAATGCTGAAACTGATCAGAAAGAGAGAAAGAAATTGGCTGGATCATGGCTAAGAAGAAACTGAAGGATATATATACTGGAAGGAATGGTGAACTGGAGAAAAGTTCGAAGCAAAAGAAGATATCAGGTGATGGACAATACTAAGATATATTATGAATCATATGCACAGAGTAAAAAAAAGGCGGAATATAGGAAAGATTAAAAAAATGCTAGGTTTGCAGTGAAGCACCTGTCCTTGGACAGAAACCTAGGAATGAATTATTAACTTATTGTACCAAACAAGTAAGGTTACCACATAATAAACATCCTCTCAATATAATATACTTCTATATTTAAAAATTGGCATTAAATTAAGAATTAGTCATTATACACGGTGATTCAAAAGTCACGCGACATAAACTCCGTTATTAGTGCAGATAGGGAAAAATGGAAAGAGGGGAAAGTTGTTGGAAATAGGTAGTTTTCAATCTAATGTGCTTGAAGTTTCAACATACAATGCACCTTTGAGGCTGTACGTTAATATTACACACCTGCCAGTCCCAGTGCTGCCATATTAGTGGCTTTTCGGCTAGTTCTATCAGATTTTAGATTTGAATTATTTAACGGAGAAGAATAATTGACATGCAGAATTTAGTTATTTAACCTCTCACAGTGCAAAGGAGCATTTCTTTGCATTGATAGCACAAGAATTCAGGGGAATTCCATTCTTGTCTGGCGGTTTTCCATGAACTTGTATTGGCAACACTGCTAATCATCGTCCGTAATTTACCGGATACATTACGTATCTGAAATTCGGTAAAACTAGCGGAAAATCCACTAATTTTGCAACATTTGGACTGGCGGGTGTGTCGTACTATTGTACAGCCTCAACGGTGTATTCTTCGTTGAAAATTCGAACACATTAGATTGAAAACTACCTATTTCCAACAACTTTCCCCTCTTTCCATTTTTTTGCTATCTGCACTAATAACGGAGTTTGTCTATGTCGCGGGACTTTTGAATCATTCTGTATATCTCTCTACAGTAAGATACAGGGTAGTTGTATATTAGAAGGTAAACGGTGTACCAGTTTGACTGTCAGATTACACTCTCCGAACTTTAGAAATACTGTGCTGTCATGTTTCCTTGATCTCTAACGCAGAGCTGTGAGAAATACGTTTGATTTGCTGACAACATCAGCATTACATTCCCACTCATCTTCGCTCTTCATATATTCTTTAATAGAATATCTACGCAATTTTAAGAAGTAAATTTACTACACTTCGCCAGCATCTCGACAGCACTCGAAAACGAATTTGTAGGCGAACCAGTAAGCTTCTTTTGAGTGGAAAAGCAGCTTAGCTCCAGAGCAATGCTTTGATCGGTTTCGCGCATTAAAAATAATCCCACCGGAGTTAATATTGTTGTCACAGTTCATTAAGTTGTATTTCCCCACTAAACAATAATCAGATCAAATCTCTCACCCTATATTCTCGTTTTCTTTTCCACTATAAATATGAAAGTGTTTTTATTCATCACAAGATGTGTTCCTTGATTTTTCTTTTTGTAGAAGTATATACGTTTGTACAGGTTTAATTTAGTTCCTTTTTTATTTCACTTGTTACTTTTCCAGTAATCTTTCTTACTTGCTCTCATATTATTTTATCTTTTAGTTATTCTTTCTTTGCTTTCTCTGTTTACTCTTTTATTTTTCTATGTCTCCCATCTGTGTTTGTCTATTTTTGCTTCGTCTATTCATCTACTTTTACTTCTTTTTTCATTCCCATTATAAAGTTTCCGTTCTTTCTTATTTTCTGTTTTGTTCTTCCTATATTCCGTATTGCAACCTTTTTCTTTGTTTCCTTTGCTTTATCTTGTTACGTGATGGTTCGATCCCGGAATCGAAGGTTACTCTCGTTCTTGTAATTATGAACAGGCAATTAAAAATGTATTAAATTATATTAAAAGGAAAAATATACTTGATGGCCAACAGAAATCTTCGTAGAGCTTGTAAATAACATTTTTCCATCTTCAAATACTTTTAGTAAAAATGATATAACCTACATTTAATAAAGCAATAAAATAATTAATTTCTTAAACATAACAAATTTTCAATCATTAGTTAACTTACAAAATCAAAATAATGCACGTACTTCCGACATATACAGAGTGTAAGGGGTATAAGTGCCGTCCTTTTCACAGTCATCGGGGACGGTCTACAGCAGTGGTCGTCGGCACTCGCTGAAATGTGCAAAGGGTACGCGGTGCTGTCCCGTGTGCACTGTCGTGCAACAGGGAGAGATAGAGAGCATACCCGCTAGCAGCTACGGAGTGCACCCTAGTGCACTGCGTTTTCCGAGGGTAAGAGAGACTAGCGTGCTCTGTGCTGACGACCCCTGGTCTAAAGGATTAATAAGTGTCCATACAACATAGGATCAAAACTTGATAGTTTTCCCAGAAAAAAAAATATTTCTTCTCTTATTTTATTCGCGTTATACTGCTTACATCGTTAGTAAAATTACGAAAACAATTACATCAGTAGATGTATCTAGCAAAGAGTTAATATTAGTTTAAATACATATTTGTATGTTCTGTTACGTTTTCGTGAAATTAAATAAAATTGCATGCTTAAATTTGTTAATATTCTGTTGTGAGAGACGTGACAACGTGTTCAGCAGGCAGTACTCTGCACAGACGTACGTACAATTCAGCTGAGTTCAAGCTCCCTGTCCATAGCTCAACTGCTGAGCGAATGGCAGTTTAGTACAGATATTCGATAAAAAAAACTTGCAATAGCCTATCATTCACCGTTTAGGAATATCATATGTTATTAATTTATGGAGAAAGCCGTCGTAATTCAAGTGAGGCAAGAAGATTTACCGTCAATGTTTTCCGCAATGAAGGTTACCTATTCGGCGATCTTTTGTAGCATTTTCTCAACGATTACTAGAAACTAGGAGTCTCTTACCACGTTTCGAAAATCACACAAACAGAAATTTCTTTAAAAATGGTACTGCTTTATGGAAGCGGGAGAGATTAAAATATTGCATTTAAAAAAATGTTCGTGTGATTTTGTGCAGTAAAGCATTATTGTTTATTTTTAGACGTACAAAAAATGGATCAATATTGCGAATATTGTTAAATAAAGTGTAAATTTACCATAAAGTTCTATTAATGAGATTGAAAGTTTGCATTTGTTCGTTTTATGCAAACAACAGTCCGCCCCTGTGAGCTGTACTGTGTACTTGTAAACTCCCTTCTCTCCATTCAGCAACGTTACCAAACGCTAATATTGTAAATTTTAATAATCAGTTAAATATTGCAATTAGAACAAAAATGTGAGGACATTTTTTCTTCCCTATGATATGAATAAACATCATTTAAAATAATGGCACTTATACTCCTTACACTCTGTATACATGCATAACAGACTTTTAATACAATAACTCGGTAGACATAGAGAAACTAAGCTTGTAATACAAAGAAATAAATCATATGTTAGTTATTTACGTAACTAGGACTGAAAGTGATACTTTTGTAGACCTATACGGGTGAGACGTTAACGGACGAGGCGTTAGCCGAGTCCAGAATTTCCAAACGAGTCCACGAAGATACTTTGATACTCGTTACGTACGATATTTTTTTTGGCACAACTATATAAAAATTCTTTGTGAGTTAATCAACTTATTAAATAAATCACAGACTATTGAGATTTTTGTAGGCTAAGAGTCACGGTCTACTATCACTACAATGTCTTTATGTAATAGGTCTAGTTATCTTATAACGTCATGATTTTGTGCCGCTATGTCATTGTCTTTAGTAGGTTTAGTTATAACGCTGTGAAGTTGTTGGTACATTATTTATGTTTATGTAAGTAAAGCTAAATAAATTTAAAATTTGTTAGCATTTTTAGTAGACTAGGATGAATTTACTTGTGAAACTTGGACTCTCACTTTGAGAGAGGAACATAGGTTAAAGGTGTTTGAGAATAAGGTGCTTAGGAAAATATTTGGGGCTAAGAGGGATGAAGTTATAGGAGAATGGAGAAAGTTACACAACGCAGAACTGCATGCATTGTATTCTTCACCTGACATAATTAGGAACATTAAATCCAGACGATTGAGATGGGCAGGGCATGTAGCACGTATGGGCGAATCCAGAAATGCACATAGAGTGTTAGTTGGGAGGCCGGAGGGAAAAAGACCTTTAGGGAGGCCGAGACGTAGATGGGAAGATAATATTAAAATGGATTTGAGGGATGTGGGATATGATGATAGACACTGGATTAATCTTGCTCAGGATAGGGACCAATGGCGGGCTTATATGAGGGCGGCAATGAACCTCCGGGTTCCTTAAAAGCCAGTAAGTAAGTAAGTCAGGATGAATTGACTAAAATTTCTGTGTTCATAGTTGATGTGTTGATACAGTATTGTGATTGTTTTCAAAATGTTTCGTCATAGCTGTTTATATTACTGTAACAACTTTGCGGTATTCGTATGGAAAAGTGAATCTTGACAAAGAAATCATAAAATGGAGCATACTGGTCTGCTTTAAAGAGGATTTGTAATTTTAATCCGCAAATATTGGCTAGGTAACTCTTTATACATAGCTATGGAACCTGAAAAGATTGCGAAACTCCTTAAGCGTTAAGTTAAATTAAATGAAATGTTAGTAGACTATATTTCACATTTATTTCTGTGTATCTTCATTTATAAAGTATTTCACAGAGAAATTTAATGCTAAATTGAAATCTGCATATATATGACATAGAGATCTGGATTATGAAGCTACAGTAAGAATGCTTCATATTTAACTTCTACAAATTCTGTGGATATTCGCAAAAGTTAGGTTGTGAATTATATTGGTTTCTATTTCCAGTCCTCTCCATCATAGCTCTGACAGTGCCATAAAATCTTTGAGGCCGCAATGCATTCGCAGGTTAAAATTGTCATTCGATTGACACGTACAAGAAAAAAAATGGCGAGATGCGTAATACTTATTAATCATGATCCTATGTTGCGAAAAATTCTTTAGAGATGGATTCGCATTTGACCAGGCTTTCAGGAATCCATTAGCCGATTCCAGCTCAAATGCATTCCAATCATTTTGTGCACGGAAGCCGACGAAGTAGTAATGAAGAAGTATAAAATTGCATTAATTAATATCTAGCCGGTGATAAATTCCATAACACAGGAATTTGATTGCGATTCAATGTTCCGCTTGCCACTTCACGTTATGAGGTCACTTGTCACTCTTAAAACCTAAATATTATTCCTATATCAGTCAATTTTGCATTAACGTTGGAGAGAGTCTTGCTTGTGTGTCTGATAGTAGCTATACGCGTATTAATCACTGTTGTTAATGTCACGGCTTAATTAAACTGTTCTGTTCCGAGTGATTTTAAATCGATCAGTTCGATTTTGTGCATTCTCTCTGTTCTATTTTCCTTTGGCCCTGAATTTATAAACATGCTTACAGAAACCCTTTGTCTACATTATTTTTATCTCTCCCAAATTATTTAACGTTGTGTCGTTCTTTACCATCAGATCCAGTTTTTAGCCCTGTAAAAATATGAAGTCAATTTTTACTATCGTAGAAAATGTTTGCTTTCGTGTTTCAAAATTGAGCACTATGCTTCATGCAACTGGTTGCAGTACCACTATTTTTTAAACTTTAAAACATTTACAGAAATTGTGTTCAGTTGAGGTGTTATTTTAACTGTGGCCCTTAACTTGCTGTTATTCGTCCTGACTCTACGAGTGCAATTCATAATATCTCTATTGTCGAGAAACAAGGTAATATCAAAATGCGACACAGTACAGATCTCGGATTATATCTCTGCCGGTCAGTGGCCGTTAATTTTCAAGTGGCTTATCTTACAACGTGGGCGTCAGCGTATTGAAAAGCATTACAACTTTCCTCTCATCGCCTCACTTCCCCGCCGCAAATGTGACGTTGCATAGAGGCAGAGATAAAATACGAGAGTCGTAATAAGTGGAAATTCAGATAATATTCTACAGAGGAACGTGAGCCCAGCTAATTTGTCTCCTAAAATGACTGTGCCGTTTGAGTGATACATATTCTAATGACATTAGTGTTACAAAAGTTTTCTTCACTACATTTTTCGCCAATTTTGTTTCGCTATTGGTCTGTTGTTATCATGTTATCATATAATCGACATTATAGGCCTATAGTTTCCGTGCTTGAAAAGTCACTCTTCAGGAGAACTATTTTCTCTTAATAGTTTGGTTCTGTTCTAGCACCTGCGCGTTCGTATGTGGAGGAATTAGCTGTCGTTCAGCTTCCGTGCTCCTTCCCAACGCACAATGTGTCTGCGGTTTTGAACTCGGGTCTATACGTTATTTTGCGATTTTCATTCCAAGTTGTGATTTAGCCTACCCGCCGCACTCAGACATAGCTTGGGTCTCTTATGTCGGAGAATTGTAAGAGTTAAGTGCCCTAAAGATAAAAGTAATGGCTAAATTAAACAGTTGTTGAATCTGTATGAAATAATAGGAATTTATTTCTACCAGGTACACAGTAAAGGATTTAAGTTCGGAAATTAGATATAATTGATTCAAAATGAACTAGAACGGGAAATGACCGTTACAATATGATAGTAAAATTTGATTAATTAATGAAAATAATAAGCACAAGAAATTCGATTATATTATGTTAAAGGTTGCTAAGACAAAATTTGGAAGCGAGAATGCAATAAATTTGTTAAAAGTTACTGATGTAATCAAGTATCACGTGAAATATTTACTTTTCATTATTACTTATTTAAGGAACTTATTTAAATGATCACTTATTTAAGTAACTTATTTAATGTCGGTGAACTTTCTTTAATTGGTTTTTACGACGCTTTTATCAACTGCTGTAGTTACCTAGCGTCTGAGTGAGATGGTGATGTCAGCGAGATGAGTCCAGGATCCAGCTCTGAAAGTTACCCAGTATTTACTCTTAATGGGTTGGGAGAAAACCCCGGAAAAGACTTCAACCAGGTAACTTGTCCCAACCATTTTGATTTAAACCCGGGCCCGCTCGTTTCACGGTCAGGCATGCTAACCGTTACTCCACAGTAGTGGATAGGTCAAGTGTAGAGATAGTGCAGGATTTGCAATAAGAATGCCAAACTTTCCACTTATAGTTCAGGACAGTCTCGGAAAAAGTCCGAGCGGGATTTGAACTTATACCCGAGCGAAACCGCAGAGTACGAGTTGATTCCCCTGACTCTAAACCTAAACAGTGATAGTGACTCATTACATCCCAGTTTTCGAAACAGTGAAACTTGATTTGCGATTTTAATGTATTGTGACAGCCACATCGAGACTCGATCACGCGTCCCGCAAGAGTCGGTACGGGCTCCACGGAGCACTGCGGAGCGGCGCGCGGCGTGGAGAGGAGAGGAGGCGACACGCTGTTCCGCGGACGTGACGAAGGGAGAGGGGGAAGTAAAGCAGCTAGTGTCTGAGGGGGAGAAATCCAGAGAATTCGAGAGTGCAATCTTCTGGATATCCGTCGAAATTTCTAGCATCGTACGTTCTCGTAACTATGGTTTAGTTATAAATTACGACACGCGAGTGAACTTGAGCAGTCGTTGTTGAAATCGTTGGACAGCAAGCCAGCCAGTCTTGTGTAGCAGTGAAGCCAGCTTCGAGACCGGAGTTCGACTTGAGTGTGTCCGCAGCTGTGTGAGCATCCGAAGCCCTGAGTTCGAGTGCAGTGGACCGCAGTTGGGGGACCTGAGTTCGAAGTTCAGTGGACTGTCTCTGAAGGTCTGGGGTTCGAGATACTGTGAACTCGAGTGACTGAGCTAGAATAACTAGCCAATGCAAACGAACTTTGTGAACTGAGAACTGACAGTCCTGATTTGTAGATAGTGCTTTGTGAACATTAGTTAAGATTAGCAGTACATTGTTGTTTTCAATAATCCAAGTAAATTGTCATTGTCGTCTGTGGAGTGCAATAACGAATACTGTATTACTGTGTGGAGTGGAAATCCCATTGTTGACGGGAGTGTTTACATTCAATCATAGAAAGTGATTATTGTTGCAACAATAAAATTACATTATTGATTTGTAAAAAAGTTACAGTATGTTAACATCTTTTATCCTTATAGAGTATTCACCACGAAGCGTCATTGCTTCTGATTAAGTGCTGAGATTTTAAAATTGTGATCCGTTGCCATTTGAGAAAGAATATAAAAAAAAGTTTATTTCTTCAGTACGAGCTGATCATCAGCAAATGAAAGTGAAATTGATGTTTTGTTCTCATATACAGTACCTTAAGTTAATTTTTTTCTGTCCATTCTTCTTCGCATTGGCACACACACACGACGTAGCGACTGCACATTCACATTCGAGTGTTCCGTTAACGACTTCAGAATTACCAGGACTAGAAATTATCTATGTGGAACCACCTGTTGCATCTGTGGTGGGTTCAGTGCAACACCTCGCGGTATGTCTGTGTAATGACTTGCCTCTGATATACATGCTGCAGCAGCAACTACATAGAACTTCAGTCTGCACTAGCTCAGCAGCCAAATGGTAAATCGAGGTTTCATCAATCCATAGACTCGGGTTCGATTCGTAGAAATTTTCTCTCTTCTCAACCTTCTAAGTTTTATTGCTACAATACCCTCTATTTCATTCGCTAAATTTCATTTTACAATAAACATAAAGGAAGAAAGATAAAACATTGCTTCCTCTATTAAACGTCCACATGGCGTTGACACATGATAGTGCATCTTGTTCCAGTCGAGGATGCTCTGTAAGTTAGGTTCGCTGGAAGGCTATAAGGAAGGGAGTATCGAAGTAGGAACACCAGTTGGTGAAATTCGATATGAAGATAATCATTCTAATATTTGGTCATTATTAGTAAACTTCCCGAGTCGTTTATGGTACAGTACTCTGGAGCTAAGAATTACCGAAGCAAATTCATTCATTTTAATCTTTATTCCCTCTTCAATGAATTTACACATTGACTAACTCTCTGATTGCAAAAAGATTCCAGTCAGATTCTCTATATTTTGATGTGTGCCTAAGGTTTATCCTTATGTAAACAAAAACACATGTTACTATTCGCTTATCACTGGAAAACTGATGCCTCGAAACAACTCTGTAGCATTGTGCTTTGGAATACAGTCACAGAATAGAAACGCGTTAAATGACGGCAACTTTCTGCTATCGGTGACATGTATACAAGATACACACATTACAAGGCTTATTATGCATAGTGATTTATGCCAATTTTTACTAATGCCAGTGACGTGCGAAGAGCGTAAACATACAGATGTATTAGGCCTATCTCTAAATTGAAATTTGAATTTCCCACAATACGAGAGTTGGAGCATAAGTCATGACAAATATTTTTTTTGAGAATGCGGGTGCGGTTCGAAATGTTTTAATATGGAAATGAAAGGGCAGGATATATATACAGGGACATCATTTTATTTTTACTAACATTTTTAATATTAACCTGGCTATATCTTTGGATTAAAGGTCTAGAACCGGAAACACCGCTTGTCATCAAGAGCCAGTGAAT
Source organism: Periplaneta americana (assembly GCF_040183065.1). Taxonomy (NCBI): domain Eukaryota; kingdom Metazoa; phylum Arthropoda; class Insecta; order Blattodea; family Blattidae; genus Periplaneta; species Periplaneta americana. The sequence continues at coordinate 78,598,039 of NC_091125.1, forward strand.
AATATACGATTTTCTTACTTTTTTTTTAACCTTCCCCTTGAATATAATCAGGAATTTTCTAAATTCTTCTCTCGATACTAGGTCGAGAAATTCGTAGTTTTTCAAATTTAAAAGCTTCATTTTGACTAGTTATTTAAATTAATTTAATCATTACTCTTTTGAGAAATTCTGTTCTATTAAAAGGCTTTAGAGCACGAGATATTTCAAACCCTATTAGGTAGCTGACTTCCTTACATTTACTTATTTCATCTTTCTCTTCCTGGCTATTATTTAAGACATGTCAATTCCTGGCGTTTAACACTTCGTTGGCACATAATATTGAATCAATTTTTCTATTATTATTAAATGAATAACTAATAAATAGTTACTCTCATCTAAAGATTAAGAAGATTAAAACTGAGATAAAACCTAATCATTTTATCTTTCTAGGGAGAAGATCTAAAAACATCGATATTCATGCACGTACAGAAAAAATATAGAAACACATACTTAGTGGTCAGTAGTAGTAGTAATAATAATAATAATAATAATAATAATAATAATAATAATAATATAATAATACATTATTCAGCGTGACAATTAATGTTTCTACATACTCTTAATTGAACCGTTGAGCAAAGTGAACATATTACATTTTGTCCGACAGAACAACAAAAAAGTTCTCCTTCTCATCTTTACGAAACCATCTCTTACTGCTTGCAGAAAAGAGTTTGTAGAGCAACATGATACCGCCACTGCTTGCCTTCAGTACGTGAAAGAAACACACAGCAATGTACAGGAAACTCCTCGTACTCGTTTAAATGTCTGTGATTATACGATGTAATCACGACACCCGCTTTGGTCACCTCTGGTATAATACAAAGCGCTGAGTATTATTATACGAAAGATTTTTTAATATGTTATTTTTAAGATATTTTGTTCTAAAAAAATAACATTTATAATACTGTAATATGTAGGCTATTTTAACACAATGCCTCGAAGTTTGTAACCTGATTAAATTGTCAAAGCTTATTAGTATTCAATATAAACAATAATAATGGACCCGATGATGCTGTATGTAAAAAGCGAAAACGTTAGTCCAATAAATAGATATGTACAGTAAGGTGTAAAAACTACTGTATTCGCCTAATTTTATAAGTATAGACTGAAATAAGGCTAATTGGGATTTCCCGGTCTCTGATCGGGTCAAAAACTCTGATGGAACTGACATTTAACCCTTGCGGTGAATTTCGGTGAAGTCCGGAGGGACTAAGTAGTCAACTTCACTCTCCTCACCTTCACGCTGGGGCCAACTGGGATCTTTCAAGATGCGAAAGAGAGAGTGGTGTGCGGAAAGCATATAGGCTATATATATATATATATATATATATATATATTTTTTAATTATAGAAATACAAATATAATATAGGTTGATTAATTCATACACATAGGCTATAAATTTATTTAATCAAATTGAAGATATTAACACGTTTCTAATTTTCTTGTTATATGTTAGTGGGTTACATGTTAGAAGTTCTGGTGACGCATTTTGCTATTTAAAATAAAATTACGTATTTCTACTGTAAGTTTTTTTTTTTTTTGGAAGGAATTTAATAATATACCTAGGCCTATACCCATTTTAAAAATTTGTTTCAATTGAATTTCGTTCTTGACATCGCAATGACTTCACGTAGTCCCAACTGTTCCAGCTTCAATGCTAGTACGTACGAAACCTCCAGCCAGACCGGAAAAAATTCCCCTGTTCCCCCACCTCCGCCCAACACTCCGCTACCAGTCAACCTATATCTCCTCCATCGGGACCTGAACTTCGAAGTCTAGCAATGAGAATGAGATGTATACAGTACAAGACGGCTTCTTTTCATGCATTTTTTAAAGTTTGTTGAATTTTGTGATAAGCTATGTATTGCACACAATCTTAGTTTCATCTCCTTCATTAGTATAAAGCAATATCAGCTGTCCGCACTTGGAAGGCTAGACGTCCTACAAGCCTTATCCCAGCAGAAATTGATTTCTACTAGAAAGAAAGGGAAGCAAACATTTCAGGCTCGCCGGCCAGCGAATCATACAGCGCTTCTGTAAACATGTCGAAGCTGGGTGATATAAATGTAGTTCCCTATGAGTTGCTAAGCTATTTCAACCGCACCAAATAGTTAAATTGAAAAGTTTCGCCTGTTGCATGTTTTAAAGTTGACTGTTAGTCGTTTTTTAAAAAATAGAATATCACACGTCGAAACCAGATAAGCAGTTCAGTATTTATGAGTGCTACAGAATTTAACATTTCTCTTCCTCTATGTACTTTAAGTTGAAATAATACAGAAGTTTCTACGATACGGTGTCTGAGTGATGAGAACTTCGGCCTGCCATGCAGGCGGTCTGAGTTCGAGTACCGTCTGACCGGGGATACTAAACTTGTGACAGTTGGGGTTTTCTAGTTTCTTTATAGCCAACTCTCCGTTCCCGGGCTCCTGCAAGCTTCTCGTTAATTGTGAATGCTCACATTTAAATATACTTATTTTACAAATGTTTCCGTTCTCGTTTTCGTTTCCGGTTTATTGTGAACCGCCTTTAGGCGTGTAAGGGCCGAGTGTATAAACCATTTAATCTTAGATCAGAGGTTAAATTGATCCTTGTTCTAGCTGAACTTGAAATTTTGTGTTGTATAAAGTCTATTCTGAGATTAATTTTCGCAAACTAAAGTTAACTTTGACTGAAGAAATTTCTCCGATTAAGTTAGTTGATCCAAGTTCAGTTATTTCTTTTCTGTTTGAAATATACGAGTGGCAGACTGTGCAAATAGAATAACCATTGTTATTAATATTAATAGATATGGTAGTTACACTTATATATATTTTTTTTTCAATTTCTTGCCTTAATACACAAACAATCTTATATTTTATAAGGATCTATCGTGTTCAGCAGTATCAAATAACATAACCTATAATTATATTATGCTTATAACAACCATTAATTATTAATGGATGTGATAGGTACATTCATAAATTTTCAATTTGTCGTTTTATAAAGCTTTATTATGTTTAGCAGTATCAAACACCATAACATGATAACAGTTTGGAGAACAGTCAACCTTCTTCTTATTGTCCGCCATTATTTACATTGCACAAATAAACCAGTGTCTCCAACAGTGTGTACGGAAAGTCGCCAAAAAGTAGTTGTAAAGTCGCTAGATTTCTCATTAACCAACAAAGAAAGATTAAATTTTGTCACTATGGGGTGCTAAAAAGTTCGCTAAACCCCTATTTAAGCAATATAAAAGTTAAAAGAAATTGTTATTGAAAAAGAGTTAAAATCGCTAGATTGGCAACACTGAACAAACTTGTACAACATGGTCCGCGCATCATATATGTCACTTGTTTATGCGATGTTGCCAGATCCTTTTCACGTGAACTTAGATTGCATTTGAAGCAAGGTAATTGATCGCAGAAAAGTTTTATACAATAGAAGAAGTGTCTGAACTCGGTTCACTTTTCGATCTTCGATCAAAGTTGATCTTTAGTCAGGGAGTTTTATACAATTGGGCCTAAATCATTCCGTCCGATCTCCATTCCGTTACCATTCCACACCATTCCTCGAACGCCGGCTAACGACACACAGAAGGAACTGCCCTAGGGACGAGTGGGGTTGCCTGCTCGATACCTTGATACTCCGCGAACCTTAGTGTAGTTAGCTGGTGTGTACTGAGAATGCGTCCAGCTTGAAGGTTAGCGGCTGTGTTCACGTTAGTTCCGTAGAAATCTGCATCTATTGATCAGAAAGAATATAAGCTATTTTGTGAGCGGCGAGAAAGTAGGAACGTAAAAGGCGTTAATGAAGAAGTCATATTGGCGTACCTTTCAGAAAAATTGAAAAAAATGTAAGGGTTCTTTCTTGTGGTCTAGTTGGTTTTATTGTGTGTTTAGTATAGTAATTGTTTTACATTTTAAATGCATTTCTAGTAATGAATAAAATATCAGCAGTGAATAAAACAAATTGTATTCACTCTTGCATGAAAGTCATTGTTCAGGTTGCTATGAATGACTAAACAAAGCCCTTTTTACATAGAAGTAGTGGAAAAAACTATAAATATCATACACATAACTTTTCTTCATCTCACTTTCCTTCCAGTAACATTATAGAGTGTGTAGACAATATTAACTAACCACAAAAATACTCGTGGTAAAAATGAAATAATATTTTTCTTTAACTGCCAATTTTTTCCCAGAAAAAATGAAAAAATGTAAGGGTTCTTTCTTGTGGTCTAGTTGGTTTTATTGTGTGTTTAGTATAGTAATTGTTTTACATTTTAAATGTATTTCTAGTAATGAATAAAATATCAGCAGTGAATAAAACAAATTTTATTCACTCTTGCATGAAAGTCATTGTTCAGGTTGCTATGAACGACTAAACAAAGCCCTTTTTACATAGAAGTAGTGGAAAAAACTATAAATATCATACACATAACTTTTCATCTCACTTTCCTTCCAGTAGCATTATAGAGTGTGTAGACAATATTAACTAACCACAAAAATACTCGTGGTAAAAATGAAATAATATTTTTCTGTAACTGCCAATTTTTTCCAGAAAAAAATGAGAATAGGCAGTCATTATTTCCTTCGTTTGTTAATGTGTTGCGTATTGATGTGTGTTGAGCGTAAGTTTGACAATGATATTCACTATTAGTCGAAATGTAAATAAATATCAGACTGCTATCATTCATAAAACTTGGTCTTTTACAAATTAAAAATAAAATTATAAGAAGTAATTCATTCCACTAGTCATTTTGTGCAGTACACCGTTATGTGCTGTCTATAATACGAGTATAAATTTCTAGTTTATATTGTTTATAACCTGTATTGCTTGAATCATCAAGTATGCTAACGTATAGTGTGTTATTGCTCTATTGCCATATCGTCTCCTCTCCAGGCAGGAAACTCGTGCTTCGTTCTTCCTTCACGAAAGACTGAGAGCTCCGTGTTGTCGCATACAAAACTCGCCGGGGACATTGACGACCTGGTTCTTAGCTGTTACGGTGCGTGATTACTAGTAACCGTTGCTAAGCAACGAAGGCGTTAATATATCACTTTGCAAATTGAAACCAGCGGTCTCGGGCGCTTGGCTGGAAAGTGTAGATACTGCTTCCACGTATTGTCGTGTCCAACCACAAATTGGAGCTTGCCTGAGTGTTGTAGATGTTCACACGTCTGTCCGATAGAATCGATATCTTTCAACACACTTTCAATTATATTCGGCATTAAATGAATAAAACATTTTAAAAGTAGTGGAGAACTAATTTATAAAATAATCAAAACATAATGTCTTACTGAAAAAACCGTCAAAGCACTAGTATAACAATTAATAATGGGGACGACATTTCAATATTTCATAAAAATTACAGAACTATTTTTAAAAAAAGTCACGCATTTATATACGCAACACCGCTAATATGTCTAGAATATTTTTGTTCAGAAAATTGAAGCCGATATTTTAAACGTATTACCTCACTCTATTTTACTGTGAAAAATTTATGCCCCTCGTTGAGAGAATTACATTTTTATGTTTTGAATAATATTTGATCAGTTATTTAGATGTACATGGAGTGTAACATATTTTTTCATCAAGTCTTTCCTTACATACATACATACACTCATGCGTACTACGAACTTACATTAGGGTTACCATCTGTCCGGCAAAAGGAGGACATGTCCTCTTCTTTAATCATTTTATCCTGTCCGGCATTTCGCATTTCAACTAGAATTAATACGAATATTGAATAATGTGCGATATTATGCATAAAATGTTTAAACAAATGGTGAAAACCTATGAAATAATTTAACTGCTTTCAATGGTTGAAGCTGGAGCACATAAAAACATAAAATATGATGACCTATTGACATGCATTGAATTCTTACTCTAAAAATATCACTTCATGATTCTAAGCTATTTTATCAAGTTTATTCTGCAATGTTACAAAGATATGCCAATCAAGTTAATTTGGATAAAGATTTAAGTTTAGATAAACTATGGTTCAAATTCTTCAATTGCAATAGTTCTACGAGCACTGAAACTTCCTCAGAACTCTTAAAATTAAGTCACAATGGAAGTGCTAGAGAGTATTTTCCCTAATATCTGCTCAATGGACAAAAGAACAAAATCGCATGCTAACGGATACAGTCGGAGGTATCATCATGGTGAAATATAATTTCAAGGACATGTCCTGTGAACAGTTCCATAGTTAGGCCTATTTGTTACAAGATAGAAGTTTGTTCCTTCAGGCTCTTCTGCACAAAGTGGGCTCCACCGATAAGTAAAGATGTAATACTGATCCAGCAACTAGTGAGAGAACTGATTAAGGTGAGCCGTTGTTTTTATCTTTAATTTTGTTCATATCAATTTTTAAAAAGTCCTCCTTTTTCAGCAATGTCCTCTTATTTTAGATTCCATGTCCTCCTATAGAATTTCTTCTCATGGTAACCCTACCATACATACACACATGCGTACGTGCATACATACATACACACATCGTTGCTTTATGTTATCGAATATTTTCTCAGTACTTTGCATATGTGGCAATTTAGAATATTGTATGTACAGCCCTTACGAAAAGTTTAAGGATACCCTTCCATGAGTGATGTCGTTCCTGTTCTTACACTTACGTGAAACCCCCTGATGTTTATAAAGTTACCAAATGCCCATGAAAAGTGAAGTTTGTACTGTAAACCCAATCCAAACTCTGGATTTATATAACAATTTGTCTGTTATGAAACTTGTTGAAAAATTACATATTTTGTAGAGAAAAAAATAATTACTCCAGAATGGGTTCACTTAGTTCAATGAATTTTGGAATGGAGTTAGATATTATCTCCAGTCATTCTTCCACATTTTAATAATCGGCGACTTCACGTCCACACTCGAACTGTTTTCATTTTTTTTTTCAAGGAAGAAATCAAACCTTTCCACACTTGTGTCAGTCTTTATAGCTGATTACTAAAATAATGTAAATGGAACTGGCGGACTCGGGTTCATTTGCCACGAATTTCAAGCTCAGGAGAATTTTATAAAAAGGCAATTTGTCCTAGAGTAAAAAAAACAATCGGGATCATAATGCTTGCACGAACTGTCACGATTTTTTTTAACAAATGGCAATAATTGCACAATAACTCCTTCAAATATGTCTAACGTGATTGGGTTTGCAGTAAAAACTTCACTTTTATCAGGCATTTGGTCCTGTATAAACATCAGGGGGTTTCACGTAAGGACAGGGTGAAACATAACTTATGAATGGGTGTCCTTAAACTTTTAGGAGGGTCGGGTAGAGTACTTATCCTTCCTTTTCTCTTTGAAAAGTATTTCTTATTTTCGAAAACCTTCTTAAGTAGAGCTGTTCTTACTGTGTTTTAAGCACATTTATTTCGAATGAGAATTTCTGCAAAGAGAATCCGAGAGAGACCACATGACTCCGGGTCTCAATATCGTCATGGGAACCATCATACTTCTCATTGGTGGATTCTTTCGTACGGCGAAGAGAGAGATCATGAATAATAGTTAACAGGTGGAAATCTGCCATGGATGAGGACAGATTGGAGCCCGATTCTGTTGAATTGATTAGCACTGGATGTCGCCGATTCCCTGAGGATATCAAACCAAGCAGAGGAGAGGGTAGATGGAAAAATCTGTGCCTGCTGTGAGCGCTGTTGCTTGTACCTACCTTCTATGTATATCAAGCTTATCTCATTCTGTATTACTCTCTGTTAGCTAATATATACTTTTTTAAACGTAATGTACTTTACAAGCAATATCGGCAGTTTTCTCAATATTATTTTCACAACTTTCTAAATTTGTTTATTAAATAAATTATTTGCATTTTATATAAAATTGAAGTGTGTGCATGTATTCAGTGTGAATATGTGCACAGTTCAATTAACATAGTTTTGAATTATTATTATTATTATTATTATTATTATTATTATTATTATTGTATTGGGCTTGTTCTGTGACATCTTCGTATGGACCTAAATCGTGCTGATGATACGGTCAAGGACTAACGCATTGTGGCAGAGTCTAGTGTTGGTTAATAGTACATTATACAACGACCCTATAATGATAGTAATTTTCATACGAGCGTCTTAATTACCATTATAAGCAAGTTTCATACGACTTTTTATGCTTGACCATATTTGTAACTTGAAATCATTCATAAGTATTCATGTTATTCTTATCTGACTGCGGAGCGGAACTGACCTAGTGCAATATCTCGTAAATTGTGAGATGTGCGCAGACGCGAAAGTTTTGATTTTTTTTCGAGAAACAAATGTCATTGACCTTGATATAATCTAGAGAGTAAAAAAAATTAATCTTAATTTAACCTTGAAATTGATTTAGACATTGAAAAACGAGATGACAAATTGAATTTATTTGAATATTATTTACAATTAACGCTAATTATTATAGTAACAGAACATAACCTTCTGCGACAGTATTGAATTTCCAGTCTCTGTGACGTTTCGCTAGTTGTCTTTCGATTGCATATCCGAGAATAATCGATACTTGCGTTTTCATATTGCTACAATGGTGTTTTCTGATTGGTGGAACACCTGAACTTTAATGAATAGGTGTACTTTAATGAGGTCCATTAAAGAGCTGCTACCAGATGTATAATTATTACATTTCGGCATGGTCGAGCATAAAAAATAGTTAGGGGTGGGGCTGATTAATTTCTTGACTTTGCTTTACGCGGGCACAGAGAATTGTGTCATATCATGCAGGCTTGTACTGTTCATATTGTAAAGCTCACTGTATACGTAAAAGAGTTAGCTTACAGATGCAGAGCTGTAGTTTCTGTTGTCAGTTCAGTAGTACGGACAGTAACATATAAGCAATCTGAACAGTAACTTGAAGTGAACGAAAGGCATATTAAATTATAATTAGGACGAATTACTGCATTGATAAATATTAAAAAGTGTATCAGTATAAAAATCACTTTTAAGGTCTGTTACTTATTAATGTTCTGTATTTCCTTTTCAAGCACTGTAAAGTATGCACTTTTAAGTTCAAAGCAATATTATTATTTCACGTAAAATATATCTGTACCTGTACGTTTGTAAGGGATGAAAGAGAGAGTTAGAGTGACATAACCTGTAAGCACAGTCTAGTATATACAGTCACGGATCTTGAGTTGTGAGGGTGCTAGCAACAATAGACTGTGCCGGTACTATTTCGCATTGTCTGTAATGAGGCGATATTAGCGATCCTAGTGGTTAGCAGCTATCTATGGATGCATATTTACTACATATTGAGCTTCGTGATATATACTAGACTGTGCTGTAAGAATGAAGAGAAATATTGACTACCACAAGTAACAACGTACTTAAATAAAACTGCAAAGAATAGATGTTATTATCCAATTAATAATGCGATTTAGACATTTTATCGTATATATTAACAGTGCCTGAAAATTATTTAGTTTATTTGTTACCTTTGTATTGAAGGATTGATATAATGTGGTGGAAGGAAGTTTTTTTCTGTATTTCACTTTCTATCTTTGAATGTGAGCTCGTTGAAAGTGACAATAACACTATTTTCAAAATAATCAGAGTAACTAAGATTTTTTTTATAGAAATATGTTATTTTATGGAGAAAGTAAAGGAATATTGTGTTGTCATGCATTATTTTGAGGAAGAATGGTAAATGTCTTAAGTTACAAGCGAATGTTTTGACATAGTATTAGATCTATTAAGGAAAGAGGGACAGAAAAAGGAGAGCTGAGCCATCTTTCGATACGGACTCGAGAGTTCATTGCCTCGAGCTCCAAAATATAAAAGAAGGAATCATTGAAGACCACAAACAGGCTTCGTGGACTTGTTGCTTTACAAGTAGTAAACTGCAAGCCTGCATGCTTCCTGCGCACTTCTCTAAAAATATACATTGGCGTACGTACATACATACATACATACATACATACATGTTCTGCCCAAGGGCAGGTCTTTCACTGCAAACCCAGCATTCTCCAACTTTTCTATTTTCTGCCTTCCTCTTAGTTTGCGCTAATCATACATTTATTTTAATGTCTATCATTATTTTGATATATCTTCTTTTGCCCCGAATTTTTCTCCCGTTCACCATTCCTTCAAGTGCATCCTTCAGTAGGCAGTTTTTCATCAGCCAGTGACCTAACCAATTCCATTTTCGCTTTCTGATCAGTTTCAGCATCATTCTTTCTTCACCCACTCTTTCCAACACAGCTTCGGTTCTTATTCTGTCTGTCCATTTCACTCGCTCCATCCTTCTCATATTCGCCTAAAATGCTTTGGAATATAAGTCGGCAAGAGTTTAAAACTATACAAATACAAAAAATATGTATATCTAATTATTATTTTAGTTGATAAAGCATCGTTAAATAACCTACTCTTTTATTTAGCGTAGATGGGATTTGTGTTGACGAGATGAGACCGAAGATTCGCCATAGACATCTGGCATTCGCTTTACGGTTGGGGTAAACCTAAGAAAAACTGAACTAGGTAATCAGTGCAAGCGGGAATCGAACCCGTGCCTGAGTGCAACTCTGCACTGGCAGACAAACGCCTTAGCCGACTAAGCTACGCCAGTATCTCGATATTATTTTTGCTATAATTATAATCATATTATTACAACTGCAACGGTGGCAACGCTGTGCTTATAAGCTAGGGGACTAGGGTTCAAATATTTGTCAATCCACTCTGAATTTATTACTTGTGTTGGTCAAACTCGTGATTCAGACAGCATAGAAATTTTCTCCTGGTACTCCTGTTTCCTTGTGTCATCTCAACAATTCACCATCATCATCATAATCATCATCATCACTTTATGAGTGTAATGTTGATCCAACGCCTATGCTGCACTTGGGATAGTCTCTGGCAAACTATTAGGCATTAACGATATCTATGAAAAACATCCGTAGAGTTGAGGAGAAGAACGGCATGCTAAGGGCTCTGTTAAGGCACAAAAGTATTGTTATTATTGTTGTTACTATTATCATCATCATCATCATCATCATCATCATCAGTATTATCATCATCATCTTCAACAATATAACAGTCGCATTCTGGATGAACATAATCTGTTGGTTGCTTTGTCTTATCATTATTTAATAATAATAATAATAATAATAATAATAATAATAATAATAATAATAAATGATAACTTAATAATAAAACTAATAGTTTTGGATTCAACGTTATTTCTTGGTAATATCTCTTCGTATTTGTACAAGAACAATAAATTATTCAGTTGTACATATCGTTCAGTTTAGCTCCTGGCCGGGAACACGCATGGCCGGCGTAGTCTGTGCTTTATCGATCCGTAAGCTCCAGCGACTTCAATTTATAATAGCGTGCACACATTTAGAATTTTAATTTCATAGAAAGTACTGACCTGTGTTGTAACTATTTAGTTATTCAAAACTGTGTTCATTCTGCATTCAAACATTTTCTAGCATCGCTTCATGAAATTGTTATTCTCACCCTAAAAAAAGCTAAAAAATATGCCAGGCCTATACGTGAATAACCCCCCACACTATAGACGAGCTATGTAAGAAGGGAAATTGAAAGCATTATGGAAATACGTAGAAATTTTGTTTGGCCTTTACACTGGAGCCATGGTTCTGAAAAAGTCTTGAGTGATAATATACCATTCTTTCATTCTTCTGAAGAGAGGATTTTCAGGAAAAAAATGTAATATGGTATCACTAAAAAATCAATAATGATGGAAAAATAATGTCACAATATTGTAAGCCTGTAAATAATTAGATCATAATGATAGACTTTATATACAATTAGTTACAGCATCTCTGCTTCTTCTGAGTTACTTAATCTCCGTTGTCAGTTACACTTCGCTTGATAATACCAATATTTTGATTTTATTATATTTATATGCAAATATAGGCCTATTATACGTATACATTTCGTATGTATGTTTCAATATGTAGGGGAGACTCGGCTAATTCCGCAATATTAAGAAGTAAATCTATCATATTCTTATAAAAATGTTTATTGAAAAATATTATCAAGGTATGTAGACATGGACGAAACTTTTCATTACCAAATGAGATAAAGATACCATTAAAATGCAAATATATTTAGTTGCACATACATTACAGTTGAAAAAGAACAACTCGGATAATTCCGCAAAAGTGCGGATAAATCCGTAATAGGACTTGGCTAAATCCGCAGTAGTAAATAATTATGAAATACATTATGAAAGTAACATGAAAGGAACAACTTATATGTAACAGTGCTCACTTTCTTCACAGCTGTGTAGCAAAACACGAAGAACAGCCAACTTCCGATGTTTCACTGTATTGCCGACAGAGGTATCGAACAATATCCTTGATATTTTTTTTCTATAGCACTGCAGAGGACATACCTCCTGTTGACAGCCTCTCAAAACTTACGTTCACGCTATTGTAAAACCGCAGTAAAATCATATATGCACTACTGCGGTATTACCCGTACTACGGAATTAGCCGAGTTTCCCCTAATATATGAATGCATGTAAAGTAAAGTGACAGTGTATTGTGTACAAAAAAAAATACGGACTGAAATATAAGAGCCAGAAGAAAATAACAGCACTATGCTATGGCCGCCTTTTAACCACAAAATGACCCTGTACTCATTTTTACACAAAATTCAGCGAACCTTGAATTTGCTCTCCAACATATGGCGATAGACCCTATAATAAATACCGCTTCTAATTAGAGTTGTATCCGGGCTTCTACATTTAATAATTTATCGTCTGAGCCAACTACGTTTCCTTATGTATTCATTTATATCAAAATATTTAGTTTATTTTTCACATCTCTAAGTGCAACTTATTCTCAGTTTTTAAATGGAATATCATTCTCGTCAGTGTGTAACATAATTTGTATTCTCACAGAAAAATTGCTTTCAAATGTAACTGAGGTATGGAGAATTCTCTTCATAAGCTCGCACTATGGTTTAAAATATTATGAATTTCCTTGTTTATCCTTCTCTTAAAGGAAAGAGAATTGAAAGCTTGAAGCCCTTTTTGTCGCTGTTCAGAAGGAGCTAATAATAGGCAGGAGTTCCTTCTCTCGTCTCTAAACACACCTGTGGAGCTTTTTTATTTTTTTGCTTCCAATCTCTTTATAGAGTTGTTTTTTCGTAGTCTTTACAACACTTTGATATGACTTGAGAATGAAGAAAGAAGATAACCGATTGGAAACATTAAGTAAACTCCGTGCATATGTATCAAAGTGTCTTGAAAGAAACTGAAGTATCCAGATGCAGATAAAAAGACGAGAAGTCATCGAGCAGGTTACATAAAACTGGAACATTTGTTGATTTGTTTCTATCTCATATCAGAACGCCAGTAGATTTTTATTGGTCTTTCTTGATTTAATTTTATTTCATTGAAGAAGTTCAATGTACTTAATTTTGGCAATGTAGTAACTTTTGTGATTTAGTCTCTTTTGCTTCATAAAGTGTTATTTTATCTAACAATAACTGTTTTAATTCTTATATCTTTGTTTCTTTTTGGTCTGTTCGGAAGTATTTTGTGGTTTTCTTATTCTTTCTTTACCATCATTCCCAATGTGATCGGCGGTTTTTAAACTTGCCATTGGACCCAGTGTCGTGAGTTCAGTCAGCCCAGACTGATGGATTTTAAATGGAGATGAAATTCTCAAAATAGCCTTCTCCGGGAGGAAAGTAAAGCTGTGATTTCCGTGTTGTAGATTTAAGGCACGTGAAAGAAGCTTCCTCCTCGAAATAGAATCCTTCTTTCATTTCTCCTTGACATTAATTTTCTACACTAAATAGCCTCTACAGTTGAAGTGTAGACGAAATATACGTTAGAATTCCTTCAATAAAATGTATACGTTGGAGACACTATTGAAATTTATAAGCGAATGTAGAAGACCCTGGTGTCAAAATTTTAAACTGTATACAGCGCGATACAGGTATCCGTTTTAATAATAATAATAATAATAATAATAATAATAATCTTTTATAAAACTGGTGAATCCTGTAAATAATGGATATTCATTCACAACTTGCTGTATATTTAAAATTGTCGGATTGGCAACATTTACAACCACTTCTTCCCCATCATTCCCATCGGAACACAGCTAGCAACTCTTTATACTCGACTTGACAAATTATGGAACTATTGAGATTCAACTTCCTTCTTAATAGTTAAACCCCCTGCTTGAAACTTTCGTTGAAACAAAATACTACATACATACCTACCTGCCCATCTACCCCGTCTTTCCCTTTCGTGGCCAAAATTTTGTTGTCCTATCAATGAATTGAAAGAACCAGGGTATAGTATAAATTTAGATTGATTGTATTCAAACTTACTTTTAAGTACTTATTCATTGCGTCCACTATTAAAATGTAGACTAATTTATGTTCAATATCTATTTCGTTCTGACATTGTACATATAGGGTAAAAAGTAAGTAATGCCATTGATTTCAGGGGGTTATTCTTTGAGATATTTCAAACAAAAAGTTGAATACAATTTTGCTTCTTTTTGAGATAAAAATTCTTTTATTTGAAACATTTCATTACGTATTTTCGGAAATCCATTGGCTTAATTCCCAATGTGCTCAGTCAGTTTAAGAGAACATTGCATTATGGTAATAAATGATAGAAAGATTTTAGTTTTGTCCCTTAAATGTGTAAAAATTTCATCCGAACAATCCAAACAAAGTTATCATAAAATTATGTGAATGTACGTATGTAAGCTCACTGAAAATAACAGTGTATTAATTCTAAAATATATGTCTTTCAAAATACTGTTGTTCATGTCCGAATATGTGTTATTGCTAAATTATATCTGTATTATCATGTCGTGAATGTACAGTAGTATGTATGTTAAGTTCTACTGAAAAGAACAACCTGTTAATTTTTAAAATAAGTTTCTCTCAAAATATTAATCTTCAAGTCCCAAAATGATTTATTGCGAGATTATACTGTATTCTGTATACAAAATAAAAATGACCCTATACAGTATTATGTATTTGTAAGACGTCATTTTTCAAGTCATATTTAAGAAACCGGGTATGGCATAAGAGGGCGTAAAGCGGACAAGAGGTACTAAATTCTCCAATCCTATTATATATTTTTTTCATGTACATATTGATTCTTTGATACGAGTGATAGAGAGGTAAATTTTAACTCATCGTGATACCCCAGGAGTTCAAACTGGGAACAAGGGAATTTTCTATTTATCGTCAACTGTCTTTAAATGTCAAGCGAAAGCACACATAGACAGGAAATTACATTAAATTTGTTTGAGAACTGTTTAGATCAATGTGGAATATTGAGTCTATGCTAAACGATGTAAAGGGACCGAGGGGATGTTTTTGTTTAGCTAAACTACAAGACAAAGCTAATTAAAACGAAAACAGTAAGGCACATGATGATATATTTTGTTTTAAATTGTGTTACTCTTGGCAGGCGTTTTGGCTAAGAAGGTCATTAATTCATGTAAGTGACGCTATGTAAAGATTTATCTTTAGGGATGAGGAAAGCTTAGTAAAGACAGTAATTCGTTTTGGTTTTCTATAGTTGAGTTGCCGAGATCTCCTTAAGTCAGAAGCAAATAGGAAATCCGGGCTCTACCGGTTGCTTTTAATTAGTGTATAAAAGACTATGAAATGTTGATCGCTGGAGAAACCAAATTGGAATAGCTGGCTACATTTCAATTTAGTGATGATACAGTACAGTGGGCCTAAAAAAATAGTGATTTCTGTATTAACGATATTTCTGATAACACTACCACTCATACTGCATCTTACGATCATCTAATTAATATATAAATAAATCGTGACTTTTATGCGTAACTGATATGTAAAGTGAATATTTTAAATTATTTAACGTTAAAATTTGATATTTTCTCAGTTTATAAACATGATTTTTTTTTTTTTTAATTCCACTATACATATCAGTAATCATTAAGACTTTGTAGTTGCAGCTAATAAATGAGAATTAGTTCTTTGGAACATTATCGCTTATTGAAGTTGCAGCTGAATATATTATTCTGCAAATAGACTGTAACTACCCACTTACGTAGTTACTTTGTCTTTGGTGATCATATTTATCTCTTTGATCAGGTTTTCATTATATGTATTCAATAACACCATAACCTCAGCTAAATAGGTGCAGCAGTTTAAAGTAATGGTTAAATGAAAACTATCAATTGTCCGCTCTCCATAAAAAGAATTTCTTCAGGAAAGCTTTCTTTAGTTCATACTTGAGAGCCCAATCAGTTGGAAGCCCCTGATATAGTGCAGAAGGATATTCATGAAAGCGCTCCTTCCCAGAGAGTAACTTTATATCGGCACCTGACTAGCTCCCTGCAGTCGCAAAAAACTGAAGGACATCGGCACACAAAGACGGGCATTTCAATTTCCCTTCTGTAAACATTCCTTCACTGCGGAGACTTATTCTGCTGCCTTGGGCGCAAGATGGCAGCAGTATCCACACCCTGGAGAGACTAGTCGCACTCTTTTGCCTGACGGTATTATTGCCCACTCGGTTGAGCCGTTTTCGTTAGTAGTGAGCGTCGTTAAAGTGACCGGAGTTCGAGACTCCGCAGATTCAGAGAGATTTCTGGTAGAGCGACTGTGAAACAATTTCTTCGGTTACTTAGATTTTATTTTACCTGTTAATCACTGTTCCGTTACAGCTGTATTGTAACCTTTAATTTGCTGTTCGCTCTTTTTCAGCAAACTGTTTTTTCTTCCAGTATTTCTTCTGTCATAGTACTTCCAGTTCGTGCTTTCTTCCTGTAGAAATAGGATTGCCAACTCTGGTAAATAAAATTACCGGTCATTTTATACTCACAAGTTTGGATGAATATATATGTATATATATATATATATATATATATATATATAATACTAATTACCGGTCATTTTATACTCACAAGTTTGGATGAATATATATATATATATATAATACTAATTACCGGTCATTTTATACTCACAAGTTTGGATGAATATATATATATATATATATATATAATACTAAATACATAATCTGCTATATGATATGAAAATAATAATAATAATAATAATAATAATAATAATAATAATAATAATAATAATAATTTAAAAAAAACATCTTCCTTCTCTATTCAAAAATGGACTCCTTAATTTTGTATTTGGAGCTTGATACCTCATCCCTAAGAACTTCTTTTTCTTTCGCTATAAAGTGATAACATTATACACAACTAAATTTAAGATTTTCCCCGTTAGAAAGTTCATCTTTTACTATTTCCACACTTAAATGATTCCTCACGTTCTTTCACAAGATAATCATGATATTAAATGCACCTTTCACACACACACAAAAAAATTCTTGCAGGAATAGCAAACACGTATTGAACTACCATTTTTATTTGTGGAGATTTTTCTGAGGCATCCTTATCCTGAAAATAATTACATTGTATTTTATAAAACTCGTCAAATGTTCATCTTTAACAAAAGAAGAAGCCACGTCACTTAACAAGTACAATTCTTCATGGAGTATATCTTCATCTAGTTAAAGCCTTAGGGCCGTATTCATAGACATTTCGCAGCACGCGCTACGAGCATACTAAGCTAGCCCCGGCTATCCACTGGTTACTAGTACAGAGTTCAAATCATATCCTATCGCTGACACTGGTTTATGAATACGAAAAGCGCTGATAATCCATCGAAAGCCCGCGCTAAAAATGTCTATGAATACGGCCCTAAGTTTTTATCTAATAGTTTATATTTCTTCCACTTTTGGTGTACAACCATAAGTATTTAGGCTAAAGAATATTTGAAAATTCCCATATTATCTTTAGCTATTCTGAATTAAAGGTTAAAATATCCCACGAAATAGAAAAAATCCCTTTTTTCATTATTATAAAAGCTGTTATCACAAGTTCTCAAACTCATTTAATAAAATTGTAGCCTGAGTGACGCAGTTGGTATAGCGTTGACCTTCTGTGCCCGAGGTTGTGGGTTCGACCCCGGCCCAGGTCGATGGCATTTAAGTGCGCTTCAATGGGACAGGCTCAGTCACTAGATTTAGTGGCATGTAAAATAACTCCTGCGGGACAAAATTCCGGCACACTGACGACGCTGATATAATCTCGGCAGTTGCGAGCGTTGTAAAATAAACCAAAATTCTTTTAAATAAAATTACCGGGCACAAGTAGGCCGGTAAGGGGTTAATACCGGCCACAGGTCTTACGTTGAGATCCTCTAAAATTTCCGGCCGTGGCGGTGAAATTTCGATTAGTTGGCAACCCTTGGTTGAAATGCATTCGATTACTAGAACAATACCAGCAAATGTTACCCGTGACAGCCTTTCACCTTCCCTGGTATGTAAAAACAGGTTTGTAGTCGCTCGAGTTTGTATGTTTTCCCACTCCAAGGCGCTTGTAAAGGGCTGACAGGCAGTTTTTCTGCTTAATAAAGTGATCACGACTTCCAATACACAAAATGAACCTTAAATAATATCAATTTCAGGAGAATATTGTTTGAGATATTTCAAACAAAAAAGTTTTAATACAATTTTGCTCGTTTGTGTTTCCGTTTCGAGATAAAAATTGTTTCACTTGCATATGAAACCTTTAATTGTGTGTTTTGTGAAATACATTGATTTAATTCTACGTTGAATACAAACATATTGTTGGTGGTGAATGGTAGAAATTATTGACTCAATGAAGTGATGATTAGATGATGTGTTAAGAGAGTTTAATAAAAAGGTTCATAGATTTTAATGAGCTGCAAAATATACATTTTTTTTCCTTTTGACTGGAGCTTTCGCTTTTAAGCCCGAGGATATGCCGCCTCATTTGCTGTTTGAATTAATAAATTCAGTGAATGACATAAGGTTGAAAGTTGAATACAAATAAATGCTTACAGCAGAATTACAGACACGTTGATCCATCTATATACTGCAGCACATACCCTTGCAAAGAGTTTTCGTATATATCAAACTAAGTGAACTAAGACCTGTAGTGAAGATTGTTAAACCACAATTTCTTATTGGAAGCCATTATTAAAGATAAATTTGTGTATTATTTTTTTGTATTTAATATTATCCCATTAAGTGTGTTTTATATTGTTTATTAGTTTGCAGAAACTATAATAATGTTGTACTTAAAAGGAAATGGATTTATTTTTATATAAATGTAACAGAATAGCTGAAATTTATTTATTATACTAACATTATGAGTATAATTGAAGCATATTGCATAGTAGTTACTAATGTCATACGTTAAACCAGATTATTATTCATTCAGTTCCATTTTTACAGTCATTCCATGTTTCCGTTAGCAAATAAGCATGAGCTGCTTTCACCGCCGCATGGGCAGCCCTCGTGCATGTCATGTTCTCATGGAAGACAACAGATTTTCTTCGCCCAGACCCGATTGGGCACAAGTCATTCATTTCTAAAGCTGCTAACAATCTTCGCCTGTGCTGTATTAGAATATCTTTACATTAGTATCTTCCATATATTTTCTCTATCCGTACCTTCGTAAGCCAATATTTCTTCGCCCTTATCTTCTGTGTTCGTTATTTCTGTTTCCATTTTATTTCTTCAGTACCTTATTTCATTAGAATATATATTTTCAGCAATAATTCATTCCAGTACTTTTTACGTATAAAAATTCTTTGGCTTATATTTTCTCCCATTTTCGTCCTTTCGCCCGTAACTCTTTCAATCATTATTTCTTGTCGACATTCTTCCCTACCTTCTTCCATCACAATTGCTTTCCGTTCATAACTTCCGTCAAAATCTCCATCCATTTGTAACTTCTTCCATATAGGCTTAACTTTCATTTGTAACTTCTTTCATTCCCGCTTGGGCTGATTATCTGGTTGAGATTTTTCCGAGGCTTTTCCCAAACGTAATCTGTGGCGAATCCTCGACCTCACCTCGTCAAATACCATCTTGCTATTACTTAACCCATCGACGTTAAATAACCGAGTAGTTGATACAGCGTCGTTAAATAACCAACCAAAAAACTTCTTTCGTCATAACTTCTATTTACTAGGATCTAAGAACTTCCGTCATAACTTCCATTCGAAACTTCTTCCGTTGGAAACTTTTTTAGCCATAACTTCCTTCCGTTCGTACCTGCTTCCGTCATAATCTCCTTCCGTTTGCAACTTCTTCCGTCATAACCTTCTTCCGTTCGTAACTTCTTCCATCATAACATTCTTTTGTTCGTAACTTCTTCTATTAATATATTCTTGTCATAATCTTCTTCCGTCCGCAAATTATTCTGTCATAAGCCGCCTTGCGTTCATAACTTCTTTCGTCTTAACATACCTACATTCGTAATTTCTTCCGCCATAACCTCCTTCCTTAAGCACCTATTTCCTTCAGTACGTCCTTCCAAGCACATGTCTGTATTAATTATAGCTAATTTGTAATTTTTATGGAGCAGTCTCTTTCTTCGTAAGCATTATGAAGAAAATAGAATCAATTATTGGATTTAAAATCACTGCTTTCAGTTTAATGAAGGGAGGCAGCACTCCACTTCGATTCTAATTTACATTCAAATGTGCTTAACGTTTTGTGGGAATCTGTATAAACTTTGAACAACATGCGCTGATTCCCTTCATGTGAAAACAGCTCTTTGAAAAACGTAATGCGATTAAATATGCTTTCCCCGAATGAAAAGAGGACTAAGACGCCCACATCGAATCCCGAGTGGAATGAAAGGAATGTAAATGAAATTACACGCCGAATTATCCACAAGAAATTTTAAAAAAGATGAAAGTTAAAATATCTTACACATGCTACTCTAATTGTAGCGTATAGTGTACTTGTAATTGGAACGAAATTTGGATTGTAGATAAGCATATCTTTTACATACGGTACCAATTCCCTCTGATTGAGGTTCTGGCTGATATGTACTGTACATCTATTATCAGGCAGTACATTTCACTTACGCAGAATAAATATGGAAAATGCGTGTTATTATTCGGTTGAGAAGCTTTTATCATCCAGTCTGCTCTCAGAAAAGCTGAAAATTAGAATTTATAAAACAATTATATTACCGGTTCTTCTATATGGTTGTGAAACTTGGACTCTCACTTTGAGAGAGGAACAGAGGTTAAGGGTATTCAATAATAAGGTGCTTAGGAAAATATTTGAGGCTAAGAGAGATGAATTTATAGGAGAATGGAGAAAGTTACACAATGCAGAACTGCACGCATTGTATTGTTCACCTGACATAATTAGGAATATTAAATCCAGACGTTTGAGATGGACAGGGCATGTAGCACGTATGGGCGAATCCAGAAAAGCAAATAGAGTGTCAGTTTGGAGGTCGGAGGGAAAAAAACCTTTGGGGAGGCCAAGACGTAGATGGGAAGTTAATATTAAACTGGATTTGAGGGAGATGGGAGATGGGATATGGTAGAGACTGGATTGATCTTGCTCAGGATAGGGACTGATGGCGGGCTTATGTGAGGGCGGCAACGAACCTCCGGTTTCTTTAAAAACCGTTTGTAAGTATGAAATTAATATTTATGTAAAATTTTGAAATTCCGTACTATTTTATTTTTTTAACAAGACTCTATCTAAATGTTGACTTCTGTTTTTTTACATACATACGTACATACATACATACATACAGTGAAACCTCTCATTAACGGACATCGAAGGGACGTAACAATCTGTCCGCATCTGGGAGGTGTCCTTTATTGAGAGGGAGGCTCCCCAATCTAACAGTAAATTTATAATATGCATTACGTATCCCTTCACACTTTAAGTGAAATGTATTACTGTAGTTTAATTCTAAATACAGTACACTACAGTAAATTCTTTGCAATTTTGAAGTACAGTAGATAAGATCAGAAAAGGAAAATACAGTACTGTGCCATGCAATTTTATTCTAGGTCTACAGTTATGCAGTACTGTAATTTACAGTTTTCAACTTAACCTTTACGTTCAGGTGCCATGTCTCTCGAAACAGAACAACTGATTGAGTTGAAGAGAATAATCCTAACTCTATCATGTGTCGAATACAATTTCACGATCGCGGAAACCTTGGACCCATCAGACAGGTTAAATTTTATGATTTTGTTTATCCACCCGCTTCCAGCTAACAAGGGGTAGCCGGCTGGGCTAGTGGTAGCCTACGAGACCCTTATGTTACGTTTCATGTTAAGGAATTTCTGTACCAAATTTTCCATTTTTGTGACACATTAGGTCTTCAGATCCAGGTTCTGTTCTCAGTCAGGAGGTAAAGCAAGCATTGGGACTGTGAAACAGCTGTCCGTGTCTGAGAGTGTCCGTAAACGAGAGTTAAATTTATCATTATTTCTATATATTTCAGTTGGGACATAAAAATCTGTCTGTATATGAGGAATGTCCGTATTTTGGGGGTGTCCGTAAGGAGAGGTTTCACTGTACATATTTACAAGAAGAATAACTTTTTTCAAAGAAAGGGTAATCTTTATTATTTTTAAATTCATAGCTGAAAACTTTGTGATGTAAGATCATGAAACATAAAGAAGTGTGTATGTTCTCATAAAAAGGAGTGTATATACGAAAAGCAAGGCTCTAGATTAATAAATGTGAAACGTTTGTATTTAATAACTTATACTTGTTATTCTGAAGAAATATGTGTTGTGCATGTTACATTTCGCAAAATCTTGTTCCATTAAATTGTTAGATGGGAACTATAGACATGGGTACAAACATATCGTCATTTTATTAGGCTTCTTCCTTTTATCTCAGACTAACCAAAATTGATATCAGTACCTAAGGTTAGCATTATCTACTTTAGGCTTATATACCTGAAGTTTTAAAAAAATAATCAGGAAATGAACCTTAAGATTGAGCTTCTAGTCACGACAATATATTACAACGCGTTTCGAAGGTTTAATATTTCTTCGTCTTCACGTGACAAACTGTGAGGAGGTAAATGGATATTACTTATTAGTATCTTCATAGAAGGCTAGATCCACTTCACGGACCGTTTCTTACTGCCCCAATGAATGGAATACTTTGGATTCTTTTCCTATTTGTTTAGAGACATGTGGATACATTAAATTTCTGAAACATCGTGTTTCTGATACTTCGTAAGCAATGGAAAGAGTTCGTTCCAAATCTCTTATTAGTAGGCCTAAGACACCAAATCTATTAATGGTGATATATTAAAAAATGCGTTTCGGTGGTTCGATGTACCTTAGTCTTCAGATGGAAATGAGTGCTGAGGAAGGATATTGAACTTAAACTGTTAGAATCTACGAATGGCTAGACTTTTCTTACGAATAATTTCTTACGGTCCCAGTGAATGGAATTCGTTACACTTCTTTCCCATTTGAAGGGTCCACGGAAAGAACATGCTAAGTCATTTTTTGTTGATTTTTGTTTTCTGGTCTCATCTGCTAGCTCGTAAATTTAGTAAATCAGATGCCAAAATGCCTGCATTGTAACATGGTAAATTAAACTAGATGAGATGTAAATTCATATCTTATGAGTGTATTAAAGTTAACCTTCCGATGGTAACAAGGGTTGCGCACAACTCCAGCGAGAGATTCTTGCATTTGTTATATTGGTATTTCTGTTTCTTATTTTATACCCGTCGATGCAATCTCACTTGATTGTTCAAAGATTCAGAATATTCGTTGCCCTAGCGACAATCCCGTTATTTCCGGTTCTAAGTGGATTTAATTGTTCCTCGGGGTTGTTCACCACCCCTGCTACCTTCCACGGTGGCAAATAGTTTTTACTCTTTCTTTTATTTGAATTGTGTCCTTTTACATAGCAGTAATTAAGTTTATAATTATACCAAAGGAGGGGTTGACGTGTTCGACATAATGAGCACACTGTTTCAAGATACACGCATCGTGTCGGCCAGGTTGACGCAATTGGTATAGCGTTGGCCTTCTATGCCCGAGGTTGCGGGTTCGATCCCGGGCCAGGTCGATGGCATTTAAATGTGCTTAAGGCTCATGTCAGTAGGTTTACTGGCATGTGAAAGGACTCCTGCGGGACAAAATTCCGGCACAGCGGGACGCTGATAAAATCTTGGCAGTTGCGAGCGTCGTTAAATAAAACATAACATTTACACGCATCGTTGGTTACTCTGTATGTTGCTTGGAATTCTTAAGTCTAGCTGCTCTAAATTCATTGATCCTATATAAGTCAAACAAAATCACAACAAAACTTACAAAGAATGGAACTTTTTAAGAACCTGACTTTCCAACTTATATCTCCTCACATGAAATAACATTGAGACAAGAATTTGCCCATGGAGTTATTTGTGAACCCATCTTCATTCTTAGAGATGAAACGAGGCAGGGATCTCGAAGAGATCGAACTCAGACCCATCAAGCTAAACAAATATTCCAGATGTTTCTTTTGCTCTCGAGAAAAAGACAGAAAAGTGAAGACAGGTAGTTCAAAGCGTTGCAGACCAGTTTGTAGTGAGCAGAGGAAGGATATTTCTGTAGCATATTTTTCGGCATCTTAAAATTACTCGTATATCATTATGTACTTTTGTTATGTACGTATATATTATTCTTGTGTGTAGGAAAGTAGTAGTAAAATGGTTTCATAAATAAACATATCTATAGTATTTGTTCATTTGCAAGTTAAATGTCTGGGGTGGTACGTAGTCCCTGCTACCAACGAATGTTGTACTATTCGTGTTACCAGCGGAGGGTTAAAAATGCTCCCCTGAAAAAAATTTAAGAAAAGTGAATAAGGATGTTCTTTCCGTAGACCCTTCATTTGTCTTCAAGTATTGGCATTTTAAGCCACTGAAACAGAATACATATGATATTTCGTCACCAGTGAAAAAAGTTCGTTCCAAACATATCATCTGTAATTAGGCCTACATACTCTTCTTGTCCACTTTAAAGTCATGCATTTAGAATACCGTCATAATGCGTTTAATAAGAGTGTTACGAGACGCGACAGTTTGATGGTAAGTGCTTCATATTCTACTCGGATGCATTGAAGGTTAGAGTTTAGCGTTATTGTTGATTATGCCAGCGTTCAGTCCTTCAGTCCTAATTATGTCCCTGATGTATTCAGAGAGCGGAGTCGCCCCACACACTTCCTATGAGAATTAAAATGGCGTTGTTGTCAAGGAATGAAGATTAACGCAAGCAACGGAAGCAGCTGTTGTGTTGAAACTTGTAAACCCAGAAGAAGCTTGAGGTCACTCCAGACAAGCTTAGCGCCAGCGTGGATCATTCAGAGTATTAACCTGCTACACAATTCCAAGCTTAATGATTTCACAGATTGTTATTGTGTAATGTATGTGCGTATGTACCTGTGTACGTATAACTCTTTTTCCGTAGAATTTTCGGCGACTGGATTCCAAATTAACTTAACAAGGGAACTGTCCCAGGTCATGGTGCTTGAATTTAATGAAAATGCATATTTAAGCTAATTTTATTTTTTGTTCATTAAGGAAGATAGTGATAGTCATTTGTTTCGCATTTTCCTTATTTACGAAATAAAATGACTTGAAAATCGATGCTACTTATGTCGCTTCTTACACGCACTCGGATCCTCATAGTTCTGCGACACCGTATCACAGCTCTCGCATGAATGCTTTAGTCTATTTTCTTTTTATCTTAACTCGCATAAATGCAGTACATTTGCAGAAATAGAAATTCAATTTGAATTTAAAATATGTATTCACTTTGTGTCTCACTTTTAAATATGATATTGTGGATTCGAAATGAAGTGATCGGGATGAAGAACAATTGAACAGTACAAACATTTTATATAGGCTGTTTTTTTTCAGACTATTCTGTAACACATACACACACTGTTTCCAACATGCAGGAGCGTTGCAAAAACTTTATCAAACTTTCTCACTTGTTTCTCAGTCACATATCCACAACTCTGCCACGCGTATATTACCGTCTTTGAAGATGGATGGATGAAACTGTTGATATGCAACAGAATGTAATGTTAAATATTATGAAGCCTCTATCGTGGACTGTATCTGGAATATTTTCAACAGATAATTTTATGTCTGAAATACTCTTCTACATAGTCTTCGAATCACAATTTTATATATATCCTAAAAATATACACATCCAAGAGTTGCACAAATCTTGTAGTTTGTGGAGAGAAAATTTGTGCTTTAATTGTCTTGCTATGTGAAGTATTGTTTACGACTTCATCAGTAAATGTAGTGTCACATATCTGACCACTCCAGGAATCCAGAAGTAGTGGCACAGTCTAGTATATACAGTCACGAAGCTCAGTACGTAGAGAATATGCATCCATAGATAGTTGCCAACCACTAAGATCGCTACTATTCTTTCATCACAGACAATACGAAATAGTATCGGTACAGTCTATTGTTCCTAGTACCATCACAACTCAAGCTTCGTGACTGTATATACTAGACTGTGGAAGTAGTGTGTCTTTCTTAACATCCGGGTGAAATACATTTCTTAACCATATTCTCACGTGATTTTTTGTCAGTTTATCGGCACTACTTGCATCGATCACGGCATTAAATAGCTTACCTTTGTCGACACGTTGTTTTACTTTAGGTCCAAATTCCCCTTTCGGTTCTTAAAAGCATATGTACAGTCGTGTTCCTAGACTTCCAGTTGCATACTTATGGATTTGGACGGTGTACGAATGAGTGAAAGATGCCATGAATTGAACTACTACTGTATCAATGTGAGTTAAGAGAAAAATTGACTAGAGTATTAATGCGAGAGCTGTGATACGGTGTCGCGGAACTACGAGAATTGTAATGCGCGTGTGTAAGTAGCAACGACTTTCAAGTCAATGGATTTCGCAAACGGTCTGCCTGGACAGCGGAGCCTGTATAGCGCTGGTTTTCTGTGCTCGAGGTTGCGGGTCCGATCCCGGCCCAGGTCGATGGCATTTAAGTGTGCTTAAATGCGACAGGCTCATGTCAGTAGATTTACTGGCATGTAAAAGAACTCCTACGGGACAAAATTCCGGCACACCGGCGACGCTGATATAACCTCGGCAGTTGCGAGCGTTGTTAAATAAACCATATATTATTATTATTTCACAAACGAGAAAAATTGACACGAACGACTATCACCACGTTTCTTAGCGAACGAAAATTAGCTTAAAAATGCATTTTCAATAAATTCAAGCATCATGACTTGAGATGATTCCCTTGTTAGATGAGTGGAATATCTTTTCCTCCCTTTTCATTTGTACACATCGGCAAACCCAATGAAAATGAAAATCATACACATCTTGTACCATAACACCACCACCACCACCACCACCACCATCATCATCACCACTACGATCACCACCACTAACGTCATCATCATCAGCAATAACTAAAGGTGAGCCCACTCCTCCGTTCCGCTTCAGATAGCCTATTATCCTTCTTCCTCTCTTCGGTTTTCAGATATTTATTTGTATTTGCAGACTGTATATCCACATTCCGGAAACAACGCATTGTGTGTGTGCATGTATGTATGTATATGTATGTATCTATGTATGTATGTATGTATTATGTACTGTAACTGTGAATCCCTAACTCAAACGTATAATGTATACATGCAACACTTAATTAAAGAAGAATAAATACCTATGTGCTTCGTTACAAGATTTTTAAGGTCCACCGAAGATGAGAAAGACGACTATGACGACGGTGACAACTAGTGACGGCTATGATGATGACTAGTGACTACTATGACGATGGCGACGACTAGTGACGACTATTATAACGACTAGTGACCACTATGACAATGGCGACGACTAGTGACGACTATGATAACGACTAGTGACTACTATGACAATGGCGACGACTAGTGACTACTATGACGACGGTGACAACTAGTGACGGCTATGATGATGACTAGTGACTACTATGACGATGGCGACGACTAGTGACGACTATGATGATAACGACTAGTGACGACTATGATGATAACGACTAGTGACTACTATGACAATGGCGACGACTAGTGACGACTATGATGATAACGACTAGTGACTACTATGACGACGGTGACAACTAGTGACGGCTATGATGATGACTAGTGACTACTATGACGATGGCGACGACTAGTGACGACTATTATAACGACTAGTGACTACTATGACAATGGCGACGACTAGTGACGACTATGATGATAACGACTAGTGACTATTATGACAATGGCGACGACTAGTGACGACTATGATGATAACGACTAGTGACTACTATGACAATGGCGACGACTAGTGACGACTATGATGATAACGACTAGTGACTACTATGACGATGGTGACAATTAGTGACGACTATTATGCTAACGACTAGTGACTACTGTGACGATGGCGACGACTACTGACGACTATGATGATAACGACTAGTGACTATTATGACGATAGTGACAACTAATGACTACTATGGCGACGACTAGTGACAATAACGACTAGTGACTACTATGAGGATGGTGACAACTAGTGACGACTGTTATAACGACTAGTGACTACTATGAAGATGGCGACGACTAGTGACGACAAGTGACTACTATGACGGTGGTGAAAACTAGTGACGACTCTGATAACGACTAGTGACTACTATGACGATGGCGACGACTAGTGACAATAACGACTAGTGACTACTATGACGATGGTGACAACTAGTGACGACTATGATGATGGCGACGACTAGTGACGACTATTATAACGACTAGTGACTACTATGACAATGGCAACGACTAGTGACGACTATGATGATAACGACTAGTGACTACTATGACGACGGTGACAACTAATGACGGCTATGATGATGACTAGTGACTACTATGACGATGGCGACGACTAGTAACGACTATGATGATAACGACTAATGACTACTATGACGATGGAACAACTAGTGACGACTATGATAACTAGTGGCGACTATGACGTTGGCGACGACTAGTGACGACTACGCGACATCGACTATTAGTGACTACTGCCTCGCATTGATTACGACGATAAATTTGATGATGAAACTCTCGTTGAAAAAAGTCTTCAGTGCTGTTTTATTCTCTACCTCTATAGACAACTCTTTATTGCGTGTATTTAATAAACCTTGTCAGTAAACGAACTCCTATGGTGGTGATAAACTGACGTGGCTTGCAAAGGAATCTGATTTCATTTAAAAACGAATCCATAATAAAAGGAGATAGATAGACCTACATG
Organism: Periplaneta americana; assembly: GCF_040183065.1. NCBI lineage: Eukaryota > Metazoa > Arthropoda > Insecta > Blattodea > Blattidae > Periplaneta > Periplaneta americana. The sequence goes on from NC_091125.1 coordinate 78,627,184, forward strand.
TCGAGCTGGCTCTCAAAAGAGAAAAGAGAAAGATAGAAGCAGAATGTATGTGGCACGGGACTTTTAATTGCTTTTTGTCTGCAACATTAATGTCTGGTTGCATGATAGTTTAAGCCCCATTCATTTTGCTGATCTGTAAATGTATTCTCTTCTCCTGGCATTGTTAGTCATCCCTCCCTGTTTTTCTGTTCCCCTCTCCCAGTCCTCTAACCCAAGCTGATGTGTATTCATAGACACAAACCACCCCACAACCAGCCCCTCTCCTTCCCTCTTGGGTTCATACTTGCCGATTTTTCATTAAAAATAGATTAGATTACATAGAACATTTTTAATATGTTTTTAGCTTTTGTTTCAGTTATCTATATGAACATACACGTTGAACCGACATGACCCACCCTTGACACGATTTATATTCTGGGTTTTTCTTTTTTGTACATTTTGTGGTATGCGTTCATCGACGTCAGTTTATACAAACTCCATCCCAGTCTTTTTACTTCATCGTACGCTGTAAAATAGAGAAAACAATACCACAGATATAACCCAAGAACATTTATAAGTCGATCCTTTTCTTTTATGGCTTAAGAGGTAAAGTTAAATATAATGGATCGGATTCAATACCCACCAGAAAATTTGAGTTTTGTTTCCTTAGCATATATTCTTATCACGTATAGCTTGTGTCATATTTCCTCTTTGTTATCTCAAGTAGTGGTCTTATGTACTGCTGCCAACATGGTCATGGAGTTTCTGGATTAATCCAGTCCAGTCTCACTTTCTATAATGTTTTAACCGCGAAAGTCTCCTTTCAGCAACTTCAAGATATTTCCATTTATAAAAAATTACGTTTCCTGAAAAAGTGCCTTTTTTGACTTAGCACCATTTGGAAAGGCACTCTTCAATTTTATTATTGTTGTTTATTCAACCTCATAAGCAGGCTTCGAGACTTCGGACCCAATAGAGCAGTTCAGTGGGAAATCCGCATAACGGTGTACTGAGTATAGTGGTAAAGCCTACAGTGGGTGGGGTACTGTAGAATGAATGCCAACAAATACGCAAAGGAAAATGCTCTGGATTTGAAGGTTCTGACGAATAATTTGGTTTTCATACAAACTGTTTCTGAAATTATTACACGGTTAGAAAAGTAGAGCAAGAGATACCGGAAGCCCTCAAATTAATTTAGAAAATGATGCAGAGAATTAATTAGACATCAAGTACACCGGTTACTGAACGTGTAAAACAGAAGTGAAATCAATTTTGTGTGAAAATAACGGATATGGAACATTGTGTAACATAAACAGCAAATTAGTGGACATAGAGTCACCCGAGAATAAAGTACTGTCTCTTAGAGACTGCAATGATGTTAGGTTTTTTCGTTTTGTTCCTATCACGTCATACGACGTAGAGCGCAGCTTTCTACAGTACAAACTTTGGCACATAAACGAAAAAGATTTACGTTTGAGACAATGAGAATGTATCTTGTAGTAGGTACATTGCAATTCGGTACTGTAACTGCACTTCCTAAAGACGACCAATAGGATAAATGAAAAAAAAAATTAAAATTGTTACATGCTTATTTCCACCATTAATACTGTGTATAATTAAACACAAATGCTTATAAAAGACAGGAGAATAAATGCTTTTCAAATTCTCTTGACATTATCATTGTGTAATGTATATTTACTTTCAGAATGTACATATGTGTGTTTCCCCATACTACCGTACTCTACTCTAAATAGAAACGTTGTTACCTCAACACATCTCTATCTACCTGCAGCGAGTCAACAACCTATAGTGCATGCACAGTAAACTTATTGTATCGGGTCCAAAGTCTCGAAGCCTGCTCATAAGTAACACCAATAAGGCATCATCAATGAGGCAGCTAAGCAAGGAGATAATTGGGTACGGTGGCCAGTTCCTTTCCCCCTCCATTGCATACATCACCGACTAGCTACATATTACACTAGTCAGACTTCAGATGTATACAATCAATATTCTTCCTCTGACACATATCTTCAAGTGAGATGTACTGCCTCATATCAACCAGAACCTCAGTCAGTGGTATACAAAGAATTAACCCATAATAAATTGTTGCTCTTTTGTTTTTGTACCATTTTGTGGGGTAGAGTTCCATTTCCTTTTTCTTGTATAACTGTAGATCTATGAGTAGGTTCTCTTCAAACACTTCGGTTTCCTTAATTCTCTCATTTCCGCCGTAATAACTACATTGGCTCTGCACAAATTCTGTAATCTAAAAGCGACGTGAGTCATTTAACCGAAGTGCAACAAAGAGACGTTCCGTCTCACGACTAGTGAATTTATTTGTATGTCACCTAGACTCCCATTTAGTAACACGAAAGTTTAGGGTGTCGGATGTCAGGCAAACGAGGCAAGGGCGGTCAGACAGGGCTTCTCGCCCCGCATCAGAGTGATCAATCCTGTGCTAATCCCGCAGGGAAATATCTTAGAGAGACTCGGGTTAGACGCTCGCTGCCTTTGTGGAGACAACAGTTAGAATGATGATTAATTAAGCCAGTAGTCTACCCTCTGCTGGCCATATCAAAGACTGTATACATATGTAGACTCTAGATTTCCGTTATCCCTTCTAAATTTCACAACTTCTTCTACACTTCTACCCTTACTCTCGATCTTCGATCTTTCTTGTTCCTTTCTTTCATTTATATTGTTCTTCCTACTTATTATTCTTCGCCTCTTTATTCCTTTACTTGCCCCTGTCCTTGTTTACTTATTTCACTACTGCACTTCACTGTAATCTTATACCGTCAAGTTTTTTCTCAAATCTCTTCTTCCCTCTGATCTGTTCTTTGTTTCTATCCTCGTTCTTCTACAGCTCCGTTTCTCATTTTCTTCTACTCCATTTTCTCCTTACTGCTTTATATATTTTCTTCTTTTTGTGTCTCCTCTTCCCACAGCTCCTTCTTGCCGTCATTCACAACTTCACAAAGTAAGTGAATTGTTATAAAACGCTTGTATAATAGAAAGTACAGTACGATTGTTTAGTCCTGACAGTCGCCGACAATGAGCGCCTGGGTCAGGCGATTCCAATAAGTTACGCCAAGGGATGTTAAGTTAGTCGCTTGCTTTCAGAGCGATCGGATGTCACGCGTGCGGTTAATCAGTGTGTTTCCAATACAGCAGCTGTACTGCATTTCTTTACTGACCGCTCGCCCTTATCTCTACTCCGGAACTCTCCCCACTACTCCTATTACTTCCCCTCTTTCGCGTCGCTGAGCTGTCAGGACTAAATAATCGGTCTGTACTTGATGAACCAGCCAGAGCTAGACTCTTAACCCCACTCGCGGCGGCTGATTCATACGGTCCTCGGCTTTCCTATTTTCCTATTTAGTTTGATATTTAATCTGATTATTATATATTATGAATAATATCGGGCTCTTCAAAATAAATTAATATTGACAATCTATTTATTATGTGTCACTGTTCCACTGACACTGTATGGAGCAGAAACTTGGACATTACGACGAAATGAATAGAAACGATTAGAATTATTTCAAATGTGAATATGGACAAGAATGGATCGTGTAAAATGGACAAACAGAATAAGAAATGAAGCTGTGTTGGAAAGAGTGGGTGAAGAAAGATGATACTGAAATTGACCAGGAAGAGAAAAAAGAATTGGTTGGGTCACTGGTTGAGAAGAAACTGCTTACTGACGGATGCACTGGAAGGAATGGTGAACGGAAGAAAAGTTCGCGGCAGAAGAAGATATCACATGATAGACGACATTAAGATATATGGAGACTAAAAGGAAGGCGCGAATTTTTCTCTCTTAATAACAAATATTAAAATTTGTTTCCACAATAAACATGTGCGATATACATTTGAGGTTTGCTATATATTACGACAATGGCTAAATTTGTTAAAATTAAGCGGCACAGACCTTTTTTCTGGAATTGTAAAAGTCCACTCCTATTCACAAGATAAGATAGGATAGCTATATAGGCTACATCACTCGGAAGAGTTTTATTAATCGATAAGGGTTGCTATATATTTATAGAAACCCTGTTACCTAGTTGTGCTTTGGCATAGAAACAGGTGAGTGCACAATACGTACATAAGTTTAGAAAGTTTAATATAAGCTTGACACCATATACTGATGAATAATGAATAATAATATTTACTGGAGTCCACACCTGTGGAATAACGGCTAGCGCGTCTGGCCGTGAACCAGGTGGCAAGGATTCGATTCCCGGTCGGGGCAAGTTACCTGGTTGAGGTTTTTCCGGGGTTTTCCCTCAACCCAATATGAGCAAATGCTGGGTAACTTTCGGTGCTGGACCCCCGACTCATTTCACCGGCATTATCACCTTCATCTCATTCAGACGCTAAATAACCTAAGATGTTGATAAAACGTCGTAAAATAACCTATTAAAATATATTTACTGGGTATTCTTATGTCTCTATATATGGCTTAAAAACAGTTATTTACTTGTCATCTTAATAGCAGCCTACATTCTGTTTACTGTTATGCATTATTATTATTATTATTATTATTATTATTATTATTATTATTATTATTATTATTATTGAAGGATTCACTTATTTATAGCTTACTTCATTGCGTTCACCAGGAACACTTAAATCTTAAAACTAATTGTATTTATTTGCCATAATTCAGGTAAAGGCGTTATACGCAATCATAGGGTTTCCCTCAAACCCCTTTTAATTTTAAGGGGCATTTCTTAAAAAATTTAAAGAAAATTTTCGGCGTTGGAACTTCTGTCTCATTTCTCCATAATTAATTTGAACTTCATTTGTCATCATTCAATAGTTTCAGGTCAACAAATATGCGGTAGGATGTAGTACCGTTGACTTTAACATAGATGACATCGTTCTGAGGTGGTTGCAGAATTATCTGGGAAACGAAGGGGTGAAAAACGCGGACTTCTTCGAAATTGAGTATTGTATAAACTGAATTGAATGATGCCACCAAATGGTGAATAACGATAACTACAGAAATGTCCTACGGACTTCAACAATCATATCTACTATAGGAGTAATAAACGTAGTAAATCTCGACCTAGAAATTAAAGAGGGAAAAGGAAACAAAAAGTGAGAGCAGAAATTAGACAAACAAACATTACATAGTTTTATGTCGCAGACCTTCATTGATTTCTACAGATCAAAACTTCAACATAAGTTTCTAAACCTTTATTGCGTAAGCCTGCTTTTCTGTGTAGTGAATAAAAGTAAGATAAGAACTAATCCTTTAAGTCTCTTTAAGTCGATTGAATTGTGAATCCGGAGACAAAGCTCATATTTTACTGGCCGGGGAAGAACCTAATAAATCTAGATTAAGAATGAAATCGATACTAAAGTCAGAACTAGTAGCGAAGGATAATAAACTTGGTGACGTACACAAAGACTTAAAAGGAAGTTTTGAAGTAAATACCGCTTCTCCCTCAATTTTCAACTCAGTGTCTAGTGCAGTTAAAAACATGAAACGTGAAAAGTAACAAAGGAGTAGGATACATTTGTGTCTATTCTCCTAATTACTTCTATAAATATGATCTGATGCCCATAAAATTTGTTACACAAACAATGCTATTTAATTCTGCAAAATTTTATTTAAATTAAGATGCAAGTTTGGAGAAAGTGAACGAATTACGGGGTTATTTGAAAAGTTCATAACCTGATATAGGAATTAAAATAGAATCATTCTAAAGCATTATTTATATTTCTCAAAATAATAACCCCTGTGATTCACACATTTAGTCCATGGTGTTGCAATGGTGCTATATCCCCTTCATACACAGTTCCCTCGACGTCTGCAAAAAATCCTTCTGCTGCTGCGATAACATTTTCATTTGACGAACATTTCTTCCCAAGCCCAGTGAGTTTTGAGCTTTGGAAAACGAAAGAAGTCTGAGGGTGAGAGATCTGATGAGTAGAGAGAATGCGGCTACAGTTCGAACCATAATTAGTGTAGTTTTGCAACCGTGATTCCTGACTTCTGAGCAGGCGCATTGTCGTGATGAAAAAACACTTTCTTCTTGGGAATACTCGGCCCCTTCTCGCAAATTTTCACTTTCAGTTGGTACAGGAGATTTGAATAATATTCTACGGTTATTGTCCTCCCCTTTACTAGATAGTCAATCATGATTATATTCTTAGAATCCCAGAACATGGACACCATGATTGAACAGCTTTTACTTTCTTTGAAGGCGGAGAATCACTGTGCTTCCATTGTTTGCAATGCTGTTTTGTTTCTGGCATGTAGTAATGGTTTCAGGTTTCATCAGTGGCCACAAACCGCCTAAAAGACTGGTCGTATTTTTCTCGAATCGAGCCAGACAATTCCTCGAAATTTGACATCGGGCGTGTTTTTGATCCGGTGTTAACAAACGCGGAACCCACCTTGTGGAGACCTTGTACATGCCCAAGATTTTGACTAAAATGTGATGCACCCGTTCAGTTGAGATACACATAACCTTGCTAATTTCCCGCGCTTTCAGTCGACGGTCATTCAGCATCATATAGTGGATTTTTTCTAAGATTTCTTCACTTGTTGCTGTTACTGGACGTTTACTGCGAGGGTCGTCTTCCACACTCTCTCGACCATGTTTAAATAGTACCGCCCATTTTTTCACAGTCGAAAACGTTCGAGCAGATTCCCCTAGTATAGCTTCCATGTCCGCTTCAATTTCTGTTTAACTCATTCCCTTTCTTAGTAAATAGTTAATGACAGCACGAAGCTTGATATTTTCCATTCTTGCCAATATGTTCCGCGCACTAAATTCAAAATTAAGGTACACAAAATGTAGTCAACATAAAATTTTCATTTTTCATACTTGAACTAGTGAAAATTTTCCGTTAACATTGGCGGTACTAGCAGGATTTAGACTACAGGACCATAAGAGAAACGAAGATATACGTCGAGAACTGAATATCGAGAGTGTAATAACTATAATTGAAAAATATAGAAATAATTGGTACGACCATATAACAAGAATGCCCAACGACAGGATACCTTTCAGAACATGGTGTTATAGACCTACACGAAGAAGACGAGTGGGAAGACCAAAGAGACGTTGGAGAGACCAATTTGATGGATACAATTCTGGAGGCGGAACAGGCCATCGGCCTAAACCTTGAAGTTATTGATAATGAACAATGACGGTATTGTTGACACGTTTTCAGTGTCGCCTACGTGTCAGGTCACGAAATTTTTTAAACACACCTCATAGGTATAAATCTTCGTACTTGTAAACAAGAGATTATGTAGCATTAATTCCTTCAAATTTTGTTAAACAATATATTTTAATATTTTGTGGAAACAATATTGTACAGTGTACAGGATAGAATGAGCATTATGTAATTTACAGTTCTGCCACGTTCAAATACAACAAACAGAAATTCGTTTTGTCATTTTTTTCCTAACTTCAAGATAATCACTTTTTAACGTAAAACTTTTATGTACTTGACATTCGAGAAATCTGGTCTCATTTTCGGTTAATACGTTGACGTCATTCAAAGCCGATACGTTATGCAAGTGTAAGATCTCCGCTATTCTTCTTGGGCTGGAAATTTGTACAGTAAATGTAATAGCGTAACGAAATGTTCAACTTAGTTTTAATAAAAATTATTATTTGTATACAAAGGGGGATGATTAATAAATGCGGAGAGTATGAAACAGAAATAATTATTTCCCATTCAGAAATAACTATTTTTCATTCATTGCTTTTGTAACCAAGTGCAGGTCGTTCACTGTAGACCCAACATACTGAATCTTCCTCTTTTCCGGCTTTTTAAAACTTGGTCTTATTTTAAAGTACGATAAACTCATTCGCATCATATTGATGTGTGAATTGTTTCGAATGTCAATTGAGGGGTTTGGGGCACAAACCAGGCAGTTCCAATTCAATACTTTTCGAGATAATGAAGAAAAACTTACAGCCAAACAATAAGCCTGTACAGAAGAGGCAGGTACGAAATGCATTATAACTGTGAATGTAATTCTTGGGACTACCTAGTTCTTCGACCAAACGATAGAGCGTATTTTTTTCTCTGTGCATAAATAGATCAAAATAGAAAACAAAGTTGGAGCTGCCTGGTTTTTCCCCCAAACCCCTCAATTGTGTTTTGTCGAGACTAGGCCCCATGGAATGAGGGAGCAATTATGATGGAATTAAAAAGAAGGCTCTGCCTTGTTCAACTTAAATGCGAGGAATATGACAGAATATTCAACATTTTATTTCAAATCCAAAACATCCTTACGATCCCAACCATGCTTAAAATAACAATCACAAACAACAAAAACGTTTCACGCAATTATAGGGATTCGATGAATTCTATATCATATTCTATACTTCATTACAATGACAAGTTTTCTGGAATATTGCATCTCTGCAGAAATTACGCTGAAGGCACTGCACGGATACATTTTACATACTAGGTTCAAAAAGTTCCCGGAATTTGCTAGCATCATAGAAACAACGTACCTTAAACACTATTCTACAGCATTCCCTTCAAAATAGTTGCCTTCCGCAACAACACACTTTTGCCAACGCGTGTAGAGTTCCTGGAAGCAGGCCTGGAAGCCATTTTGTGAAACCCGTCTTAGTGCTCTCGTCGCGTTTGCGATAACCTCTTCAGCATTGAATCTCCGTCCTTTCAGATGACTTTTCAGACGGGGAAACAGAAAGTAATCAGGTGGTGAGAGATCAGGAGAGTATGGTGAGTGATCCAAAGCAGTTATGTTGTGCCTGGCAAGAAAATTCTTTACAATAATTGCGCGATGAGCAGGTGCATTGTCATGCATAAGGAACCAGTTGTTTTCTACCCACTTTTCTGGACGTTTCCTTCTCACTGCGTCCCAGAGGCGACGGAGGGTTTCTACGTACAATTCTTTCGTTACAGTACGACCTTCTGGAATGAACTCATGGTGCATGAGACCCTGAGAGTCGAAGAAAACTTCCAAAATAACTTTGCTTTAAGTGTGCTTAAATGCGACAGGCTCATGTCAGTAGATTTACTGGCATATGAAAGAACTCCTGCGTGACAAAATTCCGGCACATCCGGCGATGCTGATATAACCTCTGCAGTTGCGATCGTCGTTAAATAAAACATAACATTTAAAATAACTTTGCCTTTGGAAGTGTCCCTAGGAAATTTTTGCTTCCGAGGAGATGTTTTCGATTTCCACTCAGATGACTGTCGTTTAGGGACTGGGTCGTACAAGTAGCACCAGTTTCATTTTGTTTAAGAAATCACCATCTTCATCAGCCATACTGATCATGTCCCCAGCAAAACACAGAACTTGATGTTTGTACTTTGCTCTGTGGACATAATTACAAAATGCGACGAACAAACAAAACACTATGATAAACAAATGCCTACAACTCAAAACCAATAATTGCCATTATCAACAAACTTTAAAGAAATGACATCATGAATGTTACCAACAAAACAAATGTATAATATCCCTTGTTATATATTAATACGAAAAATGGTATTAAAATTCCGGGAACTTTTTGAACCTAGTAGTATATTAAGCATCCTCGAGGTAATTAATTTAGGAATTATTTACATTAATAATTTAATTTTACGTTCAGTGAATAACTGCTATTTCGTTTGAAACACGATATCTTTCTAGAGAATAATTATTATGCATAAACGTATATTTAAAAGAGCAAAAATTAAAGTTTTTCTGTAAAGATAATATGAATTTTCTAACCATGTGCATAAATATGAAACTTTCAAGTAAATAGGTAACTTATTTTAAGATTCAAACTTTTGTCAAATTTTATTTTTCCTGTACCTATTACTTTTACTGTAGATTATAGACAGTAATATTGTCTTTTCTCAGTGGGGAAGCCTCGTGATGTCTGTTTATATGATACACTGGATTCCATTAATGCTGTTCCGTTCTCACAACGAGCTACGTCTTCTATCTCCATCCCAACCATGCACAGTCTTGACTCGCTTCTATTGTGTATTCCAGTTTTCAGTGTTGTTCAGGCTAGAATAGTAGCTGCGCGTCATCGCAAATTAGAACTCGTTTGCGATGTAAGCCAATATTTCAGAAGTGCAGCGGCACGCCACTGCTTATAGGAATACTGTAGTTACAGCTAGTGCCACCGTTTCTGGCGTGTGAAATAAGTAATGGGAACGTTGAGAGCGAGTATCTTATCTTTGCCACAAAATGTGGGCGAGAAAGCTGACAACTATGATTGGCAGATTGTTTAGGAAGTGGTACCACTCTCAGCCGAAGTGGCAACAGATGCCAATGACTGGACAGTGTACTCGAAGACACACCCCAGAAACGCGAAGTGCGAGTGTCTTGGCTTTGACGCAGTGGGCAGATCGCTGACGTGACGTGTTGGGTGGTACAGTTCTCAGTTGCACTGGCAACAAGTGCTCACTGACTGGCTTTTTACTCAAGGACACGCGCCAAAAACGCTGGCCCTGGCTATATCTCTGTGTCTGTATACATACTAGCATGGCAGTGGGAAGGGGATAAAGTACTGAAGTCCACCGCTGTGGAGTAACGTTTAGCTTGCCTGAAAGTGGAACGAGCGTGCCTGGGTTCGAACCCTGATTTGGTCAAATTACATGATTGAAGTTTTTCCGGGATTTTACCTCAACCTAAAGAGTAAATGCTAGGTAACTTTCGGCGTTCAACCCTGGATTCATTTCGCCGGAATTATCACCTTTACCTCACTCAGACGCTAGATAACCAAAGGAGTTGATACACTGTCGCAAAATAACCAACTGAAAATATGAAGTACTGAATGTAAACACAGTTTTAAAACGTGACGGCATTAATGGAATAGATTGTACCACTTTCCATTTTGTAGCTGTCAATGCTTTCAAACATTTTCGAAACATCAAACATTGTGGCTCGTTGGAACAGTACATTAGACACACACACATAGTGTTCTGCCAAACTCCAGGTCTTTCACTGCAAATCCAGCATCCTCCAATATTTAATATTTTCTGCCTTCCTTTTAGTCTGCATATATCTTAATATCGTCTATCATGTGATATCTTCTTCTGCCCCCAAACTCTTCTTCCGTTCACCATTTCTTCCAGTGCATCCGTCAGTAAGCAGTTTTTTCTCAGCCAGTGACCCAACCGATTCCTTTTTCTCTTCCTGGTCAGTTTCAGCATCATCTTTCTTCACCCACTCTTTCCAACAGACCTTCATTTCTTATTTTGTCTGTCTATTTCACACGATCCATCCTTCTCCATATTCACATTCAAATAACTGACTTCCAATCGTTTCTATTCATTTCGTCGTAATGTCCAAGTTTCTGCTCCATACAGTGTCAGTGGAACAGTGACACATAATAAATATGTTGTCAATATTACGTTATTCTGAAGAGTCCGACATTATTCATAATGTATAATAATCAGATTAAATATCAAACTAAAACAAAAAATCTGTTACGATATACAAAACTATTGGAGGAAGATGAGCAGCCAATTTAACGTGCACTGATCAAATGATTGCAAACAAGAATAATTGCAGTGTTACGGTTCTCCACGAAACCAAAGGGTTGCCTATAGCGTAGATCCGCGGATAGCAAGGGTGGCGCTCTCCACCACTACAATCGGATTAATCATTGGAATCACTCGCTCCGCTCAGAGCTCTAGTTAGGAATTAGCAGAGCTTGGAACGCGTTCATGTACACTTCGAAAGGCTTTCCTGCTTCATTGATAACGCTAAGGAAATATTCCTGTACAAATATCTTTCCTAACTGCTTTGCGACTTACATAAAGCATTTCATTCTCTTTCTCTCCAACTTTAGCATCATCATCATCATCATCATCATCATCATCATCATCAAACACAACCTACATTATGCCGTAGAACTATTATACCTATTAACTCTACGTACAGTGTGGAAGTGATATAACACGGCAGATTGAAGGGAGCGATAGAATACATTGAAAGAAATAAAAAATCCATTATGTGTTTTGTAATTAAATGATGAATTTGCAAAACGACTTAAGTCCCTAGAAATAGTTTTGAGAAAATTAAAGAAAACTGTTTTTGGCCTCGCTGAACCATATATTGTTACAATATAATTTTTTATATGTAAGAGAAGTAGTTTTAGTATAACAATTCATACTTTTATACTCTTCTTCAGGCCGTAAAAAATTAATTATCTTCAGAACTTAAGTTGTGCTGCAAATTAACTTCAATCCTGAATCATAATTATTATGTTACTGACACATAAACATGTTTAACTAAATGTATTTATACAAAGATCATAAAGTAACCTTATTGCAATTGTTAAACAAGAGCACAGACCTCTGATGGAGAAAAGTATCATGTTGAAGAAATGTTTCTGAGCACTTATCATTAAGAATTTGATTAGTGTGTTATTCTTATTTTGTCCCGGACAACTGTCGCAAAACAATAACAGTTCTTTAATATACTGGATGTGACATAGTTATCGAAGTAGCGTGCAGGAGAAAATTACATACCTCATTAAGACTTTTCTTGGTCTGTTCCTCATGGTAGACACAAAAGGACTTTCACTAGTTTTCATGTTGTGCACAGAGGAAGATGGGACGGTAAGCTGGCGATAGTAGTACATATCCTGAACTGGTGTTAGGCAAGCATACATTTTTCATGTTGTCAAATGTGGCAGCAAGAAAAATCCTCTCTCTCGACACTTAACTTGGCTCCATTTTGCAATACATTTTACTTCAGCTACAAGTTTAGCACGATTACTGAGCATATTGCTTTTCATTTTCATGCTCTGTTCTTCAAACGTAATAAATTTTCTCAACTAAAGAATTACCAATGACAACAAACAAAAAAACATTTTGTCAGCTGATTGTATAATTAAAATTACATATTATGTAAGTTTCTTCAGTACTTAACAGGCAAAACAACTTAAGTCCAGAACTAAAGTCGTTTTACCCCTTAACCACACATTCTGCTGTTAAGGAAAACTATGCAAAAGTCGTGGATTAAAGTTATTCTGCTACTAAACGATGCCTTTGCACATCGTAACATAATCATGCTCTCAACTCAAAACCCCCAAAATGTGGACTTAAGTCGTTTTGCAAATTCACCACTCAATTAAATGCATCACTAATCAGAAAATTAAGCTGAAAATGTGTGTAGTTCGGCAACAGCGCATCATCAGCTCACCTACGAAAAAACACACGCACCCGTTCTGAATAGCAGAGTTCCGTCCCTTAGTCTCTGTAGTAGTGTTCCAGAATTCGTAATGGCAGAAAATAACGATACGCGTCAGTGTTTTTATTTAATTTGCAAGAAAATGCGCACTTTATTAAAAAACTTCTAAGGGAAAAATTATTCCTTATCAGTTTCTCTAGTGATAAGAGTAAAAATCAGAATCATACGAATAGGTGGTATTGAGTAAAACAGTGCTAACACTTGGGAGAAAATTAATTTTTTCTAAGAAAAGTATTCATTTGGGACTATAGTACAATAATCTTATATTAGAATTTTTGTTGTACTCTATCCAAGGAATATACTAAGCTGTTAAAATCTGCACAGTTATATTATTTTCATCGTGTATTATAACATATTCATCCAACCTTTCAAAGGGCGATCACTGTCTCTTTGATTCCTGATCTGTACTTCTGTAACTTCTTTAATTTTCAGTTTAAAGATCCTCTCATTCTGTATGTCTTCTTTACAGTTCTGCGTTGAGATTACCCATGACTTTTATATACAGAGGAGTAATAAAAAGCATTCAATACTTTAGAGTTGGTAGCATCCCTCGAAGCAAGAAAAAAGTCTAATAAATATAGGTGCTAAAATTAATATCTTCTGAGATATGAGTAATTGTTCATCAACATCATAGGAGATGCTTACTGTGAGTTCTATTTAAAAAAATAGTTATTCTAAGAAGTGGTAATATTCATGAAGCAAGGAGATTTAATAAACATGGGTCCTAAATTAAATTTTGTACGAAACAAGGGCTCCAAAATTTGTATTGCATGATCAGCATATCCTTTAATGTGAGATTTTTGCTTGTTCATTAGTGGGTTTCATCATCATCATTGGCGTGATGGTCCTTTTAGTTTGACCTTAGCCTCCCTTTCAACAGCCATCCATTCACTTCTGTTTATGGCCCTTGCTTTCCAATTCCTTATAGGTAGCTTTCTTTCGTAAGTCTGTCTGTACATCATCCAGCCATCGTAACCTGAGTCTGCCGACTTTACTCGTGCCATCTAATTTAGCATTTAATATGATTTTGGGCAAAATTGTTTAGTGAAACTACAAAAATAAATATAGGCGTGCCTCAAGGCATAGTGTTAGGACCTATTTTATTTCTATTATATAGGTTATCAATAACTTATTGATGCTTGATTTGTCACACAATAATGGCAATATGTTTTCTTATGCAGATGATACCGTAGCTATTTTCAGTGGTTTAACATGGAATGAAACGTATCAAAAAGCAAACAGTGGTATGCATCTAATGAAAGAAATGGCTAGATTCAAACTTACTCTCTTTAAATATTTCTAAAACAACAGTTATACCCATTTCACTAACTCCACATAATGCCATACATCTTGATTATATTCACAGTATTAAAATTCACAAATGCCCAAGGTTGCGGGTTCGTTCCCGGGCCAGGTCGATGGCATTTAAGTGTGCTTAAATGTGACAGGCTCATGTCAGTAATTTACTGGCATGTAAAAGAACTCCTGCGGGACAAAATTCCGGCACATCCGGCAACACTGATATAACCTCTGCAGTTGCGAGCGTCGTTAAATAAAACATAAAATTGTTTTTGTAATTCACAATCCTAATTGTAAAATTTCTCTAAATTGCGACTGTCCATGTTTAACCAATTCTACGAAAGTTAAATATCTAGGACTACTAGTTGACCACCACCTTAGATGGGACATACATATTGAACTTTTATGTAATAAAATACGCAAAATGATATATATACTTCGTTCTTACCTCCCTATCAATACTTTAAGGTTTACTTATTTATCCTTCGTGCAATCTCTATTATGTTATGGCATTGTTGGTTGGACAGTATTTCTGAATGCAAAAGAAAGCCGCTGATACTGCTGAACGCTTGGTCGCACAGTAAACTGTCATTAGGCCTACGCCTATATGTTTTCCCGCAGGTACTGTTCATACGAACTTCCGTCCACTATACATCTCACGGCATATCTTGAGCAATAGCGTCTGTTAGATTGGAAGTGAGTGGTACTACTACCTATCTTTTACACTGATTTCTATACTTCAGCTACAACACATCAGTGGTATCAGTGGTTTATAGATTTTCGTACTCGGGTGCCCGTTCATACTTCAGTTCTAACGTCCACTGCGAAAAGTATTCAGAAAAAATCGCTGTCTACGGGCAGACGGACAGAGACGACATATCTAAAAGAACTTTCCCAGGTGTCACACGTTCTAAAAAATCGGAAATCGATATTTTGCAGTATCATAGAATCCTCTTTTTGTGTTTCAAATAACGAGAATGTAAAATCGATACGTTGACTTGTTTAAATAACTATCTGGAAAATCCTCTATAGAATAAATAGGCTATTATATTAGACCAGGGCCTGCTGTGCTAACAGTTTGTTGAAAGAGTTAGAGAGAAACAGAAGTGGCCGTAACTTTAAAACGCAAACGCTTATCGATTTTCCTATTATCTGTTTTACTGTTTTAGGCCCACACCTAAAAAGTCTCCATATATTACGGTATACTCTGTACCATGCACATTTGAGGAATTATTGAAATTTTATTGGCAATTATGTATTGACATGAAAAATAGCGTATGCGTGCTGTTTAGTGAAATAATTCTCTAAGGGTTGAACATCATTATCTTTATGCCGTTAATGTGTTATCCCATTATAGGATGAGATAGTAGAACGCGATTTTTTATGTGCCATTGATTTCTCTTTGTAGACTTGAATCAAAATGTCATATAAAATTTCTGCCGAATGTAAGCTTAAATACCCACGTTCAGAACACTTTAGTAGTGGCATATTGAAAGTTTCAAAGCGTAGCACTTAAAATAGTATAGTTCGTTTTATATCCATTTTATACCACAGTCGAAAGAGATTATGGAAGATAACAAAAACACAAAACTGAACTCGAAATAATACGAAAGAAAGATTATGTTCGATAAAAAGTTACAACATTCATATCGGTGTGCATTTATAGTTCTGCAATACTTACATGTATGAAAAGTATCCTGTTTACTGCATATATTGACTCCCACGTGGAGCATATTTCAATTTAGGGCTACAAGTTATTCAGTCTTCAGAATAATAAAAAACAAAAAAGTCTCATTTTTGTCAGTTACAAGCAGACTGCGGCTCAGTGTACCGAAACGCATTAAGTTATGAACGCATTGACCACTGTATTGTGTAGATCGAGGGGAATGGGAGATTGAGAGTGCAGTTACTCCTTGTCTCAACATGTAAACATTCAGTCACAGTAGGACACAAAATAAATGTTCACGTTTACAAATATAATATATAGGCTACAGTGCATATCTAGTAAAACAAATAATTGCCTAACATTACATGCTTCAATTTACATTCTACTGTACAAGTTTTAAAAATACAGTATAAGATAATCATTCGTGTGTGAGCAGGAAAAAAATGCAATAATTACATAAAGTACTCTTACATTTCTTCACAATTCAACGCAGCAAATTACAAGGTACATTCGCAACGTATCAAAAGAAAAGTATCTCTGCTTTCACTCAAAATAACTTTTTCAAGAAACGCTTTAGAATATTGTTGAAAGAGATGTTGGCATGTACAAATCGCGATCAAATTCTTTTTCATGCTCTATGTCTGATTTTGACGTGGAAGGCCAGTTTTGACTATATATAATGAAATATTTTCCATGTTCCTTTTACTATTACACTGCTTTTAATAGAATCGAGTTCTACCTGTCCTTCTACTTTTCTAACAACTTGCAATATTCAATGTTTTTTCCTTTAAAAAGATATTTCTTTCCGAACTTCTGTATAAGTTAGTTCTAAAGGGAACGCTTGGTGCTCTTAATTTTCGACATGTTCCTCAGTACTGTGAATTATCAAACAGCGGAATTAACACTAACACCAATATGCATGTGTAAATAATCAAATTAATGCATGAAAAGAAATAAAATATAATTGTTTACTCGTAGGATCTCAAGTACGTATGGTGATTGCAAGGATCCACGTCAAGCAAAATTAGAAAGACGGTAATGTAATTTCTTACGAACTCTCACAGTGCCATCCCACCCCATGGATCATGACGTCACGTATACTCCGTGCGTTCCAAACTGCAGACTCGCGAATCGGTAGCCCTAGACCGCAGTCTGGTTATAGATATGTTAAGGTAAGAAGAGATTAGTGGATTATGGTAAGCGAACTGGAAGTAAACGAAGAAAATTTTACCCAAATGGCTGCTGTAAATGTTTGCTTTATTTCGCCACTGTTTCAACAGTTATGAAAAGTTGATACCATAGCCAATCTTTTATATTATACCCAGATCGGATGTCGCAATCAATATCCTTCTTATATGTATTTCTGTGAAGTGAACGATAATTAGCCGTACGCCAATTTTTCTAACAGCGAACCCACCAAAACAAGAAATGTACATTGTCATTCCGTGCATACTAATGCTACATGTCTGGGTTGTAACATCAGTTACCTTTACTAGTGCTCCAATCTTGCAGTAACAGACCGAGAAACTGTATACAGATTGATTCAAAGGGTTTTTGTGGAATGCTATGTGGTGAAGAATAGAATATTTAGAACAGGATATATAAATAGCTTTATTTTAAGTGCGGCATCGTTTCAGAGATTTTGAAGCTTAATTTGGAACACAGAAATATTATGATGCGATATTTCTACTACATGCAGTTGATATTACTTAATTAAAATTATAACAAAATTAGAATAACATTAAAATATCATTAAATATCTTAGTCAAAAATACCTGCTTGTACCAGCAATATTATATCAACATTTATCGTACTGCGGAGTCTTACCTTTGTTTACAAGGTACGTTCAAAATGCCATCCATAAAAAATTAATGTAGAACGTAATACCATTTTAATATGCACATTAGTAGATCTACAACTTACCTGTAGCATTATTTCGTATGTTTCTCTGGCGTATCGGATATTTTGCAGTATGAATTCTTTATAAAGAATGCAGGTTAAATAATAAAAGGCTTAAATCATGTTTATTCAATATTGTTACTTGCATTCATAAGGTTACTAATCCGACTTATCTTCTTGTACATTCGATCATCAAAGGGGGGCGTTTGTTTACAAAATATAATCCCCTCCAGACATATGAACAGGTAAATAATAGTTATGTTAGAATATTTAAACTGTAATTATTTCTAAAACTATTCCAAATAATGGATTTGTTTATTTATATCTTCATTTTGAATAATGTTATCTATCATCACGTACCATTTCACAAGTAACTTACCATTTGAATCACTCGGTAGAGTGAAAGTTTGATCAGCCTACGTTTACTTACCTACATGTAGTACCTACATCTTCTTATCTACAGGGTGGAAGTCAGCCTTTCAAATTTTCAGAGCGAATAGCTCATGTTGTATGTAACAAAAAAAGGTATAATATCGTATTGGTGAAACGTTAATACTTTTTTCAGAAAAAAAAAAATTCTCAAATGTTTAACAACCTTTTATTGCGAGTAACTATTGCGAGTAGGATCGCGATTTTGTCCATATCGATAGGAAAACTAATAAAGAATAATTAATTCCTCTGTCATATTTCAATATTGTGGTCGGTTTTCGTGTAAATTTAATTTTAAAAAGCTCTAAATTCAAGTCATTGAACTCTGTGAGTTGGTTGCAACACATCGCCAGGGAGAACAGCTCATCTAGCGAGACACATCGGGTTACCGAGTTCGTTGAACTCTTACATCTGTATCACGAGAAGCGTGTGTTCTCGGCGATGTTGTCGGACTGCTAAAACTTCAAACTTAATTTTCTAATTAGCCGTGCATTTAATCACAAAACGTAATATAGTGTACATTATCGTCTCTTTCAGTCCGCAAGTTTATTTCACTTCCACTCTATATATACAGTCAAGATTACGTAGTGGTAACGTTCGATTTTTTTCATTGTAGTATAAAAAGCGGTGAAGTAAATTTTAATAGTTCATTAGCTGGTTTAATTACTGAATATGAATGGAAAACGGTCTATAAAAATATGAAACGTGATATTTTTATATCAGAGGAATGGAAAATAGTAGATATACGACATATCGCGGACCACAGTTTAAAAAACAGACAATGCGGATTGTTTTTATAGTAGAGAAGCGGAGCTGACGACTATTTCGCTGTGCACGATAGCGGCAAATGGGTCATTACCTCCCGCATATGATGAGGCGTCCCTGTTGACAGGAAAAATTACGAGTTTCATTAAACATGAGTGAAAACACCGACGACTATTTTCCACGTGAAAAGATCACACCACACCCCATCCCGCCCCTAATTACACTATACCACAACATAACCACCTGATACGAGACTTTACAACAGACGGCCGATGTAAATCTTCAGATCTTTTGCTGATATCGGGATTTGACGTAGTTAGTGCCTGTACCAGACAATGATGGAATTTTTTGTGGACAAAACACACGTTGATTTTCTTCGGGTATCATGTTCTCCTCCAGATCATTCCACCAAAAACTCTAATTTCATCTATAATCTGCAATATTTAAAAATAGGCTGGGGTGAAGTCTTGGAGGCAATATGGGTTTCCGATATTAATATAGAAGGGCTTGCGGCTTATGAGGTACTCGTCTGAGAATGAGACCTGGCTCTGTCAGGGCTTAGGCAGGATGTCCCACCTGTCAACATCGAATTCACGAATACCACCGAGCCCACCTGTCAGATCTGAACAACCAGCTTATATATACATACACAGGGTGTTTAAAAAATACGGGGCATAATTTCAGGTATGTATTTCCCACATGTAGACAATCAAAATAGTTCATTACAACATGTGTCCGGAAATGCTTCATTTCCGAGTTACGGCCTTCAAAACATTGAAATTCACCGGAACGTTTTTCTTTCCGCAGGTCGTTGCTATCAAAGGAGACATTAAGAGGGCACTCTGACAGTTCATTCCGAGGCGAAGGTTACATTCAGTGTTGTGTAGGCGTTAGACTGTGCAACATATATTCAAATCAAGAGCTGGCAGAGATACACTTCATGTACGGTAAGGCGGACGGCATGCTGCGCTGGCTCGTCGTTTGTACCAGGAGAGGTACCCACAGCGACAATGTCCAGATCGGAAGACGTCTCCATTACCGTCTGTGCGAGTATGGAAAATTTAACTCTCCTGGTTTGGGAAGGGGAGACCAAGATCTACAACTCCAGAAGTACAGGAGAAGATTCTGGAGGCTGTGAACATGACTCCTTCTATCAGCACACGAAGGGTAGCGTTGCAAGTCAATGTTCCTCATACGACTGTCTGGAGACTGTTGAAAGAGTATCAATTGTATCCTTATCATTTGCAACGTGTACAGGCCCTGTCACCAGCAGATTACCCTGCACGAGTTAGGTTCTGTCAGTGGTTCTTGCAGCAGTGTGGTGTAAATCCGAACTTTCCTGCCTTAGTATTTTTTACAGATGAAGCACAGTTCACACGAGATGGCATAACTAATTTCCACAATCAGCATGTATGGGCGTATGAAAACCCACGTGCAACTGTTCCATCTCATCACCAGGTGCGGTTCTCCCTCAACATGTGGGCCGGTACCTATCATTGGTGATCGATTAGTTGGACCCCATGTACTTGTAAACAGACTTACGGGGCAGGCGTACACAAACATCCTGGAAAACACCATACCTCATGTTTTAGAAGACACTCCACTGATCAATCGTCAACACATTCACTTCTTGCATGATGGCGCTCCTGCACACTTCAGTCGTACGGCTCGCCGGTACTTGGATCGAAGGTTTCCTGATCGATGGATAGGTAGAGGTGGCCCAATTGCTTGGCCTCCACGCTCACCTGATCCGAACCCTCCCGATTTCTACTTGTGGGGCCATTTAAAATCATTGGTTTATTCGTCTCCGGTGCCTGATTTGGAATCCCTTCGGAATCGAATTGTGGCATGTTCTGAGGACATGCGCAATACTCCTGGAGTTTGGGATCGTGTTCGCAGGTGAATGAGACATCGATGTGAGGTCTGTATTCAAGCAGGAGGTGGACATTTTGAACATCTTCTATAATGACAACGACCTGCGGAAAGATAAACGTTCCGGTGAATTTCAATGTTGTGAAGGCCATAACTCGGAAATGAAGCATTTCCGGACACATGTTGTAATGAACTATTTTGATTGTCTACATGTGGGAAATACATACCTGAAATTATGCCCCGTATATGATATGATATGATATGATATGATATGATATGATATGATATGATATGATATGATATGATATGATATGATATGATATGATATGATATGATATGATATGATATATGATATGATATATGATATGATATGATATGATATGATATGATATGATATGATATGATATGATATGATATGATATGATATGATATGATATGATATGATATGATATGATATGATATGATATGATATGATATGATATGATATATGGTTTATTGTCTTTAAGCAAAACATCCAAGTGGTGATGGTCCTTATCATTTCTGATATATAAATTAAAATTATGTTTTATTTAACGGCGCTCGCAACTATCGAGGTTATATCAGCGTAGCCGGTGTGCCGGAATTTTGTCCCGCAAGAGAAAATATTATATATGTATATTCAAAAGTCCAGCGACATAGACAAACTTCGTTATTATTGCAGTTAGCGAAAAATGGAAAGAGGGGAAAGTTGTTGGAAATGGGTAGTTTTCAATCTAATGTGCTTGAATTTTCAACGTAGAACACACCGTTAAGGCTGTATACTAGTACGACACACCCGCCAGTCCAAACGCTGCCAAATTAGTGACTTTTCTTTCAATTCTACTGGATTTTAGATACGGAGTATATCGCATAAATTACGAAATAATGATTTTTGGTTGGTTATTTTATGACCTTGCTCAACTGCTCTGGTTATCTAGCGTTTGAATGTGATTAAGTGATAATGCCAACGAAATGAGTCCAGTGTCCAGCGCCGAAAGGTACTCAGCATTCGGACGAAATGATGAGTATTAGCAATATAAGTACAGAGAAAACCGCCAGACAAGAATGAAATTCTCCTGAATTCTTATGTTATCAGTGTAAAGAAATGTTTGTTTGCACTGTGAGAAGTCAAGAAACCGTTAAACTCTCCATGTCAAACTATTGTTCTCCGTTAAATAATACGTATCTAAACATAATCATAGATGTAACAAATTATATTTCAGGTTCGATTCCAAAATAAAAGAGTATATTTTAATAGTAATTCTAAGTAGCTATTAAAATAGAAACATAGGCTAATAATATACATTTGGGAGAGGGTGTGGTAGGTACCATTTGTTTATACCGTTCGACCATCAATGCACTCGAGTGTACTATGTTTTTTCTTATATTTTAGTTCAGATTTTTTTCGACCTGTCGCTAGATGAACACAGTAAGACCGCATGACTTGAAGTCAACGCGACATTGGGACTCTGACTAAAACAACACGTTGACAAGAGACAAATATCCGTGCCTATTGTGGTTACCACGAAGCGTTTACGTTCCATTTTTGCCTTTGTGTTTAGCACAGTAGATTCATTACTAGAACAATTCGGAATTCTTGTCGCTTTTAATAGGCAATAAATAATAGCCTGATGTCACAGCGTCATTAAAGTTACTAAAGCCCCTCGTGTTACCTCCGATGTTATGAAAATAAACCACGTTTTGCATAAAATATCTGGAACGAATTTTCCAATGATTACCGCAGTTTAAATAAATGCACCACAAAAAGTTTCCCACATTGTAGTTAAGCCGGCAATCCATTGGGATGAAAAAAATGACTGTACAAGTGAATGCACTTCCTAATGGAAAACATTTGTAAAAGTCAAGACTTGTTAGTAAAACGTGGAATTGCGCATCCTAGTTCCCTAAGCTCTCTTCAAATCTAAGTACCACTCGTATGAAACAATTCTGTTTGAGTGAAACATGTTGTCCGATGTAACTCCAATGTAGGATATTTAAAAACAAAATAACGTACCGTGGAAATTTCACATACCTTATGAGCTAACATTTTTAGGTCTACAGTACCCTAGTTAAATTATTTAAAAGTAATGCCATTTTGTCACATTTTACAATATGATTCAAACTTTTAAAATATACGTAGGCCTATATAAATGAATACGTATATAAATTTCTCTATTAAAATAAGCATCACTAAGGTATTTGTGCTTCAAGGAATTATCACCATCTTGATTTGGGCGTCCCAGGTTTCTACATCCCTTTGTTAGATATTTAAAGCTATGATTTGTTTACGGCGATCATCGCCGGACGCACATCGCCGGCGATTATAAACGTTGACGATGATCGTCAGGAAGCGGTTTCTTTATCAGCGTACATCGCTGTCGATTCTCATTTGTTTTGCTGCCATAACTCAATTCATATTTTTACATGGCCTTCTCTAAATATCGATTATTGAACATGTATGCGAGGATATGCGTCCTGAATTTGCTTCAGAAGCAACCTCCAGCGATTTGCGTCGCGTCCAATGATATACGTTGGCGATCATCGCTATAAAGAAACCACGCGCATTCATTTTAACTGCTAGCAACTCCAGGAGGCAATCGCCAGCGATGTGCGCCCGGCGATGATCGGCATAAACAAACCATAGCTTTAACGCTTCTTTTCTGGTGATATGTCTGTTAGACTTTATTTAAATGTTCCATTTATTTCTGTATTTTCTTATATTTTTATTTAATGAGAAAAATGTTTATTTACTTCTTGATATTTCATTTCTTTTTCTGTATATTAACCTATATCCTGACACTGTCTCCATAAACTTCATTTCCGATGCCTTGATTCGTTCACATTCATTTTTCGTTAGTGTTCAGGTTTCATATTCATATAGCAACGTAGGAACGGCCATCACCTTATAAAAATTCAATAGGGTGTCCTACCCCGTGTTTTGCCTTTTGAGTGTTGTAATAAACTGTCACACATTTTGTAACCTGATAACATTATTTTCTAAATCGCAAAATATGTCATTGTTGATAGTGGTTCGTCCGTGGGATGGGGACGTTAAGCCTCGCGGCCCCCTTATTGCTATTGGACAGGAGTAGGCTACGTGCGGCACTGGGTTTGCCTTTCTCCCTTCCTCACCTTCATCATCATCCTCACCCATTCCCTACACTACACTTACACAAACACTTAACATATACTCACCCTAGTACACGACATAACTCTTCACAGATACACATCATGCATAACGTGGCTCGCCGAAGTGGTGTCCAACAAATGTAACAATATTAATCTAGAAAGCACATTCGAATTTCTTTCAATAACCGCATTTTCTAACATTATGTATTAGTCGTAGTGACATGAAAGAAATCGAATAATTGTTGTGCGTTACTTCCCGATCCTCACTTGTATATTGGAACCTTCATGTCAGCTTTTACTTTACTTAAACGCAAGCATACCCTTCTTCTGTTTACCATTTCCCAAAATTTACTCTATAATTGTTGTTTAGTCAACTGTCCGAAGACAGGTCTGAACCTCACAAGTGATACCAACAAGGCACCACTTATGAGGCAACTAGGCCAGGAGATAATGGAGTAGGGTGGCCAGTTCCTTCCCCCCCCCATTGCATACATCGCCGAATAGCTACATATACACTAATCAGACTTCAGATGCATACAAACAATTTTCCTTTCTCCAACAAATATCAACTGAGATGTACTGCCTGATAAAAAATGTACTTATCAACCAGAACCTCAATCAGAGATCTACTCTATAATTATACTCTATAAATAAAAATAATATATATTTTTTAATCCTGGTTTTATTTCAATTAACTGTTAAATAGTGAAGATAATAATGTTTACATTTTATCTTTTCACACTCGAGGATGTAGAGCACACATGGGAACGTGGAAAGATAAAATGTATGCACTGTATTAACTATGCTTGAAAATCCGGTCCTTATTATTCGAAAACTTCAGTTATGTGTTAATCTTAATATAAGTTAATATTATTTACCACTTTCCACAATAAACTCTAGTATTACGGTGAGTTTTTTCTGATGTTTGCGTACATTCGACGTTTCTAAGCAATTTATCGGCTTCTTCAACAGGGTTGGCGAGGAAAAGAGGACCTATATCTTGGATCACCAAAAATAGTCTTTGATAAAAGATAAAACAAATAGGTCACCCCTTTACTAATTTCCCAGATGATGGAGTCCATACGTTGCTCAGAAAAATTGGATGTATCTGCATGTATAAACACGATACAAACACCAGGTTGAAAGCCGTGAAAGTCTGGAATCTTGCTTATACTCAAATGTTGATTGTAAAGAGCATCAGTTTATTTAATAAGGAAATAATCTTGCACACAAACTGAAGAATAGACAAAACACAACAATTCAAAAACCATTTTTGATATCAAGGTTATCGAAAATGAGTTATACTTTCATTAAATCAGAATCACTGCGTCTTTCCTAAATGAAACTGAGATACATTTTAAAATTTATTTTTTTCTTGCGTGCCTCACTTAATACAATAGAGGGGACTCGCGAGGTGAATATTTTACATGTGACCTTTAGCCTTCTTTAAAATGCTGTTCTTAATTTAAGCAGTAAAATATAAAGCTAATTTCAAACTTGGTTAATTCTTAACTACATCCAGTTTATATTTCAAAGAATAAAAAATTTATAAAAATATTAAGTATTCAGCCTTTATTTCTCGCAGTTTGATCTAAAACAAGAGCTTCTGCACTGTAAAATGGAACATAATATTCATATTTGAGTGATGCGAAGGTTAGCAAAGTAAATTAACATAATTTGCACAATGCGGCACACTGCTGTTCACTACAGCAATGATTTATTCGTCCACAGTCCTACGTTTTTTTTAGTGATGGAAAATGTAGCAACTAGCATGAAGATAGCAAAATGGCGACATGAAAAGAAAGTGAAATCAAGCGATAACATTTATTCGTGGATTTGGTTGAAAATAACATTTAGACTGTAAAACAGTGGTCGTCAGCACTCGCTGAAATGGGTAAAAGGTAAGCGGAGCCGTCCCGTATGCCCCGTCGTGCAGCAAGAAGAGGTAGGGAGCATACCCGCTAGCAGCTACGAGTGCACCATAGTGCAGTGTGTTCTCCACGGGTAAGGGGCAGGGTGCTCTGTGCTGATGACCGTTGCTGTAAAACGTCTACTGATCTACTACTCCTTTCACATAGAATGAGTGTAATATGTAAGCAAATTGTAGTCAATAAATAAAATAAGAGTCTGGCTGGGCGGAAGAGAAGGCCTACTGGTCTTAGCTCTGCCAGATTAAAGAATAAATTACTGCATAATTAAAAATAATAATAATAATAATAATAATAATAATAGTAATTATTATTATTATTATTATTATTTCTTCTATATATCTGCTTTATTTTGACCGGTGGTTTTGAGCCATGCTAACCACATGGACAATGAAGTATTTGAAGAATTTTGTTCAGCAACAATTAAACTCAATGTTTTTTAAATGATAATTTGTAATAATACAGTAATCATCATCATCATCATCATCATCATCATCATCATCATCATCATCCCCAGACCTTCTGAATGCAAGGCGGACCTGTTAACCTCTACAGCATCGCTCTTGGTTAAATTTAATATAAGAATGGTAAAGTTACAGTTTTAATGTGACTTTCTAACAGAATTTCTCTAGTTTCATATTTGCATTCATTTATTTTTTTCTTTACATTTTTACATTTATTTCTCAACACAAAAATTAAAATTGAATATAAAATTTATAGCAACAGCTTAATTTTACTAGAATATCACAGATAGTTCATAGTTTTTAGATCTGATATCTTTGGAGTCGCATTGTAATAGCTACAAATACTCGTAGTAGGACTACTTTTGTTGTAGCGAAAACATGGTCGATAACTATATAAAATGTTAAACAAATTACAGGTAATGCACACTGACATTTCTTGGTTGGGATTAAGGTTGTTCGTAGTGTGTAAATGTCAGCGGGTGTTGAGCCGACCTACCCACGCAGACAATCCAGCACTGCTTTGTGTTGTTTACCCTCCTCTGAACAAATCGACCGAACTGATGAATATAGGAGGCCGTGCCAATGAATCCACAGAATGTACCAGAGTCGCAATCAGACAGACCGGTTGGCGGTTGTACACACAGTTCATTGCTGGTGTTAATAGTCGTGTTACATAACCATTTTTTTTTTCAAAAGGATAGCCGCTGGCATGTGTGTGTTTTATATTCCGACAGCTAGGCCGACAATTCCGGTTGCAATTTTTGTAGTCTTCATCACGTGTTCCTATTCGAGCTCGGTTTCACATTCAAATACTGTAAATCTCTGTTGCTCTTTCTTTTAACGTCTATTATACTTTTTCTTCTTATCAGCTTTTTAGAGCATGGTTTTATAATTTTATTTACTTTTCCATCATGCTTACGGTCTTCCAGTTTCTCTTCATTTTAGACATGTTTTTCATTGTAATTCTAAATATTGAATTATTTAATTTAATGACTTGACTGGACCTGACTTTGCGTCATTTGCCTAAATGTCTTCACAAAGTACAGTAGCTGCAGATATTTTTGCATTACCTTGGTGCACCATGGAAGGCGAACTACATAGTGGAATGTCGGTAGGAGAAACGAGAATATCCCATCTAAACCTACCACCAAGCACCGTATTTGTCCACCACAAATTCCACTTCAACCCGCCGGGATTCGGACCCGGTTGTGTGTTGCCAGCTACTGTGAGAGACGCTAGTTCTTGTGTAAATTAATGACCTTTTTCAAATTTATAAGCTTATGTGATAATGCTATTGTAATCTGTACTAGAACACTCATGTAATGTATTGTATTTAATATTATCAAGTACGCCTACCAGTAGTCGTTGTAAGACCATGTAGTCAGGCGACTATAAATAAATCCTATTAAGAAAAAACATTGCTATATGAAGAGTTCGCGGGAAAAACGATGAATGTCACAGTTCTGTTAAGGTTGATGTCATTCTCTAATTCATAGATCACTACGAAATTTAATGTTGTTCTTATGAAAAATGGTGAAAAGGAGAATTATCACCACGAATACAGTAATCCTTTCCTTTATTTTCTATAGAAACAGCACTACATCTTGCAGTTATAGTCTCAATTAGATCATTATCTAATCCTTAACAGAAATGTGACATTCATCGTTTTTCCCGCGAACTCTTCATATGTTTGTGTTACTGCACATTACTTTTACAGCTTGTTTGATGTTAAAATAGAGTATACCACATTCCTTAAAACATCAATAATCTTCTGATCAAATATTCAGTGTATTTTATACGAAATCTGTTAAGCATTCATGAAGTCTTATCAATTATTATGTGGATATAATATACATAAAGCAAGTAGGCTATTGTACTAAATTAAATATGAAATAAATTATATGCAATAATAATTGATCATCGTTAATGAAACATTTTAACAGACTTTATAATTATGTAAAGTACTATAAGAAAAGTATTAAATATTTACTAGCTATTTATAAAAGAGTAATAAATCATTTGTCCCGCGCCGTGGCGTCGCGGTCTAAGGCATCCAGCCTAGGACTCGCGTTACGGAATGCGCGCTGGTTCGAGTCCTCATGGGGGAAGAAATTCTCATGAAATTTCGACCAGTGTATGGAACCGGTGCCCACCCAGCATCGTGATGCACTTGGGGAGCTACGATAAGTAGCGAAATCCGGTTGCGAATACCAGCTATAACGACTGGGGGGATCATCGTGCTAACCACACGATACCTCCATTCTGGTTGGATGATCGTCCACCTCTGCTTCGGCATGTGGGCGTGAGGCCAGCAGCCGGCTGTAGCGCCACGGATTATTATAATAAATCATTAAAATAAGTAAATAAACAATTGGCATATTATTATCTTTTACATTTCTTTCCTTTTTTACATTTCTTTCTCTTCAAACATATAAACTTCCTTTACTTCTATTTGAGTATGATTCAACCTTATCTTTTGCTTTCCTCTGCTTTCTTTCAGTTGTTTTTCTTTATCTTTTCATGTCTTTGATTTCCTCTCTGTTATGTATAGACCCTGCATTTTTTTTCATTTATTCTGAAATTTATTTTCGCTTTCTCCTATTTCTTTTATTTCCTACAATCTTATCATTTGCTTTTCCAAGTTTCCTACTCCTCCTCCTCCTCCTCCTCCTCCTCCTCCTCCTCACACGTAACTTTCTCTTCTTAATTTCTTTCATTCTTTATTTTGTATTTTATTTTCTTATGTTCACTTTTGCTTTCTCGTTATCTCTTAATACATTTTAATTTACTCTTCCATTCATTTCCCTCATCTTACATCCTCTGTCCTTTATAATTAAATAGTCTACCTTTAAAGTATCTACTTGAGTTCTGGAAATGTACACAAATTTTCAGTTTTCTAACATAGCCTAATTTATTTTTCGAGATATTTGCACTATGTGGAAATTCAGTATTTTTTCACACATTATGTAATGTTTAGTAAAGAAATAGTTATGGATCTAATAGTTTTCTATTATCTCGTAAAATATTTTCGAATGATCCGTTATAATGCATGAAAAATGTCATAACAATATGACTGATTTTTTTTTATATAATTGCAGTTTGAACTTCAGAAAATGTATAGGCTACCAATTTTTTCTATGCGTTCTATGAAGATTCAGAACTTAGGTTTCTGCAAAAGAAGTAAGAAATCTATTTCATCAGAAATTGTTTTCTGTTTAAGGATTTCGAAAACCGTAATGCCCTCGAACAAGCCGTAAAAATAATGTTCGAAATTAAATTTGGTGTCCGCTAGGTGGCTGCGTCATGTAACACAAATACAGAGTCGAAGAGAGGGAAATTAGATTTGTGGAACTGATTGGATACGTTGAGAGATCCATTTCTCCTCAGCACCGCACTCGGGCGTCTGTCTTCAACACGTGAGGATGAAAACTAAATTCAGAGCAGTCGCTTCCGTCTCTATCTTGTGTACATTGGCAGTGATCTAATTTTGCCGTAGCACGTCGTGCGTACGCCTCGAATCGGGCTCTTTCGCATCTGTCAATAGTTGTCCAGAGGACTCTTATACTAAACAATTCTACAGTAAAATACTCTGAGTGATGTTAACTGATTATAAGTTTACTCTTTTCGTAAAAATCTAGTCTTTATCATATTATTGTCAGTGATTTCTTCATTTAACATTCATTTTCTTGAATTATTGTGAAATCGAACACGGCGATGTAACATGAAAACATATTCTTAAAATAATTGTCTTCGCTCCTGGAGTCTATGATATTGATTATATGTCGATTTTTTATTATTTTTCTCTAAGTTAATCAACAGTAATCTCAGTAGAGGTTTTGATTTACTTACTTACTTACTGGCTTTTAAGGAACCCGGAAGTTCATTGCCTCCCTCACATAAGCCCGCCATTGGTCCCTATCCTGAGCAAGATTAATCCAGTCTCTACCATCATATCCCACCTCCCTGAAATCCATTTTAATATTATCTTCCCACCTACGTCTCGGCCTCCCCAAAGGACTTTTTCCCTCCGGCCTCCCAACTAACACTCTATATGCATTTCTGGATTCGCCCATACATGCTACATGTCCTGCCCATCTCAAACGTCTGGATTTTATGTTCCTAATTATGTCAGGTGAAGAATACAATGCGTGCAGCTCTGTGTTGTGTAACTTTCTCCATTCTCCTGTAACTTCATCCCTCTTACCCCCAAATATTTTCCTAAGCACCTTATTCTCAAACACCCCCAATCTCTGTTCTTCTCTCAAAGTGGGAGTCCAAGTTTCACAACCACACAGAACAACCGGTAATATAACTGTTTTATGAATTCTAACTTTCAGATTTTTTGACAGCAGACTAGATGATAAAAGCTTCTCAACCGAATAATAACACGCATTTCCCATATTTATTCTGCGTATAATTTCCTCCCGAGTGTCATTTATATTTGTTACTGTTGCTCCAAGATATTTGAATTTTTCCACCTCTTCGAAAGATAAATCTCCAATTTTTATAGTTCCATTTCGTACAATATTCTGGTCATGAGACATAATCATATACTTAGTCTTTTCGGGATTTACTTCCAACCCTATCTCTTTACTTCCTTCAACTAGAATTTCCGCGTTTTCCCTAATCGTTTGTGGATTTTCTCCTAGCATATTCACGTCATTCGCATAGACAAGAAGCTGATGTAACCCATTCAACTCCAAACCCTGTCTATTATCCTGAACTTTCCTAATGGCATATTCTAGAGCGAAGTTAAAAAGTAAAGGTGATAGTGCATCTCCCTGCTTTAGCCCGCAGTGAATTGGAAAAGCATCAGATAGAAACTGGCCTATACGGACTCTGCTGTAAGTTTCACTAAGACACATTTTAATTAATCGAACTAGTTTCTTGGGAGTACCAAATTCAATAAGAATATTAGGCCTATATAAAACTTCTCTCTTAACAGAGTCATACGCCTTTTTGAAATCTATGAATAACTGATGTACTGTACCCTTATACTCCCATTTTGATTTATCTAGGGAAAATCAAAACTCGAGTGGGATTTAATTGACTATTACACGATTATAAGAAAGTATATAAAGATTAGAAGTAACGAGGTACTCCAATACAATAAAATATTAATTGACTTACGGAAATACAACTCTCTTCAAATGCATTATTGTACCATCTCAACATTTCAAATATTACGCTAGATGGCAGTAGTGTGTTATGATTAGCTGTTTTCTTGTTATCAGTAGTACCAACTATGGAATCTTCACTGAACTCTGTGGACGGTTATTGTCAAGAAGGCTTTGTTGATTGTTTCATTCTTATTAAAACAGTTGGATTCCACTTCAGTTATCCGGATCCCAGTAACCAACGTCACTTGACAGATGATTTTCAATAAATCTTAATATTAAACAATCTCTGATATGAGACAATCCATAATATCATATAGCAGAAGCTATAACATAACCTAAATAATATAAATAAGTGTTAGAAAAGTTTTAATTAAGGACGATGAAATAAGAAATAAACATGAATAATTTTAAAAGGAACAATATTATTGAAAGTACAATTTTCAAATTTGAATGTTTTAGTGGTTGGTGGTTCAGTTGATGTCATATTGGACGTGTGCGTAAAAGAAGTGGAACTCTTTGATGTATATGGTGTATTCCTCAACTTATTCGGAATTTCCGAATGGTGCTCTACATTTATTTGTAAATAGGGTTTCAGGGAAGATGCATAACTATGTCCAGTGATCTTTATTAATTGTTGTTCTTGCATGCCAGTGCGAGTCATATTTGAAACTGCTGTGCATCGACTGGAGTGGTTTGTAATTTTCTATTTTTTTTTTTTTTTTGACGTCCAGACCAGTGCAGTTTGAAATGTTGGCAAACAAAGAAACAAATGCTAGGGTAGTGATAAAAACAAACAACCAAATGCTAGGGAAGCGATAAAATTAAACAAATGCTAAGGACGCGATAAAATTGTGCGATAAGAAGCTGTGATTGGTTGAAAGACGTCGTTTCGTACCGTTTTATTGGACAAAACTAGTATGACGTAGTAAAAGTGTAGTAGTCATTGTTAAATGCTATTTTACCGAATTAATGAATCACATAAACGAGTAAATTATTATTATTATTATTATTATTATTATTATTATTATTATTATTTTATTATTATTATTGTCCACCGCTGTGGAGTAACAGGTAGCATGCCTGACCGTGAAACGAGCGGGCTTGGACTCAAGTCCTGGTTGGGAATAGTTACCTGGTTGATTTTTTTTCCTTGGTTTGCCCTCAACCCGTTAAGGGGACACTCAACTTAAAAATTGGAGAAGAAGTGTCATAGGAATGAAAAATTAAATTTCTACACTAATTTACTTGACAGAACTAAATCAATATACAGAATTCTTCCCCTATTCATTGAGAAGTCACAGTCAAATGCACAAAGCCAAAAAATAAAAAATGATAATTAAAAATGATACTTCAATTAATGATTGATTGAAATATCACTTTTAATTATCATGTTTTATTTTTTGGCTTTGTGCATTTCACTGTGACTTCTCAATGAATAGGGGAAGAATTCTGCGTATTGATTTAGTTCTGTCACGTAAATTACTGTAGAAATTTAATTTTTCATTTCTATGACACTTTTTCTCCAATTTTTAAGTTGAGTGTCCCCTTAAGAGCAAATACTGGGTAATTTTCGGCGCTGGACCCTGGACTAATTTTGCTGGCATTTTCACCTTCATCTCATTCAGAAGCTAGATAAGCATAGCAGTTGATAAAGCGTCGTAAAATAACAGATATTATTATTATTATTATTATTATTATTATTATTATTATTATTATTTTCTTTATTGTTAGTGTTTTATTATTATTATTTTATTATTATTGGTTATATTTAGAGAGATTAGTACGTTTTTTATTCTCTAAAGATGTAACTTTTTTCACTACACAAAATCAGTCAACCGTTCTTTTGCTGTTCTGTTCTTATGATGAAATGATGGTATTTAAACAGATGGTATCTTACAGCTTCTCGTTGCAACACGAGGCTGTACTACTATATGTTGATGTTATTCGCAAGCTATATTATAAAAACCAGGCTCATGCTTTCCGATCTACATACCACTACTCGAATAGCACATGCAAATATAATATGCGACACGGAATAATTTTCCACTCGTCGACTACGGATTCCAAATCGCAGCGACTGGATGACGAGCGTGCTTCTGTTGTCATGGTTACGCGCCAATGACTCGTTTTTATATCATGCACATTCGTTCCCCTGTAGTATTGTCTGCCTTTTCTTTTTATCTGTCTTGATAAAGTTAGAAAATACATTTTTTTTTCACCGTATAGCACTAGTATCTGCATGTTATGTTCTGGTTACGTTAATGCATTGCTTGCTTACTAAAATGTATTACGCGTTCCTCTAGGATATTGGGTCTTTTAAAAATGTGGTTGACAATTTAAATGACAAAAAAAGGAATAGGGGCCGGAAAACGTCTGTAGTATGCACATTATATTGTGTCCTTGAAAAGGTCTCTAAATAGGTAGTTATTATTGTTATCAGTTCTAAATATTTGGCCACTTTTTTACATCAGAGTGTTCCGTCCTACTGACGAGACGTCGAGAATTTTGAAGGAGAGAAAAAGTATGAACTAGAAACCGTAAATGGGAATTTTATTTATTTATTTATTTATTTATTTATTTATTTATTTATTTATTTATTTATTCATATATTTAACCTGGTAGAGATAAGGCCATGAGGCCTTCTCTTCCCCTCTACCAGGGGATTACAACTACAATATTAGGAATACAATTACAATTATAATTACAATTAATATTAAATTTGCAAATACAATAAAAATCAAACTACTAAAAGATTAACTGATTAATAAAAGCTAGACAGTTTATTGTAAAAGTTAAGAAGAGAGACGCATTTCTTTTGTTGATTAAGTAAAAATTGAATCTACTCTACGCAGTAAGAAAATGCTTAATGAGCTTGCTTTTGAACGCTACTAAATTCCGACAGTCTCTGATGGCACTGAGTAGGGTATTCCACAAGCGCGAGAGCGAGAGCGAGATTGTGTATGACGATGAATACGATGATGTCTTACGTGTTGGTATGGCTAGTATGCGGCTATTTTGCGTGCGTGTGAAGAGATTATGATATGATGACAGGTAATTGAAACGGAAGGCAAGGTAGGTAGGTGTAGAAGTGTGAAGGACTTGGAAAAGGAGAACAAGAGAATGAAAATTTCTACGTTCGTTAAGCAGTAGCTAGTTTAGAGTTTGGAAGGATGGGGTAATGTGGTCAGCGCGACGGACATCGCAGACGAAGCGAACACAAGAATTATGAACACGTTGTAATTTTTGCGACTGGTTGAAATTGAGGTCGGTCAGTAGAGAATCACAATAATCGAAGTGGGGCATTACTAGTGTTTCTACTAGTATTTTCTTGAGTGATAGCAGAAGGAATTTTCGAATGGCCTACCTTTAAGTTCTAAACAAAGTCTAAGGCAGTGGTCATCAGCACTTGCTGAAATGGGTAAAGGGTAAGCGTGTGCCCCGTCGTGCAGCAGGAAGAGGAAGAGAGCATACCCGCTAGCAGCTACGAATGCATCGTAGTGCAGTGTGTTCTCCGCGGGTAAGCGACGCTAGCCCCAGGGTGCTCTGTGCTGATGACCGCTGCTCTACGGGACTCAACTTTCACAATCGGAGAGCCGGATGGAGTCTTGTGGTCTGTCGGTCACACTTAGGCGTGGAAATACAAACAAGGCTTCAATTATTTCCATTCCTTACTGCTGGAATAGAGGCCAAAAATCTTATTATCTCGTACATAATTCTTGCCATCAATTGAAGACATTCGCATTTTAATTTTGACATTGATTACGTACCGCAATCTACCAATGACAAATTCGTACCGACCAATCAGAGATCACTGTAAAAGATGAAAGACATTCATCAACTCCGTGCGGAGCATTGTAGAGTTGTCAGTTCTTACTCATACTTGACGCTTGCTGTTTGATCATATGATGGGAAAATGAAAATAAAATAGTACAAATGTAGATATATCAATCAACTGCGATTAATTGATATATAATGTATATCAGGCGACTGTTGTTACATCACGAGTCATATGGGCCGAAATAGATTACATTTCCCATTTCTCACGCATTCTTTGACATTTCAGTGCTCGCGCTTATAATAATCCCTTATTGTTCATGTGAACTACTATTGTAGCCCATTACAATTTCGGCTTTTATTTTAATCTGTTACTTACAAATGGCTTTTAAGGAACTTGGAGGTTCATTGCCGCCCTCACATAACCCCGCCATCGGTCCCTATCCTGAGCAAGATTAATCCAGACTACCATCAATCCCACCTCCCTCAAATCCATTTTTATATTATCCTCTCATCTACGTCTCGGCCTCCCCAAAGGTCTTTTTCCCTCCGGCCTCCTAACTAACACTATGCATTTCTAGATTCGCCCATACGTGCTACATGCCCTGCCCATCTGAAACATCTTAATCTGTTATAATTTGTAATTAATTTGTTTAAATTTTTTATTTCCTTATTTTACTTCTTGCTATGGAGACTATTTCATACTTTTATATAAATTTTATTTAACTTTTATTATATTTGTATTTATAAAAAAGTGCTTCGGAAATAAAGTCACGGGTTTACTCAAATGGACTACAACTGAAGCCCAAGGAATGCTAATCACACTCACTCTGACATCTGGTCAAGTCATAAACTACAACAGAACTGATACATTGTTACAAGTGTGCAGGAGAGGTATACAAAAGGAAAATGTCGCCGCTTGATTCGCGGAGATGTTATAGCTCTACAAAAAAGTGTGGGCTATAATAGTAGCGAGCCCTGAATTGTTAATTTGATATCAATAATTATTTCTGTCGAAAAGACGTGGCAACTCCGCATCCATGCGCTGCAAAATTAAAATGAGGCTACTAATGCAGATAAAATGCATGGCTCCAGATGTTTCGAGAAAATATACAGGCTCTGATTACTGCAGAAACTTATTTCTTCTTTCATTTCGAAGTCCGTGCATAATTTTTTTTCAGGAAATGAATTCGATTGGCTTTAATATATAAAGAAGATTCTACTAGTCTGCAAATTCCCTCATGAAGAGTTCTCTTCTTTACTTCTTGCACCTTCTTATCTTATCACTTTTATTGAGGTCTTGTCTTCCGTTGTTTTAGTGTATTTTTCTTTGTGTCATTCTTCTGAAGTAAAAATTAATTTGCTTTGAAAGCTGAATACATAACAAATTGTTCAATTACGTACCACAAGGTTATGAACTTGCTACGAGTAACTAGAATCGAAGTAGAGAGAATGATATACTCACTATTAAATTAAAGTTTTCGTCTCATAGCCTTAATTACAAGGCTCCTTTCTATTACGGAAACCAACCTTAAAAATTAATCCGCTCTACTTTTCTTCTCGTGACGTACGCACAATCATGGAGCAGGAGTGCTGTGGCAGGCAATCTCTCTTTCTTTCTGCACATTTTCATTTTTTATGCCAGCCCTTTCCTTCCACCTCCCGTGGGTTATTGTGTCCCGCCATTTGTATTATGTTCCCACATTAATAATTGAATCCACGTGTATGAAGCTGGCCAAGATATTTTTAGCAAGAAGAAAACTTTTGCTGTCTTAATAATGTACTTTTCCCTTACTCTCTTCTCGCTGCAACCGAGAACTTTAAGCCAGACGACCTATATATTCAATGCCGCACCTGTGTCTCATTTTCTGTGCTCTTACAGGTACAAGACAGTGCCTTGTGCATGATTTATTACCTCTTGTTATTCAGATGTAACGTGATTTTCTAATTTTATTACTTTATAAGTTCAAGGAAATGTGTGAGATGATATTTTCCGCTATTCATATTGCGAGACAGGTGTGTATTTGCACCTTCTTGTACCTCTACATATTATAACTGCTGCGACATCTTCAGTATAACAGGATGTCATATTTATTAACTTGAAGCAGTGGAATTGCTGAAATCTAACTCAAACTAGTGAAGTGAGTTTGAAAAATGTTTAGGGTTTTGAAAATATGTTCATATCACACTGAATAATATTCAAAAGTAGTATTAGGTCACACTATGTTTTGGACAAACATTTTATTTCATTTTAAATGCATGCATTGATATAACATTTTTCACTTATATGTTCTTCTTCCTGCATGAAAATATATTTTTTTGCTTTACCCTTCTAAATATTTTATTGTGTACTTGGTCCCCAACGTTACAAGCCTAGTGATGTATTTCCCGTTTATACCTCCAGTAAAGACCAAGTCATGTCAAAAATCTCCAAGAATATGGAGAACCCAAGACCTTTAATGTTTCAGAGATATACGCCTATCACGAGAGGTTCCTATCAGCACAGCCATCTTCGATGATCTCTAATGGTTACCGTACCAGTCGTTCTCGAGTTCTGATGAGAGGCGATGCATTTTGAAGGAAGATACAATTCTGGGACTGTAGTCTGTACATTTGGGTTCAAATAAGTTTTCCAAGGAAACGTCTAAAAACGATTTGAAATGAATTTTTTGGCCGATTATTATTGGCCTGTGTATAAAATCAAACACTTCATTTTGTTCAATATCCACCACTTTAATGACCATACCTTTGAGGAAACTTCAAGAGAAATGAAAGCTTCAGGATTATATACAAATATCCTCAATGGAGGAAATAGACCAGATTCTCGATCTGAACTTGAATCAAGTATAATATTAGAAATTAATATGTTTGAAGTCTAAGGAAACGTTTAATCGCCACAAAGAAAAGCAAGCTTTCTCTGGCTGCAGAGTTAGACTGTATCCTCTTTCAAAGAATAATTTACTTTAATTTACAAAACTTACCACCAGATTGTCCTGCCTAAAATCACAAAGTATATTTACACGTAAGTAATAATATGAAATAATAAAAGAAATGAATAAACATGAATTTAGGGTACATACAGTATAACAAAAGTATTAATCATTGATATTATTAATATCGTTTTTGCATAAATGCAATTTTAAAATATAAATAGATGACAGAAGATCGTTCACAAAAATGTAAAAAATATTTTGTTATAGCTCCCCGGCTTACAATGAATAAGCCCATAATTTCAATGGTCTCCAGATGATAAGAGTTTTTGATTTTAAAGGTCGAACAGACCTAAACAAATTGAAATTCTACACCCAAATTAAATCTTAATCCAACATCGAGGTCGCAAACCCATTTATCAATAAGAACTCTCAAAAAAGATTACGCGGTCGTGCTCCAATTCATGTTAATAAAATTACAATATTTGTTATTAATCAGAATATAATCTGATTAATTGGATAAAATTTTAAAGAAGTTAGATGTTTGTTCATTAATTTGTTTCTTCTCGCTTTCTACTTCCATAGGCTGGTCACTGCAGGTCTGAAATCTTATTGTGGCATGCAATATGTACCCTGTCTTCTTATTATGATCGATTCCAATTGTGATTACTTGTCTGTGGTTCCCATTGGAAGCGATACAGTAGACTTCTTCATAAACCTCTAGGTTGCTTTGTTGGTTTTGATGGCAGATACTATTTTGGCCCTTATCAAATGATGCCTGGAGTTTCGGAGAGCTCTCTATAGTGACAAACGCCAGGGACATGAGGTAGGGTTTCCCGCTCGTCGCAGTGTCTGCAACGGAAGTTATCCTGGCTTAGTCCATGAAGAGCTCCCACAGGAGTACGATTTCCCTGAGTTTGATAACGTCTGCGTTGGAGACTCCCATTCTGGATTCCATCTATGAGTTATCAGGTTGGTGTTTGTAGTTGACATCATTTATGATATTCAACAACTTTGAGTTTTTCTCCGATGAACGAGGGCTTTTATCGATCAGAGAGTCTGAATATTGAAAACCTCGTTAATGCATATTCTTTGGTCTTCTTTGAGGTTTCGAATGCTGAAAATATATGCATTTTCAAACTTCTCTAGAATATGGCAAGTATTAAATCGTTGTATAAACGCTTCCCATTGAGTCTTATAAATCCTAAGCCCTTAACTTTATTATTGTGTCATGAGTGTCAGCAGACAGCAGTAGAATTTCCTTC
Organism: Periplaneta americana; assembly: GCF_040183065.1. Classification (NCBI taxonomy): domain Eukaryota; kingdom Metazoa; phylum Arthropoda; class Insecta; order Blattodea; family Blattidae; genus Periplaneta; species Periplaneta americana. Next base: position 78,666,934 of record NC_091125.1, read on the forward strand.
ACTGAGCTTTTATGATCTTATCCATCTTAATTAAAATGACTTTGAAATATATGATACAGGGATATTTTTAAAATGAACTAATGTCGGTAAAATAAACTCATTAATCACGGTGAATTTTTAATCAGCTTTCAACAAACAGTTACAAATTTTGTTTCAGGTTTTTCCAGTTTTACCAGTGACTGAGACCATTTTATCGGAAAAATCGATCCCCCAAATAAAGAATTTTTTCGCCCAATCTTAAAAGTATTATACTTTTCATATTATATCCTCAATCCATTAATAACAACATTTTGAGACGGTTTTTAATAAACAAAGTTTAAAAGCTTTAAATAAAAGTGTATGAATAAAATACATAACTATTAATAAATTACAAACTAATAAAATAAAATTATTATTAGTACATTAATTAACACTCAATTATTCAGAATGACAAGGTTCTATCTACTGTTTAGTAAATTTTAGAGGACAGCGTTTTAAAAGTTTGGTTGTTAATAGAATCAATGCAGATAAAAACCTTTTCAAACTAACTTTATCACGAACAATAATTGAGATATCAACATATAATTTATGTGATAGATAGATGTGAAGTAGCAGAATTCAATGGAACAAAAATCTCAGTTTTACTAAAAATGTCAGATAGAACCGTGTCGTTCTGAGCTCGCGACATAATGTTCGGTCATCTAAATTATTATTTTCAGTGGAGTTGGAAACAGAGTTTTTAGAATTTAGAGATAGACCAATCTCTTGACATCGTTGGATTGCCATGTTTATGAGTGTAATGGCAGCTTCTCTCTTTTTCCCAAGAATGACTATATTATCTGCATATCCTAAAATTGTAATTTTCTTCATCCCTGAAACCAGTTCATAGCCGTAAGTTTGTATGAACATATCCTGTGTGAACTAATCCAAGTTGAAATCAGTGACAATATTATACAAAGCGAATGATAAAGGCGCGCCTTGCATCACACCACAATTAAGGGGGTTAGAAGCAAAGGGGTAAAAGTGACATTTCTGAAAAAAAATGAATTAAAATGTATTCATTGCAAGCTAAAGTACAAAAAAATTAGTGGCTAAGGGATAGGCTATATCTTTTAACTACAACACAAATTAAAATTTAAAATCAAAGCTTCACGGAATTTACGAAACCTTAAACATTTTCAATCACATTTTCTCAAAAGTAACTGAAGTGCACGTCTTATACCCCTTTGCTCCTGACACTCTCAATTGATATTAATTAAAAGTGTTCTCTTTCCGTTAGCTTCAATATAGGTGTTATTTCAAATTTGTAGATCTAAGATTAAATCTTTTAATCGAGTAGACAAGTTGCGACTTTGAATTTATTTTTTAAATATTTAATATTATAATTCAATTATAAATTGGAGGAATTTTTATGTGTGTTCAATGACATGCTTTGACTGTAACGTGAACAAATTCTCTGAATGTGTTGAACTTTTTATATTCCAACTGTAAGGTGAAGATATAAATAAATCGCAAGGGAATCAGACAGTCAGAGCTTTCTTTCCACCGCGCTGCGGTCGTCTATCATTCCCAGAAAAGACCCATTACTCAATTTTATGGGTTGCAGAGTGAACCCTGGAGCCATTCTGGAGACGGAGAGTGAAATTCCCGCCCCCGTCTGGATGAAACCTGGAGTCGTTTATTTGGAATATAGTGTTTAGAAGAAGATTATCTAGTGTTGTTGTAATACTTGATAATACCGTTTTATATGATTATAAAATGTTGCATTTAATGTTATTATTGTTATATAAACAATAGCCTGCATTAAATTAATATTCGCTAAAGGCAATTTAAATGAAGACACAGGAAACCCGTTCTTTGAATGTGTTGTGATAGTACCAGTAGTAGTAGTAACAGGGACTTCGCAGCATTTGCAGTCATACCGACCCTAATCGCCATCTGTCTCTATCTAGATTCTAGAGCAGTGGCCGTCAGCACTCGCTGAAATGGGTAAGGGGTAAGCAGTGTGTTGCAATGTGCTCCATCGTGCAGAAGGGAGAGATAGAAACCATACCCGCCAGCAGCCATGGCTGCACGTTAGTGCAGTGTCTTATCGGCGGGTAAGGGACACTAGCCCGAGGTTGCACTGTACTGACGACCTCTGTTCTATAGCATCTTATTCCTTCTGATCCTTGGCAGAAATTATCTCTCTCATACTCTCGTTCAATGATTTCCTCGGTTCGCCGCGTACTCTTCTTTCATTGAAACATTCTTTTACAGCATCTTTGTTGATCCATTCTCATTTAGGCCGAGAATTTGCAGGAAAATTCATATTTTATTGTTGAGTCATATTTAAGAAGTGTATTCGGAGTTTTTGAAAGCACGTAAGTCATTGTGGAAATTGAAGAAAAATTATGCTAGTGGAAAATTATATAAAAATATATAATTCCTTTCATGTGGGCTAATACTCTAGGTGACATTAGTTGATTCTTAAAGTAATTATACGCGTTATGCGGATACTTAGGTCTTTTGTTGAGATTTAAAATATGAAAAAGCCGCCCTTTTAAAAAAATTCAATTTTATAACAAGTAAAATCAAATAAGATACATTTTCGTGCTGTTCTTGAATTACTTTACTGGAAATCATATTATATATAGTGTATATATTGTTTAAACCTAAGCATTGATGTGCTGAGTTCAAACCAATCAGTTGGTAAATCTGTGATTCAGAATAATTATTCATTACTGAAATTATATGTTGTATTTAATATAATTTTATTTAATATGTTACAAATAAAATAATGTTAATTATATTCATATCATTCTATTATGATGATGCAACAATAAAAAAACAAGAGGCTGAAATCGGGCAGTTTGATTTCTCCACTCTTAGGCATATGATGGTTGCTTTGAAATAAAATAATATAACTTCATAAAGTGAAAAAAACCAGCAAAAGTGCTAAAAATTTCATTGAAAAGGAATATAACTTGATTTTAGAATTAGTGAAAGAAAGAAAAACAGATTATACAGTCAACTACTCCAATACACTGAGGAAAACTTACTTTTTGATAAAAATCATGCTTAACAATGTTCATCTTTTCTCTTGAAGATGACATTTTAATATACCTTTGTGGTAATTCTGCTATTGCTTTAGAAAATTCTTGTTTCACTTCATTTACAGTACAATACTTTGATGTATGCTGCAATGGTCCCCAACATTTATTTGAAATTTTCCTGATTCATAGTATCTTAAGGGTGTAAAAAAAATTATCAGCTGGAAAAAGAGAATGGTTTACGTCTGTAATTGATTTGATTCTGTCTTGTCTTTGTTTTTAACACTACGTCTGCGTATCCTTACGGAATCTAAACCTATTAAAAGCTCACTTTCATTACGTTCTTGAAAATTACTTACTCTTGGCCTGAAAATTCTTGATCTTGGTAAAATTATTATATCTTCATTTTGAATTCCATAAAAATTTCCATCAATTCCCCCATAATTTAAAATTACTAGCAATATTTTTCTCAAATAAACAGTTTGCTTTTACTTTATAGTAAGAAGTTAAACCTTCTCGCATAGTTTAAAAAAAAACAAACTTGGTTGTTTAAACCAAGAAATACAGTTAAACTGAACTTGAGAACACGGTTTTATGTTTAAACCACAGTTTAAACTTACAGTAAGTTAAAAGATAATTTAAACTACTATTGAGAATACGGCCTTTTCCATTTAAACTACGGCAAAATCAGTTGCAATAACACATTCCCTTTCTGAACATTAATCCAAGCGTAACAATTAAAGTTTTTCAACTAACGACCAGCAATCCTTTACGAAACGAGGGTTTACAAGTAATGGTAACTATCTTTTAAAAATGAGCCTTTCTTCACTATCCGCGTAGTTATCTTGCCGACGGTCGTAAATTTAGAATACTATCGTAATGAAAAGTAGGCATTATTCTGTATATAGTAGTAAAGTTTCATTGGAAATCGTTTTCTCGTTGATGCACACACCTTTATTTGCTAGTTTGTTAAAAAAATACGAAGGCTATCTTTGGATGTAATTTCCAATGCATCGGTAATTCTGTGTGTTTTATTATTTCTAATATACGTGCATTATCAGGCACAAACTTTTTTATATATTTTGTGATGGAATTTAATATATCCAGTGTTTGGTAACTGTGTACAGGTTCCATTTTCAGGGAAAATTGAAGGGTTCAGAGCCATAGTGGGCCAAGCGCGATATATTAAAAACGCAGAAAACAACGGCTAAAATTAAGTATCATAATTCAATGAAACTTATAGCAAGTAATATGAAGTATGTACATTAAAACGAAATGGCATGCCAATCTGCATTAAACTATGGTATTCAGTTAACTTTAAACCTTGCTTTCTCTGTTTTTAATAAATGGCGCTTGGCCCTCTATGGCTCTGATTCCTTCAATTTTGGTACGCTCTGAAAGAATACTAGGCCTACTATTGGCCCAGATGTTTGAGGTAGGCCGTACTAATTGTCCCTGAAGACGAAATTTGTTTTCTTAGTTCCAAAACGTTGGAGATTTTAAGTTTTAGTGAACGGTGGAATACCTAAAAGTCTGCTTTTGAGAACAATTGCCATGAAATAATGAAATTTCATATTCGCTGTTAATTTATTACTAAAAATAATGATTTATGCACATCATTTATGGATAAATTGTGTAGTAGATAATGAATATGACAAAGCCAGACAATAGACTACTTCGTGATAAATCGCTATACATATACGACATGATGAAAACTACTTATTTCTGTTTCAGGGATACTGGGAAAAGTGCATTTCTGTTATAATCCCGAAATAAATATTTTTGCAGCAACATATTTTAAATTAGTATTCAGATAATGAGAAAGTAAAAACAGATCTTGTAACTTTCATGTAATTGGCTGTCTAGAAGTTGACTTTTCCCATCAATATTTCATTCTCTATTAGTTTGTGTTTCATATTAAATTCGTATTCCTTAGTACGTAGGAGAGACAACACGAATGCAATGCAAACTAGTGTGGTATTAGCAGACAGGAAACCTGATCACGTCCGTAGTGCAAACATAATCATGCTGTTCTATCCCGGCACGCATCAAGAGCGAAAATCCGTGCTGATCCAAGCGTGCAAGTCTCCACTTCAGACGAGCCAATACAGCTCAGACTGACTACAACATGCAACCACTTGTCAGGTGATTTCGAGTGTCTTGCCTGCAATTCCAGAAACAGGAGCCAATTCAAGGGGCTTATGTAGGCTGATTGTTCCATAAGATGTATATCTCAGGCACAGTTAGGCGTGCGGCTAACATGCCTGTTTTCCATCCCGGAGAGTAGAGTTCAAACCCCTGATAGTCTAAGTGGAGTTTGTGGCGGTCAAACATCGATATAACAAACACCACTTTAAAGAATTCTTCATTGTAACGCAGAAATTCGTAATCCTCGTTTATGTCTTCATTAGGCGAAATGTTAAATAAATTAATTTGAATTAACGCTGGTATTACGAAAATTTCGTTAGAGCGAAAAGAAAAAAAATTACCCCTCCATCGCAATGTAACCGACTGAACAAATTTATTCTGCGCATTTTCCTTTACCTAATTCCGCAAAAGCATATCGTAGCTTAATTCAATAAGTGGGTTGTTCATCCCTTCCCTCCGAATGGTATTTCTCGTCTAGGACTATACTAAAAGCTCCTCTTTTGTCACAGAGGAAATCGTACGAATTCAGCATAGGTATATAGACCCATACTGTGCATGTTCAGTAAGCTCTGAGCATGCGCAGTATGTTATAACTGGAACTTTGAAAATACAGGTGGCCCAAATTTTGTTGCTGGGTTTGTACATGCAGTGAGCGCTTCTGTTTGTACATGATGTTTATTGTTAAATGTTAGTTTTAGATACGTTAATTTCTGCATAGATGTTAATCATGGTGAATTTTGCGAAATTTAATAATAATAATAATAATAATAATAATAATAATAATGCATATTACCATTATCAACATAATAGTTTATTATCATTATTATTATTATTATTATTATTATTATTATTATTATTAGTATGGGTGGAAGCGTTATATAACATTTTTTCTGAGTCGCATATTTCACTTCTCGCCGGAATTTGAACTCGAATCTCCGGCGTTGAAAAGTGTAATCTCTAGCATGAATACATGCGTCATTATCACCACCATTATCACATTATTAATCTTCTTCCTCGTTGCTTTTGTTAGGATATTGAAAAAGTGAAAGTTACCTATATTATAGGGCATGGAGGCGTCCACCTTTACAGAAAAACGCATTATAGTAGTAGAAATGAGAGCCCTATGTGCTGTCGTTTTTACCTCCAAGGAAATATCCCTGGTATTCATTTATGTTAGAAGCTGAGTAAACCCAGAGCCATAGTACGACCGGAAGAATTAGGTTTATGAAGAAAATTCATGACTCCGTCTGAAATCAAACCCGGTATCTTCCGGATTGCAGGGTAACGCTACCGTGTGCTTCTATGTTGCTGTTCCCACTTCATCATAATCTCTTTCTAATATGGCAACATCTTGTCTAATCATTTGATTTATATTAATTTTATGTTCGTATTTCTTCCACTTTTACTAGTCCATTCTAGTTTTATTGACTTATTTCTATTTGTCTTGTCTAGAAAATGTCAGATATATCCAATTTTTACATTTACGATTTTGTCCTTTCCTTTAGGCCTATAGAATTTTACTGAACGTAAAAATATGAAAACACAGCAGTGTTCTTGCTAATATTCTGGTCTGTTGTGTACTTAATATGACTGATTTCACGAGGGCTGAATCCGGGATGGATCCATGTACTTAGGCCGTATTAAGCCAATTATATGCCCTATATACGGTGATTGTCTAAGTCCGAGGGATGGTCCGGGTGGCATTCGTGAATCCGACGCTGACAGACTGGTCATCCTTCCTGGGTCCTGCAAATAAGGTTCTACCATCTACTGACTAGCCCGAACCCAGAGTTCGGAGCCCCAACACTAGAACTTAGATCATCATCCATCCAAGAAAACACCGTAACTATTTTTACTATTACAGATGATAAATGAAATGAAGGGAAAGTGGAGTGCGTTGATGGAATGAAAAAGGGAAACGGCAGTATCCCGAGAAAACCCCTGTGCTACGTCTGTTTTGTCCATAAGTTCCTGACCTTACCGTGGATCGACCCTGTGCAGCCTGGGTGGAAGGCCAGCGCATTAAGATTGTAGCCACAGTTGCGGAGCAATGAATATGACATTTTAAACTAGCACTACAGTTTATGCAATGTCGAAATCCAACTGCAATTCCCAGTTTATTTTTTAAGATCAATGTTTACATTAATTTATCTGAATATCTGAAAAAATATTACACTTCCTGGTATGGGAAACTGAAATCCTATTAGATAGTACATTTTTCTGTATCTTCTTCACGGTGATAAAGATTGTGAAAATATGGAGAAAAGTTAAGATGTCATGTAACACGGAAGAACTTCGAGAAATTCTACAGAATACAGTCTATTATCCGCGAGAATTTTTCGTTAAGCTTTTATGAGTCCTAGCCTGCGAAGTTGCAGGCTAATACTAAAAATCTTGAAATACGAAATCTCGTACGAGTATTTTTGACAATATCGCAATTATTTCCCTGCTCCCAATATATTCTTCTCCTCCGTTTCAAAGTTCATGCAGACTTGTCATTTCGGGCTTATCAAGCTCCTTCAGACTTCATGGGTTACCATTTTCCTTTTCCTCCTTTCGGTTTACAGTTTAATAATTCTTTAGGATATTTTAAGGATATAATATATCTCGTTGTCCCCTGTGATGCTTTAAAGTACTGTGTCTTTTACATTGGAAGTTATCGGCACTCCCCACAGCCTATAACTACGAGGATTTTCCTTTCCCTAGACGGTTGCCTTCACTATGGCTCATGGGAGTTATCTTTTCCGGTTTATCTCGGGGATTTTCCTTTTCTCCACACGAATGTCTTCTTCACGACTCACAAGAGCCCTAGAGCCCTCTTCCCGGGTTTATTTTCGACTCTTACTTCTCCTATACCATTACTAGAATCCACATAACTGGGTGTTATTTACTGAAGCATTTTACAGACAGCTTTATCTAAACTCATTGTGTTTGGCCACCTGTTGTAGAGCGTGGTTCTTCAACAGCATGTAAGATCTCGGTTGTAATTTCATTAGAAATATCTTTTTTATATAAACTCAAACTACAACGAGGACAATTCTTCAGTTAAATCTGAACAAAATTTCTCCCCTACTCCATATATTGGAGAAGAGTTATGCATAATTGGGTCCTGGAACATTACAAACGCTATGAGACTATGAGAAGAGTAAAATCTGAAGAGAGAAGACATTGAAGGTACGTTAGATCTCGCGTTCTTGCCAGAGACTTCGGAAATAATGAAAGGGACTTGTTTTGAAAACCGAAAACAAGAATAACCTGTTCAACATTTTAGGGGAAGAATACATTGAGATACGGTCACACGTTGCTACGTTTGCAGCGCTGCGATGTAGCTTATAAGTAGCGACGTGTGAACAGAGTTCTCAGGGTTGCAGCCGCAGCATTTTTGATATCGGCCTAGATCATATGTAAGGAGCGGATTCCTATGTAATTAAATATTTTTCTTGCGTGTGATAAAACACAATTAACAAAGTTAAAAATTCTGAATGTCAAGTTTCAAGCTTAAAACCCGAATTTTATTTCGCATAAAAACACATATTTTCACAAAAAATTTATGAAAATACATATTTTCAGGAAATCTGTTATAAACACATAAATCTTGGAGTTTTTTTATTTAAATATTTTTTTACAAGAACTTTTAAATATTTTAAAACTAAATCAATTATATCACTCAGAAATACGTTATATTTTAAAGAATTCTTGGTTGCTTCGAGTTTCTATGGGCTTTGTGATGTATCCGTGATCCATTTTTGTATTTGTACCGCCTCAAGTTCTGAGAACTGCTAGGCAGCATATCAGTGTTATTATATGAGAATAAATTAACATGCACAAGTAGGAGAGATTTTGCAACACATAATTAGGAATGTTTATTGTTGCTGAACATGATTTCATTCCGCGCTCTGTTTGTGAAACACAACGGATAAGACCTCGGGTATAAACATTATTTAATTTAAACAAATCTCTCGCCTCTCGTTGATGCCTATGAAGTGAGGAGATACATCTTGTTGTGATTCCCCGTTATCGGACCATAAGCATAAGGTGCTTTGTGTAGACGTGGTGGCGTCGCTATAGGAAGCTTTTCTCCGACATTGTCAGTCAGTAGCTATAATTTTTTACGTTAAGACGTGTGTATATTAGCCTCTTAAGATGCCTAAAATCAAATCGAGTTTAAGATCGCGTCTACAGCAATATGTAGATGAATTTAAAAACATTTTTACTACCGATGGAAAAGTGTTATTTTGCCAACCATGTGGTAAATCAGTAAGTGCTGATCAGAGCTCTCAGGTAACCCAACATTTGTCTGGAAACAAGCACATTGCCGCTGCTTCACGTGTGCATTCACGGCAAAACAATGGATATAAAAAAATGTGTAAAGTTGCTCAAGTATTGGAGGGTGTGCCTGTAGGTGAAATTGACGGCGTAGGTGTTTGTGACATTCGTCTCTTTAAATATGCACGTCTGACGTCCTGTGATGTGGAAAGATCGTTTTCACAGTATAATGGGCACGCATTTGTGATGGAGAATTTGGAAATGACCTTAGTTGTTCACTGCAATTCTCGGACAACTACTAGCAACTGATACTCAAGTGTGATTGGTGAGTACCTACTGTAGTAACTTTTTTTTTCAAGCTAAGTAAGGTATTTTTGTCATATTAAAAAAAATATATATATATTTTTTTTATTTTTAGCAAATATTTTTGTATTTTTATCACATAAAAATAAATATATTGAAATTTTTTAGCACATAAAAATCCGCTCCCTAATCTTATATACCCAGATTGCTCTGCGTTATAGACTTTGACGGTAACAACTTTTGTCAGGTTTACTATGCTGCCATCTAGTTGTTACATAAGGAGTCGCGTCATAACTTCCATTTGAATTGCATTAGCGACTGTACTGCCATCTCGTGTTCGTTTACGGCGGACGGGTGGCGATCCTGGTGGTTGTTCTCTTCAAAGTGCAACCGATTTTAACATAGGAATGAGCAATCTATATGTGACCTGGGATATCGGCTTTGTTGAAACTTTTGCTGCAGTTGCGACCAGTGTTGCCACCCAAATATGCCAGTTATACTCTTATTGTTTGGATATATTTTAATGTTAGATGTGATGAAAATAAATTATTTGTAACAGTTACTAAATGCACAACACAGTCTGAGTATATTTGCTGACATATATATTCCGTAGCGTAGTTTCAAACAGGAAAGTTGCTAACATTGATTACGTGAATATGCTGTTGGTTATCATTTAAGTATATAGGCGTTTTTAAAAGCTTTATAGTAAAATAATGCCAATTTCTGAATACTAGTTAGGATAGAAAAGCAAATAATAGATAAGTAAGCTATCGCATGAGTTTCATAATAATGCGAACATAACCACAAAATGTATATTATGTTAACACGGAGCTGGAAACCTGCAGCAAGACTGCGACTGCAAAAGTAGCGCCTTGTGTATGAACAGACTCTCAACCTCCAGTTGCAAATTTTGCAGCGCTCGGGTTGCGCAGCACTCAAAGTAGCGTGCAACGCACTATTTTTGGCTTACGTGTGAACATGACACGCAACTTTTGCAGCTGCAGTACAAAAGTTGCGCAGCAAAAGTAGCGACGTGTGACCGTACCTTTACACACGTTTGCAAAATACCGCTTTCTCTGTCACAAGACCGGGCCGTGCCTTGTCAGTCAGTCTATTAACAGCACCATCGGGACTCGAACAGGAGATATATATGATCTCTCTTGTCCTCCATCAGTCTGTCTTTGAGCTGAAAGTCTTCCGAACTTATAATTCTTGCTCATAATGGCCTAAACGTACCTTGAATTGAAACTGTGTCGTGTCTGGTATTGAGTTAGCACCTCTCGAGGCTGAAGACAGATATGGCTGCTCGTTGTGTTTTAATGAAGTTGTTCGCGATATCATCTTCGTCTCCTGTTTTGCCAGCGCGTTTGACAGTTTGAATAGAGAGGCGCCATCTTGGCGTTCCACGCGACAGTACATTTCCTGCGGAGGAGTGACTTCACACTGCGGTTGTCAGAACAAAGCGCCGCGGAGAGGTCTGAGATTCTACGTGCACCATTCTCGGAGTGACGGATTAAATTTGAGGTCAGGAAGTCGAGATAAGTACGAAACTTCGCTTTCTGCTAAAGTATTCATTAAGTTATATCCACACTACCATTTATTCACAACTCTGAGGTATGGTGTGTATTTTCACTCGTGTGTGAATTACATTTGGCTTCTCGGTATTCACTTAAAACTCTTGAGTGCTTCAGCGCTGGACCAGCGAGTGAGCGAATGAATCTTTAACCGTAGATGAGTCGGGGCATATTTGTGTGAACCTATAACTGAGTGAGTTGTTGCGTTGTTGGATGGATGGTGAAATCGATAATTTGAATCGTTCTTTGAGTGGTAGAGAGGGGTTTAAATTGATTTATGAAGTAGTACCTCTAAGTTATGTACGTGTCAGTCAATGGATGAGTTAGCGGAAAATTATTTACCGGTTTATGTATTATAGTTGACTGGGTTGGTAAGCAAAAGAGTTAATGCTTGTGTTTGTTCATAAAAAAGCGAGTCAGCGAGGGATTGTGCCTTGCATGATTGAACAACCGGGTCCAATATGACTCGTTGAGTAAGTGTGTTCGATGTAGCCAGCAAGTGAACAAGTACAGTGTAGTAGTGTCGGAGTCAGTCTGTAGTGCATGAGTACAGTACGATTTAGTCCTGACAGTCGCCGACAATGTGCGCCTGGGTCAGGCGAGTCCATTAAGTTACGTCAGGGGTGTTCGGATTAGTCGCTTGCGTTCAGAGCGATCGGATGTCACGCGTTTGGTACAGCGGTGTGTTTCCAGTACAGTTAAGCTGTACCGTATTTCTTTACTGACCGCTCGCTCATATCTCTACTCCGGAGCTCTCCCCACTACTCCTATTACTTCCCCTCTTCCGCGTCGCCGAGCTGTCAGGATTAAATAATCGATTTGTATATGATGGTGGTAAGTTGGAGTGTGGAAGTAGGTGAGTGAATGAATCAACTATATATTTCAATGATTAATTAAGGAGTAACTGGTGAGTCAATATCTAACCCAGCAGCTCATTGTGTTTGTAGTCAAATAATTGAGTAGATGAATCGGTTAGTTACAGTGTAGGCTAAGTGGGGAAGTTGATAGGTACTTTCGTCTGTCTGTGTTATTTAGCGAGATAATGAGTTACACGTGAACTAATAATTATTATTATAATTGAGTATTTGAGTTGCTGTAAAATTGGTGATTGTTTGAATTGACAAAGAGTCAGTGAGTATGGGAGTGAACAGTTTGGTCCTAATCGTATTGGTCTGCTAGTGGACATATGAATAAATCGAGTGAGTGACTGAGTGAGTGTGGGTACGTTGCCGAGTCAGTGGCATGTTGTAATGATTGGTGATTGTTTGAGTGGGTTTTTGAGTCCACTACTGAGCAAGTCCGTGACTGGGTAAGGAGAAAGTAAATTTCGATGTGTTAATCTGTTAGTGTGTTGTGGGAGAGTGTACAGAGCGTTCCTATGCCGACCGGTCCACTCCATCCTGTACCTAATAAAATCTGTTGGCGGGCGGCAAGTGGTCATACTCCGGCAAACAGTTAGGTCCGTTCACATTGAAAAGTTTTAATGAAAATACTTGCAACCGAAACACAACTTCTGTTGTTACTGAGAACCGATAAAACAACACGTGCGATCAAAACACGGATTTAGATGTTACTTAGGACCGATACAACATGTGCGACCGAAATACAGATTCAGATGTTGCTGAGGACTGATACAACAAAACGTGCGATCGAAACACGGATTCAGAAGTTACTGAGGACCGATACAACAACACGTACGACCGAAACAAGGATTCAGATGTTACTCAAGATCGATACAAGAACACGTGCGATCGAAACACTGATTCAGATGTTACTCAAGACCGATACAAGAACACATGCGACCGAAATAAAGATTCAGATGTTACTCAGGATGAATACAAGAACACGTGCGACCGAAACAAGGATTCAGATGTTACTCAAGACCGATACAAGAACACGTGCGACCGAAGTACGGATTCAGATGTTAGTGTAGGTATCGTTGACATTCCAGAATTTATACGAACGAAAATTTATAATGAGAGTTGAATAGAAATGAGTAGATCAGGGATGTCGAACAGCGCTCTCAAACTGTGAAACGATTAATACTGTTTCCTACCGTAGCTGAGCTGAAACGACAGTCAGTCAGCTCGCTGTAGCAGTGTTCTGTACGCAGTGTGTTTATCAACTCTGGCGGCTGGTATGGATGTGGAACGACGATTCAATAGTGAGTGGACAGATAAATATTTATCTTGAAGTACGGAAAGGCACATTGCTTAATATGTAGAAAAGAACTTGGATACATTAGCCATCATAATATTAAAAGGCATTTTAATTCTACACGTCATGCTGAAGCCTATGGACCAGAAAAGTTATCCGGTTTCACTCGTGAAAAGGCTGTAGAAGAATTAAAATCAAGATTGAATTCAGAAAACCTTCCATCATCATCGGGTGTTAGTAGAATAAGCTTGGTTCGTGCTAGCTACAAAATTTGTGAAATTATTGCAACGGCTTCAAAGCTATTTACTGACGGAGAATTTATGAAATGCTGCCTCATAGCTGTTGCAAAAGAGATATGTCCGGAATACGTTAATGATTTTAAATCTATATGTTTGTCTCGTGATATTTTTGCAGAGCACGTATCATAAATGGGAGATAACTTGGAGGAACAATGATAGCAAGAATGAAAACTGTCACTTATTACTCACTATAGCTCTTGATGAAAGTACCGACTGCAAAGATACGGCGCAGCTAGCTACAGTATATTCATAAGCAGTGTCGATTCAGATTTCAATGTTCATGGAGATCTAGTAGATGTCATTTCACTAAAGGATCGAACTCGAGGAGGAGATATTTTTGAATCTGTAACAAAAACTATGAACAAATTTCAAGTTACGCTAAAAGTAATTAATTTTATACATCAAAACCGTTTACGTTTCTGAACTTGAAGATGCACTGCTACAACACATATACACAAAGTTGATATTGTAAACCTGATATTAACAACATTATTATGATTTATTTCCGTCACTAACGATCAACATTCATGGAATGACCTAGTAGATAAAACTGTTATTATTATTATTATTATTATTATTATTATTATTATTATTATTATTATTATTATTATTATTATCATCATCATCATCATCATCATCATCATAATTTATCCTCATGTAGGCTACATTCTTCGTTTATTAGAGTTCATCAAGTGCAAATCTAAACTGAGTTCCTAATCAATTGGTAAGATATATAAAAGTTATCAAAGTACCAGCCGCCGCACTTTCGCTTTTGTTTACGATCATTCGGCCGGTCTGCCTGCTACCTGTCTTCAACCGTTGCACGGTAAGGGAGGAGTGAATGCTCTGCAGCTCACAGCTCGAGAGCGCTGTTCGACATCCCTGGAGTAGATGAATCGGTGAATGAGTCATAGCGTAGTCTAAGTGGAAAAGTGCAGGGGTGACTGAGTCATTTGGTGTAATTTAGCGGAATATTAAGTTACACGTAATTGAGTAGTGGTTGTGTTACTTCAAAATTGGTGGTTGTTTCAGTTATCAAATGAGTCAGTGAGTATGAGAGTGAAAATTTGAGACGCACTCGTGTTTTTCTGCTAGTGGGCATGTGATCATCATCATCATCATCATCATCATCAGTGCATATTTTGGGCCTAGGGGTCCGTTACGGTCTCTGTCCAACGTTTGAAGGATCTACCTATGGATGGGCATATGAAAAGCGTAGAATGTTCGAATTAGCGAACAACTGAGTCGTTAGTGAGTTAGACAATGGATAAGTAGATATGAGCCTTGACTGCCGATTTCTGACCCGTGACACGTTACGTCTCAGGAACGATAAAGCAATTATTATCAACGCAAGCCGACCTCGCAGCCATTCGGTTAAAAATGCGTCGCATATAATCTGATAGGCTAAAATGTTAAATAGCTTATCTTACTTCAGTGGATGATAAGCGGATGCCTGGATTCTGTATTTACCCACTGCCTTCTAGACTAAATCTAGACGAACCCTTTAAGACTTGACTGCCCATCCAATAGAGAATCTGTTTACCGCTCAACCATGTTTGGGTTCCGAGTTTAAATTGTTAACGGATTGCGACAAGCAATTGTTTCTCTGTCGCACTCTTACACTTTATTTGTGTTAGTATGAGGGCGACAGCCTGGCGCCAACTCTCTTGCTCTTTTCATATATTGAAACTTTCTTCTTTTTTATCCTGCGGACGGTAGAAGGGTAGACTTTAAAGGAAATATAGTGGAGCACATCATTCCACGAGAAAGTTTCTCAAACTAGTACGTGAAAATGCTATAAATTGGCAGTTTACAGAGAAGGCAAAGTTGTACCTTTTTAAAGTTCAGTTCTCCTTCCTCTCGGCCATCAGAATATAATTCTTGAATTGTTCCACAGTTGTCACTGCAGTTCCTTTCTGTTTGACTAAAGCGAGATAAATCGCAAGCCCTTGCTTAAGTTACAGAACTTGCTAGAATTATATTATTTTTATTTCATTGGAAAAAAATAGGCTATCCTATATTATTATTTCATGGTGAATAGACAAGTAGCGATTCAAAACTGCTGACATCTTTGTTCTATAGCTATATATATATATATACAGAGACATTTTATTTTTACTAACATTTTTAATATTAACCTGGCTATACCTTTAGAGAACCGCAAATACAGTTTGCTACCCCCTTCCACGACTGTAGTTCGATGATACTGGCGTAAAACACAAACAAATCACTCTACTAGGTATAGGAGGGAAGAAAAGTAGTTCATCCATTTACGTAAACTAGGAAATATCGTGATTTTGATTTCGATAATTTTCATCAGGTTTTTGTTTAATCAAGATGCAGTACTGTATTAAGAATAAGTTTCTTTACTCACGAACTGAGTTATCCATGCGAACGTATTCATTATGCAGTGTATGTTATACTGTCTACAGCACATTAGCGTACAATGTAGAGAATGAAGTTAAATTGAAAAATAATCATAATGTGGATATTTAAACACATTTTTGAAAATGGTGGCCGTTCATTTCGATATAGGCTTCAGTTCTTTTGTGCATATTATCGCACTATAGACTATTGCATCTAATTCCAATTACCAGTTTCGTCCTTCGTACTAGTAACTCATGTTGAAATAAATCTGTACCTATTCTATAAAAGAGTACCTTACGTACTGTAAATTCAATCTTCACTTCTATCCTACCCGCACAGATAAAATTACTCAGACATGTTATCTACTGTCCGTCCAAGCTGTTATGTCGGAGGGTCGTAGAAAGAGGAGAAATCACGTGACAGTTGATTACTTAACGAGGCCCTTTTATTTAAGTTATTTTAAACAGTTGTATAATATTACGTAAACGTCCAATTCCTAACAAATTAATGTTTTCAGAAAAGAGCTAAGACAGACCAGCTTTTACAGAGGAGCGAGCAGAAGCAGGTGGGGGAAATCGGGATGCGACGTAGGCAAACGGACAGTACTTGTGCGAAAATATGATTCAATATTGAAAGCTCTTTCGTCACTGGAAAACGCGAACATATTTCTGGAACGTACTATACTCACTAACTCAGTGCTGTTTACTATATGCGGCCTTGGTTTTTGTGGAGGACAGTTGGAACTTCATTAGTAGAAGAGGTGGGAGTGAAGTACATTCAAAAACTCAGGTACAATAAAAATTGAAGTAAAAATAAAATGATGTCCCTGTATATATATATATATATATATATATATATATATACATGCAATATGTTAATTATGTATGGAATATTGCTAATAACTCTTTATATATTCATTTTATGAAAAAATACCAAAACCAAAGTTGTTGGAGATATCTAACTGAAACTTACCGCTGTGGTCTCACAAAAGTATTGATTCATGTACAGGGTGTGGCAAAAAATAACACTTTTTTAAATGGCACTCTATATTAAGTTTTAATATTTGAAATCTCCATTCAATTTTACATATAAATAGAAGTTTGACTGAGCATAAATCGCGGGTGCTCGTGTAAAGAGGGTTAAGTTGATTTGGCTCAACTGGAATAAGTACAGATTTGAACTATCCACAATTACTTCTCTCTTGTGCTAAAGGGGTTAAGTCATTCTTCCATCTATGATGCAGTTACAGTACTCCATATTTTATGACAAAGGGGTTTTGCTCAGTACCAAATGAGAGAATTTTACAAACCTTGCAATTTGACTTAACCCCCTTTACACGAGCACCCGCGAAATGATGACTACTCTCTTGTAAATGTTATGATTCTTTCAAATGCTTTGATAATTCAACACAAAGAAAATGTATGTGTCCATGTGGAGTAGGCCATGAAACAAAGAAAACAATAACATAACTATTTCAGAGAATGTTTAAAACCATGATTCTTTCAAATGCTTTGACATGTAACACAAAATAAATGTGTGTATTCATAATGGAGTAGGCCATGAAACAAACAAAACAATAACATAAACAAAAATAACTCCTTTTCATTTCTAAGTTTAAAACTTTTCATCATGGTAATGCTTTCCGAAAGAGAAAGGATAGAAATCCTAATGATGGTTGGTTATGGTGACAGAAAGAGAAATCAACAAGAGTTATGTAATTTATTTAATAAGGTATACCCAAATAAGAACATAACGCAGTCAATAGTTTCAAAAATAGTAAAAAAGTTTAATGAAACAGGAAGTGTCAAGATTAAACCATAAACTGGAAGACCAAAAACAATTACAGGTGATGAAAATGCCCTTGATATGATGTTATGCATTCAAGAAGATCCTCTAAATCAACTAGAGAGGTGGCACTTGAATATGACGTCAGTCATGTATCAGTATGGAAATTGTTGAAATTACAGAAATGGCATCTATATAAAATTCATCTTGTGCAAGAGTTAAATGAGGATGATTTTGATAAAAGAAATGAATTCTGTGAAACAAATATTGGGATAATAGACCAGAACCCACATTTTGACAAGTGTATCACATTTTCCGATGAAGCAACTTTCTCTCTACATGGCACCATCAATCGCCATAACTGTCGATATTGGTCTCCTCACAACCCCCATTGGATGGAAGAAGCGCACACACACAGTTCCACAAAAAGTCAATGTCTTGGCAGGTTTAGTGGGAAGCAACAAAATTGGTCCATTTTTCATATACCGAAATTTCAACTCTGAGGTATCAACAGTTTCGGCATGATGTAGCCCATCTTTCAGACAGTTGTTTCCTGGCGTGTGTCAAGGGAACATCTGGTTTCAACAAGATGGTGCGCCTCCACATTATGATAGAAGAGTAATGGATTTCCTCAGCCAAATATTCCCTTGTAGATGGATTGGAGGAAGAGGACACATTGAATGGCCACCTAGATCATCTGACCTCAACCCATTAGTTTTCTTGCTGTGGGGTTAAATGAAGTCCAGGGTGTATCGTGATAGACCGAACAGTATTGAAGACCTGAAATAAAGGATTAGTAATGAGATGGAACTGATCACTCATGAAACTGTGAGAAAGTCAATGGACTGCTTTCGTGATAGACTGGGGCATTCTTTCGATACTGAACGTTAAATGTACTGTACGTCAGTTGCACGGAGGTTATTCAACTCATTGCTACGCTCCCTCCATATGCTAAGGGACGTAACATCTTGTCGCTGTGTAGGGACCGAAAATCCGCTGTCTGATAATCAGGCTTCGAGACTTCGGACCCGATAGAGCAGTTCAGTGGGAAATCCGCATAACGGCGTACTGAGTATAGTGGTAAAGGGTACAGTGGGTTGGGGTACTGTAGAATGAATGACAACAAACACGCAAAGGAAAACGCTCTAGATTTGAAGGTTCTGATGAATAATTTGGTTTTCATACAAACCTATTTTCAAACTATGTCTGAAACTATTACACGGTTAGAAAAGTCAGAGCAAGAGATGCCGGAAGCCCTCAAATTAGTTGAGGAAATGACACAGAGAATTAATGGAGACACCAAGTACACCGGTTACTGAACGTGTAAAACAGAAGTGGAAATCAGTTTTATGTAAAAATAACGGATATGGAACATTGTGTAATATAAACAGCAAATTAGTGGACATAGAGTCACCCGAAAATAAATGACTTTCTCTTAGAGATTGCAATGATGTTAGGTTTTTTCGTTTTGCTCCTATAAAGTCATGCGACGCAGAGCGCATGTTTTCACAGTACAAACTGTGTTTGGTAGACAATTGAAAAAGATTTACGTTTGAGACACTGAAAATGTATTTTGTAGTACATTGCAATTCTGTACTGTAACTGCACTTCCTAAAGACGACCAATAGGATAAATGAAGAAATTAAAATTGCTACATGTTTATTCCACCATTAACACTGCATATAATTAAACACAAATGCTTATAAAATACAGGAGAATAAATGCTTTTCACATTATTTTGACATTGTCATAGTGTAATGTATATTTACTTTCAGAATGTACATATATGTGTTTCCCCATACTATCGTACCCTATTCTAAATAGCAACGTTGTTACCTGAACACATCTCTATCTACCTGCAGCGAGTCAACAACCTACAGTACAAGCACAGTAAACTTATTGTATCGGGTCCAAAGTCTCGAAGCCTGCTGAAAACAAGAACTCTTCATAACATTGCTGTACAGTTTGCGGAACTTTGTCTCTTCATTCTTAAACGCACTTTCCATTGATTTCTGTACTTTCAGATGTTTTCTTGTATACACTGTATATTTGTAGCTGACTACAGTAGTTCTTGCCCTGGTTTTTCAGTTTGTTCCTTGTTATTTAAGTTCCGGATCTCAAAAATCTCACCTCAATTGCTGTAATTATTTAAAATTCATAGCTGGTTGCTATGCTTTATAAATATTATTTCAACTTTTTTAATTTTCTCTTATGAAAGTTTTGTATAGGTGTACTTATTAGCCTATATTAGAGATGAACAAAAGTAAGTGCCGTTCTCGCTTGCTGTGTTCGTTGCAGTTGTCTTTCGAGTCTCGTCTCGTAACTCTCGTGCGCTTCGAGTCGAATCATTCTCGAAATAGCATTTAGTCGGCGTGGAAAGATTTCGTAACTTTGAATAACATAACATAGGTAATTGAAATAAATAACATTAGAAATGTTTAATTGACAAAAAGAGACAAAACATTACCAAATATCTGGTTCTATTATCAGATATTGCCTAACGTAATATAAATAGAAAAAAAACATTTCTCAAATAAATTTGCATTTCTAAGAAACATAAAACATAACGCTAAATAAAGCGTTAATTTTTTTTTTTACTTGGGAATGTACACTTGATCTCAAACATACGAAAAGAAAAATCCAAGCCTTTTAATAAGGGCTTAGTAATTATATAAAGATTGGGGAATGAAATATTATACACTGAAAGGTAGAGATGATGTTCCAAATAGACTAATTGATTGTTTATAGATATATAACAGTTGCCAAAACAGTTCAGTCTGGTCTTTGAGTATAAACAACTGTGACGATTCAAGCCTCTTTGACGTTCGAGACTCGACAATTCCTGAAGTCTTGAAACGCTCACAAGCAGTCTTTACGTCAACGACGCGATGTAGTCAGTATTGTCGTGCGGATTTTCGGCTTTGCGGGCGCTGTTAGTCTTGATTTCTCGATCATTGTTCAACTCTAGCCTGTATGGTATCTGAAAACTATGATTAACTGCATCATCACACTTATCCTCCAAAAATTTAATAATACTGAAAATTGTTCCTTGAGTCGCATTTATTTTTATTGATATTTCCAGATTAGTTCAACACTTTTTAAAAAACTTACAATTTTAAAAGTGTTAAAATTGTTAAAAATGCATTATACCTTGTATAACGAACAACACCTTTTCAATACTGTTATCATGCCTTCGTCAGCATCTGTTGGACGTCCGTTTTAAATTTTATATTCCAAATTATTTATAATTTACTTATAAAGCTACCATTTGTGTGATAAATTTAATTTATCTGAAATAATAGCTCGATTTTCTGAAGACAAGAGATCTTAGCCTATCGCATAAGTTAGGTAGATCGGCTGGTAGAGAGCTGCTTAAAACAACCGCGATGTCTGAATTTTATTTGTGGTGAAATCAAGTCGTAAGTTGTGAGATTTTTTCTCGGAGCTCTCTATTTTTCCCCCTCAGTATTCAATCAATACTATCCACAATTTTCCTTTAATATTATCTCCTTTCAGAAAAATATGATGTGATGTCGAATCGATCATCCGCCGTGGTGGATATTCTTCGCGGCTTGTTTAAATATTGGTAAATGACGGTGGTTGTGGATTCTGAACGACTCATAAATCTTCATAAGAGGCACCGGAGCACCTCATATTATTGCTTGACTGACGGGGACGTGACGACTCACGTAGGTATATCTATGAGTTACGGTAGACAATCATCAGAAGGCTGGATGAGGACACGTTGTTTGACGGATAGTGTAACCGGCTTAACCACGCAGCACAGTTGATATTCAGCTAATTTCGTCATGGGTACACAAAAAGCTTATTTGGTCTGAAGTATCAGGGATACTCCATATCCCGCTTGATAAACACCTCTATATCTCTTTGAAGCACATTTTCGTAACATCTCTACTGCCTATTCAGCCGCCCACGAGTAGTTTTTTGTTTTACGTGAGTAAAGCAGCATGAGCGTGGTCCCTCTATTCAGTGATGTGTATATGGACAATTTGCTAAACTGGCATGTTTGATGTTTGCGTAGGAGTTTATAGCTTATATCGTCTTTAAAAATTGAATATCAATAGAGGAAGAGGATCTGTGTCAAATGCCGGGCATTCAGAGCGTGATTCTAACCTTCTCTTTACAGTCACTACTTCGACTCTGTTGGTATGAATACCCTTTCGTATTAGTTCCGCTTGCATTAGCTGTCCCAAGCTTCATACACTAATAAATCATCATTTTGACATTAAACCACTTTTATTTGCCATGGTATCATGTGAAACGTTATAAACAGCAGAATTAACTCTCTAGTTCTAATAGCTTTGAATTCTATTAACCAATCACCATACAATTGGCATCCCAGGAGTGTGTGTGAACTACAAAGGGCTGTAAAAACCCCAAAACTAATATATTATGAGGGTTACATAAATTTGTTTTCTCGTAAAACAAATTTTGCATATGAGGCTAAAGATATGTTAGCGGACTTGGAACTGATCCTGTGATTTTATGGCGAAAATCAGGATGAATTTTTATTTACATAAATTCCCTTCTTGACGCATTGTTCTAAGATATGTGAGATGATATTGGCAACACAATAGGTATTACGAGTTTTTAATGTTTCACAGTGATTTTGTTCAGAAATAGAAGTTTGGGTGTTCCACCGTGTGCTCGAAATTAATACACGAGCTATACAAGCCATTAATTCAAACTCCTATACTATCACAAGAATTGCTGATATTCACCAAAGTACCGAATACTTACTATCTCTACACAAAACAATAGTTTTGCAATGGATTTGTTCACACTGGAATTCTTGGTAATGACTGTCTTATATTAAGTCCTGATACTAAATATTTATATTGTACTCCAGACCACATATATAACAATTGGTCATCCCTATGTTAAAATCGGTAGTACTTTGAAGAGAACAAAAGGTACCCTCCACAAAACTGGCTTCATTTATACACCGACGGATCCTTGATCTCCAGATAACAAGGTGCCGGTGCAGGTGTTACGTGCTGTCTCTTCTCACTTTATAGATCACTTGGATATGGAACAACAAGTTTTGATGGTGAAATCATTGCAATAAGTGAATGTCTCAGGAATCTTCTATGCCACCATCAATAAATTTAGGAATGCAGTTATACTGTCAGATTCCAAAGCAGCTATTCTTTCAATCGTCTCTAAACACACACCTTCATCTCAAACAGCAGAAATAACTAAAATGCTCTCTTAATTAATATCACTCAATAAAAGAATTGTATTCCAATGGATACCATCCCATTGTGGAATCCTGGGAAACGAGAATGCGGATGCTTTAGCAAAGAAGGGCAGCACTGCTACTTACAGACCTGTTACTAAATCTACGTATTACTCTATGAAGAGGTTTATTAAATCTACATACTTAGACTTCAACAAACAAAATTTGATAACAAATCGCAAGGGGAAAAAATGGAACTCTCTGCATCAAAATCCACAGTTAATTCCCGATTTACCACGAAAATCGTCTGTAGCTGCATTTAGAGTGGCAACAGGCCATGATTGTTTGGCCAAACACCTGCATAGAATTGGAATATATCAGTCCCCTAACTGCCCTTTGTGCAACTCAAATCAAGAAATGGATTCGGAACACCTCAAAATCTGTGCTTCATTGGCTGGTCATGATAATATCTTTGAAAAATATTGGAGTGCAAGAGGTCAAATGACTTTATTGTCAAACTCCTGGCATTAGAAAACAACAACTTTGAAGAGAACAACCGCCAGGATCGCCACCCGTCCAGCGTAAACGAACACGAGATGGCATCACAGTCGCTAATACAATTCACATGGGAGTTATGACGTGACGCTTATGTAATAACTAGATGGCGGCATAGTAAACCTGACAAAAGTTGTTAGCGTCGAAGCCTATAAGGCCGAGCAATCTGGGTATGTATGATCTAGGGTTGTACTAAATTGTAAAGCTCTTTTATATATAGCCTATTTCAACTAGACTGTGACTATAAGTAAGACTTCATAAAAGTACTAACCTATTAAGATTTTTTGTACTGTTGAGATTATTTTTTGGCATGTTCCACATTCTACCTGTAAATCGACTTAACCATGGGATGTAAATAAATACAATGAAAAATTAATACACGAGTGTAAATAAGCAATGGAATATTTTATTAAACAATAAAAATATATTTAATTCCAGAATGTCCACTAATGAAAGCTGTGGCTCTTTTTCGATTATATTCGGAACATGATTATTTGGCTACCCATCTACATAAAATAAATATTTTTCCTACTACTAATTCTTTACTTTCTAAAAAAGATAATATGTCACACCTCAAGAACTGTAAAAATTTAACAGCTACAAATCTGTCATTCCTATACTGGGAAGCAAGAAGGCAAATGAAAGAACTCCAATATGCCGAGCATTAGCAACCAACCAACATTTCGGAAGACTTCACACAGATTCCATATTCAGGGCAAATTTAGCCTATATGGCCTGGAGGACACGTAATCTGAGTGCAGTTCCGAAAACTGAAGGGTCACCTTCAGGACATATCAGTTTATCCTGATGAGGGAACCTGTATGTAGTTCAGAAACGGTGGAGATATTAAATTACAGTACACAGTGAAATACCCTAAAGCGAAGCTGGGCAAATGAAGCAAATAGGAGCAGTGAGCGGTATAGACTCTAGTGAACGGCAGCTGAGAGCACAGTGTTGGCTCAGTTAGGCCTACGTAACCAGAAGTGGATTCATACGTCTGACTGCAGTATGATAGCGCTTCGAGATTGAATATGACGAGACCTATTGTTTAAGATGTTAAACAAAAAAAAAAGTCTTAAAATGAAAACACTCCAGAAATTTAGTAAATCAGCCAAATATATGTTTCATAGATTTTCTTAATTCACTGAACACCAAGAATTTTGCTCCGTCGTAAAACAATGTGTCCCTTATGATTTGGTAAGCGCTGAATCCGAAAATACATCTCTATACTTCGTATTACGTAAGGTTTTTTAAGATATACTATGATTTCAATTTTCGATAAGTACTTTCCCAGGAAACATCTGGCGCGGGTTGGAGGTTGTAAACCAAAACAAAAGCTAATCCTTTTTATGAGTCTATGACTTATGGTTATTAGTCTGTTCTTTTTTACTTCTATTAAATATACAGATATTGGTTCTTTCTATTCAGAAAATTTGATAACAGTTCAATGTGAAGTCTACGCAGTGAACAAACAAGGGTGTGGTTTTCAGTATTTAAAAGAAACGTTTACCAGTCTGAGTGAAGGCATATTAAAAGAGGCCATTTTCATCGGTCCTCAAATTTGCAAAGTTATGGCTGTCTCTTCGTTTGAGGAAAAACTATCCGTTACAGAAAGAAAATGACATCGTACGCTTTCAAAAATGTTTCCTCAAATTTCCTTGGAAATTTTAGGGCAGACAACTACATGTCGAAACCATATTAAGTGCATATGAGAAAATGGGGTGTAATATCTCTCTTAAAATACACTTTTTACATTCTCATTTGGATTTATTTCCTCCTAAACTTGGAGCTGTAAGCGACGAACATGGGGAAAGATTTAATAAAGAAATATCTGAAATGGAAAGACGATATAAAGGAAGATCATCATCCGCCATGCTTGCAGACTATTGTTGGCTCCTTGTAAAAGACACTCCCTGGTCTAGTTATAAAGGAAGTCATCCAGAAAATCCTTTTAAATGGTAAGTTCAAATTCCGAGATTTTTCTCAGTATATAGGCTACATGAAATATTTTTGTTGCGTTTATGTCCAGTATACAATAATAAAAAATAATTGTGCACACTGAATTCGAAATGGATCAGGATTGAAAAATAAATTTCATTTGGAAATTCACTACAAGAAATAATTATTTTCTCAGACAACCGTAGACCACTGATACAAAATTGAACATAACACTTGCTATGGATGTCTGAAATTAAGGTGACCTGAGAGATATCAACAGATGTAATGAAGCCTGGGAATCAGGAACCACACACCATAGTAAAGATTTTTTTAGTCAATAAGGAGTTGTACAACTGATTAGCTTCCACATGAAGTAAATACTGTTGTAACAATTTAGATGAAATCAGTAGAATTCTCAGGAAAGTATATTCGTCAATGCTTCTTTCTTAACCAGCTTTAACGACATGACAAAGCGAACGTGACAGTGTTCTTTGTTTTGGAGTCCGTATTAACACAACCTTCAAAGTTTGGACGACTTACGACTTAAAATTTATACTTTCGATAACTTGCCTACTAATGAGAACATTCAGTGAGCAATACACATACAACTATCAAGCCTGTAAGCAATGGGGTTGAGAACACAATAATTTGATCTTGCAAAACATTTTCACAAAAATTATAGGGGAAATTTTTTTGTACTGCTGCTGGTGGTGGTGGTAATTTTTTATGAATAAAGAGTTTTTTCTTCCTAGAGGGATAAATTTTTCAGTCTCTTCTTCTACTACAATATAGGCTATGTAGGCCTATAAATTATTTCGATGCGGAAATTAAATTGCATAATAAACGAGGTCTCAAGTATCCCTGTTGCGTTCTCATACATTCTGAACCATGGATAAGTCCTACATTTTCATCAGCTCCAAAGCTATAAAATCTGCTATTCTTCCTTTGAAAACGAGTCGATAAACATGTTGAATGATATAAAAATAACTGCTTTCAGCTGTACGATAGCTTTGATACACAAAACTGGTTTATAGGCACAAGAATGTATGAATAACAGACATAAAAGTGTATTTGGTGAAATGTTGTGAGAATTCAAACTGGGCGTTACATGGACAGAATTCATGGTTCTTTGTGATTAGTCTTTTTCCATCGCAGTCCCACTCAACACCAGGTACTTAGTCCAACTTCCAATAAATAGTCATATACTGTATACCGGTACATAATAATCTTGATAACAATGCATATAATCGAATAAAAATTTGTGTTCGTTGAATTGTTGCAAAGAAATCTCAAAGAAACCTTTTCCTGAGTTATCTTGTATATAAATGCTGAGTAGATGTCGCAAGATACATTCGTGTATGAAGTAATTCACACATCTCAGTTGGCTCGCGGTTCGTCGTAAAGGGGAAAATGATTACTTCACTCGCATGAAGTAATAATTATAAAATTTCAGGTGAAAATGTTTTTATGGTGGCAAGATTCTTGGAGATTACCTTAGTTCCTCTGTATTTCGCACTTCAGCATTGTACCTATACTTTCTCAGTCTTAATAAGGTAGGCCTACACTTATTAATATCTCTGAAGTTATTTGAATAGGCCTACTACTTTTAATCCGAATGAATTTCGAAATATTAAAGTACAGTTTTGTTAAATTTAGAGTGAAAATTATTATAAAATTACTAATTACTCTTCAAGAAACGACCACTCATATAAATTGAGGGAAAGAAGACAGAGGACGGACACTGGAAAGTTTTCTTTTCTCAATCGTACTATCAGGGACTGGAATGCTTTACCTGCAGACTTACTAAAGGCTTTACCAACAACCAAAAATGTATTTAAAAATAGGCTTAAGGACTTTACTAATAGACGGTAATTATACACAGTATTCAAAGGGTGTAAATGATATTTTGTTATTGAAGTGTTGTATCAGTGAAGAATTATGTTGTGTCAGTGAAGTGTGTTGTGTTAGTGAAACGTGTTCCTGTCAGTGAAGCTTTATAGTTTATAGTGGCAGTGCAAAGTATTTGAACAGTGAAATGTTTTTGAAGTGTTAGTGAAATCAGGATAGAATCAGTTAAATGTGTCGTAGTTCCAGTGCAGTGAGTGAGTTGACAGCGAAATGAGTGTAGTATTGAAAGGTACTTGTGCCGATATGAACATATCATACTCGTGGGTTTTAGTTCGAACTTAGGTTTAAGATACAAATTAGATTTACTTTAAATGTTATTTTAAGTGATTGTGCTTCATTTAATTTAGGATGTTCCTTATTATTATTATTATTATTATTATTATTATTATTATTATTATTATTATTATTATTATCATTATTATTATTAATTATTGTTAGTATTAATTATTAGTATTATTAATTGTATTTTAATTAATAAGTTTATTATTGTAATTATTGAGTGTAATTAGTTACCACTGCCACCAGGTATATACCCATTGCAGTATGAATAAATACATACAATAGTAATAAACTTAATAATCCACAAATGCATATAGAGTATTAGTTGGGAGGCCGGAGGGAAGAAGACCTTTGGTGAGGCCGAGACGTAGATGGGAGGATAATATTAAAATGGATTTGAGGAAGGTGGGATATGATGATAGAGACTGGATTAATCTTGCACGGGATAGGGACCAATGGCGGGCTTATGTGAGGCCGGCAATGAACGTCCGGGTTCCTTAAAAGCCAGTAAATAAGTAATAAAGTTAATATAAATGTAAAAAAGAATTAAAATATATCATGTAAAAACTTAACAGATTGCATTCCTTTTTTACGTGGACCACCTGACCTAACAATATTCGGTACGAACACAATGTTTATGTTCTTTATTACCATGATAAAGGATAAACAATTACAATAACTTCAGTAAGAATAGCAACATAATTCTGTGGTGAGGAGCCATAAGCTGATATTTGTGTTTTTGTGATTTTATATTTTTATTGATGTGTGTTACATTAGTGACAATATTTAATCTGTTAGTAGCTGATAAGTGCATGAATTGGAATAGTCACGAAGTTGTCAGGACACTCCTTGATATCTGATTTCATAAAGAAACAATACTGATACATGGCACTTATCAAGTTGTGACATGTTTTTTCTTCCATTCATTTATGTAAGTCAAAACATGATATGTGATTCACGAAATGAAACTAATTGTGTTGAAAACATGATATGTAATTCATGAAAAGAAACTAATTGTGTTGACTGCACTGAAACCAAGCCAAACACTGCGCAGGGCTGCACTGTCTTCTCTAGTCAAATGTATTATGTTGGCTGCACTGTCTTCTCTAGTATTTTATCGGCTCGCATGACGACACTGAAAACTTTCCACATTGTTCGCTGCGTGTATGAGTTAGCAAACTTCACTTATAAAAAATGGCAAGATAAGTTATCATAGTTAATATTTTTATGTTGTATTTTTCAGTGGACATAATTAAAATAAAAATAAAATAATAATAATAATAATAATAATAATAATAATGATAATAATAATAGTAATAATAATAATAATAATAATAATAATAATAATAATGGCCGGGTGTTTATGGAGATGGCGAAAATCACGACATAATAGATATACAATAGATTTTTACTAATCTTTACGAATTAAGTGATTCTGATTAATAATATGTGGATAAAACAATCGCGAAATAGAGTTCTAATAGGGAAATTTGAACAGATTTGCGAATTATTACTATTGCGTCGTTTTATAGCAAATTTCATATTCTGAGTTTTTTTCGGATTTAGGCTATTTTTTTCACTTGAATTTGTTATATATCCAAGTAGGCTGCATTACATGGTATTCCAAGTGTTCAATTATATTAGTGAACTCAAAAGACGGAGAATTCAACATTTTATAATAATTTGAAAGTGTTAATTTGAGGGCTGCAAGTTTTTTAATGAATGTGTGTTAAATACAGTATCAATCCAACATATATTGTCTGTTGGCCATACCGCTCCTTTACCAGAATCCAACGAACCTTTAATGTTAATTATTTGGAAAGTAATATTCATACTGAGTTAATACTCCAATTCCAAAATAATTGTATTTTCCAAAATTTCCATTAATCTCCGCCAAGAGTAATCATTCTCTAACAATCTCCGCCGACACCAATATTAAAAAGAACACAAATGATGAAATTAATCTCCATAAATACCTGCCCCTGATGATAATAATAATAATAATAATAACAATAATACTAATAGTAATAATAATAATGATGATAATAATAATAATGATGATAATAATAAAATAATCATATCTCTCATTTGGAAAACTGGTATTTAACTGCCTAGTGGAGGACAATGTTCCCGATAAAGATAATATTCAACAATGACTCAGATGAGGGCTGGCTTTCTGGGATATAAGATAGCTCTGAATATGTACCAAGCAGCAGTGAAAGTGATGATAATGAAACACCTCCAAAGAGAAGCAAAACCACGAAAACTGGCCAAACTCTTGCTAGTAAATGAAAACCAGTGAAACTACTTACATCTACTGTAACTCTATCAATAAACAAAGATGCTTGGATTTGGAATCACAGGGGGTAAAGTTAACAATATAACTGCAAAAAGGAAGCTAGTAACAGTGAAGTAATTCAGCCCGATGGACGAGGAAATTTAACATGCGGATTTAGCTACTCGTTTCAAAATACATTGCTAGCCGAAACTTGTTATGTAATTAATTATTTTCTAAAACAAAATATTCATGACAAAAATGATGTAATATTACTTGTTTTTTGTTTAATAACTATTTTACAAGCAAAAATAAATCTTCAAATTACTAAGAGCATTGAACTGAATTTTGGTAGCTTGCCGAACTTTCAAAACCTTCTTCTGTAAAGTTGCAAATATGCACATTTTAACTTATGACTCTCAACTACAGAATTATGGCAATAATAATATAGTAGTTAATAGAATATAAATTTTTAATAATGTTGATTATGACGACGATTATGTCCATAATACAAAACAAGTTTAAACTCATTTCTTTTCCGTTCTCATAGAAGTTTTTCGATAATACTATGATTCATAACTTGAGTGGTAGTGTGTCCTTCATATTCAGCAAACTTAAAGGTTCGATGATATATAAAGAATAAATTTATCTCCATTCTATATTGTCTTAAGTGTTGGAATTGTTATACCAACATGTACAGATTCCCTGCAATTTAGGCTATATTATTTAATTTATAAGTAAAATACAGTCTATGTACTCCTAAATAATTTGGTGAGGATAAGAAAGAGGAGCAACTGCATACTTGAATCTCTAGAAATTCAGTGTATTCCATATGAAGCTATAAAATGAACACAATGTTAAATGGAGGAAAATATAACATTTTGTGAATAGTTTCTTTGAATTAATGTGAGAGAATTGTTGAACCACCCTGTATAACACATCAAAAGAACAACCACCGTAGCTTGGCACGACATTGCTGCAGTACATAATCCTCTTTCCTCCCCAGCACTGAATGAGCATAGGCTCCATGGGAATATCCTCTGGTCATCCACGGCTGCTAGATGAAAAGATATGATCCCCAAAGAGCTGTTTGGAACGGCTATATTCTGCATGCGAAAAGGGTATAGCTAAAGTATAGTGATGAGGGAAGTTTACACAAAAAAACGCACAAAACTCTTGAAAGCTACTATCCAGGTAAAAGCAAGACAGAAATTTACTTGCTACCATTTCCTCGCTTTATGAATATTGGATTTCGATTATTTTACAAGAGGAAAGAAGCAGTCCTAAGATGATTATTTCTGTGTGTTTCTTCGCTCCAAAAGTAATTTAATATATCTGTGAACTAATTACGATGAAATTTATTAAACGGATAATTCTGTTTGAACACGCCTCAATTCTCGTTCCTCTAAAGTCGAAACTAAAATTACGGAAAATACGCATTGTAATAAGATTTATATACAAATGCTACACCTCTTTCTCAGAAAAATGTGAAGTTAACATTAATATAATTTTAGTAGTCATATATGATGCATCGTTTTAAAGGGGAAGAATCAAAGAATAAATTGGGCAATATATATATTTTTACGCCCAAAATCTTTAAGGGCCATATTCATAGACATTCATATCACAGGCTTCCGATGGATGATCAGCGAACTAACGTTTTACGTATTCATAAACCAGTGTTAGCGATATGATATGAATCCTGTACAAGTAATCACTCGATAGCCGGAGCTAGTTTAGCACGCTTGTAGCGCGGGCTAGCGAAATGTCTATGCATAACACCCTAAATCTTTGAAGAATGAACATTAAAATTAAAATTTCAAAAGGATACAATTTGAGTATAGTAGTGATATGACATACCATTTTAGAGACGGAAAACCAAATGATACTTACTTACTTACTGGCTTTTAAGGAATCCGTAGGTTCATTGCCGCCCTCACATAAGCCCGCCATTGGTCCCTATCCTGAGCAAGATTAATCCAGTCTCTGCCATCATATCCTACCTCCCTCAAATCCATTTTAATATTATCTTCCCATCTACGTCTCGGCCTCCCCAAAGGTCTTTTTCCCTCCGGCCTGCCAACTAACACTCTATATGCATTTCTGGATTCGCCCATGCGTGCTACATGTCCTTTCCATCTCAAACGTCTGGATTTTATGTTCCTTATTATGTCAAGTGAAGTATACAATGCGTGCAGCTCTGCGTTGTGTAACTTTCTCCATTCTCCTGTAACTTCATCCCTCTTAGCCCCAAATATTTTCCTGAGAACCTTATTCTCAAACACCCTTAATCTCTGTTCCTCTCTCAAAGTGAGAGTCCAAGTTTCCAAATAATACATTGGAAAAAATAAATTAATACATTTTCACCAAAAATTCATTTCCCTTGCCCCTTAAGGTCGATTATGTTACATTTTATGTATACCCTTTTAATCATCTCTTAATTTGGTTACGAGGTTCATTTACAGTATAACATATTTAATCATCATTTCATTTTCTGTTTAATTTCAAATTTTCCTTCCCGAACTTGTCTGGCTCTTCTGACATCTGATCAACCTTCTGTTTATAATATTGCATGTACTGGGTGTTCAGTTCAAAGTGTGTCATGGCTCGCTGTATGCCGTCATGAGGCTAGTCGATGAGCCTAGAGAATTCAATCTTCCTACACTTCCGCAGAGGTGTATTACTTATGTGCCAGAGAAGTTGCCTCGCAAGTACGGCGTTCATTCTGAAGAGTACTTACCGATACGTACAGTAACGCATGTAGTGGCAGGAATGTGAACTGTTTGGAAACACGTACTGAGGTGAGTTTTTTTCTTACTGTCGGGCTATGTGGAGAGGGTTAAGACGATTACTTACGTATTTGTTGACATTAACTTCGACGGTCAACATGGACACGGAGCATTTGATTTGTGTTGTGGAATGTTGTGGTACGCAACCGATGATAACAAATAGCCTGCGTACGACTTGGCCGCGCAAAACACAGTTCGAAAGAGGTTATGGTAGCACACAGACCGTACAGACCGCCATCTGTTGCAACGACGTTCAAGTTATACCGTACACGTTCTCAAGTTCAGATTGAGCGCCTTGATTAATAGGCAACTTCTCTGACACAAAAGCTGAAACTCGCTTCAAATCGCTGACTCATAAACAGTGACGTCATGACACACTTAGAAATGAACACCCAGTATGTGTATGTATGTGTGAGAGAGAGAGAGAGAGAGAGAGAGAGAGGGAGGGAGGGAGGGAGGGAGGGAGAAAGAGAAAAGATATCTAATCTCCAAGAGTACAACACCAAGTCTTACTCCGTATGAATGTTTTTGAACATCAGAAATGTCTGCGTCTGCCGCGTATTTTGAGATCCGTGGTATAACACAGTTACATTACTACTCGTACGTTGCCCAGCTATTCCATTATGTGAACAAAAGTTAATGGAGGAATGGTAAAATGGTATCAGAGAAAAAAAAGTGTACCACAAAAAAATCAACCCTGTCCCGACATGGTTTCTGTTCACCACAAAATCATTATGGACTCGTCGAGACTTAAACGAGGACAAGCAAAAGGAAAATCGATAATCTATCCTTCGGATAAAAGTGGTTCACATACTCCGCTGCGTATCTCTAATTTTATTTATTCTTTTTCACGACCCTTGTTAATTATATCTATAATTCAGTTTCCGTAGTCAGTATTGGCACTGTCATCATATATGGGTAAGTTAAGGACACAGGGTATAATATTAATTTAAAGCTTTCTGTTTTTCTCTGTTACTACGGTAACGTTTCTGGAAAGCGAGTACACTACGTAGTGTATGGTGGAATGTACCTAAAATTGGAAAGCTATGTGGAATGGCTTTC
Organism: Periplaneta americana; assembly: GCF_040183065.1. Taxonomy (NCBI): domain Eukaryota; kingdom Metazoa; phylum Arthropoda; class Insecta; order Blattodea; family Blattidae; genus Periplaneta; species Periplaneta americana. The sequence continues at coordinate 78,700,850 of NC_091125.1, forward strand.
ATTACAGCTAGGTCGTTCTCAAAGTGTTGCTGCGTCCTTCTTCGGTCGGTTTATTGAATTGGACCACGCTCAACGCTTTCAAAAGAGGGTGGAGAAACTGTTATGTAACCCGCACCTCCTCCCCTTCTTAGTGCAGGGTGAAACATGACAATCCATATTCACCAACACGAGCGAACAGATTGGAATGACTTTACATGTTTGTGGGATTGCGGATTAAATGGAACTGTTTCGTACACTCAATTACTGTTTTGTATAGTTCGTTGAAAATGTTGTGAACACACAGTGAGTGAGATACATTTCAAAGGCAATCGGTGGTTAGAATTTAGATGTATTCAACATCAATGACGAAATAATTGCAAGATAAGTTTTCAAATATTCTTCAGGAAATTGAGAACAGGGACTTTCACACAAAAGGAAAAGCATTATACCTAATCTATGAAAGAAAAACAAGAATACGATTTTTTGTTCATTTTATATTTATTTTCAGTTATTTCGTTTGTGTTTCTCGGTATATTACTAAAGCAGCTACTTACCTACAAATGGCTTTTAAGGAACCCACAGGTTCATTGCTGCCCTGTCTCTGTCTCTGTCCTGTGCAAGATTAATCTAGTCTCTATCATCATATCCCACCTCCCATTTTAATATTATCCTCCCATCTACGTCTCGGCCTCCCCAAAGGTCCTTTTCCTTCCGGCCTCCCAACTAACACTCTATATCAATTTCTGGATTTCCCCATACGTGTTACATGCCCTGCTCATCTCAAACGTCTGGATTTAATGTTCCTAATTATGTTAGGTGAAGAATACAATGCGTGCAGTTCTGCGTTGTGTAACTTTCTCCATTCTCCTGTAACTTCATCCCTTTTAGCCCCAAATATTTTCCTAAGCACCTTATTCTCAAACACCCTCAATCTCTGTTCCTCTCTCAAAGAGAGAGTGCAAGTTTCACAACCATACAGAAAACCGGTTTTATAACTGTTTTATAAATTCTAACTTTTAGATTTTTTGACAGCAGACTAGATGACAAAAGCTTCTCAACCGAATAATAACACGCATTTTCCATATTTATTGTGTGTTTAATTTCCTTCGGAATATCATTTATATTTGTTACTGTTGCACCAAAATATTTGAATTTTTCCATCTCTTCGAAAGATAAATCACCAATTTTTATATTTATATTTCGTACAATATTCTGGTCACGAGACATAATCATATACTTCGTTTTTTCGGAGTTTACTTCCAAATCTATCGCTTTACTTTCTTCAAGTAAAATTTCCGTGTTTTCCCTAATCGGTTTTGGATTTTCTCCTAACATATTCACGTCATCCGATATTACTAAAGCACTTGTCTTCGATTTGTTAATGTTCTGAACTACATATCCAGCCCAAACATGAATATTTACCTTACTGCTGTTATAACTGGCCGTGTATCTTTTGTCTTGTATCTGTTGTCTCAAACACCACGAAGACTGTTACTTATGAAGCCAAGTAGAGATTCATATAAAGGGATAAAAAAAAAGTAACGAGCCAAAATGTATAAACGTAATACAGAGTGATTCAGGAGGAATAGTAAATATTTTAAGAGTTGGTAGTATGGACTGTTCTGAGTAAAAGAAAGTTCATGTCAACTCATGTGCAATTTTAAATGGATATGAAGGTACAGCTCTTTGAATGTTATCCCATACCAAGTGTTATAACTGGCAAGAATAAAAGACAAATGATGTATTAACCTCAATTATTGCTTATTTACATTACATCAATACATTTAAAGAGTTCAGTTTACTTTTGCACCCTGTTGGCAACAATAAGTTTTCTTGTTCTTTTATGAGGGCAGCACTAATTAGTTCCTTATGTTTAGTTTGATTTTTACATTTCGCTTTTCATCCACCTTTACAGCCAACATTTTACATGAGTAAAGTCTAGGGACCTTGGTAGGCAATGAACGTGACCACCACGGCCGATCCATCGTTCGGGAAATGTGAGATTTAGATGATGTGTCACCTGACGGCTAAAATGTATAGCGGCCCCGTCAAGCTGGAAGAACATGATCATTCTTGTGGCCAAGGAGAACTACAAAGACCTGTTACACTCATCATGAACAGTGCTGCCTTTAGAAGAGCTACATGTACTATTCCTTTGAACGTACTAAAATAGTACGCAGTAATATGTCGTTCTTCCATACCATTCGTAAGGCTTGTTATGTGTAACATTATAACAGCCGTATTTACAGCCATTGAAAATTGGGCACATGTTTACATAAACTATTTTGCTTAGAATAGTCACTATCTCTAAGACATTTCTATTCATAAAAAATCATCCTGTATGTAGTTGATTCTAATGGTGATCTATATAAACCGTAATAATGATTATTAAGTTGTATTTTCTTTGTTTATATTTTGTTGATTTTATTTTTCTTTTGTGTGTTTGTAATGATTATGTCTAAAATTGCTCGATTGTTCCGAAAATATAGATTAAATTATCTGCCACAAAAATTGTACAATTTATTTTGCCTTTCACTTTATCAAGATATTCACTTCTTTTTTTAACATTTTTCTATCTGCCTTTCTGTATTTGCCTGAATCTATATGTCTGCCTATTATCATATAAAATGTCCACAATATCGTGGTAAATATCTTAATATTTTAAAAGTAAACGGCATATAATAATGTACACTGCGTAGCAAAAGTCTCTCCGCAGTGAACTCAGAGGCGTGTGGAAGCGATTAAGTTGGCAGCACTAAGATGAGGCTAGGGAGCAGCGGTGCGCGCTCTGACCTAGAGAAGATAGTAACTGAATAGCATTCTATGACATACAGTTGAGTGTTGACATTATGCTTGTAAGAATTGGTTGTGCTTTTGTGCGTTAAAAGTCAATATGTTATCTATTGAAGAGAGAGCATTTTTAGTGGAGTATGTCTTCCGTATAGTTGATACGTTTTCGGAAAATGTAAAACGTAAATTTCGTGGATGTTTTTCAAATTCGGTATGTCCTATCGACACACTGTGCGAGATTTAATTACCAAGTTCCTTGACACCGGATCAGTACATGACGCTCCGAGAAGTGGTAGGCCTAAACTTCTAACCCAGGCAAAAGTGGACGAAATTGGTGATGTAATGTTGAGGAGCCCCACCAAATCAATGAGGAAATTAACACAGGAAACAAATAACTCTATGAGGTCAGCACAGAGAGCCGTAAAAAAAGGAACTTAACTTGCATCCTTATAAATGTACAGTTGTCCATGAATTAAAAGGAGCAGATCATGAGAAGAGAGTACACTATTGTTAGTGGTTCCAGTGAAGTGAAGTTTTGGACAGAACTCTTTCACTGATGAAGCATGGTTTAGCCTTTCTGGATATATTAATAGCCAAAATTCGCATATTTGGTCGTCAACTAATCCCCATGCACTGCAAGAACGCCACTAGATTCTGCAAAAGTTGGAGTTTGGATTGTCATTTCCAGAGCGCGAATCATAGGACCAATTCTTTTTAACAAGGCCATAGTTTCAGAAGTGTATTGCTCAGACATTATTTATCCATTCATCGCCCATCTGAATGAAGATGAAATGGAAATGTTTTTTTTTTCAGCAAGACGCTACCTCCCACATCCTACAAACGTTACGGCTGTTAAATAAAATCTTTGGGAAACGGATTATCACTAAAGGATTATGGTCATCTCGCTCCCCACACCTCAGAGAATTAAATAGATAATGTGTCTTATATCAGACTATATTACTGGAAGAGACAACTGTCATTGTCCCGATATGCAGAGACTTTTGTTTTATTACGTTTGTCTCCCAATACGATCATTGATCCTGGTTTACATGCTTGAGCATATTTACATATTGGACACAACTCTGACATCCCCTTTAGGGTATGAACTCCGACATAACTAAACCGCTTTAGGGAAACTCCGTATCTATCAACAGTAATCTCACTAGAGGTTTTGATTTATCTAGGTAAAATAAAAAACTCGAGTAGGATTTAATTGACTATTACACGATTACAAGAAAGTATATAAAGATTAGAAGAAATAAAGTACTCTAATAGAATTAAATAGGTATTAATTGACTTACTGAAATTCTATTTCAGTAATGTTAGCTTCACCAAAGCGTTTGAACGGAGCCGCCATTTTCAGTTGATTATCTATGCGGAAAAAATGACGATCGCAAAGCAGGTTTCATAGTACCGTAAAGAATTTGCATTTTTCAAATGTTGGTAAACAAGGAAACAAATGCTAGGGTAGTGCTAAAAACAAACAAATGCTAGGAAAGGGATAAAAAGAAACAAATGCTAGGGAAGTGATAAAATTGTAGTGGTAAGCAGCCATGATTGGTTGAAACACATCCTTTCGTACAGTTTTATTGGTCAAAAGTAGTATGACGTAGTAAAAGTGTAAAAGTCTAAGTAATGTGTGAAGGTAAATTATCTGTTACGGTAAATGAGGCAAATATATAACCAAAATGTCTCCCTTTAACCATTTATGATTTTTATAGACATATAAATCTTATAATCTTGAATCCCATTCTTGTATTTATGTTCGTATATATTTGGGAACTTTTACTTCAAAGTGGTTGTTAATTATTTCTGTTTGAGAAAGCTAATATTTATGTGTTTTCGTTCTTCCTTTGTGTGTAAAATTCAATACCGATACATTTCTAACTTATGTCGTAGTAGCCTTAAATCTGCCCTGCGGAAGGAATCATGTTCGGTTTAGAAACAAGATTCGTATCATAGATGTTGCAGAATGTAACTGCAAGCTACACTACGTCGACACCTGTATAACAAAGATGTCGCAGAGAATTACAGATCCCCAATCCAGGCTGCTCAAGATACGACTTGCGAAACAAGCAGAGTTACTACAAGTTGTAGAGAAGTGAAAGTTACCTCAACTAAAGTAAGGGTGTGAGCGAGGGAGTATAACTCTTGCGTCGTCAATAGCAACCCAGGCGCACTGCATTATTCGTATGCCAATCTAACCTGCCTTTACATTCCTCTCCCTTAGTTCAATATAACCCACTTTTTCTTTTCTTTACTTACAGCTTCCTTTCCTTACTTAATTCGTTGAGGCTTTTCTATTCTTCCTCATTTCTGTCGTTCTACGTTTATTTCTCTTCGTTTTTCATTCCCACTTTATTTCTTATTCTTTATTTGTTACAGTCTATGATTCAAAATTGTTTCGTGTCACTTTTCTTTAGAATTCCTGGCGACCTTCTTCCTCCACCAGGTCTTCACCTCGTGTATAGTCCGGGTCATACCCTAAGGGTGAAACCTAACCGTCTTTCCCGCATTACTACATATGCTAGTGGATTGTGGTGATTTTCTAGTTTGCAGATTGAATTTTCTTTTACCAACTTCGTTTCGAATTTCAATACTGACAAATACTATAAATGGTAGTGATTTTGTAAATGGTATGTTGGCAGCTGAGACAAACGTTGTCGATATTGGAGTTCCATCAAATTAAAATTGTACTAGATTTCTGAGCCTGTTACTGGAAGCTAGTGAAATTTGAACACACTAATAATTAATTAATATCAGTATTAATATTAATACATAATAGCTATTTTATGTGTTACGTTGTGGTTATAATTCCAGACTATAATCACGTAAATTTACGGAGTTAGTACTAATAATTTCATGTGGACAAAAAAAAAATTTAGGTTAGGTCTCGTGAATCAATTGTTTAGTCAAACCAATGAATTTCATATTGCCAAACAAAATATCTAACATGTTGATCCCTTCCTCTTATAGTTTGCCTACAAAAATATGTTACAAATTATTGAATTATTTAGAATAACCTTCCAACATAAAGGTAAAATGTGGTAAGTAAATAAGTCATTCAGTACGTAGGATCGTGTGATCTGGTAACAGTTGGAAACACTGACAAGGCGGCAATGTTTACTGTTTAGGAACTGTTCTTAAATGACCCTCACTATAGCAGGCAGTTTCCGGTGAGTGGTATCATACTAACATATACATCCCATTCTCTTCTTCTTCTGGATAAACATTCGTTTATACCTTGAATTATATATTGCTCTCTGACATATGGATTTCTTACATGATCGAGTCTTATTTTCCCAATCATTTTCCGCCAACTTCATTTCTTTTCTCTTTATTATTCTCTCCATTTCACTTACTTTTCCCGTTTAGCTCGGTTTCTCTCAGTTTCTCGGATTACCCTCCGTTTCTCTGGGATCCCTCCAGTTTTTCTGAGTCCCTCTCCATTTATCTGGGTCTCTCGGTGTTTCTCTGGGTCCCTCTTAGTTTCTTAGGTCCCCTTCCGTTTCTGTGGACCCCTCTTTTTTTCCCACGTTTCTACCTCAACCTCTCACTTTATTTTATCCCTTCTCTCCCTCTCAATTTCTCTTCGTCTTTCCTCTTTCTTCTTTGGACCCTTGTTTCTCACTTTCTCTTTCTTGTATAATTGTGTTTATTTCGCCCTTTCTGTCCCTAATATTACAATACTTCTAATTCTTTTTCTTATTAAATTGTCACTTTGGTTTTAAGCTGCAACGTGGTAATGTCATTTCCTTCATTATGCAGGATTATTCCTGCATTCCTATTTATTTGCTTCATGTCCTTTCCTCTTTCTTCGTACCTTAAACTCCATGTCACTATAGCTAGTGCCAGCGTTTTTGGTGCATGTCCTTGAGTAAAAAGCCAGTCAGTGAGCACTTGATGCCAGTGTAGCTGAGAACGGTACCACCCAACACGTCACGTCATCAATCTTCCTACTGCTTCAAAGGCAAGATAATCGCACTTCGCGTTTCTGGGGTGTGTTCTTGAGTACACTGTCCAGTCAGGGATATCTGTTGCCACTTTGGCTGAGAGTGGAACCACTTCCTAAACAGATGACTTCAGCAATCTGCCAATCACAGTTGTCAGCATTCTCGCTCTCAATGTCCCCATTACTTAATTCACACGCCAGAAACGGTGGCACTGGCTGTACCTATTTTTTCTTCCTCGGCTCTTCTTGGCAGTTCTTAGCTTTTGTTCCTTTCACTTTTTCCACTTTCTTTCCCTATTTCCTTAACATCTATTTTTCTCTTCTCTCGTTAGTTCATTCTCTTTTTGATTCTCTCGCATTCTTCTTTCTCCTCTCTCTTTACATCTATCTTGCTTCTACTGTCCTTATCTTCTCCTTTTATTTTTGTTTTTCTTTCTTGTGATATATGTTTTACTTATACATTCACACTTAAAAAAAGAACCGTCTTATTATTCTAATTCTTCTGCGGAAAACTTCGACACAGGCGCCTGATTCACACGAGTAACCTATGTTTTTCGATGGCGTACTCGCAAGTTCATAACCTTTTAATTCTCGTCGGAATACATGTGTTTCTGTACATTACACATTATTAGAACTTCTCATATAAGCAGCGTAGACTGTCAAGTACATCATGGACAAGTGGTTTTTTGGGTCATAAGGCTTCGTTTACATAGGGTTTCGACCCAAAAAGCCATCAATCCATGAGGACCATTGCTAGTGTCACTCCGGGATAAAAGGGTTTATATCGGTACAGTGAATGGATTCCTATGAATAGCGACACCGATAAAGCGTAGCTGTGCCGCGTTATTGATATACTGTACAGATGTGAACGCAAAACTCGCTTTTCACTCTCTTATAGAGAAATAGCTTGTACAGAGGGATGTTGTACTTGCTGACTAATATCCTTATTCCCCTTCCTCTCTTATGTACAAATAAATTATGAAAATGAAACCATTTTTGGCCAAATGTTACTTCTATCGTCGTCGTCCTTAGACCGAGTGACATATTAATTAGTTTGCAATCCGTATTCTTCTTTGATTATTTGTGATTCTGTTTAGTAAGTTAATCGACCATCTTAGTTGTTAGGTAGTTTGATTGTAGGATATTTTGTACTTCTTTCTTAACATGACGAATACAGTCCTCCAGGTTTTGTTGAGTCACATTTTGAAAAGCTTAAAAAAACAGCTTCCGTACTTTACGCAGAATGGAAGGTTATTTTATGGCCACATATCTATTCATTTCAAGTGTATTCGTTTTAATTGTATATAGTCAAAATACGAGTAACCATAAATAAGTACCTGACATAATAACAGGACAAAAATGATCTAGCATTTGATTATCATTGAATCGTAAGCGCTTAAAACGGGTAGTAGCATTCTTTAGGGTTACCGTTCAGTAAGTCGCTCTCACCTCTTGTAAGTTCTGTGCTACCTTAATGTATTTTAGTGTTGTAGCTCCTTTGTTTTTTTTTTTAATTTTCCAACCATAAAAACATCATATAAAAGCAAGAAAAGCAAGAAAAAACTTATTATTTTGTTAACATACTAGAAGCATTCTTAGAAACGTTTTCGCCATATGGCATCATGAGGTCTTACATTTCTTTGCAATGTTATAAATATGTCAATAAAACAATACGTTTTTCATCCTTCTATACGATAGGCCTTTGTGGTAGGAAAATTGAAAAACAAATTAATGTTATCATACCTTAGTATTTTAATTATCGGAACCAAACTCGTAATATGAATTGTAAGATCCTTTAATATATTTCAATAGTGATAATAATCATGACTTAAGATAAGGATTTTTTTTATCCTATTTATGGGTTTTCATTTTTATATGAATCAGAAATAGGCCTGCTAGTTACTTGCCTACTAAAGACGAATGTTTAACAAGCTGCTTTGGTGTCAACAAATTTCAATGCTCTACGTTATCCCTTACTTGTCTGTTTACTTGTACTTCCAAATTAAATGGTAGCATGTATTTTTAAGATAATATGGTTTCATCACTCTATAAAGTACGCTAATCGAATGAGTCAACGTCAGGATAAAGGAAGAAATATCAGAGGGAAGAGAAATAGGGAGGTGAGTGCGACAAAGTTTCCCTTTATCACCAACACTGTTCAACATCTACTTGGAGAATTTAGTCAAATACCGTACTATTTTCAGAAGATGGGAGGGTGATAATAGGAGGGAATAAAGTACAAAGATTTGCTGATCATATGGCATTGTTAGTAGAAGAGGACATGAGAATAAAGGATATGCTACTGGAGTTAAAAACTGTGAGCAAAATGGAATGCATATACATGCGAACAAAACGAAGACCGTGGTTATCGGGAGAAAACTAATGAAGATAAACTTGCGAATTCGAAATGAGACAGTAGAACAAGTGGACAGCTACAGATACTTGGAATTTACTAAAAGTAGTAACATGAGCTGCTACCAGGAAGTCAAAAGGAGGACAGCAATGGTACAGGAAGCTTTTAGTAGAATCTTCTGCGTACCGCTAGAAAAAGAACTAAGGAGGGAAATGCTGAAGTGCTTTATGTGAAGTGCCGCATTGTACGCGGCAGGAACATGGACATTACGAGGGAATGAAGAGAAGCGAGCTGGAAGCATTTGAAATGTGAATATGGAGAAGAATGGAGCGTGAGAAATGACAGGTATAATAAGAAATGAAACTGTGCTAGAAAGAGTGGGTGGAGAAAGAATAATGCTGAAACTGATCAGAAAGAGGAAAAGAAATTGGCTGGATCAGTGGATAAGAAAAAAACTGCCTACTGAAGGATGCATTGGAAGTAACAGTGAACGGGGAAAAAAGTTTGGGAGAAAAGAAGATTCAAACATAAAAATACACGGATCGTATGTGAAGACTAGAAAGAAGGCGGAAAATAGGGAAGAATGCAGAATACTGGTTTCCAGTGAAAGAACTATCTTTGGGCAGGAAACTCTGAATTAATGAATAAAAGTAATCGAAGGACAGTCCACGGTCTTGCCATGACATTCTCTCTTAACTTTCACATACAAACTCATGGACAACCCTTTAAGTCATCCGATTTTGAGGATTCTATTTCTCCATAAATGACTGTAGCATCTTTAAAGAGAGAACTGTGGATACTAATATTTCATCGTCCAGTTCGTATTTACCAACGAGGAGACTCGCACGCAGAACATGGACATGTCATTGACGTCCTGAATCCGTCACTCGTGTGAAAAATGTGCATATTCATCTTCATTCGATTCCTATTGTTCAGTATTTATCAGAACTGTCCAGTTGTCATCAAATGAAATCTACAAACAACCATCACAGTTTCATCGCTGTTTATTCTACTGCCAATACTTGTATTCGCTCATGCATATTTAGTGTACAGATACTTAGTAGCAAACAAATCAATTTCATATAAATCTCTTTTAACACGTTACTGTATAATGTATTCATGTGTACTTGATATCTCGCTGAAGACCAGTAGAAAAATCCTGTCATAAAATTTGATAGGAAAAGAATACATGTTCTTGTCACTCCGCAAATTTTATAAATATGCATGCTCTTTTAAAATTCATCGTCAATTTTGACAAGGATTAAGCCTCTTTCGTCTCTTTGATCCAGAATTTGTCATGCAATTTCTTACGTGATGATCAAATATTTCTTCTGATAGCTGGATTACAGTTGAGGATTCTACACGCAAAACGGTAATCTGGCATTCGGATTTCATGCTTATACCATTTTGTTAATATGTCAGGGATATTATTCATCTTCTATTCTTGCCTTGTTTCGTCATTTCGTTTGTGTTCAAATAGTGTGTAGTCAGTCAGAGGACGTAAAATTTGCATTTTTGCTGCTTCAGTCTTTTCCTTATTGCTTTTTTCGAGTGTCAGTGATTGAGATGCATGTAATAATGTTATTTTACGACACTTTATCAATTGCTGTGATTATCTAGCGTCTGTATGACATGAAGGTGATAATGCCAGCGAAATGAGTCCGGGATCCAGCGCCGAAAGTTGCCCAGCATTTGCTCTTAATGGGTTGAGAGAAAACCCCGGTAAAACCTCAACCAGGTAACTTATCCCAAACAGGATTCGAACCAGGGTCCGCTCGTTTCAGAGTCAGGCATACTAACCGTTATTCCACAACGATGGACGCAGTGATGTTAAAATAGGTATAGTTTTATATAATTTTAAATTTGTGTTAGATCTGACCTATCTTATTAGGCCTATAGTATGTTTTATCTTTCCTACAGGCCTTTGAAGTTTGAATAACTTGTCTTCAGTATCGGTGGATTTTAAGTAAGAGAGATTGCAGAGTAATTAATTAAAATAACTCGTTATATAAGTTCATTATTTATTTTCTGTGTTTATTACTTATCACCGAGATTATATTTTTAAACTGAAAGAATTGATCAGACTCGATATGAAGGAACGAAAGAACGAACGAAAGGATAAATAAAGAAATAAATCGGTAAATAAAGAATTAAATAAATGAAATGAATGAATATTACCTTACTCTTTCCAGCAATATCCTTATCATTTGTTCCATTTTCAAGGCGTTGAATTGTATTTACTTTGTCAGAAATACTTAGACTTGACAGTGTTTGTGTCACGATGCCTTATCGGTATGCGGGAGTTTGGATTTTCGTCACAAGAATAGACCACATTGTACTGTTTTCTGCTTTCTTTAGTCTCAAACTGGACGGAGCAGTGTATTATTGTTAGTGATGCTAATATCAAGACCATTACAGTGTGTTTAAAAAATAGAGAGCATAATTTCAGGTATGTATTTCCCATATGTCGACAATACAAAAAGTTCATTACAACATGTGTTCGGAAATGCTTGGTTTCCGACTTATGGCCTAGAAAACAGTGATATTCGCCGGAAAGTTTTTCTTCCCGCAGGTAGTTGCCTTTACAGCAGATGTTCAAAATGTCCACCTCCTGCTTGAATAAAGGCCTCACATCGATGTCTCATGGCCCTGCGAACACGATCCCAAATTCCAGGACTATTGCGTATTTCCTCACAACCTGCCACAATTCGATTTCGAAGGGATTCCATGTCAGGCACCGGAAACGAATACACCAATGATTTTAAATAGTCCCACAAGTAAAAATCGATAGGGTTCAAATCAGGTGAGCGCGGAGGCCAAGCAATTGGGCCACCTCTACCTATCCATCGATCAGGGTACCTCTCCTGGTACAAACGACGAGCCAGCTCAGCATTGCCGTCAGCCTTACCGTACATGAAGTGCACTTCTGCCAGCTCCTGATTTGAGTACATGTCGCACAGTACAACGCCAAACACAACACTCAATGTACCCTTCGCCTCGGAATTAACTGTCAGAGTATCCTCTGTTAATATCTTCTGTCACGACACATATTTGCGGGAAGAAAAACGTTCCGGTGAATATCACTGTTTTGAAGGCCATAACTCGAAAACCAAGCATTTCTGGACATATGTTGTAATGACCTTTTTGTATTACCTATATATGGGGAATACGTACCTGAAATTATGTCCTCTGTTTTTGAAACACTCTGCAACAATAGACCACGTTGTACTGTTTTCTGCTTTCTTTAGTGTCAAACTCGACGGAGCAGTGTAGGCCTAACGATGGTAATATCAAGATCATTTACTTACTTACTTACTTACAAATGGCTTTTAAGGAACCCGAAGGTTCATTGCCGCCCTCACATAAGCCCGCCAGCGGTCCCTATCCTGTGCAAGATTAATCCAGTCTCTATCATCATATCCCACCTCCCTCAAATCCATTTTAATATTATCCTCCCATCTACGTCTCGGCCTCCCTAAAGGTCTTTTTCCCTCCGGTCTCCCAACTAACACTCTATATGCATTTCTGGATTCGCCCATACGTGCTACATGCCCTGCCCATCTCAAACGTCTGGATTTAATGTTCCTAATTATGTCAGGTGAAGAATACAATGCGTGCAGTTCTGTGTTGTGTAACTTTCTCCATTCTCCTGTAACTTCATCCCGCTTAGCCCCAAATATTTTCCTTAGCACCTTATTCTCAAACACCCTGAACCTATGTTCCTCTCTCAGAGTGAGAGTCCAAGTTTCACAACCATACAGAAGAACCGGTAATATAACTGTTTTATAAATTCTAACTTTCAGATTTTTCGACAGCAGACTGGATGATAAGAGCTTCTCAATCGAATAATAACACGCATTTCCCATATTTATTCTGCGTTTAATTTCCTCCCGAGTGTCATTTATATTTGTTACTGTTGCTCCAAGATATTTGAATTTTTCCACCTCTTCGAAGGATAAATCTCCAATTTTTATATTTCCATTTCGTACAATATTCTGGTCACGAGACATAATCATATACTTTGTCTTTTCGGGATTTACTTCCAAACCGATCGCTCTACTTGCTTCAAGTAAAATTTCCGTGTTTTCCCTAATCGTTTGTGTATTTTCTCCTAACATATTCACGTCATCCGCATAGACAAGAAGCTGATGTAACCCGTTCAATTCCAAACCCTGCCTGTTATCCTGAACTTTCCTAATGGCATATTCTAGCGCGAAGTTAAAAAGTAAAGGTGATAGTGCATCTCCCTGCTTTAGCCCGCAGTGAATTGGAAAAGCATCAGATAGAAACTGACCTATACGGACTCTGCTATATGTTTCACTGAGACACATTTTAATTAATCGAACTAGTTTCTTGGGAATACCAAATTCAATAAGAATATCATATAATACTTCCCTTTTAACCGAGTCATAAGCCTTTTTGAAATCTATGAATAACTGATGTACTGTACCCTTATACTCCCATTTTTTCTCCATTATCTGTCGAATACAAAAAATCTGATCAATAGTCGATCTATTACGCCGAAAACCGCACTGATGATCCCCAATAATTTCATCTACGTACGGAGTTAATCTTCTCAAAAGAATATTGGACAAAATTTTGTACGACGTCAACAAAAGTGATATTCCTCGAAAGTTACCACAGTTGGTTTTGTCCCCCTTTTTAAAAATAGGTACAATTATGGACTCCTTCCATTGTTCTGGTACAATTTCCTTTTCCCAAATAGCAAGTACAAGTTTATAAATTTCGCTATATAATGCACTCCCACCCTCTTGTATTAATTCTGCTGGAATTTGATCGATACCTGGAGACTTGTACTTTTTCAGATTTTCTATCGCAATTTCGACTTCTGAAAGCGTGGGTTCGGGTATAAATGGCTCAGCAGTTTGTATTTCAATTTCGTCCCGATCATTTCTATTTGGCCTATGTACATTTAGTAGTTGCGCAAAATAGTTTTTCCATCTGTTTAGGATTGATGGAGAGTCTGCAAGCAAGTCACCATTCTCATCCTTGATCACGTTTACCCTTGGCTGATATCCGTTCTTAAATTCCTTTATACCCTTATATAAATCTCGAATGTTTTTATTCTTACTATTTGTTTCTACCTCATTCAGTTTTTCCTTCAAGTAACCTCTCTTTTTATTCCTAAGTGTACGACTTGCTTCCCGTCTTTCATTGAAATAATTATCTCTATTCTCCTCAACTGGATCCTGTAAGAATTTCAATTTTGCCTGTTTCCTTCTTTCTACTACGATGCAACAATCTTCATCAAACCACGGTTTCTTTTTCTTAGTTTCATAATAACCTATGCTCTGCTCAGCTGCACTTTTGATACTATCTCTGATATTTTCCCACACGCTATTAACATCTAATTCTTTCTCAACTTCGTCGGAACTTTCTAAAGTGGCAAACCTATTCGAAATTTCGACCTGATAATTTTGCTTAGCTTCCTCGTCCTTTAATTTCAAAATATTGAATTTAGTAATATTAACTTGTTGCTCTACTCGCTTGGCTACTGATAATCTTTCTCTTAATTCTCCAATCACCAAATAATGGTCAGAATTACAGTCTGCACCCCTGAAAGTTCGAATATCTACTATACTAGTATGTCTCCGTTTATCTATCAAGATGTGATCTATTTGGTTGTGTGTCAATCCATCTGGAGAAGTCCAAGTATATTTATGTATATCCTTATGGGGGAATGTTGTACTTTTGACAATTAAGTTTTTCGATGTGGCAAAGTTGAGTAATCTAACTCCATTGTCACTACTAATTGCGTGTAGGCTCTCTTTTCCAATAGTTGGTCTAAAAATATCCTCCCGTCCTACTTTAGCATTGAAATCCCCCAATAAAATTTTCATGTGATATCTAGGGAACTGATCAAAAGTATGTTCCAATTCCTCATAGAAGCTATTCTTTATATGGTCGTCTTTCTCTTCTGTAGGGGCGTGAGCATTTATAACTATGATGTCGCACCATCTACCCTTAAGTACTAAATATGATAACCTGTCACTGATAAATTCGACCTTTTTTACTGCTGATTTTATTCTTTTATGAACAAAGAATCCTGTTCCTAATTGGTGATTATTGTTTCCTTCCCCATAATACAACAAGTAATCTCCTATTTGTGATATGCCATTCCCATCTAACCTAACCTCTTGTACTCCTACGAAGTCTATTCTATATCTAGCTAGTTCTTTTGCTACTAATGTTACCCCTCCTGTTCTATAAAGACTAGTTACGTTCCAAGTGCCAAATCTCAAATCCTTATTCCTTTGCTGTGGTCGTGCCAGAGAATCAGTCCTATTCCGAGGCTTATTATAGGGATACGTAACAAGCTGTTTTTTTACGGTGATGGGTTGTTAGCCCTTCGCCCAACCCCCAAGCTGGAGGACCACCCCTTATCGGCTGTCCACGACTGCTTATTCAATATATTCGCAGCTACCCTCCATATCTGGAGGCCGTCTCCTCTATCCG
Source organism: Periplaneta americana (assembly GCF_040183065.1). Lineage (NCBI taxonomy): Eukaryota > Metazoa > Arthropoda > Insecta > Blattodea > Blattidae > Periplaneta > Periplaneta americana. Next base: position 78,716,401 of record NC_091125.1, read on the forward strand.
CAACCTGAGGACGCGCCATGCCGTGGTGATAGGGACCCACAATACATGGATCAAGATCATTATGATAGGAAATAATTTACAAATTGCCTCAAGGTTGCTTTTAAAGAGCTGAATCTGTGAGAAAATATATGGGCGAAATTGACGTTTTGCATATGAATATTTACTGTAGAGGACAATAATATTTCACAGAGAACAAACCAACTTCATATAAATCCCTCACAACCAGTCCTGCATAATGCTTTGGTGTGGACTTCATTACAGTAGAACTGCTTAGCAAAAACCTGTCACAAAAGTTGACGCGGAACAAATAACCGGATGCAAAATGGCGTTCTCGACATCTCCATATGTCCCCTCCCAGATTCTTCATCCTTTAAAAAAAGTAGAAAGCGCAATTTGCAGAGTACCAAATGTATTCAACTCCCAACTTCGCTATTACCTCGGGCCACAGGGCAGCCTACATTGCACAATTACGCAGAAATATCCCACACACAGGTAGTAATCACATGCTGTCACTTGCAAACCAAAGCTTAACCCTTTCTCCCCCTCTTTCTAGTTTGAAACCCACGACAATAATTTAGCCTCACCCCCTGTTTTTGTTCAGTTTATATCCACAAGCGTGATATGGGGAGGGAGTTAAAAAATGAGCAAAAGACGCCAGTGTCACAGTTAATCACAGAGACGGCGTTTATAGGCGGTAAGTGAAGCTTTCATTTCGTAGATGAATGGTGGCATGGAATGAACCACCAATTTGCTATATTGCACCAGACCTCAGGCAGGGATCCTGGCGTCGTTTATTCTCGGTGTACCGCTGCGGGTATTTTTCAACAACAACCTCTAATTTGCAAAGCTCACTGATTGGATACGGAGACATACTATGAATTGAGTGTTTTGATGCTGGGATGAACTAACCCACAATGTAAATACCCAGTAACTTCGAACACCAAATTTTATATTTTGTCTTGAACCGAAATAAAATTAGGTGATTCTTACAAATTCATTCCCGCTAAATCCGAATTTCAAATTCAAAATTACTCTCGCTTAACATTTTTAGGGGCAATCAGACTATTTTTTATATAAAATGATGTACTTATTTCATATCTTCACTTCCACAACAAAATTTCACAGCACCAAACATTTTAAATGGTAAATTTCAGTTTAAAATTCGACAGGAATTTGAGAAAATCGCTATGATTGTTGCGTCTAAATCTCTACGGGAATTAAGGTAATGGAATTAGATTAAATATATGTTATTTAGTGTAAGATTTAAGTGTCTCTAATGAACGAAATGGAAAAAGGCTATAAAAAGTCAATCCTCCAATAATAATAATAATAATAATACTTACTTACTTACTTACTTACTGGCTTTTAAGGAACCCGGAGGTTCATTGCCGCCTTCACATAAGCCCGCCATTGGTCCCTATCCTAAGCAAGATTAATCCAGTCTCTACCATCATATCCCACCTCCCTCAAATCCATTTTAATATTATCTTCCCATCTAAATCTCGACATTCCCAAAGGTCTTTTTCCCTCCGGCCTCCCAACTAACACTCTATAGCCTATGCATTTCTGGATTCGCCCATACGTGCTACATGAGTTGCCCATCTCAAACGTCTGGATTTAATAATGATAATAATTGAAGAGTCCACTGCAAGAATTATGGATGTCATTTGGAATGCATTTTGCAGGAGAAGCAATTGAAAGTTTGAAATGCTTAGCGCTCAAAGCTTAACTGTGATTTTCCGATCATTACTGGACAAGTCCATATAACTCTGTATGTACATTCTATATGTCTTAAGCTATGCATTGACAGTCTTGGTTCATTTTCGACAAGGAAGTGACATCCATCATTCTTGCAGTGGACTCTTCAGTTATTATTATTATTATTATTATTATTATTAGTATTATTATTATTATTATTATTATTATTATTATTATTATACTCTTAAGAGGACAAGTAACTGCTCTTGAGCCACAGAATTAAAAATTTGGTATGCTATAAAGACTAAGCAAAGAGGATATCTCGTAAATATTGTGATTTATTCACCTGTATGTCGTTGATTTTATGAAACTTCATACATAAGAATATTAGAAAAATCGCTAAAAAAATGTTTGTGAATATGATGGACATCATTGACATCAGTGTATACCTATTGATATTTAATTACTTTTTTCTTCCTCTTGAAAAAAAATATGCTCTGTACTATCACGTCGGAGATTTTATAAAATCAACGACGATGTTAGTAATGCCAAGATTGCATTACAGGATCGGAAAATGTCGTATAATAATTCTGTAGTGCTCGGAAAAAGTGACACAAGTCAGTTTCCACAAACCTTTTTTGATAATGTATTTACAACTTACGGAACATCTGTTCGCTTGGAAAAAAAATACATAGGATTCCACCCATTACAATAATTTCCATACAGAAAAAAATCAACTCGACATAAACCAGTGTAAGTTGTCAATAAATTATCAAAAAAGGGTTTGTGAAAACTGACTTATGTCACTTTTCCCAAGCATTGCAGAATGCTTTCCGAAGTTTTACGAATGTTAACATACGTCACCAAATATGTCACTGTTGACGCCAACATAGCGCTAACCGTATAGCGAACCAAAAAGATGCGAAAACTCTATAATAAAAGCTCTACAAACCGTTAATTTAATAAATAAATAAATATATATGCAAATATACATATATATTTCATTACTCGCCTTTGTTAAAATTCGGAAACAATGCAAGTTCCGTAAATATCAGATAAGCCCCGAAATGGATTCTATGTCAGTTTTGAGTAAAATAGTGAAACATTTTACGAAGAGCTTCCTTTGTTAGCTTGCTTATTACTAGCTTATTTAATTAAGTTTTTTTTTTTTTTACTATTTCATAACGGAAATAATAGTCTTTCAAGCGAAATGTATATACACTTCCCGCGTCTATATAGGTAAAAACACTTGTAGGATTTACGAATCCAACAGAACGTGTTAAAAACTTTAAATTGTTTCACACAGGTTTCCAAATGGCTTGTGGTCAGCGGAAAAGCAGAACGTTGAATGAATTTCTTTTCCCTTTATTTTATTTTCGATACAAGCGCAGTTAACCACAGTCATCTAAACGTCCATGACAATATTCAGAACGCGTGTTACCATAAGTTCAGAGACAATTCAAGAGTGATAACGGTATTTTGATGGGTTTTTATTATTGGTTATTTACAACGCTTTATCAATTGGTGTGGTTACCTAGCGTCTGAATGAGATGGAGATAATGCCAGCGAAATGAGTCCAGGGTCCAGGGCCGAAAGTTAACCAGCATTTGTTCATAATGGGTTGAGGAAAACCCCCGGAAAAACCTCAACCAAGTCACTTGCCCCAACTAGAATTTGAACCCGGGCCCACTCGTTGCACGGTCAGGCAGGCTAACCATTATTCCACAGTGGTGGACATTTTGATGGATTAAATCTGAATTGAAAATAATTAGCATACGGATAAAAATGTGTGTGGGATTAAATTAATTTACTGTTAGTTGAAATTCAAAGATCCACTTCACTTTCTGTTATGAAATGTTCGGATATTAATTCTAAACGGGCTTGAAATTATTACAGGCTTAAAAAAGCATTATCATATATCTAATTTCCTCTCTGAATTGCACTTTCTTTTCTCAGAACTTTGCGTCGATTTGTGTCAATTTTAGTTTCTTCACGAATACTTCTCACAAATCTCATCTCTGTTGAATATGTTTGTGGAAATTTATGTCTACGATTTTTACTGAGATTGTTCGAAACTTCAAGAAATACGAAGATTGTATGCGAATTGCGACGTGTCTCTTGACATTCAGAAGTTTCTAGCGGTCCAGAACTTCCCTCTCCCACAAGACTTAATATAATAGATTGAATGGTGTGTTTTCGAATCCATTGAGTAGATTGCTTACTATGAAATATAGCAAGGTTGGAAAAAACACTCAGATATCAGAGTGTGCAACTTCGGTGCTTGCATTACAGTTTGTGATTTACTGCTGTCCGACTTCGGAATAACTAGGCATACTACTCGTTCTGCCTTTGTGTTGTATTTTTACAGCGTACATTCCGTTGTCATTAACAAAAGAGTTTGTAGATATTCACAACTACACGTAGGTTCTAATGTACTGTAACACTAATTGAAAGCAACGAGGCCGATTTTGTAGCTAATTCTTGTTTCACTACAGAGATAGACACTACTACATTCAGTTTATAATTAAAACTCATTTTCATAAATTTTGTGACTTGACCGGTTTTGATACTAGACGCCTCATTTACTTGTGTTTAAGAGCAGCGAATTGAAAATTTCATAATTGCTTTCAGTCCACTAGTATGATAAAAGAATTCGGAAAGCAGATATTCTCTGCCCATTACGAGGTTTCTTTTATATAGCAATGTCTATATTACATCCCCCCCCCCCCAAACGAACTTCTCCGGACACCAGCTAAGAGTTTTCTCTAACTTCCCTGAGACATTACTAATTAATGAAGAGCAAACCAATCTTATTATATTTTTGTGCAGTGTTTTAATCACTTCTATGTAACATTGTAAAAGAAAGAATGGAGAACAAGATATTCTTTGTCAGTTCAATACCATAATTATGTGATTTAATTAAAAATCTGTGGGACTTTTTGCAACACAGCTTTTCCCATTCTGCGTGTCTTCTTTGTTTCCATTCTTGTGTCAAAGAATTTCCTGGGTGTCAGTCCTTCTGAGTTTTGCCGACATGAAAAAGTAAATTTAAAAATTAATCATAAGAAAATAGTTTTTAAATGTATTTAGAATAACCGTTTTTGTATTCACAGCCCGTATTTAATACTGCATGGCAGCTACGAATTTTGGTTCGTGTACTGCCACGAAACTGGATGTATATTCCTTCTTAACGCGTTGTTATTTAATGCCTTTCCCTTCCCTTTCCCATTCTCTCTGTTCTACCTCTCTTGGCTACCTGTCTGCATTTGCATCTGTATGTCTGGATGCCTATCTATATGCCTATCTATCCGCATATCTATCTGTACATCTCAATGCCCACACATATACCTACCAGTTTGCCTATCCATGTGTATGTCTGGATACCTAACCGTATGCCTATCTGTCTGCGTACCCATCTGTATGTCTGGATGCCTATTCATTTGCTCCCCAGCCATCTGTATGTCTGGATTCCTATCAATATCCATACCAGCTTGCGTACTCATCTTTAGATCTGTATCCCTAACCATATACCTATCTGTCTGCGTACCCATCTGTATGTCTGGATGCCTATCAATATGCATACCAGTTTGCGTAACCGTCTGTATGTCTGGATGCTTATTCATATGCTTCATACCCATCTGTACGAGGAATGATCACTAAATTTTTAGATTGTGTCTGTTGTGGGCGAAGGGATCATGTGATTGACACGCGCGCGCAGCAGTGACACTAGATGACTTTGAAGAGACGAGACACAAAGTCTCAAAGCGCTATCTTCATTGAGACCTGTGTTACACAAGGTTTTGTTAGAACATGCATCCGCGCATTTGCGAAATCACGATGGACTCGAAAGTGGAGCAGAGAGTCAACATCAAATTCTTCGGGAATTCGGCAACCGAAACCCATGGAATGTTGAAGTAAGCCTACTAGAATGAAGTAGTGAGTCAGGCGAGGTGTTTTGAGTGGCATTCGCATTTGGGAAATGACAGAACATCGCTGGAGGACGACGAGAGGCCAGGTTGACCACACAAGTGCAACACTGCCGAAAATGTCGAAAAAATTTTACGAATTGTGCATGATGATCGCTGCATCACCATCAGTGAAATTGCTGATATCGCCTACATGTCATTTGGAGAGGTTCAAATGATCCTTACGTCCACATCCAAATGAATGCTCCTTGACGAAAATGCACCAGCTTACAGAGCTCTCGCAACACACCAGTTTTGCACTCGTAACAAGATGGTCGTCATACCTCACCCCCCGTATTCAACAGATTTGGCCCCCTGTGACTTTCTTTTGTTTCCGAAGATGAAATTCAAGCTAAAGGGTCGCCGTTTTGGCACTGTGGCAGAGATACAACGCGAATAGCAGAAGGTGCTTGACAGGCTTCAAGAACGCGACTTCCAGGAGGCATTACAAAAATGGCAGACGCGCTGGGGTCAGTGTATAGCTGCCCAAGAGGACTACTTTGAAGGGCATGGCAGCCAAATTGAAATCGGGTAATTTTACTTCCATTTATGGGACAGGTCTCGGAATTTAATGATCACACCTCGTATGTCTGGATGTCTATCCATATGCATACCAGTCTGTTCACCCATATACCTTCCTGCCTACCATCTATATATCTGGTTGACTATCCATATGCCTACCTGATTGCTTATTCATTTGTATGTTTGGATGTTCACCCATGTACCTTCCTGTCTGCCTATCTGTATGTCTGAATGCCTATCCAAATGCCTATACAGTACATCTGTATGTCTGGATGCCTATCCTTCTCTCTTTCTGTCATTGTATTTCTGTTGGATTTTTTTTATCTTCCCTGTGACATTGCAGTTTTCCCGTTCCCTGAAACTACATTCAGATATATCTGCGACGTTAGTTTGGCTACTTGCGAGGTAAAACAAGTATTCTATGCAAAATATCGATACCTAACGACAATCCACCATACTAGCAGGTTTGATAGTTTTTTGTGCATATCAAAAGCGACAAATTGTTCTTTAGTAATATGAATGTGTACTGCTTTTAATTTCTGAGAAGGTAAGTATTTCAAGTTAGGAGTAGTTACATATTATAATACACGTAAACTCATATAAAGTTTATATTACTTCATTAGCATTATGTCGGCAAGCATCACTGGTTACTCAGCGAAGGTGAATGCTACACTTTCACGCAAGGTGCCTAACATAGAGGCGTAGCTCACTTCGTGCGTGCTAATCGATAAGCTTAGATGGAGGTTGATAATAGGGCGTGCCATCCAAGTGTTCACCATCCCTGTGCGTATATGAACAGGTGCGCAGATGATTGTGAATCTTACATTATTACGCATAAGATTCCATAAATTTTCTCCATGACATGCGAAATTTGTAATTATTTCTAGTATTAATGTTTTCGCTCTTGATGCAGCAATAATATTGAATAATATCTTGGATTTGTATCTTATGTTTCTGTATAAAATTTTGAGAAGAATAAAAGAAAACTTTGTTCTATGAAAGTGTACCTATTTAAATAATATAAATATTATTTAAAATTAAAAACTCTTATTTACATTTAAAAACTCAAGAATTTTCTTCTGTTCTGTATAATTGAATCGAGGATTCAGAAACAGCACATGTCAATACGCCACACATAGTGGCATGTGTTGTTCTGCAATCCCCCGATTCAATTATACAGAATGTATGAATTATTGAGAATTTGTAAAATCCGGTATGCTACATAGTTTCCTGTATTGTTAGTACCATACATCAGATGCTTTTAGACGTTGTCTGTCTAGATATCCTACATCATTCAATGTATATAGAATTTATTGATAACTAGTAGTCGAGTCAGTTTATCCAGGAGATACACAAATAGAGTAAACTTGTTTTTTCCAGAAAATAGTGAAATGAAATTTTGTGCCCTTTTATCAGGATTTCAAGAAATATTTTTGTTGAAATGATTTCCTTATTAATTATGGAAGAAAATAATGATGCCAAACGAAATAGGCTAGATTCCTCTCAAACCGCCTTTTAGCTCAATGCTAGCGCGTTTGTGTTATAAGCCGAGGGGCCCGGGTTCAAATCCGGTCTATTCAATCTGAATTTATAACATGTAGTCAGCAAGCCCGTGGTTCAGGTAACATAGGGGTTTTCTCCGGCTATTCCGGTTCCTCTGTGATAACCCAAACATCTTCTATCATATATATATATATATATATATATATCGACAGTCCATACAAACGGCAAACAACTCAAAATACTAAGTTTTGAGATAACTTCATTTTAAAGTTTCGTATTGCAATAAAAAAATCCAATTGACATCATTCTAATTGGAACATGTATTAACATAAGAAACATCATTAACAGAATTTGGAGTAATTTCAAAGATCGTTGTATTTTCACAGCAACATGGACTTCAAAATGCAGTTTTCTCAGAACTTCAATTTTGAGTTTCCCTTTCGAACTGGCCCGTCGATATATATTACCCTAAAAATATATGGTTCGTAGTGATAATTATCTACAAATTATTCATCAGTCTGCTGTATTCAAACCCAACTTCCTAGCTTTCCCGATCAAAAAGGAAAGGGAGAATGTCGCTGAGGTTGACGCCCGGTTCGGGTGTATCTAAAGCAGATAGAGAATTTCAGAAGCGGAATTTCTATTACTGTATCTTGTAAATGAATTATTTGGAGTAAGTCCAAATCCCGGAGATGGAGGAGTTGTAAGGATTTTTTTTCGTGGTTCTCCCGTTTTTCTCTCCTCAAACTTATGGTTTTGGAGAAGCCTCACCATGTTTTGCCTGTTGATTGGACATTTTCATAGTCTTGTTTGAATTTTGCAGAGTGATGTGATATTGCTTTTGTTGGTTTTTGCAATAGTGTGGTGCCTTCTTCGCCAGTGAATCTGATTTTTCATTCCCTGTAAGTCCACAGTATATTGGTATCCATTGGAATGATAATATATCTAGTACATAATTTATTTAATTAATTATAACTTAGCCACAGGTCTATTAATTTTTACTATAAAATATAAAAGTTGTAATGATAGTACTGCAATATTATAAATACTAGAATGAATACTGGAGTAACAATTCATGCGAATTCAATTATTTAACTCCAGTAAAAATAAAGTAATATATTAATTGAAAACTGATGTTATAATTTTATTTTACAAATCTAACTCACATTGAGTTTGCTAGAACACAGAATTTTGTACAAAATACAATACATCATTGAAGAGTGTGATCCTAAAACTAGCTCAGTCCACTTGGCTATATATATATATATATATATATATATATATATATATATATATATATATATATAGGGTATTTCAAAAGTCAGTTCAAACATTAAACCGCTCTAAGTATTATAATGTTTGAGATAGGAAAAAACAAAAACATCAGTGTTCAGCAAACAACGGGGTTTACAAAACATTGGGAAGATGTCCGCCGTTCTCTTGTTCAACGTACAGCATCCTGTCTGCGACACCGTGCACAGCATTTTGCAGATAATGTCTTGGAATATTGGCAATTTCTTGCGAGATGGCATCTTTCAGTTGCAGTAAGGTTGTTGTATGTGTCAGGAAAACTCGTTCTTTAAGGTAATCCCACAACCAAAAGTCGGCCAGATAGAAATCTGGAGATGGCGTAGGCCACAGTGTTGGATTTCAATCCGGCCGACTTTTGGTTGTGTGGTTACCTTAAAGAATGATTTTTCCTGACACATCCAACAACCCTACTACAACTGAAAGATGCCATCTCGCAAGAAATTGCCAATATTCCAAGACATTATCTGCAAAATGCTGTGCATGGTGTCGCCTTTCAGAATGTTATACGTTGAACAAGAGAACGGCGAAAATCTTCCCAATGTTTTGTAAACTCCGTTGTTTGCACACTGTGATGTTTTTGTTTTTTTCCCCCCTATCTCAAATATTTTAATATTTATAGCGGTTTAATATTTGAACTGACTTTTGAAATACCCTATATGATTATGCTTGAGACTACTATTATATTTTAATCGTGTTTTCTTGCAAAACAGTGCCAATCCTTGTCTAAAGGTTTACGTTATTAAGCATGTCACTTGAAAACTCTCTCAGACCGGTGGATAAAAAATCTAGTCTGGTCCTTTCATAAAAATGGACTTAACGCGTTTTGAGATCATGCTCTTCAATTGAAAAAATGTTACAAGTTACATGGTAAGACATGAAATTGAAGAAAGAATATGCATAATATACTTTAATTCAAAGTTTGTAAGCGTTAAATAACACATTAAACAATAATATAATACATTTTTTAGGATATCATCCTGTTAGGTATATAATTTATTATATTAATAATAATAATTTCATCCTGCACATCTTCATCAATTTTGTATCATATTATTAAAATTGCAATTATTACTATATTATATCTCACGACTAAACTGAAAGAAAACTATTTGTATTATACAAATATTCCTTCGGGAAGCCCTTTTATACCATCAAGTTTGAGTTTCTGTCTGTAGAGAGGATTAATGTAAATCACTTTTTGAAACAGACATTTAGTAGACGAGAAATATGAAACTGGAATCTTTGAAGATTGTATGAAATTGGGACAACCATTCGGTACGCAATTTATCAAACAAGCTACACAGAGTATCTGCGGAAGAAAAACAACACCGGCAGAGACTACTCAATTGAAGCTTTGATTCTATCAATCACTGCCTGACAATTCCATCTTCTTTCCCCGTTGCATGAGTTTCGTCTCATTCCACCAACTTGGAAACAATTCTTTTAGAGAGGTTTGAAGAAGATCTGGTTACAATACAAATAAAGACCATTAGGGTCTTCTGCATAATAGCTCTCTGGGGAGTCTCTGCTGACGCCACGGGCATGTCTTTGTTACAACAGCATTGTATGACGTTTCTATGCGGAATCATCTTGCAGATGCACTTAAGAAAAATCTTTATTCTTACACCCACATCCGAAATGAACTCGAGAGTTATTGGAATGACTAATGAATAATCATGTTTACACTTCAGATATAGGAAATAGAACCCGAGAAGTTTGATATTTAACTTTGGTTTCCAAGGACTGGGGCAGATTTTCTGAAGTAAGTTATATTTCCCTTCTTTTCTAATATTCCGTTATTCTTTCCTCTCTTTTAATTATAATCACTGTCATTCATACAACGCATAGGGGAGAGTCGAGTAGTATCGGACATCGGGTAATATCGGACAGTGGGTTTCTTTCATCTACCACCATATGGTAGTACCTGAATGACATGGTTACGTTTCTCTATGCGACATCACAGAAACGTAACCATGTCAATCAGGTATTATCATCGTGTGGTAGATGAAAGAAACTCACTGTCCGATATTACCCGATGTCCGATACTACCCGACTCTCCCCTACTGGTTTGCATTTGAATCGGCTTTTTTTTTAAGGGCGTAAGTCAGGAAAAGTAAATTTGTGGAAAATTGAAAAAACTATGTTAGAGGAAAATTATCTGGAAAAATATCATTCCAGACATGTGGGCTGATAATCTAGGTTATATTTGTTGATTTTTAAAGTAATTATAGGCCTACTCATTATGCGGATACTTGAGGTTTATTGAGATTTAAAATATGAAAAAGCCGCCCTCTAAAAAAATCAATTTTATAACAAGCAAAATCAAATAAGGTACAGAAATTGTTAGGCCTATATATTTTCATGATATTCTTGAATTAAATTACTAAAAATCATACACAATCCACAAACAGACTATACAGGGTGAATCATAAGTATGTTTGGAAAACGCGTGAGCGTGCTCCTGAATCAAAAATAAGAACAATTTCTTATATGAAAATTTGACGGAAAATGCTTATTTATTGAAGGAATGGCCATAATTTGTTTTTGTTTTTTTTTTTTTTTTTGTTGTCAGAAGTACATGTTTGGAAACTTGTCATTTAATGTTTACAAAAGGTGCTCAGTGTGTCCCCCTCCATTGTTTATACATGCCTGAGCACAACGTACACACGACTGACGAGTTCGCTCAAACATCATGTTGTCATCACGGATCAATTGGCATGCATTTTCAACACGTTGCAATAGCTCCTCTGCATCATTCACTGGTGTTGCCTTGCAGCGTATTCCGAATCTCACCGGACCGGTGGACATCAATGACGTCACGCTGCAGTGAAATAGGAACAAAACTGCTGGAAGGTTCAATGGCCGTCATGGCGGCTGTACAAGTTGTTGTATGTACTACGCTAGCAGGATTTTGCGAAATTTCCATACTGTCATCCCGTTCAAAGAAAATAGAGCATAAACAATTTATTTCTTGAACCAGTAGCAATAACTGGTCCGTTGACATGTTCGTTCATAAGCCATAAACATATTTTTTTTACGTTGTGCTCATTACAAACAATACAGCAGAACACACCGCCATGAAACGAAAGTGCACGTCTGCTAATTCCCGTCCTATACAAAAACCAATCAAATTTACTGATGGCGGCCGATAGATACTGTCACCACCTCTGCAAGCCGATGGAACCGGTGCGACACCGTTGGAGCATCAGTGACGTCATCGTTGAAATTCGGAACACCGTGATACCATCAGATTGTTCAGTGCTGAGATTCGGAATACGCTCATAAACGACAGCCTTCAAGTGATCCCAAAGGTAAAACTCTAATGGGGTGAGGTCGGGTGACCTGGGTGGCCAAGCACTGGACCACTCCGTCAAATCAAAACAAAAACAATGTACTACTGTCTTGTCATTGTGTTGGTTGTAAACAAACACTGGTACAAAATCAAAACAAAAACAACACAATGATATGATCAAATACTTATGAAAACAAAAGTCACTATTACTCCAATTAATAAGCATTTTCCGTCAAATTTTCATATAAGGAATTTTTCTTATTTTTTATCCAGGAGCACGTTCACACGTTTTCCAAACATACTTATAACTCACCTTGTATAATAATTATAAATAAAAAAAAATAGAAAAATGGCATGAATGATGAAGAGAAATCAGTTTTTTCACTTGGGATGTACTGTTTTCCAGTCATTGTACGTTGCATTACTGTCTGTAGAGCAGCTGTAAAGTTCTTCATAAAATGCCGCATGCTTACTTGGGATGTATTGCTTCATTTTTTTTTTTTCAAAATCTTGCACTTCTTTCTGTTTTATTGGCACCTTTCCTGCTGGGTAGACCGGGCTTGTTGGTTAAGGAACAGATTCTCGCAGAAGTACCACGGAGAATGTGTGCCTTACTAATTTGTTGATACTACTAGATACTTTGATGTATCTAACTCTGCCATGTGTATACTCAAAGTGCAATTGCAAAATTGATTATCTCATTTCTTTGTTTGTTCCTTCTTTCTTCAAAACAGCAGGCTTTTTGTAATATTTCTCCTGTATTCAGCTGTTCTCACTCAGTCACCATTGCCAATTGAATAGTTTTAAAACGGTGCATGTCATGGACTACTGCCCATTTAAAATAAATTGTGATTTTAACTTGCCTCTAACAAGCCAACGAACATTGTTATTGGCACCCTTTCAAACAAAAAACGATGGGTTTATCCATGTACTTTCGAAACTACGATAAAAATGAAAATGTCAAAAATGATGACTTACGTCCTTTTAAAAAAAGTCAATTCATTTGTTATTTAAATATTTGTGTTATTTACGTACGCATTTATGTAGTTTTTTTCATTTATTATTTACTGCTTTCCTTGTCTTCCATTTTATTTGATTATACATTTGTGAAACATTTTGCAAGTCTGATAAGTAATATTTAAATATAGAAATATACATTTAGATAAAGCGCAATATATCATATTACACCATAGTACGTTACAACTCATGACTAGACTATGGAATTTTATTGAATGCGCATATATCTGAAGTTTCCATATTTTCGCATGCCTTACAGTCAGATATTATTACAAGTATTAGTATTACTTCGCTTTTATTTCAATTGTTCCATTAATGCATTATTTAAATTATTCAGAATTTTTTATATTTGTGAGATTAAAGCAGCAACCCAAGCAATGTTCTAGCTAGGTACTAAATTTTACTGCGTATCATTTAATTTTAGTGTTTATTTCAGCAATTTTAAGTACATACATGCATACATATTTTCGCATTTTTTTAGTGCGTAAACTTTCGCAGTCTACTCATGACATTGCTTTATGCCACACTGCGTTACTTGAAATAATATTGCATGACATCCCATTAGATGACGTAACATCACGGCATAGACTATATATTCCATGGTACTACTTGCCACTGCACTAGACCACATTACATTTAATTACATTACACGGCACTGCATTACATGGCCGTACAAAGTATTATACTGTAGTGTCGTCCTCGGTGGTCTGTTATTTCCGTTACGCATGAAGTCGCGGGTCAAACCCGGCAGAGGGTGATGGATTTTAAGCGTTTCCTCCTTGAAGGAAGTACTACTACTATTATTGTTACTACTACTACTACTACTACTACTACTATTACTACTACTACTACTACTATACTACAGCTACAGCTCATGCATTTTGTAAAGACACTCGCGATGTGCAGTACGGGAACAACGCTTCTGTGAAGAGGATAGGATTAGAAGGGAAGGTCGAGCGTGTATCTACAGAGTTCAAGACAAAAACTAACCCACTCACCTATAATTCTTAAGTAGACTCATCCGATTTCGTGCGCAGCTTTGTTGGAAGAGTGGGGGAGTGTCTTGACAAAATGCATGAGCTGTACTACTACTACTACTACTACTACTACTACTACTATTACTACTACTACTACTACTACTACCACCACCACCAATGTTACTATTTCTATTACTAGCAATACTACTACTACTACTACTACTACTACTACTACTACTACTACTACTACTACCAATACTAGACTACTACCACCACCACCAATACTACCTACTAGCTAATACTACCAATACCACCAATACCATTACTACTACCACCACTACCAATACCACCACTACCAATACCACCACTACTAATACCGCCACTACCAATATTATCAATACCACCAACGCTACCACTACCAATTCCACCACTACCACCACTACTACCAATACTACTACCACCAATACTACCTATACTACCACCACCAATACTACCAATATCACCACTACTACCACCACCAATACTACCAATATTACCAACTACTACTAGCATTACTATGTCTTGCTGTTACTATGACTGCTACTATTACTGACTTGAAGGCAGTTCGTGCAAGATTTTAGGTTTGTCCTATGGAAAACTGTCCAATAAGACATTTTTTTTTTTCAAATTCTCGTTTGTATTGAATTACACAAAATGGTGAAACTACTGAATTAATTTAGTCTTCCTCAGTGACTTCTTCCGCTGAGTTTACTTTCAAACGATATGTGACCAGAGATATGTTGAGATCTGGTTTTCATTCTTGTATTTGGGACATTGCTGTATTAAGGAGAAAATGCGCTCTTGGTTACATAGATATCGGCTATTCACTGGAGCTCTAATGTTCCTTTGACCTGGTGTGTGATATCCTGTTCGTTCTGCCTATGATCCTATTTCGGGGAACCCATGAACCTCCAAAGCAGTGGGTGATGAGCCAATAACAATAATTCTAGAGATGAAGCATTGGTTTTCCTCTGTTACTCACTATAATTTCTAGCATATTCAGAACTGAAAACATTAATAATTAGAAGTTACTGACAATTTTAAGTTACTGTGGAAATAGACATTTTAAATTACTGTGGAAATGAAATGACATAGATGTCTTTGTTGTGTTGGCTGACTATTGGATGAGACAGAGGTATAGAGGACGAATAGGATTGGACGAAATATCCTTATGGACGAGACAAATTGCGGACATACATTGGACGAGATTTGGGTTGGACGAAACGATTTGGATGAAATGTCCTTCTGGACGAGATAAGTTATGGACAATATTGATACATTGGACGAGATTTTTGGGTTGGACGAAATGTCCTGGAAGCCTATTACTCTCACCTCTGCTATTATTGTATTACTATCACTGCTGTCTGTATCATTACTATGACTGATCCAGTACTATTACTATGACTGCTGTTGTTACTACTACTACTACTACTACTACTACTACTACTACTACTACTACTACTACTACTACTGCTACTGCTACTGCTACTGCTGCTGTTACTACTAGGCCCTACTATAACTGCTGTTATACTATTACTCTCAATATCACTGCTACTATATACTGTTACTATCACTGCTACTATTATGCCTACTATTATCACTGCTACTATTACTATTTCTACTATTACTACAACTGTCATTACTGATATTACGAATAATATCAGCACTGCCGCTAATAGTACTATTATTGCTGCTATTAGTACTGCTATCATCGCTGCTACTAGTACTGCTATTATCGCTGCTATTAGTAATACTATTATCGCTGCTATTAGCACTACTATTATCGTTGCTACTTTTAGTACTACTATTATCACTGCTACTGTTAGTAATACTACTATCACTGCTATTTACTACTATCTCTGATAATATTAGGCCTACTAGTGCTATTGTTATTACAGCTACCATTCTTACTAATCCCACTGTTACTATTGTGATAATTACTACTTTTACTACATTGTATTACTTTATAATACTGTAAAAGTTAATCATTATTATTAAGGCCATGAAGACCTGCATAGTTGCGGGAACTTAGACTCCCACTTTTTCCAGTTAATATTGTTAGCAGCAGCAGCAGTAGTAGGTATGCCAATCCTACGTGCATGTAAGAAAAATCTTTAATCTTCATTATAAAATTATAAAAAAAAATGTGTAAATTGCATATATGAGTGGAAGTGTACATATCTTAGGAATGACTTATGCAAGGAACTCGATTTTTTAATGGTAGTTCTTTACAAGATCATTTTTTAAATAGTCATGTCCTTTTACATGTCCTGTTCATTCGAAGTTGCGCTTGGTTGTTCGATTTCCGCTTAGACTGGTTTCATTAGAGATTTTTCCGAATTGAGGCGAATGTCAAGTAATCGCATGTCGATTCTTCAGCCCCATCCTGCCAAATTCCATCTCGCGGGTAACACACTAAATAATATAATAGTTGATACAGCGTTGTTAAGAACCTACTAAAAACTACTACTACTACTACTACTACTACTACTACTACTACTACTACTACTACTACTACTACTACTACTACTACTACTACTACTACTACTACTACTACTACTACTACTACTACTACTACTACCACCACCACCTTCGCTCTTGTTACAGTTATTACTCACTTCACCTCACTATCACCGTATCAACTGCAGTAAATAACATCACTTTCTTTTAATACGACCAATATCACTTTAATAATAAATAAGTATACCATTAAAATTACTATTACACAATGGCGGTGGTCCCATGCGTTCAGTGGGTCAGAGAAGGCCCAGGAAAATCAAGGGAAATGAATTTAATTGTTTAAGCAAATTTATTTGTAATTCACATTATAATTCTTTGTTTCTTGTTCATCTTTAATAAGTTTATTGCGGCTCTGATGTATTTTTATCGTATGAAAACCTATGAACCGCAGAGATCGCACACACATACGAATACATGGTTACGAGTGCTTCCGAGGTTCAATTTCTCCTCTGAACCTCGACGAGCTAGCTTCTCGACGTGTGTGCGGGGCGAGAGGCAAAGGTAAATGCTGCATGGCGTACGTGTGGTTGCGCTTGTGTTTGGACAAGCGCAGCTGTAGTCACGTGATCGTGAGACAGCCGACACGCGAAAGACTTTGTGATGCAAACCGTAAGTTAACTCCAGTATGTAGCTGAAATCACGCTTTTAGCACATGTACGTGTGTGTCATTGATTATTGTATTTGTTAATGATTTCTTACAATCTATTAAATGTCCATTTAGTCTTTCTTGGTGTTTTAGTTTTAATATATTCATCTGTGAGTGTGAACAGTGTTCGTTTCCAAAGAAAATGAATAGTGTTCAATATCTTTTACAAGCAATTTTTTCAGTTTTAATCTTGGAAGATAAGTGTAAAATAAAGAAGCTTGGAAGGCCGTTACCTTAACTCGATTTAAAGCAAGCACAGACAAACCGAGGTAAGACATTTGCAGGACTTTCAATGTAAAAAAAAATATATGGAAGAAACAGCTGGATTTGCGGTTGTGAATCTTTGTTTTCCGTGCCTGCTATTTGATAAGGATAAACATACGAGCTGGACATCCACTGGTGTGTCAGATTTAAGCCATTTGACACACAAAATTAAGGAGTATGAGGAATATATTGCTCATAAGAATGCTTGCCTAGATTTATCAGTCCCTGGAAGAACAGAAATTAGACATCAGCTTAGCTCAGCTTTCAGGCAGAATATTGAAAGACAGAATGATAACGTAAAGAACTGTAGTACTTTTTTTAATTTTTCAGAAATGAGATAGGCCTATTGTTTAAATTGTTGGAAAACTATGTAATATCATTTTAGGCACGAACCGCCACTGCTATTACCACTAGCATTATTACGAAATCTACAACCTACTGTTGCTGATAATGCTACCTACACAATTTGTAGCACTGGTATCCTTCCATCACTACCATTAACTCTGTCCTTTGCCGCAACTAGTTTGTACAACTTTCCCTACACCACTACTGCGCTACTACCAGGATACTACTGCTACAGAGAAAGTAGGAAATTACATTTACAGGAAAGTCGCAGTTTTAAATCTGAGAAACTTGGCTCAGAGATACAGAAATCTGGTTCAAGTAAATCAGATGGGATGAAGTAGCAAGATCACGTAAAGGCCAGCTGTACGGTCTGCAACTTGTGAATTATAAATAAGACGGATATAGAAGGAAGGTACTCATCTCCATGAAGGAAAACTCGTGTTCAAGCGTGGTCGAATAAATCCACTACGTGACCGAGGAAAAAAGAGTACAGCAGGCTATTCAATATGCTATAGGTTCACAAACACAGCGTTAATAAAAAAAAGGAAGACGACGCTTCTCTGTCAATTTTTACACTCATTTATACAATCACTTTGAACATGATTTGCCATATGTGAAAGATCTTTGATGTACTCGCTAATATAATTTGTCTATGAGTCAGCAGGCGACCATGCTTTGGTTGTAGTAGGCTACATAAAACATTTTAAACAACATTCATGAGATGAACGAAAACTGAAGTAACACAACGTAGACAAGGCAAGGAATTGTAAAACTCCAAGTTGAGCCTGTGAACATGAAACTTTAATCAGGCTTCCCGAACAAAGGAGTCCCTGTCAAGCTTCGGTTTTTTTACGGCTCAGATTGCTGGAGGAACATCCTAATGGTCGTCGCCATGGTTTCCATTAATTAAATTTAACAAGCCTGTTTTATTTACTATGATAATCGATGGAGAGATCGCTAGATTTTGATCAGTGTTCTGTTTCATTCTGAGTCAATTTCACGACCAGCATCGCGTACAGGCCAATTAAAGTTTTTCATAATTCTTTTTACTTGGTAATTTAACGACGCTGTCTCAACTACTCGGTTATTTAGCGTCTATGGGGATTAGTGATAGCGCGATGGTTTTAGGCGAGATGAGGCCGAGGATTCGCCATAGATTACCTGACATTCGCCTTATGGTTGGGGAAAACCTCGGAAAAAACTCTACCAGGTAGTCAGCCGAAGTGGGAATTGAACCCGCGCTGATCGCAACTTCGGATCGGCAGGTAAGCGCCTCAGCTAACTGAGCTACGCCGGTGGCTTTCATAATCATCATCATCATCATCATCATCATTGATTTGACCTATTCCGTCTCCAAGATTTATGGACTCGATTATCTTTCCATCGTTTCATAATTCGTCCAATTTATCCTTTACCCTTAGATATATAGAATTATATATCCTGTATGGAATTCTATTGGGGTTCATTCTTTGTATAATATGGTTTAGCCAAACTTCTAGTATGAATATGTGACCCGTTGCGCGAAAAGGGACCTAAAGTCGTGAAAGGAAATTTTACAGGAGAACAAAATAACGAATTTGCGGTGTAAAAACTGCGTTACTATGTTTTGACATCTTGCTCTACCTGTAGGCTTTTTTTTACATACTAAACTAGCACGTAGTTTTACACAGTGCTTCTTAAATACCTAAATCTTTCTTATAGTTGCTAAGAAAACGAATGAAAACATTAATTGCATTTTTCTCGAAAAGTGCATAATGTAATATGAACATTCAATAAGTAATATATTAAAAACTATAGCACCTAGAACCATGCATGTTTTTAAATGCTCACTATTTCATCCTCTTTTTGAAACCACAAAAACAAAAAAATGAAAAATGCAACTTTAGGTCGCATTTCCTGCAACTAGTCTCACATATTTTTGTTGTAATGTTTTTCGTATTTAATTCTTCTCTTATTTTCTTATTAGATTTCCGGTCGTTAAGGTTATCCCGCAAAAGGCCTCAGCAATTTTATTTCTGCCGCCTCAATTCGTTTCTTTTGTTGAATATCAATATCCATAATATACCATATAATAGTATACTTTTACAGAATTTTAAAATAGTATCTCTCTGTATCTTCATTACATTTAGATTAAGTTAATTGTCCGCACTGGACATAGCCTATAGTTGCTAATACCGATTCAGTTTGTCTCCATCATTATGACTTTCATAATGTGACAACATTACCCAAATAATTAAAATGTTTTACTTGTTCTAAAAGTTCCTCACTTCTTTTTTGTTCTTATCACTTTCTTAAAAGATTATGTTCAAGCAGTCTAAAATTTAACAGCTGTCGTGTATCACGAGCTCAATAAAACATCAAAACATCATATCAAATGCTACATTTCTCTTTGAGCTCAAATGTCAAATAAAATGAATCCGCTTACATTAAATGCTATCTGTTTAAATATCTATCTCCCCAAATAACTGATTTTGGTTTAAACATTGTTGGGAAGTTTGTGAAGACGTAAATGTAACGAGGCTAATGTTTCCTGGTTCGGTTTCTCTACTGTTTTACTTGCGTTTGGATAGTTCTTTGACATGGCGAATGGAATTCTGGGAATGTTGTGAATGTGTTGGCGTCGATGTTGCTTGCCAGATAACGTGTATAAGTCTGTCAAAGGGAAAGCGCTGTAATAGTTTGTGGACATAGGACGAAAATACGGACTCCATTTCATTCTCTTGCAACATGATAAATACAGACAGACTGTCCAAAAATCCAAAAATTCCAGGCCCATTGAGGAGACCATAGCAAATCATTTGTTTGTTAAATAACCACGAGTCGGAAACCTATTATTGAATGAGTATTGAGCATGCGCATGTGAAATAAGGTAATGGATGAGGAGACCTGAACACATGTTTTGTTCACAAATTTTGACACTCATTGCTGAGTTGATATTGCGTTGTGATGCCATACTCTTAAAACTGCGTATTGAGTAAGTAAACTGTATGTAGCACTAGTAACACAGTCTCGGTTGAGTGTCAATATGGGGGCACTACACGTGGACAGAATTTAATTAGAGACATAAAATTTGTTTACGATGCGGCTGAAGAAAGGCAATGCTCGAAGAGCCCAGAGAATGTAACGCGAACGTTCTCCTGAACGAAGATTTCCTCATTAACGCATATTTTCTGCAATCCACGATCGACTGGAACAGACCGGCACATTGATGGGAATCAGGTGAATTTGCAGAGACGGTCAGTGAAGTAATAACCAACACTTTCGGCAACTGGCGGATCGACCGAAGAGGACCTGTAAATTTATTTATCTATTTATTTATGTCTGCCTGCCTGCCTGCCTATCTGTCTGTCTGTCTGTCTGTCTGTCTGTCTGTCTGTCTGTCTGTCTGTCTGTCTGTCTGTCTGTCTGTCTGTCTGTCTGTCTATCTATCTATCTATCTATCAATGTATATATATTTATTTATATATTCATTTATCCTGGTAGACCATCAGGCCTTCTCTTCCCCTACCCTCTAAATTGACCAGCAAGATACCCGAATCTCTTCCCATTAGATTTTTTTGTGTGGGACTATATGAAAACCATGGTTTATTCATCCTCTGTTAAGTCGGAGATGAAACTTAAGCGAATTCTACAGCTGCCAC
Source organism: Periplaneta americana (assembly GCF_040183065.1). NCBI lineage: Eukaryota > Metazoa > Arthropoda > Insecta > Blattodea > Blattidae > Periplaneta > Periplaneta americana. Next base: position 78,738,141 of record NC_091125.1, read on the forward strand.
AATCATACAGGGCACACCTCACATTTTTCAGTGGACATGGGACACACTACTGCGTCGCTTCCGGCTGTGCAAAGAGGCTGATGGTCACTTTGGGCATTTATTGTAATTAGCTTAAACACTGATAACCATAATGCATTAATGCAAAAAGGTAACATCCTTTTATTCTTCGTCACATCCAATAATCTCCTCCACTCTCGTATTTCATTTGCATATACAAAGACTCCCTCAATATGAGATTTCTACCTCAGATTACTTATGGCTTTTAAGGAACCCGCAGGTTCATTGCCGTCCTCACATAAGTCCGCCATTGATCCCTATCCTGAGCAAGATTAATCCAGTCTCTATCATCATATCCCACCTCCCTCAAATTCTTTTTAATATTATCTTCCCATCTAGGTATCGGCCTCCCTAAAGTTCCTGAAAATGTTTTGTAGTTCTACTTTGCATTCCATTTTATGTGTGCGTGCGTGCGTGTACATGATTATGTAGACGGATGGGTGTATAATTATTGAACGTCATTTTACTTTTTAAAAATGTATTTATTCAAATATAAATTTCAAAGCTGTGTTATCGAATTTGCTGGTTAGCAATGCAGGACTGAATTTATTAGTTTAAAAACTGTAATTTTCATCGCAATCATTAATAGGTAGCCAGAATCCAATTAAACGAAGTGCAGGGTACATAGATGTATTGTGCAGTGCAGCAACCTTACAGGGGAGAAAAAATCATCCAGATTAAACATGTCAATTTGTATGTTTCGGTATTTGATGGAACAAACAAATGGAATCGATTCATTTTATTAATCTATATCCACGTATATGACATATCAGCTCACAATGAAGATGCATTTTCTGCAACATTCTTTTCCTGTTCATGCAAACACAATATGCACGACACTAGAGAAAGAATGCTTATAGCGACTCATTTTATTTTATTTACCTGTTACCCAGTTTAAGTGTAAAAAATGTATGTTAAACCTGATTCAAAAGAAAGAAATAGAAAAAAAATTAAGAAATCTGCGTTCAATCCTGTCATGTTAATTCATAATACATGGGGAAGACCCGTTGATGGTAGCTTTATAAGAGGATACTTCACGCCGTTAGTCCAGCATTTTTCAGTTTGCTAACAAATGTAAAAACCTGGGGCTAACACATAGCATTGTGAAGGAAATAGCCATTAGTGCCCTCAAAGGATCGGTTCAGATATTAAGAAATCATTTGTATGGGAGTGATAATGGAAATTTCAAGTTATCTTAACTGATGGCTGTTAATTGGTTTAGATATAAATCCCAATAAATCCGTACTATTATTTTTCTCGCGCTATATCTGATGATATTTTTCCCCCTTTCTTAACTGTAAATGAGCACAAACACTACTTAGGTGTAAATTTGTCTGACATTTTGTATATTCGATCCCCTAACCGTTTCAAATGTATATCATTTTACCTTTTAGGTGTTTTTCAAAATTATATGTAATACGCTTTGTCAAATCTGGCAACCTTTTCATAAGGGAAGCTTAATTTATTTATATTATATTTATTTACTGATCCATATAAGGAAATGTCTGTCCTTATCAGCCAATTCTGTGAAATAACTTATCACATTATGATGGTTTGTTATCTCACCGAGGCTTGATATGAAAACAGATGGATAGAGAAAGTAAACGATACCATAATGATTATACACAGTTCCACATAAAGTTTATGCATTTCTTAACAATGAATTTCTGTCTTATATAACTTAATTAATAATATCTATGATGATATTTAATTTTGTTTAAATGTCAATCAAATTACACATATATATTTACCTTTCATAGAAACAGATTAACTTCCAATTCCAGATTTCACAAAAAAGGCATAATTATAATCTCATAAAATAAGGCATTTAAGATGTCATTAATTTGAACAAATTTACAGTAAATAGCTTTTCATATTAAATATATGAAGAAAAAAAAAAAGAGTAATTTCTAATAGTAGTGAAATATTTACCCAAATTGGTACCTATTTAAAATGTCTAGAAAGTTACAATACTAAGTGAGTGAATTGTTTTTTGCAGTTCAGCTAGAAATTGTAAAAATATTTATTAAAAGTCGGAATTATAAGAATGGAGGTAATAGTAGATTAGTAGAGTAATTTCAAGTACCTAATTTCATGACGAATTATTGCGAAATTACCATCTCACAATCATACATTCCAGCAATTTGAAATAATCGCGATATTGATAGCTTCATTAAGTGGCAGATAAGTGAACTGAGTTCTAAGTACATTACTTACTTGAGAAGTAATATACAATACTAGATGCGAATGTTTATTACAATTGTTTGGAGGCTTTTGTAAAACATCATATCATTAAACAGTCGTAAAAGACGGTAGGCCTATCTTAATTATTGTCTTCACAGCCCTTTTCAATAATTACTCTAAAAAGACGTAGATAATGCGTGTGGTCCTATGCGAATTATAAATTATTTGAAAGAGAAAATAATAAATATTCTGGCAGTGAATTTGCTATTAAGTCAATTCTGGATATAGTGAACATTCGGCTACAATGAACCTAAATCTTTGGTCCCGACCCGCGTACATTAAAAAATACATTAATATTTCCGTTTGCTTCAGTTATAGTGAACCTTGTATCCTGACAAATTCTTACTTTAAGTCAGACCTTCTTGTTTAAAACTGAAAGAATGTGTTGAGAACAGCATTCCAAGTTTCTTACTCCTTTAATCAAAGGACAAATATAGAATTAGTGATTCCTAGACAATAAGCTGTCTCTGTAAATCCAGACAACGCGTGACGACCTTGCTTCACTCCACCGTCGAAGGGTTGACATTCTGTTCTCAGGCACTCTACTGTTATTTCTAATCCACCACCGTCAAAGGGTTGCATTTTGTTCTCAGAAACATTTCCATTATGACGAATAGCATCGAAACAACGAAAAATGAAATTGCCTTCTTTTATTAAACGGGGACGGACATTATGTCCAGAGCATCAACGAAGGTAAGATTTTGATGGCTTTCAAATTCCATCAACGCCCTCCCAGTTTCCATTACGTGACCCGGGAAATTCCAAGGCTGAGCATGCAGTCACACCATAACAACGTTTGTCAACAGTGTTCCAACAGTGAATGTACTGTATAAAAATGTCGAAGCGTAAAATGTTTTATTTGGAAGATAAGGCGAATATTATAAGTGAAATTGAACGTTGTCTTTCGCAAGCGGACATGGGTCGACAGCATAGTTTAAGTACATCAACTTTGAGTAACAATATACAGTGTAATCCATTCCACAAAAATGAAATGTTTTATTTTCTTGTTCACAATTTCATTCCGTTCTGTCATTTAAGGTTAGGGGAGAGACACTTCGGATATAGTGAACCTCGGATATAGTGAACTAAATATGCAAGTCCTCAGAGGTTCACTATATCTGGAGTTGACTGTGTTTATATAGAAAAGTTATACGGAAAATATTAGGATTTTTTTTTTTTTTCCTGTTTCTTCTAGGATTACCTTAATTTACAAAGTAATTTATGTAGATGTGGTTAAACAGTAACCTTTTATTTGAAGGTGTGGACTGAAAGCTTAATAAAATTCTGTACATTATAAATTTCTCTGAAATAGCCTTTTTAGGGAACATGTGTTACGTAACCTTTCATTTCTCGCTACATTTAAAGATGAAAATTCTAGAAGAAAATTAAATGGAAATAATTTTCAGTCCACTGCCACCGGATGTTTACCCATTTGCAGTGTGATTAAATGCATAAGTTACACACAAAGGTTTGTACCTAACCTAGATGAGGAGGAATCAAAGTTCTATAGCGAGAACAAGCACGTAAACAAATTATACAAAACAAGACAAAAATAAGACGGTGATATGTTTTACCGTATACAAGTGTGACAGTAGGAATTACTTTAATGCTGAATATTGCGAAACCCAGCGAAGTCGCGCCATGTAACGTTTTGTCACGCACAAAGAGTAACTGGACGCACTTTGGGCCCCGCCCCTTTATGTGCCGTTCCGCCCCGCCCCAGCCATACTCTTGCGTGCAGCGCGTATCGAACATTAATGTTGTTTTGTCCCCTTCGCCATTTCCTCGGAAATGTTATGCTGTAACGAGATTAATATCGACTCAACGTAATCACACACACACCTGCTCAGGTAGCCTGCTGCAGAGTTGTTTCCGAATGCCGATTGTAGGCCTGTGCAGCATGTTTTACTTTAAAAGTATCAAAAATGGAGAAAATATTTACAATATTAAAATATTATGTCGGAAATTCGAGATTAACCACGTTTTAGTAAACCCCAATTCAATGAATTTTTATATTTTAATTTAAGCGTTTGTTTCTTTCTGTACAACCGTAGAGTTGGAAATACTAGATTTAATATTCTTTTAACTATTATTTATGAGTGAAGTCCGAAGGTTTAGCCCCTACTCTATCCCGCAACGTGTAGCATTACGTTTGTTTACTGTGCCATACATCAGGTACGTACAGCTCATGCATTTTATCAAGACACTCTCCCACTCTTCGTACAGAGCTGCGCACGAAATCGGATGAGTCTACTTACGAATTATAGGGGAACGGGCTACTCTTTGAGCGTATTCCGATTCTCACCGGACCGGTGGACAACAATGACTTCACGCTGTAGCGAAATAGGAACAAAACTGATAGAAGGTTCGATGGCTATCGTGGCGGCTGCACAAGTTGTTGTCTGTGCTACGCTAGCAAGATTTTGCGAAATTTCCATACTGTCATCTCGTTCAAAGAAAAGAGAGCATAAACAATTAATTTCTTGAACCAGTAGTAATAACTGGTCCATTGACATGTTCGCTAATAAGCGATTAACATATGAAGAGTCCACTGCAAGAATGATGGATGTCACTTTCTTGTCGAAAATGAACCAAGACTGTCAATGCATAGCTTGAGACATATAGAATGTACATAGAGAGTTATATGGCATTAACACTGATAATCATTGTCCAGTAATGATCGGAAAATCACAGTTAAGCTTTGAGCGCTAAGCATTTCAAACTTTCAATTGCTTCTCCTGAAAAATGTATTCCAAATGACATCCCTCATTCTTGCAGTGGACTCTTCATATTGTTTTTACGTTGTGCTCATTACAAACAACACCAAAGCAGAACACACCGCCATGTCACAACAGTGCACGATATCATTCGTCTGCTAATTCCCGCCCTATACAAGAACCAATCAGATTCACTGATGGCAACTGCCACCACCTCTGCAAGCTGATGGAACCGGTGCGACACCGGTGGAGCATCAGTGACGTCATCGTTGAAATTCGGAACACTGTGATGCCATCGGATTGTTCAGAGCTGAGATTCGGAATACGCTCTTTGCCTTGAACTCTGTAGACACACGCCCGACCTTCCCTTCTACTCCTACCCCCTCTACAGAAATGTTGTTCCCGTACTGCAAATCGCGAGTGTCTTGACAAAATGCATGAGCTGTACAGTCAGCTCACAAAAACATTTATGCCTAGTAGGACCTCAAGCTCCAGGTAACCCTGTCAGTTTGATATGACTTGTCCGTGCGTAACAATATGAAGATTAATGAAGGCAGTATAGGCTACTGATAATAAATAGTATTATTGAACATAGTGGTGTTCAGAGAACATGCAAAGACAGTTGCATGGGAGAACTAACACAGACACTCACACGCACACACATATACATAATGTTCTGTCCTTGGGCAGGTCTTTCACTGCAATCCCAGCATTCTCCAATCTTTCCTATTCTCTGCTTTCCTCTTAGTCTCCGCATATGATTCACATGTCTTAATGTCGTCTGTCATCTGATATCTTCTTCTGTCCCGAACTCTTGTCCCATTCACCATTCCTTCCATTGCATCCTTTAGTAGGCAGTTTCTTCTCAGCCAGTGACCTAACCAATTCCTTTTTCTCTTTCTGATTATTTTCAGCATCACTCTTTCTTCACCCACTCTTTCCAACACAGCTTCATTTCTTATTCTGTTTGTCCACTTCACACGCTCCATTCTTCTCCATATCCACATTTGAAATGCTTCTGTTCGTTCTCTTCATTTCGTCGTAATGTCCATGTTTCTGCCCCATGCAATACCCACACACTAGTAATGTGAAATGTGTACATTGTCATAATTTTCTGGAACAAAACATTATCTTCTTCAAAGAACATAGGCCTGTGTGCAGTACACAGATGGGTTACAAACATAGTCATGATATTATTACACATTTTACATTACTGTCTGCATCTTCAATCATTTATATATTTACATTATCTACACTTCACGTCATTGGATTTTTTATAGCTTCTTCTAAAGCAGTGCCCTATTTTTCACTATAATCAGCAATGCAGTGAATTACGGTGTACATTCTCAATGTTTCGAAGGAAAAATTTCTGCGATGCTCACTCAGACAGCGTTTGTATCGTGAAAAAGAGCGTTCGACATCACAGGGCGTAATAGAAGCATACCTAATATCGGAAGCAAGGTATGTTACTTTCACACAAGTTATATTCCTGCAGGTTTGTGTCTGTGGACATAATATTATCTCGTATAGGCGACATTATTGCATACCCACAATTTATTGTGCTTGAATATGTTAACAAATTTATATTTTAGGTTTGTGACAATTGGTCCGTTAGGTATCCCATTAAGAATATGTGAGATATTGTCCACTTGTTTTAGAGATTCAGACATTGGCAACTGCGATGATTCTAAAATGGTGATAGTTTCAGAAATAACTGAAAAGCTATGGTTAATCATGTTATTAAGCATGGGCTAATCCTATCTGACTAACCGCGTTATTTGAAGCTTGAGGTCCTGCTGCATGTGTGATTTAGTGAGTTGACTATACGTAGGCTACCTTATGCATCGTGCAACACTAAACATTTGAACGTAATGCTACACGTTGAGGGCTAGAATAGAGGCTAAACTTTGGACTCTACTTATGGGTTAATTCAGCCAAGGAGAAAGAGAGGAAAAAACAAATAACAAAAGAAAAAAAGTATATAGAAAGAGAGATACAAAGTTAGCCGAAGATAATGGAGAAAGAGAAGATTAAAGGGTAAAGGATTAGTAAGTAAAGGAAAAAGAGATTGAAGAGGAAAAGGGGAGAGTGATTGAAGAGGAAAAAGGAGCAGTATTGAAGAGGAAATGGGAGAGGGATTGAAGGGAGAGAGAGGGAGAGCGATTGAAGAGGGAAAGGGAACCACTGGCTTTATCAGTCGGCTAAGGCGCTTTCCTGCCAATCCTGCGAATTTCAGGTGGTCTATGGCGAATCCCAGGCCTCATCTCGCCAAATACTATTTTACTATCACCAATCCCATCGACGTTAAATAACCTAGTAGTTGATACAGCGTCGCTAAATAACCAAGTAAAAAAAAGAAGGAATAGAAAGCTACTGAAGGGGAAAATGGAGAGTGAATTAAGGGGGAAAATGAAGAGTGACGGAGAAGGATTTAAATGGAAAAGGGAAAAGGGATTGAAGTGGGGGAAAAAGTAGAGGTATAGAATAAGAAAAGGGAAGATGAGATTGAAAACGAAAATAGTTGAAGGAATTAAAGAGGGATAGGATAGATTGGTATTAAGGTGTAAGAAGTGCTACAAATAAAACCAAGAAGAGACAATAGAATTAAGATATGGTAAGCAGAGGATATATGACATATATTGAAATCGAAGTAAGGAATTACAGGTGGAAGAATAAAGAAGTAAAATATTAATACAAATAGAAATAAATGGTAGTGGTGAGAGAAAGAAGGGAAAGAGAAGTAATAAAATAATGATGGCGGTAAATAAACACATGAGAAGGGAAGAGGAAAATGAAAAAGTCAATAAATGAAATCACGAATTATGAAAAATATGGTCAAAGGAAAAAAAGCAAGATGTGGCAAGAGGTAAAAAATATAAAGATTAAATTATCATAGATTGGAGTAGGAATATGTAGGAAGAAATATAAATAAAATAAACATACAGTAACATAGTAGGCTTACATAAAATGAGGATAGTAAAACAAGGAAAAGGGAGACATTCAATTTAAAGAAAGTTGAGTAACTGTGGGAACAATGGGGCATCACATCCACAGTCTGGGAAGACACGTACTCTGATAATGTTTCATTACCTCTTTGGTGATGTCTGTAGAAAAGTAACTCTGTGAGATGGAAGGTAAAATGCTGTGGATTTTCCTTGAAAACGAGGAACGTAGCAGAGTTGACCTTTATGAAAAGTTTACAGGTCACTGCCTCGTTATATGTACGCGTACTGAAGATCAAACAATTGTAACGTAGTGTCCCTGGCGTGATCAGGTTGGGGCCCTGAGGTCTCGTACTCCCTCGAAATACCTCACATAGTTCAGAACATGTATCAAGTTCCTAACAGCAGTAAAAATCTCATTTTTCCGCTGTGCGCTTTAAATCCGTCTGAAATACTGTAAGAGCAAATTACGATTTTAAGGGAAGAGTGTGTTCAAAAGTTATGGAAATCATCTCTTCTGAAAAGGATATCTCATAATCCATTATCATCATCATCATCATCGTTTACCAATAAGTAATACTTTACTCAAATCGACTCTATTTCTACATCTCGTATATATCCGTTTGCAATGCAAAGACACTCTCACAGAGACGCCCTCTGCTCTTCACTGAAGCTATGTAGTGACAAGGTCTTGAGATGAGCAACGAATGTAACAATATTAATCTAAGAAGCCTATTCGAATTTCTTTCTACAACCGCTTTTGTTTAACATTATGTATTATTCGTAGTGACGTAAAAGAAGTCTTAAACAATTTTGAACTTTATAAATAATTCCAGGCATGACATAACACTATAGAACATTAAATTTGTCCTTTTTATAAACAATATGTGTATTCGATGTATTTTGTGGTCGCAAAAAACGAATTTGCAGTTAGCATTGTCCAGCACGTACTATTTCTCCAAAATAAAAAGTTATTTAAGGTTAATGAAATGTTGCATTACTTTCACCTTATGGAATGCAACATGTCACTGAAAGTACACTTTCCTGACAGCCACCTGGATTTGTTTCCAAAAAAAAAAAAAGCTTGGTGCTGTAAGCGATGAACACGGGGAGAGCTTTCATCAAGAAATATCTACCTTCGAAAAACACTTCAGTAGAAGGTGGAATGCAAGTATGCTGGCTGAATATTGCTGATCACTCATCAGAGAGATTGCACAAGCTGTTTACAAAACGTAAAAGGTCAAAAAAAAATTTAATTTGTGAATTTTGATCAAACAAAGGTTGCTTTATGTACTATGTACCAAATTTGTGTAAATTAGTGAAGTTCGTGTACCATAATAATGGTATGTGTTAAAAAATTTTGGTTTTCAGAAATGAACTCAGCACCTCTCATTTAGTTAAAATTACATACTGTAGTTTCATCTAAAGGAGAGAAACAAAGTTTAAATTTTTTGTCCAGTATAATTTTTAGTCGCCGTGGCTACATGCTACACGGAATTTGTCTACCCCTGATTTTTACAATAAGCAAAACGCATTAAGATACTTTAAATTCGATTATAGGCTGCAATTAACAAACGAAAGAAAACATAAATACCAGCACAAACTTAAAATAAAACAAATTATGAGTGCGTGCTTTACGAGTCTCTACACATTACTCTGATTGACTGTAAACATTTTAAGTTTTTCAAATGAAAAATTTATCCTTTTTCATAAAACACATGTTCTTCTTTCCTAATCAAGTGCTGACTACGAAATTTTTATATTAGAGTACTGATCTCCAAGAGCCCAGCTTTGTTTTCGCATGTTCACTGTACACCTATACTCCGTTCCATAATGTCTGACAGGAGACGTAAACATTCCCGGCAGAGAGAGAGAGAGAAGTATAATTGCTATTGAACCAATGGCAAAGATGTCATTCCACGCTTATCTTGAAGTTGGGTGGTCTACACCAGCCCAACATCAAGACAAACGTGGACTGAGATCCCTGCCATTCGCTGAATAGCAATAAATATACTTCTCTCCTCCTCTGCCGGTAATATTTACTTTCTCCTGTCAGACATTGTGGAACGAAGCAGGGTTGCCAGATGATTTCAGACCAATGTTGCTAACTATATACCAACAAAGCGCCAGAAAGTAGCCAACTATCTTTGACGTTGATAGTGATAGGAATAATAAACTTAAAAAAAGCCTTACAGTGTAATTATGAACATAACCATTTATATTCATTCATATATTTGTAATAATTTTATTGTTAATGTTATTTCATACAAAGATACAGAATCATTAAATGGCATTATTCAACTATGATGTGTATCTTTGATAGGTACTTGCATTTTGCTGTTTTTCCAACCAGTATTCTATCGTTTACAGATATTGCATATTTTACAAATTCCTTCATTCGAATTTTTCTTAAAATTTGTAGCCCCTTGAAGTCAGCATGAAAATATTAATTTCCTGCATTTTTTAAAAATGGTAATGATTTTGAATTATGACTAAATACCAGTACGGAATTTTGAGGGTTGAATATATACATTTTAATTAAACTACAATTATTATCTTTAGCCCGGGCCTGTTCTCCCATTTCTTGTACCAAGTGAAAGGATCTGCTAAATGCTCTTAGGCCCGGTAAATCGCTGAATTCTCGCTAGTATCAATTAATGGGTTACTGTTCAACATGGTTTCTATTAATTATCGAAATTTAGAAATAAAGCTTAGAAATGAATTTCATGTAGGTCTATTTTACACTGAAAGTTTCATTTATAATATAATCCACTTATTTAATCCATTAATATTATTACACTTAATTATGTTATTAAATACATCATTGTAAATCCTAGATCAATCACGTTGTAGATTCTTGTACCAGAACCTGGAGAAGTTTTCTACGCAATCTTGAACGTTAATTTGCCTTCTTTTGAAAATGAACGGAACTGCAATAACTGACTGATATTTACGTTCGAAGAATATTAGATACAATGGATCATAGTCTTGTGAAAAAATGTTGTAGTTAAATTATTTTTATAATTTTAATATTAAAGACGCCAGAAAAGTAGTGAAAAGAAATTTTCGTCGCCACAATGAACATAAAAGGCGCCAGAATGGCGACAAGAAGCCACTTCTGGCAACTCTGAAACGAAGTATAAATGTGTAGTAGAGTGGATTCACTGTTGCCAACACTTCGCCCTACAATCTCGCAACCTTTTCAACAAAAAGTAGCTAAAACTCTCCAAAATTTGTTAAGAAATCCCCAGAAATGTCGCTAAAAATTAATAATAAATAACACTAAATAAAAATAAGAAAAACACATATGCGGAGAAAAATATCATTTCCTCGTCGTCACCTTCTTCTGCGAAGTCTGGGTGTATTGTTGATAGCTGTGATACTGAGGTGAAAGGTGGGGAACAGCTGATTGTGAATACACTGCGCTTAATCCTACACTTTGTGGCAAATTGTAAGTGTGGAAATTTTCATCTAAGCGTTTTGACCGAAATTTTTTTGTGAAATGTAACACTTTTTAAATATATATTAAAATATGTTAAAACCAGCAAAAACTACAGTCTCATTTCCTTCACACGAACTGTCGGCACAAAATTCCAAAACTCAATTGCCTCCGGTCGGTTCGGACTGGAAAGTCTTCGCGTTGCGGGGAAGAACCAAGATTACATTAGCTGCAACTCGCGACTCGTCACGTGTCAGTCAAAGTTGCCACCGTTTACGGGTGTTGGAGCAGTAGCATCGAGAGAGACCTAACCCGTGAGAATCATTGAATCAGCATCTTTCACTCCTGATCACTGATCACAAATATATGTGATCAGGGTTTTCGCGTATGAATCATTGGAGTACTCATTCATGCACCCATGCCTCTTCTAAAACTAAGAAGTGCATGACTTCAGTTGAATGTTTTAACTTGGAAGAAAGAAAAAAAGTGGAAGAATATAAAAATCAGCGGAAAAGTCGCTAATCGTATTTTACAAAATTTGTCGTCGAGAATGATTCAAAATTCCCTAGTGGCGAACTCCACAGACGTCTTATATTCCATACATATCTACATTGTTGTCGATCGCTTGGAGGCTTTAAGTAACGAAACGCAGGACTCTATTTACAGTAGCGTGCAAATTAATCCGAACACGACATATTTTTACATTTTCTGTCATTTTTGGCCTCACAGCTGCTCATACCCCTTTAATTGACATCTGTAGAACGTGTAATTCCATTGTTGAAGTTCTGTCGTTATTATTATTTTTTATAATATGACATTTTGCCTGTCATTTTGTACTTATAAGCATTTCAGTTGTGTTGAAGATTTAATACTGCAATCCTGTGTACATTCTGTCGTCTTCACAAATGGATACAACTCCACGAAAACGGTCTAAAATTATAACATTAGCAAAGCATTCTTCTATGACACAGAGACAAATTGCTGCAGAATATCACATCGGTTTCGCTACTGTTAATTCGATCATAAAACGATACAGGGAGACTGGATCCATCACACTCCAGAAAAAAGGAAACTGTGGCCGGAAAAGGAAGACTTCACCTGCAGATGATCGTTTAATTGTCAGGAAAAGTAAATTAGCCTAAATCCTAGACTAACTGCTGTCGACTTAACCCGCGAGTTAATGGCTACCACTGGGGTGAATATTCACGTCACAACAGTGCGGCATAGGCTTTTGGAAGCTGGACGAAGGGCTCGTAAGCCTATTAAGAAGCAACTGCTAACCCCTGTTATGTGCAAAAACGCTTAATGTGTGCAAAATTACATCAACACTAGACAGTGAATGACTGGAAGAATGTACTTTTTTCCGATGAGTCTCATTTCGAGGTCCACGGCCACCGTGTTTCTTACGTACGGAAAGGATCCGAAAAAGTAACAGCAGCTCATCTCCAAAAAGCACCCAAATATCCCCCTAAAGTAATGTTTTGGGATTGTTTTACACATGAAGGGCCTGGAGCATTAATATCTATCAAGGGAATGATGAATTCTGACAAATATATTCACTTATTGGAAACCAGAATCGTACCCCAGCTGCAAAAATCATTTCCAGATGGCAGAGGTGTGTTCCAACAAGACCTGGCACCATGCCATACGTCTCGAAAAACTACAGAATTCTTCAACAAGAAGAATATTCAGGTACTCCCCTGGCCAGGCAACTCACCCGCAATCAACCCCATTGAGAACTTGTGGTCAATTTGCAAAAGAAGACTGCAAAGAATGGATTGTTTTACGAAGGAGAAGATGATTTCTGCCCTCATTGGTATGGTTTCGCGATGAATAAATGAAGAATATTTGTGGGAAATTAGTGGAATCCATGCCAAATCGTCTCAGAACTGTTATTAGGAACAAGGGAGGCCAGATAGATTACTGAGGTATGTCTTAGATCTTTTTTTATCCCGTTTGAGTGTTTTTGCATAAGTAATTACGTTGTTCGGATTAATTTGTACGCTACTGTATAAGTTACATTGATTCATAGCTTAACTACTGTTGTGGAGCATTTCTCATTACAGTAATTATTTGAAATTCTACTATGTTTTGTTTCACCACGGATCCCGGAATGGTTGTCTGTACTTGGTGCAGGAAAAGAAGTATTATGCGTCGTAATTAAATTACTGTTATTGAGAAATTAATGTAATGTTGGCACCATCAATGAGAATATTGGGAAGAGTCCATACGAATTCCACAAATACTCGCCAGGGTTTTATCAACGTTCTCTCTCTTATTAATGGCACGTTGAGATCGAATTCAACGGCATTATATTTCATAGTCTGTGAAGCTACGAAGTGAACTGAATCGATTACACTAAAAATCGATGGGTTTATGAGTCTCGTACTCCGAAGAATGCGATAGCATAAGGATGTGCCGTCTGCATCCGAAATAGAAGAGCCCCTCATATTATCTCGCATTCGGAAGCGGACAGGTAATGGCTGTCCGTCGGCATATCGAAGTCGTAACTGCCGTATATTAACAAGTCGCTAAACTTAGCAATAATGCACTTTCCGCGTCCTGCGACTTCCCTGCATCCACTTCTCTATCACCGCATTGAGATAGTTTAAATGGGCACATTCCAAGTCCCACGGCGACCTAGCTATCCACCAGAATGCTAAGTCTCTATATACGCCGGCGTTTATGGTCCATCACTAGAAACCACAACTTGGCAGGGAAATTCTTCCCCAAAGTAAACGTATTCGAACATCATATACAGGGAGTTCTGAAGAGATCTGGACAATCTACAGTGTAGGGCGAAGTGAAGTGTATTCGAACGTCATATACAGGGAGTTCTGAAGAGATCTTGACAATCTACAGCGTAGGGCGAATTGAAGTGTATTCGAACGTCATATACAGGGAGTTCTGAAGAGATCTTGACAATCTACAGCGTAGGGGAATTGAAGTGTATTCGAACGTCATATACAGGGAGTTTTTTTACTAGGTTATTTTACGACGCTGTATCAACATCTTAGGTTATTTAGCGTCTGAATGAAAGTGATAATGCCGGTGAAATGAGCCCGGGGTCCAGCACCGAAAGTTACCCAGCATTTGCTCATATTGGGTTGAGGGAAAACCCCGGAAAAACCTCAACCAGGTAACTTGCCCCGACCGGGAATCGAACCCGGGCCACCTGGTTTCGCGGCCAGACATGCTAGTCGTTACTCCACAGGTGTGGACTACAGAGAGTTCTGAAGAGATCTTGACAATCTACAGCATAGAGCGAATTCAAGTGTATTCAACGTCATATACAGGGAGTTCTGAAGGGATCTTGACAATCTACAATATAGGGCTAATTGAAGTGTATTCGAACGTCATATACAGGGAGTTCTGAAGAGATCTTGACAATCTACAGTATAGGGCGAATTAAACAGTATTGAAGATAAAATAGTTCGTACATTAAGGGCTGGTTGTGTAAAGACTGATGACTGAAGATCATTTGAGAACAAAGTTAAGAAAATGAATTGATATTACAATTTGGTCGCTTTGTATAATACTGAACTCGGTTTAAATTAATTTAGTTCAATCTAATCAGAGTTCTGAAACGTGGACTTTGCAATACAGGAAAAAAAAAATTCCTTTGCTAATTGGATAATAATACGCAACAGTGCGATTCAGCTTCCAACAGCCCGTGACAGCATAGTAACTACATGAGACGAGTAAATTATGAATGGAAATGTAACTAAGAAGCAATAATCTGTAAATTTATCGCAAAAAAGGAAAGGTGGAATAGTTAGATATTGTCCTGTTAATATATATGCATCATAGGAAATAAAAATGCATATTCAGTGACTTTCAAAACTAAAGAAAAGACGTGGATTTGTAACTGAATTCAATGCTAGGAATATAACTGAAAGTTTTATATCCTCCTATAATCGTATGCTAATTGACGTATATCTGTGTAAGTCATACCATAATTAAACTTTAGTACATTAATTAATAATACAGTTGACTAATTGAGACTCTTGCTCCTCGGTGAACACCTGTTAGCTCGTGTATCGCGAACGCTATTTTCCATCTATGCCATCACCTTCTTAAACTTCATTTGGTAAAATAATGCCGTGTGGGGCATGTCATACTATGAAGCCTCGGCTCTTAATGAGAGTTTTCCTTCACTGGCAGACCTTGCTGCTTCCTGAATAGCTTCATTGGATAATTCGTGTTTGTTCTTTTCTTTATGTATGTCCGAACAATTCTATGCCCTGAAAAAAGGGGGCTAGGGATTTCGTAACCGACATTAGTTTTTTTGTCATCAAATACATTTTGTCATCATATTTTTGTCACTGAAATTTTGTCACCGAAGATATTTCGTCATCATATAAATTTTGTCATCTGTTTTATACTGAAGATTTCGTCACCAAAATAATATAGAAAATTACTTTTAGCCTGTTTTTATTATGAGTCCAAAACCTTCACTCTTTAATTATTTTAATGTTCTGTATTAACACGGATTTTGAAATTGTATACATTCATCCTGTTTTTATGGAGTTTCAACCAAAATTTCGACTGAAGTTGTGACCTATGGCACGTAGGTAACAAAGAATGTTATTTTCTCTTCTACAGGCTTCATACATATCGACAATTCGTGCAATTCTGTTATCTAAGGACGTGTATTTCTTCTTTTTTTCTGGATAGAGACTGACCTGCTTCTAATTTCTCAATGTCCTGGTGTATCCTTGCGGTCTCTTCCTGTAGCAAAAGGAGGGATGTGCTTTGCCCATTAAAGTATTGAGACGTCTATGCCACGCCTCGCAAGTATTTGTTGTTCTGGGCAGGTTTTCCCTGGTACGAATGTAACAGTTCCATGTATTTGGAGGGAACATGGGCTGCTGTCACGTCTACGATTCATGACATAATTATCCTCAAAGTAATTGAAGATTGGATTTAACTCATCCATAACATTTTCTTGGAGAATATCGAAGGCGTGAACTACATCATTCTCTGATACAAAGGCCAATGCAACCGAGGAATGCAACTGGCTTCTTAGTTCTGGGTTTTTTTCAAGATATTCTCTTGATAGTCCCTCTATTTGAATTCGTCTCCATAATATTTGGCCTAAATGGAAGAAGGGGAAAAATTATGATGGCGAATAGTGATAAGGAAATTAAATTGGTGACAAAATACGGTGGTGACAAAAGTGAATCGGTGCAAAAATTCTGGATCTCAAAAACAGGTATAATATAGTCAATAAATTTGTTATACTGTATTAAACTTTTAAAACGTTTTTCATATTATTGTTAAATTAATGTTATAGAACAGTTTTGAACATTGCTCAAATGCTCCCCCAATGAACTGTTCAAATGTGTCCCACGTTACCTATCAAGTATGAACATTAATTAAAAGGAAGGAGAAGATGTAATTATTAGAGATTACAATAATTTTCGAAAAGTTAATTCATTAGGCTTTAATATTACATGCTGAAATTCACCTCTGAATCGTTCATGTCAGAATGTCCTTACGAATTTCGGAAGAAAAAAAATACTTTCTAAGTACTTCAACATAAGTTCATCCACTCTGAGTTCACTCCAATAAATGAAATGGAAGTAAAATGGCGGCCAATACATCATAAGGGCTGCCTTCTGCTGTCAGTACCGGCAACGTAATGAAAATTAAAATTATTTGTTGAAATCTGCTCTAATGTGCCCCCTTCTCTCCTTCGCTATTCAAATTACTGTACAATGTTTCCTAAGGTACGATGTAAAATCGGTTGCAAGATATGTCAGTCTTTCACTAAACATAATCCTCAGAGGCACAGAGGTTGTTAAAGCACACGTACTCAAATGGACCTTTTCTTCACAATACCTTGCACGCACACATAGGCTATCTCATATGTGCGGACCTTTGTTACGACCCTCTCTCATTTCTCTGCGTAACTTTCTACCTTCCTAGCAGTACAGCAAGGGGAGAAAATACCTAAGTTTGGCGGTTTACTGCCACTTGCAGCAGCAAAATTACGGATACAGTTTCCAAGAAAGTATAGTGTAGTTGTATAGGTAGATCAGATATTTACTTTCATATTGTAACAACGGTGTTAATAAAATCTTGTGAAATTAAATTTCTCCAGCGAGTTGCTGGATATTGAATTACAGAATACAAAACAATATTATAAAATTGAACAAGATCAAAATATAATAGGACTTTACAAAAAATAATGTCTAAAGGAATAAATGGTTAAGATATAGTACAGACCCAGAAATAAAATTCAAGTGGCCCAAATTTTGTATCTGGGTTTGTACATACCATGAATGAAAGTGAGTAGGTCAGTTGACTTTCTTAGTATGATCGACGTGATTAAAGTAAAGTTGGACGACAAAAGTAAACTGGAAGTTTAGTATTGAATTGTAAAGCCTAATACACAATGGAAATAAGGCACAATAGCAATTATTGTGAATGAATTAGCATCACATTTATGCAGTAATTTAATTGTATGGGTCACTATATGTGCAAAAAGCAAACACTGCGTTGTAATAATGTGTGATATGCGTGATTAATTTATAAAATACTCGCAATACGTTAATACCTTTACAATAAAATATACATTCATCATGCCTATGAGTTTTCCCTAGTGTAGCATGCGGTGTCGTAGCGTTTAAGGAGTCACGCTACGAAGTCTAAGATCATGGGTTCAATTCTTGAAGATTTTTACAATTGATCTAATTCTTCCGGTTATACTATGGTCCTGAGATCGAACAGAAATGAGTACTAGGGATATTCCCGTGGGGTTATGGCGTGTAAATGGGGTACCTAAAATTGTAGTACGTAATGCATTTTTTTATATTTTCTCGTTTAAATTTCTACACTTAGTTCTTCCTATGTCACAATCCATTACCGATCCCATACATTGTAGAAACGGAAAATAATGGAGTCGCCAAAATTTACATAAGCGTCAAGTAGGAATTGAAATTACATTTACTTCTATTAAAAACTAATTACCGTAAAAATGTCACCTTTTAATTAATCTGAAGTTAAAAAGGTATCAAATAATAGAGTATATTAGAATTCAAATTATTTATTAGGATGAAGTTAAGGCCATCAGGCCTTCCACTTCGCCATAAATTAACCTAAGTAACAAAGTAATTCGTACAATAAAAAAATTATTACGTTAAATGGTATTAGCTATATAATACATGCGACAAAGATTAGTAATAATATAACACAGTTTACAATTTGAAAACATAGACTACTAGTACTGTAATGTACAGTAAAGTTCGAAAGTCTTGTCACCCCCCTTGTTTGTATGTTGATGTGTATCCATTTTGAACACGTCATAGCAGATGTGTGACAATGGTTGATACTTTTACGTTCCAGCTTGTTTAGTGATCCAGAACATCAGTATGGGCACCATCATTGTCGCGGCACAAAATGATGCGGCGCCATGTCCTGTGTGAAATTTTCCGCAGCAAAGGCGGTGTGATTTCCCTTTGGGGAATAATTAAGTAGCATGTCTTGAAACATCGATACCAGACAATTGAAGATTTGAAGCAAGCTGTTAGGGAGGCATTCAGGGAAATCACGCCGCCTTTGCTGCGGAAAATTTCACACAGGACATGGCGCCGCATCATTTTGTGCCGCGACAATGATGGTGCCCATACTGATGTTCTGGATCACTAAATAAGCTGAAACGTAAAGTATCAGCCATTGTCACACATCTGCTATGACATGTTCAAAATGGATGCACATCAACATACAAATAAGGAGGGGGTGGCAAGATTTTTGGACCTTACTGTAGAATATGCAGTATTACGAAAAAGTAACGTACAGAGAAACAATATTACAGATAAGGACAAATCTTAACCTAAATTCTTAAACGATAAAAGAAAATACTAAATTAGTAAGGAACACTAGCTTACAAACAGACATTAGTATAATAAACATGTCTAGCTATTACCTAATAACAAATTTCTGAGCTTATTCTGAAATGTTGGTAGAGTCCGACAATCTCTGATCTCGCACGGGAGAGAATTCCAAATTCGGCCTAGGCCTATTGTTATTTTATACTATAAGCGAAAAAATATCTGCAAAAAGTTTTGCTCATTGAATAGTTTAGAATAAAAATTATACGAGTGCACAAACCCTGGGCACAGTAATTACTATTTGGACGATTGAAGTGTCTGTTTTCAGCACCAGAGACCTGGGTTCAAATCCTGGCAAACTTAATTTCATGGACCACGTCTTCTCAGAATACTGGAATTTTTCATTTAACTATATCACTTTCATACCACCATCTCATTATTATTATTGCCCGACATCATCTGCCAAAACTGACACACAGTATTCTGTCCGTTTCATAGCTCCGTGTTTCTGAAGTGTTAAATACTGTACGTGGAGAAGGGAACTCTCTTTCGAATAACCAGCAAGCCGTTAGTGTAAAACTATATTACGTTTTAATTAAAAACTTTGACTCGTTGCACCGTATATTGCAGCCCCTGCTCTAAGGTAGGTAAGTGTGTGTTTTTCATAGACTAAGTCATCACTTCATCTTTGTTCCCTTATCTCAAACGTCTAACCATGTTATACCCGCATTCCTGCCAGGGTTTCTGAGATGAAAAGGGCAAAGCGACATTCTCTGCAGTAAGCAACTCGATCACAAGCTGCTCTTGTGTACATTAAAATTACACAATATATAAGTATTTATTTTGTTATCTAGGCCTATTGGTTTCACAGTCCTTAGGCGGAGATACGGGGGGAGGGACGGTCTGGGTAGCGTAGTCGGTATAGCGCTGGCCTTCTGTGCTCGAGGTTGCGGGATCGGTCCCGGCTCAGGTCGATGGCATTTGAGTGTGCTTAAAAGCGTCATGTTCATGTCAGTAGATTTACTGGCATGTAAAAGAACTCCTGCGGGACAAAATTCCGGCACAACGGTGACGCTGATATAACCTCGGCAGTTGCGAGCGTCATTAAATAAACAATTTATTTTTATACGAGGGGGCATGGGGGCAAGCATAATCCTGAGTAGTTACAATAGGTTTATTTGAAAATTAATATTCAAATGCACATTTACGTAAACTTTGTTCTAAATATTGACCTAGGCATTCATTATACTACTTATCTTTTTGCAGTATGAGTAAAAAAGAATTGGGACAAACTTGGAACATTTTCTAGAGAGACAGTGACAGTGACAGTGAGTTAACAAATGGCGAAATTTATAAATATGAAGCAACCTACAGAATCAGCGATGGCACAGCTCCCTAGTTCATACAGGGATCTTTGGATCTTGTTAACAAATATCAACAATATTTATTTTATATAATTGACATTTTTATGTACTTAACCAACCATAGTATAGGTTTCAGAGGACATAAAGAATGTTTTCCCATTGTGTAATGTGTAAGTATATGTACATATTTGTCTTTTTTATGCTTGTTGATACATTTATATGCTCATAATAGCAATACGTATAGGCACTTCGTTATCTCGTGAAACCTACTTGCACGTAAGGGGAAGAAGAAAGTGAACTGAGAAGCTTCCTCTCTCGCTGTGCTTCCACTTGCAGCTAGCTAACTCACTTCCCCCCACTATAAGACTCTTACTGTAAGCTACAGCACACGCATGAATTTGGTTTCACGAGATAACGAATGACCTATATTTGTAAATTAGCTTATTTCATCATCTTATTTTGCCCCCTCCCTAAGGAAATTATTCCATCTCCGCCTGTGTTCCTGTCTATTTACATCTTCCAGGCAATTTGCTTTGTTTTATTTTGTCCATTAATTTAAACACTTTCAATTTCTTATTCCATATTAAAATATTGTAGTGCCTTTTTTTTAAATCTAGTAACTCAATTATTCGCTCGCTATCCCTAAGAACATAAAATACAGAAATGTGTATTACCCTTTCGATGTACATTGGTACTGAAACACAAAGAAAGAAGCGATATGTTTGAAATGTTATGGAAATGCAATATGGCGCCAGTAAGATTGATATTTTCACATGAACGTGTCGCCTCATATATCTCGTTAGTTTCCAAGCTGTAATGACACAGAGTACCGCGGACAGAGTGCAGTTTGATGGATTTCGTGCGAGACAGGTTTTGACTCCTGACTGATGATTGCATTCATCTCTTCTGAAAGCAAACCGTAGACTTAATGCGACGGTCACTTCTTTCGCGCATTTTCAAATAAAACGTGTCGTGCAAATGACACAAACTCTCTCGTTAGTACTTCTAACGCAGTAATTAAAGAAATACTAATTTACGTTTGTCAAATTAATTGCTCATCACAATTTTTACGCTCGTTCCACTTCCTTCCAGAGTAATAATTTATTGTATCAAATACTTAAATTAATGTAATTCATTTATAAAAAAAGTTATACTGAAATTTCTTACCCACAAGCTCAATTCATAAATAATAACAATAATTGTGACCGCGTGTTGCGAAAAAAAAATAGCAGTGATAAAGGTTTCGTCTTACTTTCTTACTTACTTACTTACTTACAGATACTTTTAGAGAACTCGAAGGTTCATTGCCGTCCTCACATAAGTCCGCCATCGGTTCCTATCCTGGGCAAGATTAATCCAGTCCCTACCATCATATCCACCTGATTCTGAAAGTAAATGAGAGGGTAAGGAATAACAATTTACACTGACTGATTTTAAGTGGCGCAATATTTAAGGGGGCGGCCGATGAAATATTGATCATTTTCTATCAAAAATTGCATTTTTTTTTTAAAGTGAATGAATGAGCAATCTCTTATTTGTGTGTTGAGTAAGTTCCAATGCTGTGCATCGATCGGAAGCATAAAAATTACGCAATATATAAATGGCTGCATCCTTGAATTTCAATTTCATGCAAATTTTACAAGCTGTTTTCTTACACTTTTTTTTTCAGCACACTTCGTCAGGTTCGAAGTGTAAAGGCTCTTACAATTTTGACACTAGGAACGTGACATTTTTACTGCATGTTATATGAAGTAAATTGGAATATCAAATTTTTGATATGTTAATCACTTTTTAAGTTAAAAAATAATTTCTATAATAGTAGGTAATAGAAAATAAAAAAAAAATTGACAAAATATTTTTTTCTCCCTATTCTCAGGATATGTTTTAAAAATATGGATATTTAGTGCTTTTCTACAAAGATACCTACTGCAATTTTGTTCTTGATCTTATACTTAAAATTTGTACGAGAAGATAGATTTTGAAAACATGCCCTAATACTGTTTAGAAAAAGCGCATAACTCAGAAAATATCTTGGTCACATGCATGACAATTTGTAGCATGTATGTATGTATGTATATATGTGTGTGTGTGCGTGTGCGCGCGCGCGCGCGCCAAAAATGAACCAACTAGCTAAAAACTACAGACGTTAGAAATTTTACCCATCTCCTTCCTTAATATTAAGACTATTTAGGTTTAAAACACAGACCTTTTTGTGTACAGAGAAGAATGAACCGTGCCCTACGCTGTTGTTTATGCTGCACAGTCCAATGGCGGGATGGAAACTGACTTCATTATTCTGAGAATATTATGTTACTTCTAGAGTTGCAGTTTATAAGTATATTAGTTATAATTACACCAATATGTTAAGAATAATGATACAGAAGAAACACAGACGTCGAGTCTTATCGGTGGCATGGAGGTCTTATTGTTAGTTCTGTATTCCTGGGCAGGAGCCCTCCATATTTATAATATCTGAGGAAAAGGGTGGATCGGTTATACCCCCGGACGTAAGCTCCCCCAACCTGGAGGGATATTGTTATTATTATTATTATTATTATTATTATTATTATTATTATTATTATTATTATTATTCAAGGCCAACCTGATTCCCCTCAGTCGACTTCTTCTCGCTGGAGGACCGTGTTTTGTTCACGAGCAGACATTGTGAGATTTAACTTTCGTCGCTATCATAATCATAGTCATTATAAAACTGTATTGAACACTTACATATAACGAGATGCACTGTTGCTATGGTCAGCATGGCGTAAAGTCACGGATTGAGAAGAGACATTAAAAAACATTTAAAAGCGGACATGCTTTTTTTCAATTGAAGACCTGAGAATGATAAGTGAATAAAGACCAAGACAGTAGTTTTGAGACAATCGAGAAAAACTATTTTCATTATTTTCTTTCATCATTCAGTAAATGTCTTAATAGTCACTGAAAAATGTCTGATATCTTTTGTCATTTTAACCATTAAAATAAGTGCGAATTGAATCTCCAAGAATTATTAATAAAAAAATGACAATTTAGTTATCCAGTTCTCACTTTCAAAATTCTGAATTTTTTTCGATACAAAATGACTGAAATGTGTTTTAGCATAAAGAAAACATCATTACATGCCATTATAGTAAAAAATAACTAATTCCCTTTAAATTATTTTTAACAAATATAAGCAATAAACGTATCCATTTCTCACACACAAAAAAGAACAGATTATTTCAAGACAACAAGTGTAGGCCTATATAAATAAAAATATTAATGTCTGCTGTCAGAAAACATATCATATACATAATATTGTCACTCTGAGTCCATATGTGTCATTTTCTTTACTATCCACATCTACTTGACGAATATGATCATACCACTCCTTATACACTGGAGGAATGAACTTCTCAAGCTTCAAAATATCATCCAATTTTTTCTGACTCATTGGCAATGGTGAATCGCACAGATTTCCAGCCAAATCCAAATTAATTTCATCCACATTAATTTCTTCATAGCAACACAAGTATCATACACGAGCATGCTGTCTCTCATGCTGAGAGTGAGAACAGCATAAATCTGGTCTTTGTCCATTTCTCCTTTTCAACAAAAGTGAAAATTTAAAAAATGATAATATTCAGAACTGTCTAGTTCTCTTTATATGAAGTATTTGACTACTATTTCACACCAATAAATGGAGTAAGAGCTATACTTGCGTTTCGCATTGAAATCTCAATTTCATAAAAAAAAAAAAGGCCTTTATCCACTTATTATTCTCTGGTCTTCAATTGAAGATATATAAATTTCGATATTTATTATGGATAAAGTTCTGTGGGAAGATTATGTCCGAGAACTTCGATTCCCCCTATCTCTGTTCAGTAAACGCTATATAACTTAATCTCATCTCTGTGTATTTTTAATTTTTTTTAAATTTTATTGTGTTATTTTACGACGCTGTATCAACATCTAGGTTATTTAGCGTCTGAATGAAATGAAGGTGATAATCCCGGTGAAATGAGTCCGGGGTCCAGCACCGAAAGTTACCCAGCATTTGCTCGTATTGGGTTGAGGGAAAAACCCCGGAAAAAACCTCAACCAGGTAACTTGCCCCAACCGGGATTCGAACCCGGGCCACCTGGCTCTCTGTGTAGTTTAAAAAGAATGTTACATAAGAGATTGTCCGGAATCTTTTATTTGATTG
Source organism: Periplaneta americana (assembly GCF_040183065.1). NCBI lineage: Eukaryota > Metazoa > Arthropoda > Insecta > Blattodea > Blattidae > Periplaneta > Periplaneta americana. The sequence goes on from NC_091125.1 coordinate 78,762,925, forward strand.
TTTGGACATCCACGTATCATACAGCTTACATTCGACAGTTGTTATTATAATAATTCTATAATAACACAATGGTGGACGGAGTGATTTCGGTATAGTTTTCTGCTGTCCCTTTGGAGTGTTCCCATACCTTCTTCCTTCTCATTCTTTAATGAATGCACTTAGCACTTCAACGGGAACATTGATAAAGAATACTGAACTTTTTATAGTCCATACTTACAAATGGCTTCTAAGGAACCCGAAGGTTCATTGCCGCCCTCACATAAGCCCGCCAGCGGTCCCTATCCTGTGCAAGATTAATCCAGTCTCTATCATCATACCCCACCTCCCTCAAATCCATTTTAATATTATCCTCCCATCTACGTCTCGGCCTCCCTAAAGGTCTTTTTCCCTCCGGTCTCCCAACTAACACTCTATATGCATTTCTGGATTCGCCCATACGTGCTACATGCCCTGCCCATCTCAAACGTCTGGATTTAATGTTCCTAATTATGTCAGGTGAAGAATACAATGCGTGCAGTTCTGTGTTGTGTAACTTTCTCCATTCTCCTGTAACTTCATCCCGCTTAGCCCCAAATATTTTCCTTAGCACCTTATTCTCAAACACCCTGAACCTATGTTCCTCTCTCAGAGTAAGAGTCAAAGTTTCACAACCATACAGAAGAACCGGTAATATAACTGTTTTATAAATTCTAACTTTCAGATTTTTGGACAGCAGACTGGATGATAAGAGCTTCTCAACCGAATAATAACACGCATTTCCCATATTTATTCTGCGTTTAATTTCCTCCCGAGTGTCATTTATATTTGTTACTGTTGCTCCAAGATATTTGAATTTTTCCACCTCTTCGAAGGATAAATCTCCAATTTTTATATTTCCATTTCGTACAATATTCTGGTCACGAGACATAATCATATATTTTGTCTTTTCGGGATTTACTTCCAAACCGATCGCTCTACTTGCTTGAAGTAAAATTTCCGTGTTTTCCCTAATCGTTTGTGTATTTTCTCCTAACATATTCACGTCATCCACATAGAGAAGAAGCTGATGTAACCCGTTCAATTCCAAACCCTGCCTGTTATCCTGAACTTTCCTAATGGCATATTCTAGAGCGAAGTTAAAAAGTAAAGGTGATAGTGCATCTCCCTGCTTTAGCCCGCAGTGAATTGGAAAAGCATCAGATAGAAACTGACCTATACGGACTCTGCTGTATGTTTCACTGAGACACATTTTAATTAATCGAACTAGTTTCTTGGGAATACCAAATTCAATAAGAATATCATATAATACTTCCCTCTTAACCGAGTCATAAGCCTTTTTGAAATCTATGGATAACTGATGTACTGTACCCTTATACTCCCATTTTTTCTCCATTATCTGTCGAATACAAAAAATCTGATCAATAGTCGATCTATTACGCCGAAAACCGCACTGATGATCCCCAATAATTTCATCTACGTACGGAGTTAATCTTCTCAAAAGAATATTGGAAAAAATTTTGTACGACGTCAACAAAAGTGATATTCCTCGAAAGTTACCACAGTTGGTTTTGTCCCCCTTTTTAAAAATAGGTACAATTATGGACTCCTTCCATTGTTCTAGTACAATTTCCTTTTCCCAAATAGCAAGTACAAGTTTATAAATTTCGCTATATAATGCACTCCCACCCTCTTGTATTAATTCTGCTGGAATTTGATCGATACCTGGAGACTTGTACTTTTTCAGATTTTCTATCGCAATTTCGACTTCTGAAAGCGTGGGTTCGGGTATAAATGGCTCAGCAGTTTGTATTTCAATTTCGTCCCGATCATTTCTATTTGGCCTATGTACATTTAATAGTTGCGCAAAATAGTTTTTCCATCTGTTTAGGATTGATGGAGAGTCTGCAAGCAAGTCACCATTCTCATCCTTGATCACGTTTACCCTTGGCTGATATCCGTTCTTAAATTCCTTTATACCCTTATATAAATCTCGAATGTTTTTATTCTTACTATTTGTTTCTACCTCATTCAGTTTTTCCTTCAAGTAACCTCTCTTTTTATTCCTAAGTGTTCGACTTGCTTCCCGTCTTTCATTGAAATAATTATCTCTCTTCTCCTCAACTGGATCCTGTAAGAATTTCAATTTTGCCTGTTCATATCTAAAAAAAAATCACAAACGACATACGATGTATTTTATATAAAACTTAGATGTTATATTGTCGAATTTAGCTCCATTTTATAAATGGCAGCTAGAGACTTTTTGAATCTTAGTGCAATGAATGATTTGTAAAATTACATTATGACTGGAAGCTATTCGTACCCTGTCTCGTAATAATAAACACAGAGTGACTACAGCACTTTTCTCGGCAAATTTGCTAGCTTCTTAACTGTATAATAATTATAAAAGCTTAAAAAGAGAGTCATAACTTAGAGCTCTGACCTGTATCACTCAGGACAAAGGAAATTCCTTTTACTGGATTATTTTATGCACATCCCCCCCTTTCACGTAAAGGCGAAACTAAATGTACAATCTAAAAAAAAAATTAACAAAGACAGCTTCAAATTTTTTTCGTTCGTCGTTTCGTACGTGAGAGTTAAAGAAAAGAACAGCTGTTACGGGAAATGAGCGTAATTTGGGCAAAATCAAAGCGGACTAGTAGGCAAAGAGGAACTGACGATTATAAAGAAATCCTAAAGAGATGTACATGTTGAATAAACTAAACGAAGCCGTCTGAAGTTGTGAGAGATATAGTCCCATAATCTAAATCATTGTGAGATCTACAAAATCCTTTATGTAAATAATCAGGGTTTAGAGAAAAGGTCCTGCAGCTGATGGTAAAACACATGTAGAGTGAGATGTATTTCCACGGATACTTCTTTGTAATGTGGATAGTATTAAGAGAGAGACAACGTTTATACTGAAGTGAAGACAAAAGAAATTTCTTTCTAAGTAAATGACGTTGAAATCGTTTACAAAAAGCTTAGTAAATCTGAATTTCGTTAAATTTCACACAATCAGGTTTAACATTTTTAAAATTGATTTCTCAAGTTCAAGTGTTTATGATATTTTGATAAAGTGTATTTATATAGTAAAAAAATACATCCTAGAATCTGCAAAATAAATTTTTAGTTATGTATCAACTTCACAGCTTGATTTTGGCAATTCGTTTTCTCTATGTGTCCAGTAAACTGTTCATCCGCATTCCTGTTTCTATCTTTCCATCTGCTTGTCAATCTATCTGCCTGTCTCTTCCTGCCAATGCTTTTCTCTGTCTTTAGAGTAACGAAAATTAATGATAAAACTTTACATTTCTTTAAGCTATATTTATCTGGGATCAATTTAATATTTCACATTTTAAATGTCCTCTGTCTTCTCAAAGATATCTTACCGAACATGTGAATATGGCGGACGCCATTTACCCTTAACTCTATCATTCTCTCACAGAGAGGTTTCAATCTAATAAAATTTCTCAGTCTCCTCTTCTCCTTTGCTCTCTTTCACTGTCTCTCTAAGCATGGCTCTATATCAATCTGTTTTCTCCTTACTTCTGTCTCTTCCTGTGTTTCTGTCTGTCTCTTCCTGTATCTCTATCTCGGTTTGTTTCTGTATGTTAGTATGTCACATTGTTTCTCAGTCTGTCCCTTTCTAACTCTTATCACATACAACCTCGTCATCTTTCTCCCTCTGCCTCACATTTTTTTGTGATTGTCTCCCTTTCCTTTCCGTCTCGACCTATTGCTTTCTTTCTCAGTCAGTTTCTATCTGCGTCAGTTCATTTCAATCTACCTCAGTCCATTTCAGTTTGCCTTAGTCCACTTCTCTCTGCCTCAGTCAATTTTTGTTTGTCTCAACTGACTATTCTTGCCTCAGTCCGCTGCTCCTTGCCTCTGTCCACCGCGCCCTCTCTCAGTCCACGTTCCCTGTCTCAGTCCACAGCTCCCTACCTCAGTCCATCGCATTCTGCCTCAGGGTGATCAGATTCACATCGATAGAAAAGAGGACACAAAGCTTCAAAAAGGAGAACATTGTTCGAAAAAAAAAAAGAGGACAGAAAATATGTACTAACATTTAGGCTTGGGCCTATGTTATACTATAAATTACGTCAATGTTTATTTTCTTACAAAATATTTACAGATTTAGACTTATATCTTACTCAAAAGTATGTTAATATTACAAAAGTAATTATGATAAAAATAATAATGCTTTTACATCATCATCATCATCATCATCATCATAGCCTTAGCCTCCCTCAGAACATCCGACCAATTACTCCTGTCTAATGCTCTTCTAATTCCAACTTTTGTTAGGTCAGTCTGAACATCATCAAGCCATCTCAATTTAGGTCTCCGACTTTCCTTCTTTCTACTGGCAATGCATCTAGTAGAGCTTTGGATGTGCGATTGTTCTCCATCCTGCCTACATGTCCCAGCCACTCTAACCTTCTGAGATTTATATCAACAACAATGTTAATATCTTTATATAATTCATATAACTCAGCATTTGTTCTGATTCACCAAAACCCTTGCTCATAAGCAGACTCAAAGATTTTTCGTAATATTTTCCTTTCCCAGACATTTAAATAATGCTTTTACAGTTAGCTAAATATGACAGCCAAGGGAACTATAGCCTAATTATTAAAGAGGGCAGAAAATATCTACTCTATTTAGATTTAGGCTTAGACCTATATTATACTTAAAATTATGTCAATATCTGTTTTATTACAGTATACACATGATAAAACTTAATAATATAAAATGATTTTACAGTTAACTACATATGAAAGCCAAAGGAACTATAATTATTATCCAAATACATCAAAAGACCGCACAAAATGTGAATTTAATATTACTTTGTATGCAAAGAGAGTTATGATCATTGGCAAAGAGTATATTCTGTCGATGCTGCTGCCATCTACAGGAAAATTCCTTGAAAAAGGCGTCAAATCAGATAATTTCAAAATATCATCAGACATACAGGTTACGAAAAGGAGAACATTTCTTTTTTTTTTTTTTAAATCCGCCCGGACCTCGGATAAAAGAGGACGTTTGGTCACTCTAGCCTCAGTCCAATGCTCCCTGCCTCAGTTCACCGCTTCCTGCCTCAGTTCACCGCTTCCTGCCTCAGTCTAATGCTGCCTGCCTCAGTTCACCACACCCTCCCTCATTCCACCACTCTCTGCCTCAGTCCACTCATCTCTGCCTCGGTCAATTGCCATATATATTAGTCCATTTCTAGCCGCTTCTGTCCATTTTCCTACTCTCCAGTCCATTTCTCTCTGCTTTAATCCATTTCTGTCTGCATGAATCAACTGCCCGCTGTCTCTAGCTAGGTTCATTGAGTCCCCCCCCCTTGGTCTATTTTCCGTCTCTTTTTTCCTATTTTTTTTCTCAAGAAGAATCTGCAATTGAATTCAAAGGATGAAATTCTTCATATCCATTATTTATATAAAACTACGTATGTATGTTTCAATTGACACAGCTAGCTCAAAATCTAAGGCACCAACACCATAGGTAGGTAATTAAAATCACCCAAATAACCCTAATGATTGTAATTAACTTATTTTATAATGGTCTATAATTATTCTGCCATGACTTTGAAAGCAATGTCTACAGTGTACGGAGCTTCGTACAACCTGTCTAATCAGTCTCATTGTTCTGGATATGAATGGCGGGTATTTGGACTGAAAATGTTAGTAATCAGAACTTCAACGTTTTTAATTGGTGTGAACCGTGTCACGTTGCGCGTGCGATTCCATGCAGACTCGCTTAACTAAGCGAATTACAGAGTAGGCTGCGAATCGATACGGAATGTAGCAATTCGATACATTATTTAGAGACGCTACACCAACCGCTGTCGAGTTCCCATAAACAGAATGGCGAAGTGGAAGGAGAAATATCTCAATTTGCATAACTTACCTTTCGAAAACGATCGCCTTCAAAAGCCTTGAACCAACATTGCTAAATTCTAAATTTACTCATAGTTGCTGAAAAATTTACTTTGTGTATTTATATAGCAATAAGGTAGAAACAACTTAATGTGAATGAATGTGATTTAATACTTTATGAACTGGATAAAATCTTAAGTTAATTAAAAATGTAACAAATATCGGTATATAGAAAAATTCAGCCGTGTTTCTCTGTGAGCGGAAGTATAATTTTCTGTAAAATCATCCAGAAAATAACACTTCTAAGTGGACAGGATCTCTTTGTTATGTCCCTCGATTTTACGGAATTCCTCTATGTCGAAGTAAACGAACCAGTTTCGTTGTGTACCTCGAGTTTTCGAAATCTTTCCGCTGCACTGAAGTGGAAGGATCAATTGCATTGTATTCCTCAAGTTTATGCAACCGCTCTTTGCTGTCTTTTAAGCCGATGGAACTGAACCGCCATGTTCTTCGAAAAGTATCAGTTCCATGATATCCCGCTAGTTTATTGGACAGTTGTTCTATGGCCCTCGACCTTGCGGAAAAGTTACGAGTTTCTCTTTAGTTAATGGAACCGCTAAGTTATTCTGATTGACAGAGCAGTCATATTCCCCTCATATCGGTTGATCCATTTTTTTCAGTTGGATAAGAAGTGAAAGATGACATTTCGTCGTGCACATAAAGTAGAACGAGCCTTATGTGCATTCAGCAGAATGAATATTTACTCTTTAAGTACTTCAAATAGAAAGCCCCGTTCCGCGTTGTTCATACACATTAAGTAGAAGGACTGTTCCACTATGTCCCTCGAGTAGATGAAATAGTTCCACTGTGCCTTTCAAGAACAAAGTCATTAAAATATATAGCTGCCGCATATATGGCATGTGTGTTCTTGGGAAATGATACTGTCCTGGCCCGTATTCCCGTTACGCGTTCTTCCCGACTCCACACCTCTTGAGTTCTTTCTCCATTTCTTTATTTCTCTATGTCTTTATTTCTCTCTTTTATCTCTTCTTTTTTAAATCCCCTTTCTTTCTCCATTTCTTGATTTCTCTAGTCCTATTCTTTTTAATTTCTTCTTTCTTGCTCCATTCCTTGATTTCTCTATTTTTCTTTTTTTGTGTTTCCTTTTGTTCTAGATTTCTTGACTGTTCTATTCCTTCTTTTCTCTTTTAATTTTCCCCTCTCTCTCCTTTTCTTGAATTCTCAATTTCTTTCTTTATTTTTCAGTGCTTCCATTCTCCATTTCTTCATTGCTGCACTTCTTTTCTTTTGCATTTCTGTTTTCTTTCTCCATTTCTTGATTGATCTATTTCTTCCATTCTTTTTTAATTTCTCCTCTCTTGCATTTCTTGATTTCTCTATTACTCCCTTATTTGGGGTTTCCTTTCTTTCACCTTTTCTTCATTGCTCTACTCCTTTTTCTTTTAATTTTTTTGCTTTCTTTCTATATTTACTGATTTCTCTACATTTTGTTCTTACATTTATTTATTTAGTTATTTATTTATTTATTTAGTTATTTATTTATTTATTTACTTATTTATTTATTTATTTATTTATTTATTTATTTATTTCCTATTTTCTTTTTTTACGTTTCCTTTCTTTTCTCTTTTCTTAATTCCTCTATTTATAGTGTAGTTTCAAAGACAAAGCGTTTCGCACAAATCCACCCATATTAGTGAAACTCCAGGTTAATATTGAGCATGAAATAAAAATTTCATATGAGGTTAGACGAGTCAGTGACAACATTAATGTCGCGATATACAGTTGTATAAGAGCCTACTGTTGTAGGCAGCATTTTATCGGCTGATGCTCGACCTGTTACTCGGGAGCCAGAACCCCTGTTACGGCAGCCATGTAATAATTAAGGACCCTTTTGGTGTATGAAATAGTTCACCCAGTTCACGGCGCCGTTGCTTGTGTCAAGTAAAGTGAACTGTTGAGTTGTACACTTCACATATAGACGGAAGAGTTCAACTATATCCCTACTTTACCGTAAAGTGGACAGAATTTCAAGCTTTATTTTTCAAGTACACGGAGCAGTTACGTCATGTCAAACGAAACAGTTACACTGTTATAGGACGAGAATGTTAACTCTTGACGTGGTCATTCCAATCAGTCTTCAGAATTCATAGAGTCATTCCGCTAAGTTCGTCGAGTAGATGGAAACTCAATGTTCTTGGATATGAGGGAGCTCTGTTGTTTAAATCAACAGAACCGTTCTGTTACGTATGTATGTATGTATGTATGTAATGTATGTATATATGTATGTATGTATTAACACTACAATTGAGTATACACCCGGTGACAGTGATATATAATATACAATAATAACATTTCAGTAATTAAAAGTAGGCTAATAAAATTACAATAATTACAGTAATAAAAATAAAATAACGTAAATTTAAATCTAACTATAAATAAATGCAATAAACCTAGGACTATAAATAAGAACTATGCTATAAGAACGTCTACTATAAGCAAAAGTAAACCTAACTTATAAGTAATTCTATTAAACCCAATATTATCGACTTAAAAGTAATTACAAGTCCGTCGTAATGAAAATTGTATATAAACTTAATTATTTACATATCAACAATTAATTACATACCAACTTAATTAATTACATGACACAACTTAAATAATTACACTGAACCTACAATTAAATTTTCAGTCTAATCTTCTCAATCGTTCCTTAAATGCATTGATTTTGAGAAGACCACTCTGAAAGATTGCTGCAGGTAAGCTGTTCCAGTCTACTATTGTGCGGTTAAAAAAGGAAAATTTTACCACGTCCGTTCTTTATTTTCTGCATTTAAACTTCTTAATATGATCATCCCTGCCTAAGTATGATGGTGTCACTAATCTAGTATTGATATTCGGTCCATGCTTTGTGTCCCAATTGAGCCTTAAACAATGCGGTCAATCTGGTTTTCGTCGCCTTGATTAGAGAGATTTCCCACCCTAAGTTGAGAGATACCCACCCTAAGTCCTAAAGTTGATGGAATTTTTAAATTATTTTCCTCAACTTGACGGAAATGTTCGTGTAGGCCTACATGAATTCGACTGTAAACTTTCCGCCATATCTCACAATTTTACTAAACGCTTCGCTATGTCCGTCACGTAGACAGAACGCTTTCGCTATATCCCTTAGGTGTACGGTACTGTTACGCTATATCCCTAAAGTGTACCTAGGTAGTTAATTGCTATGTAAATCATGTAGACGGCACAGCCCCTGGAATTCACAGCATCATTAAGAGCATCATACACGTACAGTTTCGTTTCCCGATCAGCCTGATAGTTTAAGCTTTGAAAGTCTGTGGGTGGACCGGCAGAATATCCAAAATGTACCGTTGGACCTTGTGAATTCTGTCAGTTCTACATTGCCGACTGACATGAGAATCTGTCGTTTGGGGGGGGGGTAATGGTTGGTAGACCGAGTTTTCAATCAGTTCAGTCTCCATTTGCACAATGAAATATCTTGTTTCATCCGCTATTCTAGCGGTCACAATTTTTTTTTTTTGTCAGACTTCATAGAGAAGTTCAGAAATCTTCTTTCATTGTGGAAAAAAATGGTAAATAATATCACAATCACATTTTCAAGAGTATTACACTTTTTTCCTGTTAAATCACTCTTTTCTCCACACTCTGTGGCGTTTCTGTCCTTTCTACTTTAAGATCCATACAATCTCTGCATAAGCAAGCAATTCCTTGACTGATGACATTTTCCCCACGAAGAATTTTTATAGGACTCCTCTCAAAGAGAGTGCAAGGCTTACTAAAGATTGCATAACCTGATAGGCTAATGTTCACGTGTGTTGTGTAGAAGTGAAACCGTCTCGGTTTGACAGAACCTGTTTTTCCAACGGGATGACAAAGCTGAAAATTCGCTTGACCAAGTGTATAGCCATCAATGGAAACTGTCGAGAAATAAAGTGAGTTGATCACGAAACAAACAATGCTGGGTAGCTATCGGTGCTGGACCACGGACTCATTTCACCGGTATTATCACCTTAATCTCATTCAGACGCTAAATAACCTAAGCTGTTGATACAGCGCCGTAAAATAACCTACTAAAAAAACAAACCAAACATTTTTTTCTTGCTTGTTTACCAGACTTATCAAACCACTCTAGTATTACATTTTTTACATCTATCACATAGATTACGTATTTTACGTGTCGTGTAACTTCCCAACCGTGGTTATAATACGATCTTTAATTATTTTATGCTCGACCATGCCGAAATGTACTAATTATACACCTGGTAGCAGACCTTTAATGCATGTCATTAAAGTACACCTACTCATTAAAGGCCAGGTCTTTCAGCCAATGACGACTCAGGTTACAACTGTTCAGCCAATGACAGGTCAGCTTTCTACCGTTATAAAACCGTAAGTATCGATTATTCTCGGATATGCAATCGAAAAAGAATTAGCGAAAAGTCACGGAGGCTGGAAATCCAATACTGTCGCAGAAGGTTACGTTCTGTTACTATAATAATTAGCGTTAATTGTAAATAATATTCAAATAAATTAAATTTGTCATCTCGTTTTTCAATGTCGAATTCAATAATCAAGGTTATAATATTATAATATTATCAAGTTTAACGGGACTACGTCAAGGTCAATTTCATTATTGTTCCTCGGAAAAAATCAATACTTTCGCGTCTGCGCAGATCTCACAATTCACGACCTAGAACAAGGTCACTTCCGATCTTGTCAGTTACAAAAAAATATGTATACATCTGAATACCGGTAATTTCAAGTTAGAAATATGGTCGAGCATAAAAAGTCGTATGAAACTCGTCTATAATGGTAATTAAGAAGCTCGTATGAAAATTATGAAACTCGCTTGCGCTCGTTTCATAAATATCCATACTCGATTCTTAATTACTATCATTATAGGCTCGTTGCATAATGTACTATTACCTAACTCTTACTTGATATGCCTCACGTTGACGAGACTGCACCGCTGCGTTCCTCAATTTGACGGAACCATTTCGATGAGCCTTTCAGGTTAGAGGGATCTTTCCGGTACGTCCCTTATTAACAAGGAAAGTCTTCAAGGTGCGAGACATTTCCGTGCGAGACATTTCCGTGCTCGCACTCTTCAGGAGAGCAGCTAAAAGCAACGAGTAACAGATAAAATACGAGTTGCACACCGGTGACACGGAGCAAAGCCTGTGATTTCCTATAAAGTAGGCGTTGATAACACTTGTTGAAGCGAGAGCGGGCACCTGTTGATGATGAGATGGGCGTGTCGCTGCTCAGGTATCACTCCGCCGTATGCGGCTAACTTCACTGCGCGGCTCAGTCTTCCAAGTTACACTTGCACTCCTAGAAAATTATCCGTGCTAGATAGTATGTATGGGACATATTAAAATCAGCTTATGCGCAATTTTAAAACTTGGCTGAAGAAGTTTAATGTATCCAACTTATTATTCTCTTATACTTTTTCCTCTGGCTTTGAACGACAAAAGGTTACATTGTTACGTGAAAGTTTATATTGTAGTGAAATCCATACAACGCTGAGGAGTTCGAAGGGCGAATTCTAGCTCACATAAGTTTAGGTAGAGTTACCAGACGTCCGGTAAAAATGTCTTGCTTTTTAGGTGTGTGTCCTGCGTCCGGTTAGGAATTGGACGGAGTTACGCAATAATAGACCAAGCGCCAAAAACCTGTTTCTTGATATTGGTCATTGAAATAAGTCTGTTTTTTTTTATAAAACATTTTATGCAAGAAGTATTATAATGTGATGCTCGAACCCAGGTATACCTGCAATTACCCAGGTACACCTGTAATTAAGCTTACCTGTATTAGTATTGATCACCTGGCCTTAAGCGTGGGCCTCTGGCCTTGCAGTTCGTTTAAGGATTATCCTTGATGTTAACCCACCTTGAACCTGACACTTAAAATTTGTAACATTAGAAAGTAAGAGAAGATTGCAGTATTGTATAGTTAACTTGTATTCTTTTTATTTGCAATTTATTTAGTTTATTGGCATTACGTGACTTTTGTACTTTGATATTACAAAGGAAGAAGCGCACCTATATCCTGTTTGTCATAAGAAATTACTGTATTTTTGCTCTTTTATGTAAAGTCACTATACCACAACTCATCCTGTTTACAGGATATCTTGTCATGACCTTATAAGGGATCGATGATATTTCAATGGTGAACAACCAATTGTAAAGCTATCTTCTTTCTGAAGTTCCAACCCCAAGCTAGAATCTTAACCAATCAGACGTTGTTATTTCGGGCGTATCCCTTTTTATAATTACTATAAAACCCCATGAATCTGGCTCATCACTCTCAATCGGCGGTACTTGGAAGAGACTACATTACGCTACTCCAGAGCCAGGAGGAGGGTGCAGACTATAGCTCAGAAGGTTCTCCAACGCCACGAATATTCTAAGTCCGAATATTCCCTTCACCACTTAGACGAATTCAGAGCTTGGCTACAAGAACGGGAGATGGCAATTCTACAACTTATATGTAAGTGGAAATTGTCCGTACTTGCTTAGCCAGATTCAGACTTTCTTTAAGGAAGGAACTTACGAAAGAAGTTAGCAACTTTTTCACTATACTAATGTAGAATTCTTTCAAATTATGTTTTATTATATTATATTCAGCATTATGTTTATCTTATTGTGTTTACTTATTATTGCAAGCGTGAAGCTGCAATTTGTGTGTTGAATAACCAACTCCTTTAAAATCTGTTCTTTTCCCGCTCCTTGGGATCCTCAGCAGTGATTATAGGATTGATAATTCGTTCACCTGGACTACCTTATCATCCCCTACTTATCCGATTCCCGGGGGCACGACATTTGGTGGCAGCGGTGTCAGATTTTAACAGGGGGTGGTTTATGTGTTTATTTTATTTATGTTTTATTTGTGTTTTTGAATTTTTATTAGTTGTTGTTTTGAATTTATTATTTAATGTGGTTGCATTGATTTAATTTTGTATGGCTTGTTTTCAATGTTGTTCGGGTGTATCCGAAGGTGATACAGAATTTACCGTCCTTTTGTACATGTAATTGGGGTATCGCATCCTTTAGCTTTGGAAGGATCAAGCAATTACGCCCAAAGTTTAGTTGAGACATTTTTTAGAAAACATACTAATATTAATACGAATTTAATTCAAGAGCATCGTATGAAATTTGTTGCTTTGAAGGCAGGATCTCGCCTTGATATTGCCTTTGCAGGTAGACCGTTTAAAACTTTTAAGACACCAGCGTTAAAAACATACCGTTACGAACATTCGCAAGGGTTAGAGGTAATTTTCGAAGTAGACATACGACTAGTTATACGCTACGTACCACCAGAATTCGACTACCCTATTTTGGAAATCGAACGTACGGACTATCTTCCCCAGTATTGCCAGAGTGGTGAGTTTAGCGACGAATTGATAGCAGGATCGAGGGTGTCAATGCGCACATAAGCTGGTTGGGAGGAATTGAGTCAGCATAATAGCTCAAACCCCACCAACAAGCGTAGGTACACAGACCACGTAACTGTTGAACAGATGACCAGTAGACAGCAGCGTTGAATCCATACTTGACGAGTGGGAAGGTATCCATTAAATAACTAGTGTAATCAAATACCAACAAGATGCCGCAAGGAAACGATCCACCTGCATTAATTTCCAAAGACTTAAGCGTAACCAAATTAGTAGAGCCATGGAAAGGGGACTCGTATAGTATACCAGTTACCAGTTTCTTTGACCAAATTGAAAGAATTACCACCATGGGACGACTTACAGATAAAGATGCAGTTCAGATTGCCATATTGAAATTGCGAGGCACAGCGAGAACATATTATGACACCACACCTGAATTACAAGCAGTAGATATTTCTTTTAAAGACTTCAAGGAAAATTTTATTGCTAGATTTAAAGATAAGAGATCGATGCAATATCACTACTTAAAATTACAAAATGCCATGCAAGAAAAGCACGAATCACCAGAAGAATTTTGCGACAGAGTGCGAAGACTAAGCTTAAAGACAATAGTGCATGATCAGGATGCCAATACTAGAGAGATTTTGAAGCAGGAAGCAGATAGGCGATTAGTTGCCGCATTCATACATGGTTTACGTGGAACTGTTGGCCGAGAAGTTAGATTTCAGGCACCCACTACAATTGATAATGCGCTACGAATAGCGAATCAAGTGTATCAAACGGAAAAGGATGAAGGTGCATCCGTTTTGAAGGAGCAAAAAGATAAGAAATTGTTTATGGTTCAAGCCCAAGCAGGGAACAGACAACAAAATTCGGGTAATTATCAAGCATGGAGCAACAACCGCAGATATGAGCCGAATTTCAACAGGGGATTCGCTCGCGGTCGAGATGTACGACCCGGGGGAAATTATACTAGGGGACAGTATAACGGGTCAAGGGGGCGAGGGTTAGCTCCGGGACGTGGAAATTCAAATAGTAACCGATCGAGCATCCAATGTTACAACTGTGGGATTATGGGTCACTATCAACGGGACTGTAGGAAGGGATCAGAGGGGCATCCGCGACAGTACCCAAACGGGATAGGTCCTACGAAGAAAACCCCGTCGTAGGAGCCGAATTACAGTCACACTCAGTTCTGGTAGCGCCGTCTGCTTTAAACGAGGTAGTTAGCGAGCCTCGGGTAGACTTAGAAATAGAGGGGAAAATTTGGGAATTCGTTGTGGATACCGGCGCCACAGTATCATTAATTAAACCCACAGTAAGCTCAGCGCTAATTACAGAATCTGATGTAGTGATCAGGGGTGCAAACGGGCAAAAGGTAAAAACATTTGGAACCCAGACGGTCAAATTCCTTATGGGAAGTGAGCAATTTGAATTTAAATTTGTGATAAGCGACATACGAATCAGCGCCGCAGGCATCATAGGGATGGATTTTTTGCGCTATGTTGGTGCGCGTATAGACGTCCAGTCGAACTCCTTGGTAATAGGCAGGCAAACTGTGACATTGATCAACACTGATCTACAATCGTGCAATGTCGCATCAGTGTCTGGAAAATCGGGTTCTGTGTCTGCAATGGCCTCGCAGTCATCGACTCACGATCAGCTTGACTGGAGCGGACCTATCTTGCTAGCCGAGTCCGTTGTCTTACCACCACATACAGTAAAAATAGTCCGAGGTAAGGTTATGGGACGCCATAATCTTAGTTGTAACCCAAAGACCTCTCAAGTGCTATTGGTAGAACCAACCAGTGATCAGGATGGGCTACCTGGAATTCATGTAGCACGCAGCATTAGTCAACTTGGTAATTTTAGGACAATTGTCAATGATGCTCGGGGACATAGTTCCCTTGTGGATGATCACGGATCGGGATACGTTCGAAAAGTCTCCATGAATGGCCAGAAAAATTGTGATCGTAATAAAAGTAATAATTGTGTTCCTCATTGTAATGCAAGTGGCCAAGAAAATTTCCCTACCAACATAAAAGGTCTTTCCCAAAGCAAAAACCCCTCACCGGATAAATTAGTCGGTTCGGACGAACAATCCCTTATGATACTGTCTGTGAATGGTGCGGCAGAGTCGGCGTTTGCAACTGGAAAGTTGGACGACCGACCGGTGCTGAATAAGGAGACTATAATTCCCGTGAATAGTCAAGGTCAAGTTAGGCAGATAAATAATTGTGAACACCAGTTGTGTGAAAGTTCAACATTTGATGATAATGGTGAGGTTTTACTTTGCTCACGATCGTCAGAACAGGGGGTGAATGTAGGGTTGAATAGAGAACTAAAATTAGAGGAAAAATTAGTTATGGAAAACGCACCACATGAAGCTGTTAATGTATTAAAGTGTGAGAAAATTTTAGGTTACGTACCTATTCAAATTGTTAATTTTTCGCCCGAACCTGTGAGTTTAGTCAAACACCGTGTTATAGGAGAAGCTAGTGTAGCAAACCTAGGTGTTGATCAAGAATCAGAAATCGCTAATGAGATGAATAACAGTAATAGGACCGTGAATATGATTGACCGGGAAACAAAGCGAACATGGAACACAAATCGACGTAGGGCTAAAGACAATTATGTACCAGAATTATGGGAATTTGAGAAATTTTTAGATGAAAAATTAGGGCACTTACAGGGCAAAGATAGGAGACTTATGATAGCCGTCTTACGAAAGTATAAGCATTTGTTTTACGTCGAAGGAAGTCCAGAAATAGGCTGTGCTAGTGAAGTGAAGCATTCCATAAATACCGGAGATGCTTTACCAGTGAAGAAGAATCCTTATAGAATTCCCCACGCGTTAAAATCGGTGGTGGAAGAACAAATTAATGACATGTTAGATAAGAAAATTATTGAACCCAGTATTTCACCATGGGCAAGTCCTATTGTACTTGTACCCAAGAAATCTCAAGATGGAACTGTAAAGCACAGATTGTGTATTGATTATCGGGGATTAAATGCCGTTACAAAGTCAGATGCTTATCCCCTCCCTAACATTGTAGAGACGTTAGATTCTCTAGGGAAATGTAAAGTATTTTCTGTATTGGATCTGGCTTCTGGTTACTTGCAAATACCAATTGATGAAAAAGACAAAGAGAAAACTGCTTTTACGTGTCACATGGGACACTATCAGTATAATAGAATGCCTTTCGGCTTGCAGAATGCTCCCAGCACGTTTATGAGATGTATTGATTTCCTATTAATGGGCCTGAAAGGGACCATTTGTTTGGCTTATCTTGATGATATCTTGATAATGAGTGAAGATATCGCCACTCATGTGAAGAATTTAGAAAAGGTGTTTGTAAAATTGCAAGAAATTAATTTCAAAATTCAGCCATCTAAGTGTACTTTTGCAACGGATCAGGTTGAGTACCTAGGTCATATTGTATCGCGAGAAGGTGTGAAGCCCGATCCACAGAAAATCAAAGCCATTCGGGACTATCCGCAACCAAGATCAGTTAGAGATATTCGTTCTTTTGTAGGCTTAGCATCCTATTATCGACGACACATCCCTAATTTTGCCGCTATTGCTAAACCTTTAACAATGTTAACTAGGAAAGATGTTGAATTTAAATGGGGGACTAGTCAGGAAGAAGCCTTCCGAGAACTAAAGGCAAAATTAAGTACAGAACCATTGTTGAGTTATCCTGATTTTTCATTACCGTTCATTGTAACTACAGACGCATCACAGGAAGCCGTAGGCGCTGTCCTATCACAGAAAATAAATGGAGAAGAGAAACCAGTTGCTTATTGCAGCAGACAGTTGAATGCCGCTGAAAGAAATTATAGCTGCACTGAAAGGGAACTTCTTGCAGTCATTTTTGCTACGAAGCAATTCAGATGTTATCTGTACGGGAGAAAATTTACTCTCCACACAGATCACGCAGCCCTCAGATGGTTACTTAACTTAAAAGATCCGAGTTCGAGGCTCACTAGATGGAGTCTACGACTAGCGGAGTTTGATTATGAAGTGATTCACAAACCAGGCAAAAAGTTACCTCATGCAGACGCCTTAAGCCGACATGTTGGTATTGTGACCTCAGACTCAGAATTTAATTTAACCGAAGAATTGATTTTGTCAGAACAGTTAGCCGATGATCAGCTGATTAGGTTAATTGAATTTGATGACTTCCATAAAGATAATAATGGGTTATTGTGTAGGCATTCCCCTGCACACGGGATACAAGTTGTCATTCCGCGTTCGCTAATAGCAACAGTGATAAAGCATTATCACGATAATACTTTTATGGCTCATCAAGGTACCAAGAGGACTATTGCAGCCATAAAACTTAAGTATTGGTGGCCGACCATGAGTAGTGACATTCAAGAGTATATAGGCTCATGTGATAAGTGTGCTAAACGGAAAATTGGAAAATCTCAAAGAGCACCATTAGGAGATGCGGTAGCAGCCGACGATTTCATGGATACTGTATCGCTGGACATTGTCGGACCTTTACCTACTACAGAATCTGGGAATAAATACTTATTAACTTTTGTTGATCATTTCACCAGATTTTGTGAGGCTATCCCTATTCCGGACCAAAGTGCAGAGACAGTCGCAAAAGAATTTGTGACCAAAATTATAGCACAATGGGGGACACCCAATCGCTTGTTGACTGATCAGGGAACCCAATTCACTTCAAAATTATTTTCTGAAACGTGTAGATTATTGATGATTAAGAAAATTCAGACTACCTCGTACCATCCACAAAGTAATGGAGTATGCGAGAGGATGCATAAATTATTAGTTGATATGTTATCACATTATGTTCATAAAGATGGGAGGAATTGGGATAAATTTGTACCCTATGCTATTATGGCGTATAGAGCCACACCACATACAGTAACTACGTTTAGCCCATATTATTTAGTTTTTGGCCGACATATGAAGTTACCCATTGAAGATCGCTTCATTCAAGTAAAACGAAATTTGGGAAGAAGACAAAATTCTTATGATTCCTACGAGGCACATGTGAAACTATTAGCAGATAGAATTCGAGTTGCATCTCAAGTAGTGCGACAACAATCCAAAAGGGGTCATGAACAGTCCAAAGCTCACTATGACAAGCGAGCAAGGGAGCGCGAATTTAATGCAGGAGACATAGTATATCTCTATGACCCCGTAGCTTCCAGAAGTAAAGCTAAGAAATTCGCATATCATTGGACTGGACCATTTGAGATAATTGAGAAATTATCTAACCTGGTTTACACCGTCAAAATTAGTGAAGAGAAATGTATAAACGTTCACATAAATAGACTTAAGGAATGCAATAGCAGACATATGTCAAGTAATGATGCTACGGTAATAATAAGCCCGCCTAGCATAACGAGTGAAGAAAGAAATGAGGAAACCCCAGAACAAAATATGGAGCCCGCTAATGATGAATTATCAGAGACAGCCAAGAAGAAGCAAAAGGCAGTAAATAAACGTTGTGACGATAGTGATAAAGATTGGGAGCCGGGGACCTCTGTTAGACATCAAAATAAGGATAAAGAAACTATTACTAGCCCATATAAATTACGCGATCGAGGAAATCAGCCTAGAAAGTATACTTTTGATTCAGATGAGGAAATTGATGATGTACAAGATGATAATGGTGAAACCAATGTAGCAAATAGTGAATTAAATAATGAACCGAGTCACGATCAGGTAGATATTACCGAGGAAGTTAATATAGTGCCGTTTAATAATGCAGCATTGCAATATCCCTTACGTAATAGGTTACGACGCATATGTGAGGATGTAACGGAGTAGAGCACATTTTGGAGTTGTGTATGACGTAACATTCCATGCATGATGTAGTTGGGACTATCGTGCTGGCCGGTAGAGTTCGCCTGAATAATACTCAGCCGCAGCATCGAGCCAAATTATTTTTGAAATTTAATTTTAAATTTTATATGTCCATTTCTACGATTGATATTAACCTATCGAAATTTGTTACTTTTGCTCTAACTCCATGTAATAAGAATGTTATAGGAAACGCGCTTAGGCCCCTATAACCGTAAAGAGTTCTGAATACTCGGTTAGGATTTAAATAAATATAGTATATCTATATTTTAGGTATAAGTAAGTACAGTAGCTTGTATTTTGTTTTTACAGTGCTTGCCGTTTGTTTTACAAGGACACTTACGAAGGACTCAAGACAACCAGACGCAGACTTGGCCTTAGACAAGGGGGCAGTGTTTTTGAAAGATCGAGACGTCCTTCTGACAGGCGACAAGTGGACCATAGTCGTAAACATTAACTTAGAGGTATACCGTAATTTAATTGTACGAATCCGGGAAATATTAGAAGAAGCTAGACAAGAGATTCCTAGAATAATGTTCGGACGATTGACTGTGCTATGGACCGAACTAGACAGAGTTGGGGACATAGTAGATAACCTAGCAGATGAACTACTAGATATAACAAAACTTTTACCAGAACCAGATACAAGTTTTCAATTACAGGTATCCTCAGTACAAGATCAAAATCGGACACGACGAGGACTTATAGATGTGGTAGGCTATACATTAAAGTATCTATTCGGAACTATGGATTCTCGGGACTTACATAATATTAACCATGTAATAGATCAGTTGCAGGGATTTCAACAAAAGATATTACACGTAGAAGAACACCAATTAACTTGGATTAAAACGTTAGACCAAGAAACCCATTTAAATGCTCAAAACACTATCAAATTAGCAGAAGTATTAAGAGACTCTATTTCAAACTTTTCAATAGGATTAAGTAGAGTACAGACAGATGTACGCGACGTCCAACAATTAATTAAGAAACAGACTACTTATAGTGCTATGATTCGAGAAGTAGAAATGGCAGTATTTGAAATAAAAACTTGCCTTGCACAGACATTAACCGCGTTGGATATGACGTCTTTAGGCAAATTATCCACGTCATTAATCCGACCCCATAACTTATCAGATATTTTACAACAAGTTTCATTAAAATTGACCTCAGGGACATCTATGATAACTACGACTACCGTTGAGGATATGTATATTTACTACGATTTAGCCACAGTACATGCAGCAGCCACATCAGATAGTATTAGACTATTCATTGATATTCCATTAAAAGCAGCAGATCGTCATTTTGAATTATATCGATTACATCCCTTGCCTTTCTTCCATAAAACTCTCCAAAAACATATGGTTATTGACATACAAGAAACATATCTGGCTGTATCAGAGGACCGACAATTTTTCACAACCTTTTCTGATGTTATGCTAAGTAAGTGTGTAAAGAGTTATTTCACCATCTGCCCTTCCGATTATACATTGTATAGGCAAAACCAGCCCAGCTGTGCTATAGCCTTGTTTCTTGGTAAGGCAGAAGCCATAAGAGAACATTGTAGCAGGTTGATTTTGAATCACCCATTTCCAGCTGTGTGGATACGTTCACCAGATCACCGGTTCTGGGTCTATAGTCTGTATCAACCCACAGAGGTAACACTACGTTGTTATACCCCTGGCTTTGAGTATACAGCTTCCGAAAACAAAGTCATGAACTTAAAGTTGGAGAACACCGGTATAATTAGTAACAGCTCTACCTGCTACATCCATTCTGAATCATTTAAATTATTTCCACATTCTTCAGGAAGAAGCGAATTTAACCTACGCACTAATTTGCATATAGTATTGCCGGACATCAAAGACTTGCTAAATAGTGACGAAGAAAATGTACTAATTAATAAATTACCACAAGCTATGTCAGATGAGGCAATAATGACATTGAATACAGTGATAGCAAAAAGTGAAGCTGTTCAATCGAGACAAAATTTCGACGTATCAGGTCTTACTTCAGAATTAAAAAGTAAGCCTAATAGCTCCGAAAAAGCAACAGTAAATGTGTTTTTAATTACTATAGTGGCTTTAATGACATTGACGTTATTGGTTGTAGTATTTAAACGGAAGTTATTGAGTTGCTTCCAGCACGCACGCCAGCGTTACTCAGTTCTCACAGATCCAAGGCCGACACCACGTGCTCGACGTCAGGCGCAACGGAACGAGGTAGCAATGAACCTCGACGAGCTAAACGAAGAGGAAGTAACAACATCGGATCCGGACCCGAAGGAGCAACAGGCCGCTTCGAACCGGGGATCCGCCCAATTGTTTGTACGCCACTAACGTCCGTCAACAAGTACAAGATAAAGAAGTCAGATATGTAAAGCAAGTTGCCTGAAGACATTTTGTATAAGTATAATTAGTTTATTTCACAGAGGAAGTGGTGATATGACGACTACTAAAGACATTTTAATAATTAACAGTCTGACCACATCCTGTTGAAACTTGGGAACCTAATGATAATTCCCAGGCTTTTGATGTTTACTAAGATTATCATTTGAGTTTTGTATGTTTTATTGTAACCATTTTCTTAAAATGTTTGTTTGAGTATACCCAAACATTTTGAAAGATGAGAGTAATGTGATGCTCGAACCCAGGTATACCTGCAATTACCCAGGTACACCTGTAATTAAGCTTACCTGTATTAGTATTGATCACCTGGCCTTAAGCGTGGGCCTCTGGCCTTGCAGTTCGTTTAAGGATTATCCTTGATGTTAACCCACCTTGAACCTGACACTTAAAATTTGTAACATTAGAAAGTAAGAGAAGATTGCAGTATTGTATAGTTAACTTGTATTCTTTTTATTTGCAATTTATTTAGTTTATTGGCATTACGTGACTTTTGTACTTTGATATTACAAAGGAAGAAGCGCACCTATATCCTGTTTGTCATAAGAAATTACTGTATTTTTGCTCTTTTATGTAAAGTCACTATACCACAACTCATCCTGTTTACAGGATATCTTGTCATGACCTTATAAGGGATCGATGATATTTCAATGGTGAACAACCAATTGTAAAGCTATCTTCTTTCTGAAGTTCCAACCCCAAGCTAGAATCTTAACCAATCAGACGTTGTTATTTCGGGCGTATCCCTTTTTATAATTACTATAAAACCCCATGAATCTGGCTCATCACTCTCAATCGGCGGTACTTGGAAGAGACTACATTACGCTACTCCAGAGCCAGGAGGAGGGTGCAGACTATAGCTCAGAAGGTTCTCCAACGCCACGAATATTCTAAGTCCGAATATTCCCTTCACCACTTAGACGAATTCAGAGCTTGGCTACAAGAACGGGAGATGGCAATTCTACAACTTATATGTAAGTGGAAATTGTCCGTACTTGCTTAGCCAGATTCAGACTTTCTTTAAGGAAGGAACTTACGAAAGAAGTTAGCAACTTTTTCACTATACTAATGTAGAATTCTTTCAAATTATGTTTTATTATATTATATTCAGCATTATGTTTATCTTATTGTGTTTACTTATTATTGCAAGCGTGAAGCTGCAATTTGTGTGTTGAATAACCAACTCCTTTAAAATCTGTTCTTTTCCCGCTCCTTGGGATCCTCAGCAGTGATTATAGGATTGATAATTCGTTCACCTGGACTACCTTATCATCCCCTACTTATCCGATTCCCGGGGGCACGACAATAACATTCATACTGTTACAAAAGATAGCACAAATAATCCAAAAAAATTACCGATTCTTAATAAGAGACCAGCAGTTGAATTAATATTTCAAAGCAAAATAAATAAATGAATTTTATGCAATAAACGAAGTTTTGCTTATAAATATAAAAAAAAATTCAGATATCGCTTTCTTTATTTTTTCCGAGTTAAATTAGCCTGCCATCAACAGATTTGTGCGAATATCTTTTTTCAAATTTCGGTTGGTCTATTATTGCGTAACTCCATCCAGTTGTATCTAGTACGAAAGCAGAAAGTGTCCTGCTTTTCTTTCCCATCAATTCTCACTGGACCAAAGAGAGAAACCGCCTATGTCTGGAGTCCATTAAAGATATTATGTTTGTAAAATTTAATTTAAAACGTGTTAGTGTGGATTTCCACAAGTATTTACTTCTGGGTAACAAACAACATTCCTTGCTAAAAAAAATATTGCATCATCAGAGAAATAGCAGCATTCGTAAAATTAAAAATTTATAAACGTATGCATAATTGTACAGTTTTATATCAATTTTACTAGAGTTTCCCGATTCACTCCTAAATACGTAGTCCGATTCCCTCTCATAAGAGGATACAGCTGTATTCCTTCCCATCTGAAATCAAATTCACAGATGTCATACACCAATTGGCTTCAGATTTACATTGCAAACACTGGTAATCGATAGCCATGTTCCCTTCGTGCAATGGAAATACAACTTTTCGTCTCACTTACAGACTGCGGACTGACTTAAGTTCAAAATGATGTTACACGTTTTTCTGGTACATGTCCATCTTTGAATGCCTTCATTCAATGTCTTTTGAAAACACTATTTACCGTTATTTATATTAAATCATCATTACCCTTCTGACCTAAAACCTCCAGTAGTTCAGTTATGATAGAAACTCCTCCAATGGAATTAATGATTTGTCCCCTAATGTCGACTTCAAGTTGCAGGTTATGCTAGGTGGATGATAAAGATCTTATGGCATTTTTTTAGTATTGAAACGGTATAGCTTACTATCATTATAGGCATGAGTTGCGTATTAAACTGCTTCCTTACTTTCAGTGTATGAGTATTGCAAATTAAATTTGAAATTTAATCCACATTAAATTGTTGCGGACATTTAAATTGCTGTACCCAGTGCAATACGTTCAGTATTTTTCAATCCTAATGTGATCCTCCACTAAACATGTAACACGTCTCTTAGAATAATTTGCCGAAAGGGAACCGGGCTTAGAATGGGAGGGAATAAATCATTTTTATTTCTAAATAAAATGTGACCGAGTGGGAACTCGGATGTTATTATCCTTGGACCTTATTCGACAGGGAGAGGGAAATGCTTCTGTAAAAGCTGATCACAAGATGCAACTGATCCACATAAAATTTTACTACATACTGAGACTTTAACAATTTAGGTCTACCTTATTAAGGTATAATCAAATATTGAAAATAAGCTTAGAATGTAGGCTTTCACGGCCGGCATCATTAGAATAATAATAAATTCGATTGAAAAAATAAGCGTCGCGTTACATGTCACGTTAACATATCCTGCTTTTACAGATGGAGAAAATTATATGGTAACCCTAAGTTTAGACCTATATGCATAGATTGTCTGTCATAAGTGTAAAAAGGAAATTATCAAAACAATTAAATTATTAGATTTCTTGATTAGGCATAAATTGCACTTCGTACTCAATTTGCACGTCAATGGAATGCTTAGTGTCACGAACTAACATGACAATCTCCTGGAATCAAATGCCCTGCTTTAAGACGACTTGAACGTGAATGTATAGAAAATATATAAATAATTCCTTAATTTTTAATATTGCATATGTACAAAAAGTTACAGCCATAATTTAATATAATTTTACAGCTTTGTGGGCCACTTAGGGACATTTTAAGTTGTGACACATAACTTTAAGATGTACAATGTTATATTTATTGACTCATTCTCACATGTTTTAAAAAATCTTAAATTTGCGTATAGCTCACACATCTCAGAAATAAATTACGTTAGAAAATTGACATTTCTTGTAGATTTCAGCATCTAGCATATTAAAAATAGATTATTACTGCTTTTACAATATTAATGTAAAAATTTCAAGTATTTTCAAAGAAATAATATGAATTTTAGTGTGAGTGATATTTAGTAGTCGATTGAAACTTTTCAGCATTTCTAATCACAGAAATAATATTATATTTTTAGTATTATGTATAGGTTATTATTAACTACCTTTAAAACCAAGTTCCTTACATAATTATTTTTACGTGCAATCATCCTTACAGAGAGACTATGTATGGCCTGTATGCAAATCTAAAAATATTTAGATATAATACGTAACAATAAATAAATAAATAAATAATGCATTGCATAAACTGGACAAAATTGTAGTGAACATCAATAACTGTGGACTAAAAATCATAGTGGAAATAAGTATTACGTGGACGATAGAGAATAGTGGACGAAATGTAAATGGATCTAGGGTCCGGGAACCCATCTGACACGTCAAAGTATTCCTAAATTTTCCATTATAAAACTGTAAAATTACATAATAATTATGGCTGGTTTCTGCAGTTTAAATATCAACAAATTTCTAATTATTTTTCCATGCGTTCGTGAACAAATCCTCTTAATGCTTTCCATTTATTTTAATTTAACTATTCTTTTTCTGTTAAATAATTTATGTTACCATTACATTTATAATCATTTCCTGATCTACATAATATATATTCACACACAATTCTATGACATTTAAAATTATACGTATGGAGTTAACGAAATGAAGAATTAAAATGTGGAAGTATAAATAATTCATTCGTGGACCTCGCACATCATAATTCTTCTCACATAAATTCCACGGTTTAGGTATTCTTAGGATTGTTCCGTCTACTGCTAACGAATGTGATTCTATTTGACCTTATTTATAGATAGTAGTCTATGAATGGACAGACAGAATAAGAGCCGAAGCTGTGTTGGAAAGAGGGTGAAGAAAGAATGATGCGGAAACTGATCAGGAAGAGGAAAAGGAATTGGTTGGGTCACTGGTTGAGAAGAAACTGTCTTCTGAAGGATGCACTGGAAGAAGTGGTGAACGGGAGAAGAGTTCTGGGCAGAAGAAGATATCAGATTATACACGACATTAAGATATATGGATCATATGCTAAGATTAAGAGGAAGGCAAAAAATAGGAAAGATTGGCGAATGCTGGATTTGCAGTGAAAGACCTACCCTTGGGCAGAACACTACGAATTAATTAATTAATGTGAGCCATTTGGCTGTTCCACCAACGCATGGTTAAGTAACCTAATAACAACTCTGTCTTAAAAGAGGTATAAAATGGTTCCTATCAACTAGATATTTTCGAATCTACTCTTCGGATTCTACAAATTACTATAAGTTTAACTAAAATTACGCGCTTCCATTTGTTAGAAGCTTTGCAGTCAAAAGCTTACGTATATGTTTATACCTGGTTCGAGAAAGCTATGTATAGACAATTTGAGAGTAAATAGAAAACCCCAAACTAAGTATTTTGAGGTATGAACAAGGGATTACAGACGCTTCATTACCGCGCTACATACTTACATGTACATCATCTTCAAAGTTGCATTGGTGAAAAGTGTTTGTGGCTAGTCAAATGCGATCAAAACTGACTTCTGAAGGCTCTGTCATAAGCATGTTACACATCAGACTAATTACCAATCACTCACTGATCTCCACGTTCATGTGACTTGACACCGGCTTATTTTTGCCTCTGGAGTACTAAAGGACGAAATTTACGACGCATCAATTTCAGTGCATTATGGCTACAGTAGAAATTGTCCAGACCACTCCTGGCGTCTTTCAGAGATTGTGCAATCCATTTGCTCTTCTGTTGTGGAGGATGGACACCAGATGGCTACATGAAATATCTCTTTGACTTTATTCTCTTTTCACACTATTATCTTGCACTAATATCTTTACTCTGTTATCCTTGTATTCTATCCTCTTTGTACTTCTTCACTAGTTCAAATAAATATTGGTGAACAGATTTAGCAGAACCTCACTATCCCCCACTTCTGTGTTTCTAATCAGTTATATAAGGACGTGAAATCAACTACTATACTTCGTTCCATAATGTCTGACAGGCGATGTAAACATTGCCGGCAGAGTAAGGGATAAGGGTAATAAATAGACATCGGATTATTAGGCACTAAAAATTGCAGTTTTAGGCGCCTAATATAAGCTCAAAATTTGTAAAATTAGGCTCTATTTTAATGAAAATAGGCATTTTAGGCACATCAAGGTATCATACTTATTTCTTTCACTGAAATTTTTAGTTATACACTAAAATACGCACAAAAAAGTATGTTTAAACATTAAAAAAGAATGCTATATTATATTTATAAACAGAGCTGCACAAATTTAATATATTGAAACTAATGAAATAATGATTATTGATATCAAGATTACTCATTTTAAGTTATTGAAATTCAGTTCCATGCTCAGACTTTATTATAATTATCTGCACAGTACACCACCAGAATTTTTTCTAAACTCTCCACAGTTAACCTTTGCCTTTTGTCACTGAGAATCATTTTGAAAGCAGAAAAACTTCTTTCAACCGAAACTGATGTGAGAGGCGCAAATTTTAAATTAGGTACAATAGAAACATCAATACTTACTGGAACATTTACACTTTCCCCCGATATCACTCTTGATACTTTTTCCAACAATGAAAATCCTACATTCTTATTTAATACGTTGTCCCACTTATTTTTAACTTTTTTCCCAGTTTCGCCCAAAGCAGAATGTATGTTCACTTGAGCTTCTTTTACTATTGCTATTTGGCTACAAAGAGATTGTTTTTCACGTTCTAATTGTTCAATGCTTGCAGGTATGAAAGAAAAGTTTGATGTTATGTAGGCAATATCGTTTTTCACTCGTGAGTCATTCAGACAATCTTTCACTGCTTTCACACACGCTGCACTATCAGTTTCAGGTAATTTATCAATAACTGTGACCACTTCTTTAAAATGCTTAGAATAATACACCACTGACTGAATCCAGGTTCCCCATCGTGTAACAACCGGCTGAGGTGGGAGTGGGATATCTGGAAAGTTCTCTCTGAATATTGAAATCCTGGATGGGGCTTTACAAAAACATTTTTTTTTGTGTTAGAAATAAACGAATTGACAAGAGGAAATTCATTCCGGATTGTTTCAGAAACCCTGTGAAGGCCATGTGCTAGACAGGTTACATGCGTGAGGTTAGGATAAAATGTTTTAAGAAGTGGAGCTGCAGCAACCATGTATGAGGCAGCATCAGTACAAAACAACAGAACTTTAGAATCGTCTATATTACCTGAGTATAAAGACTGTAGGCCTTTATTTACAAAATAAGCAATGGCTTTCGAAAGTTCCTTAACACATACGAGGTGTGGAATCGAAAGTCCATCAGGACTAAGTTTTCCTACTACCATATTTGCTATATACCTATTCATAGGATCTGAGGTTTCATCCACAGAGACCCATATGTAAGAATCACCTATATCCTCCCGAATGGAAGCTAAAGTTTCATTGTATATTCTGTCTAAGTAATTTTTTCTTAGGGTCGACTCAGATGGGATATTTTGTTTGCAGTATTTTTTGTAAAAACTGTCTTAAAACCGGATTTTCAATTGCATTCCAGGGAATGTTAGCAGCAACAAACGCTCTGGTTAAATCAGCATAGAAATTGCTGCTGAGATTGGATGAAGTAGGCTGTGTTAGTAAAGTTTGTTGCAGTTGATTTTTCTGCTGAGCTTTAGCCTTATGAGCCGCTCCTTGCACATGCTGCTTTAGGTGGCACTTCTTTTCTTGCGAAATCTAAAAATGTAAAGTAAACTGAATTAAAATAAAATCTTAATTGTTGTATTGCCGTATTTCTATCACAAAGTTAGTGGGTTCGAACAATCAAAATTTTAATGACCTGCAAATACTTTAACTATCGGAATTTAAAAGGTTAAAGTGTAGTGGTCTTAAAAAGAATTATACCTCAGGATAGCTCAGTCAATGTATAAATATTATAGGCCTACTCATTAAAATTAATGGAATTTATATATTTCAACTATTGTTACATACCTGTTTGCTACAAATCTTGCAGAATATTATTTTTCCATCATAAGTGAATTCTGAATATTGTTAGCCATTGCCGGGTCAATGTAGATTTTGCACTTATATTTTTCGGCATTATCGCGTTAAACTTCACAGGAAAACGTCCTACCGCTCAAAACTTCTCAACACAAATAAGGTGAGGGAAAGAGCAACTGTTAACGAGCATTCAAATGAACCGTTGTTATTGAGATTCAATTGGACAAAAATACAAAGTTCCACTTATTGTTGCATTTCCTGGTAGTGTTAACACTAGGAGGGTCATTCTTTTAAATATTTTGTAACCGTTTACCCTACTAATTCGCAGTTTTACGACTTTTCATAAATATTTCAAAAACGCTCTTTCTCCAAAAATTGTGATTTTATGACACTCTGAAGGGCAGTACAGCTAATCGGTTTCAGACCGAAAACAGTCATTTTTATAGTATAGTTTATGTCTGAATCGGTAGCAGCACATGTTGTGATTGTTGCCTGCTTCAAAACTAAGGTTGGTTCTTTGTCGGCATTTATGCCTCCAAACATGTTAAATTCGGTGAAATCTATTGCGAGTGTCGTGAGATTCAAAACATTTTGTTTCCTTTATCAATGGTTTCATGGCCGGTGTGAAGCAAACTTTCCACTTTTTAAATGCCTTAAATTTCGCAGTGAATGCATGTATAAATTATAAAAAGTAAGAGTAAAATGCGAAACTTTACAGTGAGTTAGGCATTTTTAGGCGAATATTAACAAATTAGGCTCTAATAACCGTTTTAGGGCATTTTAGGGCACTATAAAACTCTTTGAATACCTTTCAATTTCCATGAATCACAAATATTAATAATTATTTTTACTTTTCTCCTAAAGAAACAAAATAGGCATTTGCCCTAGAATCCGATGTCTGGTAATAAACTAATGGAGAAAGTCACGTTCAAAGCTTATCTTGAAGTTAGACGATGTGAAGCGTTGTACCTCCGCCCATCTACGAGACAAGCGTGGGATGAGATTTCTGCCATTGGTTGAATAGCAATTACTCTTCTTTCTTCCTCTACCGGCAATGTTTACATAGCCTCTCAGACATTATGGAACTCAGTATAGATTATTTTAGCATCGATCAAATTGGTTAGCGGGGTGGTATTTGGCAAGAAGAGGTCAATAATTCACCATATGATACCTAGTATTCGCTTTATAATTCGGTAAAACCTCGGAAAAAGGTAAACAAGTTTATCAGACAAAGCGGCATCGAACTCACGGCCGAGAGCAACCCTGGATCAGGAGACAAATGCGCCACCGCCTGAGCTGCTCTGCTGACGTCACTGCGTTTTTTTGCCATAATGTCAGTCAGTGGTGCTAATTTTGAATATTGATTAAGCATGTTGTTCATTAAACGTAAACTTTTACTAAAGTGAGTTTTCTTTCCATTTGACTAGCTACAACTATATGTTCCAATTTATAACTTTCAAGTTGACGTACATCGGATGAAGCTCTTGCTATCCCTTGTTCCTATCCACAAAATACTTAGTTCGGCACTTTCTTTTAACGTGAAACTTATTTATGCGTTTGGGCTTCAAGAAATGCGAAAACGGTGACGTCATATATTACAGTAGGCCTTAAACGACTGAAATTATCATGTGTTTAAAACAAAGTAATTTCGAATCCAGACAGCCGTGATAAAACATAAAGGAGAAAAGAACGTGGCATTTTAATTAATTCATTATTATTCGTAATTCGTACACGAATGGGTGTGATTAATAAATTCGGCGGTATAAACACAGAAATAGTTAATTTAACATAGTCTAATTCTAAACTAGTATACTTAACTGTAAAATTAATTCCCAAATGAAACCAGTTCACAGTAATAACATATTATTGATTATTTGTTTCAAACCATTCATTCACGTTGTATTATTGGGTGAGTCGTTTCGACTGTGAATTATTTATTGTGTTACTGTATTTGTCTCGAGATTAAGATTTGCAGAAGTGTCTGTTTCATTTTATGAGTTTCATTTATATCCATAACCGTGTATATATTTATGTGATCTAACATTTTATTTCCTTTTTCATTCTCATTTATATCTTCGTGCTGCATTTGTTAATCTCATGTCTAAAATGTTAACAAGTACTGACTCGTCTTGTTATGAGCCAGTATCTCCAATATTCGTCAAGTTAATGAATTCTAATTCTTTATGCTGAATTTTCGTTATAAAGTTTACAGCAACGTTCACTTGTTCTCATTTAATTGCACGAATTCGAGAAAATATTGCATCGCGGAATAACTTCAGAGATGCGCTGGACTGAGGTATTTCCATGACGGACTGAAAGTAAGATATTAATTATTACATTCCTCAGTGACTCATTTACTTACTACTCTATACAGTTAGAACAAATCGTTGCCAAGCGCTGTTAGTCTGTTGTTTATTGAACAAGCTTCTCTCTACAATACATTAAGAGTTTGAATTACGACAGATATCTGGGTTGAACTTAGTAGCTGTTTCAATTTTTAAATCTCCTCTATACTTCGTCCCATAATGTCTGACAAGATGTAAACGTTGCCGGCGGAGGAGAAGTATAATTGCTATTCAACCAGTGGCAGAAGTCTCATTCCACGCTTGTCTAGAAGTTGGGCGGCCTGAAGCGTTCTATTCCTCCCAACTTCAAGACAAGCGTGAACTGAAACCTCTGCCATTGGTTGATACCAATTGTATTTCCCTCCTCTTCTGCCGGCAATGTTTACATCTCCTGTCAGATATCATGGAACGAAGTATAGTTGAACAAAAATTCATGAAATTATTTCGGCCTCTAAAATTATTAATGAATTTATGTCTACTGTTTTCAGAGTATCAATATAGATTACTTAAGCTATTTCGCTTTCTTTCGTAGGGCGGTAGAAGTGACAAGGGAGACAGCGACAACCGTACCATTTCCCCTCATAGCTGAATTAGTTGCGAATTTTTTCGTCCGAAATTTCACATAAAAATGAGTTAGAATGGTACTTCCTCCTATTCGTATTATTATTATTATTATTATTATTATTATTATTATTATTATTATTATTATTATTATTATTATTATTGTTATTATTATCGTCATTTGTTAAAAAGTAGTTCTACCTAAATTCATTAAAGAGATCATGCGGCTGAAATATCTTAATGTAATTTTTAAATAACAAATTAAACGTTTGCTCGTATTCCTTGATTCGTTATTGAAGTTGTAGTACCAACATCTCATTAGTAGTAGGTATCTCACTCAAACAGAAACATTCAAATTTCATTAAGATAGTAGCACAGTCTAGTATGTATAGTCACGAAGCTCAATACGTAGGGAATATGCAACCATAGATAGTTGCTAACCACTAGGATTGCTACTATTGCCTCATCACATACACTGCGAAATAGTACGGCACAGTCTATTGTTCCTAGTACTCTCATCAACTCAAGCTTCGTGACTGTATATACTAGACTGTGATAATAATCTTACAATGTTCGGAATTTCACATGTAAACGGTAAAGGTATCCTCTTGTACGCCATAAAAGCGCATTGGGGTGCATGAATGAAGAGCACAATGTTTTCTTGACTTCATCACCAAAATGAGGAAGTGTGGTCGGCTCCACGCTCCGATCGTCTTTTCTCCCCGGGAAAGACATGGTATTTAATTTTATAGGAGGCTGACTGAACCTCGGGGCCGTTTTGGAAGTTTTGGCAATAAGAAAATCCCGTCACCACTCGGAATTGAACCCAGGGCCTTCCAGTCCGTAGCCAGTTTCTCTACCAACTGCTGAGCTACTAATTTGGCATATAGACTGCTTGAATCTGTTTGTTTGTGAGTTTCATCACCATCATAATACATGTGATCGAAATCATATTACTACTTAAGACCCGTTCCATCATAATTCAAGGTGCTGTTGATTACGTCATGTCCAGGCTTTCTTCTGTCTCCATATCTATTCGAATACTAATTTTTTAAGTCTACCTCATGGTTGCTGACCTTTCTACAAACTGAACTACGACTAAATTAAATGATGTATGACTCTCGTTAAAAGTGATACCGTTTCCCTTTGGTCAATTCGATATTGCAGGTACATTAAATCTACTGCATTTATTAGCCGAGCACAAACCACCATGAAATTAATATGTACTTCCAATAATTCTGGTTAGAAAAACCAATATTTGAAATGATATTACAATTTCGAACAGTTCACAGAACCTTCACAAAGCCGTTACTAAACGTGGATAGATACAATTTTACGGGAAGATCAACTAATATTTGAACTACAGTGCTGATACAAGGTCTTGTTTCAATTGTAATCATTTCCAATTGTATGCAAACACTTCAAATCTATAATTAGTTTAGTAACATTTCAGTGTGGATCACACATTTTCTGTTTAGCTCACCAGAATAGCTTAAAGGTAAGCTTCAAAACTGCGCTCGGTTGTCTGTTCGAATCCTCGTTGGATTTTTGCGTTGTTTTCTTCAACTATAAGGTGCATGTTTAGTAATTTCACAAAGAGTCCCCAGAATATTATATCGCAAAAATACCGCCTCGCTATCACCAAATCCATCGACGTTAAACGACGTCGTTAAGGCCGCGCCACCGTTTTTGGCATGTGAAATAAGTAATGGGAACCTTAAGTGCGACTGTTTTACATTTGTAGCAGACTATGAGCGATAAAGCTGACAGTTATGACTGGCAGATTATTAATGTGATGTGTATTTATGAGGAGGTACCGTTCTCAGCTGCAGTGGCAACAGAAGCTCACTGACTGGACACTGTACTCAAGGACACACCGCAGGAAAGTTAAGTGCGAGTATTTTACTTTCTCCTCACTCTGGGTAGCAATACTGACAACTCGTTGGCAGATTGCTGACGTGACGTGTATAGGAGGTGGTACAATTCTCAGCCACACTATCAACAGATGCTCACAGACCGTGCATTGTACTCAAGGACATGCGCCAGGAACGCTGGCGTCAACAATAAACTAACTGACATCTAGTAGTCATGGAATACTAATGATAGGGATATTAAACATCGAATAATAAAAGAGAAAATGTAATTAGTTCAAGATATGAATTCTCTTTGGCGACGCAAATCAAATTAACGCAAATAATAAAATATTGGTATCATGAAACTGCATTGTTAGGCTAATAAGTGTAAAAAAATTGTTCTTTTTTTCCCATCTAATTCTTGTGTTATGCCAGGAATATGTACAATGAGGGACATAATAGTTGAACGATTATAGTTTTTTCTAAGTCAAAGAGTGCCACACTGCGCATGCTCCGAGCCAAAACTTTTCAGTTATGTTGAGTAAGTATTCACTTTGATTTTCTGTTTAAATATTACATATCTATGCTAAGAAGAAATTGAAACTCCAGCCATTTTACGAACACCACTAAAGATATTGAAACATTTTCGCCCGCTCAACAATTATGCCCCGTACTGTACAGTTAAAATTTTGTGACATTTTCTACATCATTAACAAGCAAACATTCTCATGGTGTAGATAAATAAGTTATTTTTTTTCTTCCACCATGTTAATAATGTCGAAACAAGTGCTTATACAGATTTTGGCCACTCGAGCTCAATTACGAGCGCTGTAAAAATAAGTTTCGGTTGCTATCGCCGGCCGCCGTGCAGCAGAGGTTTTGCTTTCGATTTGTCGGGAACTGGGCTGTCATCGGGCGACTCGACAGCGAAAGGCAGTGTAGGAATATATGAAGAAATAACATCTACGGTTTGAGATTTGGCTTCTCGATTTTCATCAATATGGACATGATTAAACGCAGAAAGATGCTGAGAATAGGAGTATGTGGATATACAAAATTTTGTTTGATTATAGAGAAACTGTTGCACTGTAGATTTGTGTATTACAGCATCATTTTCATAAGTGTTCACAGTCATCGGGCCTACAATAATGTAAGTTATACAGCACATGAATTATTTAAGCTTACGTGCAGTTTGCAGGAGTTGTATTTTGCAATCCTATGATCAGTGTTTCTCGGGTGCATCAATCCGGAATAAGGGTGCAACCAACAGATCTATAGTACAAGTTTCGGGAAGAAGGAAAATAATTTCATGTAAGCCTACATTTATTAGTAGAACCATTTGATTAATCAGGAATACAAGTTTATTCGGGTATTGGATGCAATAATTTATTGTTATAAATGAATGTTATATAATTACTTTTTCCATTTAAGTCACACATTTCATTAATTTGATGATACATTATTTTTCCGGGGAGGTCTTCAATTATAAAGTGGAGGTTATTTTCCTCAGTTCAAACAGTAATAGTTGTATGATTTTAGTTTTCTATTCCAGAAGCGTTACATTTTAATCGTTAAGTTTCCTTTTCTTACTTTATCATGTCTGATAGAATTGAAAAATATGTTATCTTAATAACCTTGATTTTAATTTTTATTGAACGTTTAATCATTATCATATACAGTAGATACTTTATTTAAATCGTTATGTTACATATTAAAAGCGTATTTCTAAATCATAAGTCTTCATTCGTATATTAGTAGACGAGGACATCACTCATCTTTTAGTACGAAAGAGTGCAAAAGCTTATAAACCAGCAGGGTCACAAAAATGGCTGATAATATAAAACATACACATAAAACAGTGAGCGAGAGTGATCGCAAAACCAAATTAATCCGACCAGCATCAATCCTGACAGTTTTAATATACTCAGTTTTGTTGCTTATAAACTTTAATTGGTGTTGATTAGTTGAGAA
The DNA here is from genome assembly GCF_040183065.1 of Periplaneta americana. Lineage (NCBI taxonomy): Eukaryota > Metazoa > Arthropoda > Insecta > Blattodea > Blattidae > Periplaneta > Periplaneta americana. The sequence continues at coordinate 78,798,632 of NC_091125.1, forward strand.
TAGAGAATTCATACCTTTTTTAGCAAGATAAACGAAAAGGTCCACCGCTGTGGAGTAACGGTTAGCATGCCTGTCCGTGAAACGAGCGTGCCCGGGTTGAAATCCTGTTTTGGACAAGTTACCTGGTTGAGGTTTCCCGGGGTTTTCCCTCAACCCATGAAGAGCAAATGCTGGGTAACTTTCGGCGCTGGATCTTGAATTCATTTCGCTGGCATTATCATCTTCATCTCATTCAGACGCTAGATAACCGTAGCAGTTGATAATGCGTCGTAAAATCGTCATGTCCTTTACGTGTTACACCCTAGTGGATCCGTTACGGTCTCATGCCAGAGTTGTCGTGGTCTTCCCAAAATTCTTCTTCCTCTTTGTACATAGGCAAGAATTTGTCTAGGCCATCTATCATGATCCATCTTTTCGACATGTTTCTTCCACTGAAGTCCATATTGTTGAGCAAAATAAACCATAGAAGCGTAGTAAAATAATCAAGTAAAAAAAGAATTAAATGAAAAGTGCTTGAAGATGTCAGCCGAAACTCAATTTCTGTCCACCATAAAATTACAATTTTGACTCGCCAAGATTTGAATCCAAGCCTCCAATGAATATTATGACGATTATTATGCGTTATACTGCGTGTCTCGTAAAAATAGGCTTTTACATGTCTGATACATGCGTGGAGTCTCCAAACGCGACCGACATGCTTGGCAGAAGACACTAGTTACAGAAAGAAGAGAAGAAGTTGGTAGGAATAATAAAAAATGTTTCTGGTATTGATCTTCTTCCAACTTCAAACAATACTTCAAGACTTCTCCCTACTTCATGCAGTGTCAGATCAGAATTGACATAATGGGATAAAGATGGAAATGGGGTTGCTTCTTCTTATATTACGAACGATATTTCACAAACTGCGATGCTTCTGTGCAGCTATTCGTTGCAAAATATTGCCTCAAGGTTCATATAAACTTTCTCCGTGCTGGAAAACGCTGAGGGTATGTCTCTCGAACTAGTAGTTTTCGCTTCAAATTATTGAGTGAAACAACTGTTTCAAAGCGACTAATTCTGCGATCAACCCCACGTAAAACGTGCATAGATTCGTAGTAGACTGTTTACAAAATCGCATAGTTGGCATGCAAACAAAATTACTACTTCAATTTGTGACCTTATTGTTCTTTATTTAACTTTCCCTTTCAGTCCTCCATGCTTACGTCCACGAAAATTTACGCTTATTAATTTAAGTAAAAAAATTACTTACCATTTTACTAAAAAAAAATAAAAATCAATTCGCTCGAATTTTACTAATACTTGAGTTTTGAGTGTGATACCATACTACAGATAATTGTATTCCTTTATTATATTATTAATTTGTAATATATATATATATATATATATATTACTAGATAAATACATTGAACATTGTAAATATTAATTATCATCGAGATACTTTATATACTTACTACTATTTCCTTCTCATAAATCTATAACAGCGGTCATCAAAACACTGCACGCGGACAAGACACTGCCCTAGCGTGCAATCATCGCTGCTGGCGGATATGCTGTCTTTCTATCCCTTGTGCACAACGGAGCAGAGTTGCTTACCTTCCATGCACTCTACTCATTTCAGCGAGTGCTGATGACCACTGATTTACAATAATAATAATAATAATAATAATAATAATAATAATAATAATAATAATAATAATTACATGATTATATAATTATATTACTTAAGAAATCAATTAAAACAATCATAAATAAAGTAGCAGATAAATTATAAAGGTTATGTAAACAGTGATATGTAAATATAATTTCAAAGAAGGCATAGGAGAGAACAAAATGTAGAAAAATGAATAGGTGAAATAGGATAGAATGAAAACTAAAAAGAAGACAATGAAAGCAGGATCAGGAGGAAGACGATAAGAGAAGAAGAAGATTATACATTAAAAAGGATGAAGAAAGGTACGAAAGGGAGGATAATAAATGTAGAATAAGATTGGCTATGCAATCAAAATGAGTAAGCTGATAATTAATCAGTGGATGAGGAGAAAGACGATGAAAGGTGGATGATTAGATGAGAGGAATGAGCAAATGGGAATGAGCAGGAAAGAAGTGAATTGGGAGAACGAGGAAGATGAACGGAAGATGAAGAGAAGAAGATAGACTGGGGATTGAGTGTAGTGATGAACGGATGGATGAAGCGAGGAGAGTTTAACGTGGGAGTCAGGGTAAAGGGGGTTGAGGTGAAGGGAAATGAACGGGAGTTTGAGATGAAGGGAGATGAACGGCAGATTTAGGTCGATGGAGATGAATGAGGGGTTGAAGTGGAGAGAGATGAACTGGCGTTGAGGTGGAGGGAGGTGAATGTGGGGTTGAGGTGGATGGAGATTACCGGGGAATAAGTAATATGAAGGGACATTTTGATGACGAGAGAAGAGAGAAAGTGTCTTCGGAACGGGAATACAGCCGAAGAATAGTCATGGCAGCTCTACAATATCCTCTGCTTGGTTTCAGTAGTAAGCTCACTATGAGTTGGCGTAGAAAAAGATACTGTAGCCTATCATTAGGAAGCTATTCTGTGTAAGTTTAAAAGTACTCCCAGAGTTACAGGTGTTGCACCGTTACTACCGTCGGTCGGAACATCCAAGTTAATTGAGAGATTTGCACACACGCTAGACTTGGGTTAGAAGCTGCACATCTCTCTTCTCACCTTGGGGCGAAGTCCGCTCACGTGGGGTCTGCCCCGGCGGCCGTATTGATCGCTCGGAGGCCACTCAGTCACCCGGCAAAAACAACTTTTCCCAAATAACGACGCCCCTCTGCACGGGTTTGGGTCCCGCGGTCATGTAATTAATTGAATCTCATACTTCATCGTTTCGTTTATATTTTCTAGTACGAAATATGGAGAATATAATTATTTTGAAAAAAAGGAAAATTCATTCAATTGGTTGAACTGAAACACCAGTTTTGAACAATCGTCATCAGATTAAAAAAATAGAGCGTATTCCGAATCCCAACGCTGAGCAGTCTGATGGCGATTTGGCAATCTGAATTTCAGCGATGACGTCACTGATGCTCCACCGGTGTCGCACCGGTTCCATCAGCTTGTAGAGGTGGTGGCAGTATCCATCAGCGAATCTGATTGGTTCTTGTATAGGGCGGGAATTAGCAGACGAATGACATCGTGCACTGTTGTGTCATGGCAGTGTGTTCTGCTGTATTGTTTGTAATGTGCACAGCGTAAAAAAAATATGTTAGTGGCTTATGAGCGAACATGTCAAGGAAACAGTTATTACTACTAGTCAAGAAATAAATTGTATATACGCTCTTTTCTTTGAGCGAGATGACAGTATGGAAATTTCGCAAAATCTTGCTAGCGTAGCACAATAACAACTTGTACAGCCGCCATGATAGCCATTGAACCTTCCAGCAGTTTTGTTCCTATTCCGCTGCAGCGTGACGTCATTGAGTCCGGTCAGATTCGGAATACGCTGATAAGCTGTTGCTTCTTTAGGGCCCTCCCTGACGGGTCGGTGCTGTAGCGCTACAGCAGCGGTGCAACATTAATTTGTTTGAATGATGTTGTTCTGCACTGGACTCCCTCACGGTTCTGCATGTCTGCGGCATACATGTGTTTTTCTCTGCTTCACTCTACTGCACACTTTTTAAATTCTCAGTAGTTACTGAACCTTCTAAAAGTTATGTCGTCTAGTGATGAAGAAGATTATTGCGTTCTATGTGTATTTAAGGTTACGAAGGGAAAGGAAGGGAATATCAACTGTAAAGCAAGTTGTTTGTAGCAGCACGAGAATTGACACTAGATGATTGATTTATTAATAATTGTACTCGAATTAGTAAAAAAATGTTACCTGAGATTCCTGTTTTTTTAGTAACTACTCCCCACGCCTTTTCTGTTATGACTTTTCGTGAATATTCCGCCAATTTGAAACTGTAAGGACTTGGATATTTCTCTACCTCAAGAACTAACTGTATTTCCACTGACATAATGGTAAAATGTTCTTTATTACAAATATTTACAACTTCACTCGGTAAATGCAGCTTGCCGAGTAAGAAATGTGCAACAAGGCTGCATGCCAAAAACATGCAAAATATATGGCTGCGACATTGACTCGGCATGCAGAGCGCTTACCGAGTTGATGCCGTACCAATGCTCTACCGACCCGTCAGGGATAGATTTACACATATCACACTTTTCCTTACTTTAGTTTTGTAGTTAGGAGGTAGGCTATACCGTATTTGCTGTCTTTCACGCATATTATACAGAGTTGAACGACAATGGTGGGCAAAACTTTAGGTATGGTTTTCTCATATGTAGAGAAGAAAAAAAAGTTAATATGAACATGGATCCGGGAATGACTGGTTGCCGCGTTATAGGGGTTACTAGGAGGATCGTTGTGCACTACAAAACTTAGGTATTGATTGATTAATGTTTCAGTCTGTGTACATTTGTTTAAAGGAACTGTTCAAAATGTCCACCTCCTCCGACAGTGTTGCTCAATTCGCAGACGGATAGTTTCCACATCGTTCACAGGAGTCGAATACACAGGCGACTTCAAGTGCCCCCACAAGTAGAACTCAGTAGGTCTGAGATCTGGTGAGCGTGGAGGCCAAGGAATTGGTCTACCTCGCCCTATCCATCGGCCAGGGAATGTTGCATTAAGATGTCTACGTACATCCTGACTGAAATGTTTGCGAATTGAGCAAAACTGTCGAACAATACGTGCTACGCCAGGAATTTGGGAGCAGGTCCGGACGTCAGTGCGACGACTAACTGCGGTCCGTATTCAGGCAGGAGGTGGACACTTTGAACAGTTCCTGTAAACAAATATACACAGACTGGAACATTAATCAACTAATACCTAACTTCTGTAGTGCACAATGATTCTCCTTGTGACCCCTATAAAGCGGCAACCAGATATTTCCGGACCTATGTTCATAAAACATTTTTTTTTCTTCTCTACATTTGAGGAATACACATCTCAAGTTTTTTCCACTATTTTCGTTACATTCTGTGTATTGGAATCAGTTCTGTTTGTAGCTCTCTACATTTAGCCTCCAAAGGGAGTATCTGCTAGGCTACACCACGTAGAAATCCCGTCTCACAAATTCAATTTTTGGTATCCGCTTTTATCCATCAACGAATTCTCACAGGTATACATCTATATTGCAAATGCTATCATTTTGTAGAAATTAAGTTGCGTAAAGGTATGCGTTTTCAGTTGCAGAAGTGTGTTACTGACGTCATGTCAGATTTAATTTTATTTATATATTTGTACAACGTAATGTGTTTCTTTACTCCATCACAGTTGTTGATCATGTATTGTGAGAAGTTTTAGGCAGATAGCAGAGAAAACAGGAGTATCTGAATAACATCTTCTCCTGCTCCATTTTTGTCCACAAAATTTCACTTGCTCTCTATGAGATTCTAACTTTGACCTTCAGTGCGGAAAGCCGACTCTAAAGCTTGTTGGATAACAATGCGTGACACATTCTCTCGCATTAAAATATTAAAGAATATGGAAGAATCACACTGAACACTAGAATATAATGAATGTTTAAGGACCACCAATCTGGTTGCTTAAACACGAGATAAAAAAATAATTATTCTATGCAACGCCCCTCCCCCCCCCCAAAAAAAGTAGGAATTTGTCATGTCGAAACCAGTTTGTAGAATCTAAGGCCCTAAACATGAAATATATAGAAGTAGGACTGATATTAATAATGAATAATACGGCATTGAAACTTGAATCCATTGTCCTTCTTGCTTAAAATATTACAGCTTTATATCTTTTGCCAAAAAAAAAAAGGCTGTAATGTATTGATTCCTTGATCTTCGTGCTTTTACCCAGAGTTCAATGAGTAGGTAAGCCCAGACTTCATCCAGACCCCCAAGTTTAATGGCAGTCGCAGGTGTTGGGAGCGGCCTGTGTAGGAATGTCGCACAAACTTGTAGCGCTGGGTTTTAAGTGGATTGTCTCTCTTTGAACAGTTGGCGGCAAGTAACCAACTCGAAACTCAACTAGAGAAAACTAGTTGTCTACCTTGTGGGTGCACACAGTGGAATAAAATCGCGTCTCCATTTCATCTTGTCTGAAATTGGATGATAAGAAGCAGTATGCAGCATTGTCCAAGGAATGTTAAACATAAAGCTATCGAACATAATAATCAATAATTGATTACGCCACTCATTTAGTTGTCCAGTTGTGACTGACTTCTCTCTCGTTCTTCCCTTAGCCCCATTTTCGTCATCCTCCTCTTCCTCGACGCATTCTACTTCCTTCATGCCTGTCTTCTCTTCATATTCGTCTTTTCCTCAAGAAACCTCTAGTCTTCTTTCCTGTTCTCTTTTCTTAATCTTCATCTTCGTTCTCTTTTCTCTTCCTCTGCTTTTTCTTTCTCATCTGCCTTCCCTTCCTCTCAGTCAACTTTTTCTTCCCCTCAGTCTTAAAATTTTTCTTCTTCTTCTCCTTTATCATCTTCTTTCCGTCTCTCAGTCTTCTTTCTTTGCATTCATTCATCTTTCCCATCCACTCAATCGACTTTTCCTTCCACTCAGTCGTCTATCCCTTCCTCGGTTATCTTTCTATTCCACTCAGTTGTCTTTCTCTTCCACTAAGTCGTTTCTCCCTTCCACTCAGTCGTCTATCCCTTCCTCAGTCGTCTTTTCCTTTCACTGAATTGTCTTCCTTTCTCTCAGTCGTCTATCCCTTCCTCCGTTATCTTTCTATTCCACTCAGTTGTCTTTCTCTTCCACTGAGTCGTCTATCCCTTCCACTTAGTCGTCTATCCCTTCCACTTAGTCGTCTATCCCTTCCACTTAGTCGTCTATCCCTTCCACTTAGTCGTCTATCCCTTCCACTTAGTCGTCTATCCCTTCCACTTAGTCGTCTATTCCTTCCACTTAGTCGTCTATCCCTTCCACTTAGTCGTCTATCCCTTCCGCTTAGTCGTCTATCCCTTCCACTTAGTCGTCTATCCCTTCCACTTAGTCGTCTATCCCTTCCACTTAGTCGTCTATCCCTTCCGCTTAGTCGTCTATTCCTTCCACTTAGTCGTCTATCCCTTCCACTTAGTCGTCTATCCCTTCCGCTTAGTCGTCTATCCCTTCCACTTAGTCGTCTATCCCTTCCACTTAGTCGTCTATTCCTTCCACTTAGTCGTCTATCCCTTCCACTTAGTCGTCTATCCCTTCCGCTTAGTCGTCTATTCCTTCCACTTAGTCGTCTATCCCTTCCACTTAGTCGTCTATCCCTTCCACTTAGTCGTCTATCCCTTCCACTTAGTCGTCTATCCCTTCCACTTAGTCGTCTATCCCTTCCGCTTAGTCGTCTATTCCTTCCACTTAGTCGTCTATTCCTTCCACTTAGTCGTCTATCCCTTCCGCTTAGTCGTCTATCCCTTCCACTTAGTCGTCTATTCCTTCCACTTAGTCGTCTATCCCTTCCACTTAGTCGTCTATCCCTTCCGCTTAGTCGTCTATTCCTTCCACTTAGTCGTCTATCCCTTCCACTTAGTCGTCTATTCCTTCCACTTAGTCGTCTATCCCTTCCACTTAGTCGTCTATCCCTTCCGCTTAGTCGTCTATCCCTTCCACTTAGTCGTCTATCCCTTCCACTTAGTCGTCTATCCCTTCCACTTAGTCGTCTATCCCTTCCGCTTAGTCGTCTATTCCTTCCACTTAGTCGTCTATCCCTTCCACTTAGTCGTCTATCCCTTCCGCTTAGTCGTCTATCCCTTCCACTTAGTCGTCTATCCCTTCCACTTAGTCGTCTATTCCTTCCACTTAGTCGTCTATCCCTTCCACTTAGTCGTCTATCCCTTCCGCTTAGTCGTCTATTCCTTCCACTTAGTCGTCTATCCCTTCCACTTAGTCGTCTATCCCTTCCACTTAGTCGTCTATCCCTTCCACTTAGTCGTCTATCCCTTCCACTTAGTCGTCTATCCCTTCCGCTTAGTCGTCTATTCCTTCCACTTAGTCGTCTATTCCTTCCACTTAGTCGTCTATCCCTTCCGCTTAGTCGTCTATCCCTTCCACTTAGTCGTCTATTCCTTCCACTTAGTCGTCTATCCCTTCCACTTAGTCGTCTATCCCTTCCGCTTAGTCGTCTATTCCTTCCACTTAGTCGTCTATCCCTTCCACTTAGTCGTCTATCCCTTCCACTTAGTCGTCTATCCCTTCCACTTAGTCGTCTATCCCTTCCGCTTAGTCGTCTATTCCTTCCACTTAGTCGTCTATTCCTTCCACTTAGTCGTCTATCCCTTCCGCTTAGTCGTCTATCACTTCCACTTAGTCGTCTATTCCTTCCACTTAGTCGTCTATCCCTTCCACTTAGTCGTCTATCCCTTCCACTTAGTCGTCTATCCCTTCCGCTTAGTCGTCTATCCCTTCCGCTTAGTCGTCTATCCCTTCCACTTAGTCGTCTATCCCTTCCACTTAGTCGTCTATCCCTTCCACTTAGTCGTCTATTCCTTCCACTTAGTCGTCTATCCCTTCCACTTAGTCGTCTATCCCTTTCTCAGTCGTCTTTTCCATTCACTGAATTGTCTCTTCGTTCCTTTCAATCGTCTATCCCTTCCTCGGTATCTTTCTATTCCACTCAGTTGTCTTTCGCTTCCATTCAGTCGTCTCTCCCGTCCACTTAGTCGTCTATCTCTTCCACTTAGTCGTCTATTCCTTCCTCAGTCTTTTCCTTTCACTGAATTGTCTCTTCCTTCCTCTCAGTCGTCTATCTCTTCTTCGGTCATCTTTCTATTCCACTCAGTCGTCTATTCCTTCTTCAATCGTCTATCCCTTCCTCAGTCGTCTTTCCCTTTCACTGAATTGTCCTTCCTCTCAGTCGTCTATCCCTTCCTCGGTCATCTTTTTATTCCACTCAGTTGTCTTTCCCTTCCTCTCGGTCGTTCTTCCCTTCCTGTTTCCCTTTGTCTTGTCTTCTTTCGCTTCCTCCCATAGTTCTTCCTCTTCCTCGTTTCCTTTCCCTCTGTCTTCTTTCTTTTCCTTATCTTTTTGATCTTTGCATTTTTTACTTCCTCTTCTTTCCCCGTCTTTTTTCTCGTCCTCTTCGTCTGGTCTACATCTTATTTTCCTCGTCTTCTTTTACCTTCTTGCTCCTTGTCTACTTCCTCTTCTTAATGTTCTTTTTTCCATTTTTTCATACTTTTCCTCTTCCTCACCTTGTTTCCCAATATATTTGTTACATTGCTAATCTCAGAATCTCTTCTCACTGATGGGCTTTATAGGCTCCAAACAAGTACCAAAATCGCCACTGATTTGTGAAGCCCCTCCCTTAATGAGAGTTGCCCGTGTCACACAGAATAAAATCTGGCTCGACAGGCGAGGCGGTAATACTAGATGTCACATAGAGGCGTCCACGTCAGTTGACCTATTTTCTCGCTTGGCTTGAAGAAAATTTATCGTGAAACATATAAAAATGATGTACTACGCAACCAAGCGAGCTGTCGTCTCGACAGTCATGGATAGTCACGTTGTCTGACATTTCAGATGTGTCATGCCTAAATAGCTATGTGTGACAGTCAGATGCATATATGATAAAGAGAAATCATATGCTTTTGTCTACCATGCTTAACCATATTTTTACGAGATAAGTTTTAACTTACATTTTATATTTGGCAGTTGAGGAAAATCATAAAACACAAGTAGCCTTGATATAGAGCCAATATTTGGGGTATTTGTTATATTTAATAGTTTTGTATCTCACAACACTGTTGATTTAAAGTTACGGAAATTAATGTACAGAACTGTCCCATAGCTACTTGGTTTAGACTAGCGGATCCACACCTGTGGAGTAATGGTCAGCGCGAAACCAGGTGGCCCGGGTTCGAATCCCGGTCGGGGCAAGTTACCTGGTTGAGGTTTTTTCCGGGGTTTTCCCTCAACCCAATACGAGCAAATGCCGGGTAACTTTCGGTGGTGGACCCCGGACTCATTTCACCGGTATTATCACCTTCATTTCATTCAGACGCTAAATAACCCAGATGTTGATACAGCGTCGTAAAATAACCAAATAAAATAAAATAAAAATAGACTAGCGGTGATCAAAGCAGGTATCGTGATTATATCGTGTAATCACAGACATTCAAACAGATAAGGGAGGTTGCTGTTCAACTCTCCCTGTCTCATTCGCGTACTGAAGGCAAGCAGTGGTGGTATCATGTTGCTCTCTAAATTCTCTTTCTCTGCAAACTGGAAGAGAAGGTTTTTTACATAATGGGAAGACGAAGTTTTTTGTTGTTCTATCAGAGAAAATGTAATATTGTTTTTGCTTTGCTCAACGGTTCAATTAGAAGTACGTATATAGCAGCAACAAAAGGCATTACAATAATTGTTACGCTGATTATACAGGCGTAGCAGGTAAAATAAGACTAATAATATAGTAATTTATCAGTAAATGTTATTCTATTGTACGTGAATGAATATTGCTATTATTTTAGATCTATTCCCTTAAAGTGAAATCTGTGAGAATTGAATTACAAACTAAATCATTGATTTGCAAACGGATGTAAATTTCAAAACAACATGCAGGGACTTGGATATAAAAGAGGCTGAGATATTTAAAACAATGTATAAAACAAAGTATGCCTTCATTGATTCTAGTTCACGTTAACACTTTGTTTGTTAAAAATATAAAATTGTTTAGTCACACGTTAAAAAGTGTTAAAATTGTTAAAAAAGGTTATATACCTTGGTCAGACGGCCCGTTTCGACGCGATGTTGCGTCTTCATCAGTGTCTCCTGAACTACCTTAAGTATGCCTTGCTTAAGACTTTTGCTGCTAAGATATTAGCGTTTTTTCTCTTCTACTTATGCATGTGAACAGTTGTTTTCACAAGTTACACTTATCAGACGCAAAAACAGATCTCTCCTTATGGACGAAAATCTTAAAACAGTTGAGAATTGTCGTGTCTAACATTCAGCCACACTTTGTTTCGTTTTCAGAAATGTGTACAGAAAATAACTGAGGGAAAAGGTTTTCATGTTTGTTTAAATGAAGTATCTTACAAAATGAGATCCGCTTGTTTTCTTATTAAATTGTTTATGCTTTAATATGAAACTAATTGCTTCTTTGCAACAAATGTATTGAGATTAATGAATATATACCAGGTAGTAGTGGTAACTACACTCAATAATGACAATTAATAATAAACACAATTAATAAAAAATACAATTAATAATAAATTAATAATAATATAATAACAATAATAATAATAATAATAATAATAATAATAATAATAATAATAATGAGCATCCTAAATTAAATGAAGCACGATCACTTAAAATAACATTTAAAGTAAATCTAATTGTACCTTAACCCTAAGTTCGAACTGAAACCCGCGAGTATGATATGCTCATACAGGCACAAGTACTTTTCAGCACTACACTCATTTCGCTGTCAACTCACTCACTGCACTGGAACTACGATATATTTTTACTGATTCTATCCTGATTTCACTTACACCTCAAAAACATTTCATTATTCAAATGCTTTGCACTGCCACTGTAAACTATAAAACTTCACTAACAAAACACACTTCTTCACTGATACAACACTTCAAATAACAAAACATCAATTACATCCTTTAAATATAGTGTGTAATATACTACCGTCTGTTAGTAAAGTTTTAAGCCTATTTTTAAATACATTTTGGTTATTGGTAAATCCTTTAGTAAGTCTGCAGGTAAAGCATTCCAGTCCCTGATAGTGCGATTGAGAAAAGAAAACTTTCCAGTGTCCGTCCTCTGTCTTCTTTCCCTCAATTTATATGAGTGGTCGTTCCTTAAAGAGTAATTTGGCGGCTGCAACCTAATTTTTATTTCTCTCCAGACAGGCTCACCTTTGTATGTTTTGAACATTGCGCATAATCTAATTCGCGTTCTCTTGTCCGTGAGTGTGTCCCATTTTAATGGTGAATTGTTACGACAACGCTTGAGAGCCCATTTTTAATCTTTTCCAATGTCTTAATATGTTCTAATTTTTATAAGGATTATAAAAACAAAAGCATATTCTATCTAGAGAGACATAGACAGACAGACAGACAGACAGGGAGGGAGGGAAGGAGAGGGAAAGAGGGATAGAGAAAGGGGCAGGGGGAGAGAGAGTGATATGTGCAGAATGACAAGTTCAGCACAACCACTGGTTGTAGTTTTCATGCAAATTATTTCTCCCCATCCCCTTACTTCACACCCTGTGTCTCGAGTGTAATCACTGCTGTTCGAGCTTTGGTCACCGCTGGTTTAGACAATCGGCCTATGTTGCAGCCGATCCGGGTTCAAATCGCAGTTGAGATTTTCTTAGGGTTCTCCATTCCATTCCGTTACCATTCCATAGCATTCCTCGATCTCTGACTGGCGACGCGTATAGAGGACTGGTCTAGGGACGCGTTTGATCACGTATTCAGTTAGTGGTGATTGGAAATGCTTTCAGCTTTGGGGTTAGTACAATATATCAGCAACAATCCTAGTGCTGAGTTATAATGTCCCTCCCAAAAAAAAAAAAACAAACATAACGTCTTGAGCACTTATTTGTTGTTTAGTGAAAGCGTAGTAGGTTAATTATCTTGTACATTGTGAATCTTATGTTGATTTACCGTAAAAGTTAATTTGTAGTTTTCTCTTTTATTACAGGTGAGTATCCACTTTGCAGTCTATCATTTTACTCTCGATCCATAAGGATTAAGGTAAGTCCGTAGTTAAGCTAAAGTTATTAGAAAGTAATGCATAATTTTATCTTAAATGCCGCCTGTTTCGTCAGCATTAGACTGCATATGAATTAAGTCAATAAACTATATAAAATTTCTTTGAGCCATTAGTCCTTTCTGGATCTTATAGATGTCCCATCTCAGAAATGGAATCATCCATACTGTCACAAGAGCAGAGTTCATAGAGAGGGTTAATCGAACGTAGGGTGTTTCTGTAACCCAGCGTTGTCAGACACAGCCTAAACGGTGCGGAGCGCTCCACTATAACTCGTTGCGAGCTCCGGTGCTTCCACACACATAAGCAAGTTCACGCTCCGACTGGACGTCTCTAGCACCACAACCGGTTTCGGAGCTTACAACTCTGACACTACTGCTGAAACCCAATAAATCGCTCATATATTCCTCCAACCAACCATTTTTTTATACTCACGATTATTAAATTTAGGTACCTAATGCGAAATTCTTTCTTCTTGTTTTTACATTTTAAATTCTTACAACCGTTTGGTTGAACTTCGTTTTCATTTAGAATGTTCCAGATTGGGAACAGACATACGGAGTACCGTAGGTTGAGACTTGTCTAGCGGTAATGTACAGGCATTTTGTATGAGAAATTGATCATCCTCAATAATTTCAAGCGCAATAATTAACAATAGGCCCCTATTAGAAACAACAACAACAACCAAATTTCTTGGCTTAAAAATCTATAATGTGTTAAATTGGGAAAATCATATTAAAGAAATTACCACATACTAAATTCAGCATGTTTTGCTATTAGATCTATGCAAAAGATAGTAATACCAATACCTTAAAGACAGTATACTTTGCATACTTCCACTCGGTAATGAGTTTTGGAATAATATTCTGGGGAAATTCCACAGATAATAACAGTATATTCCTACTATAAAAAAAAGAATAATTAGAATAATAATAGGTGCCAAATCTAGGGAATCGTGTAGCACTATTTTCAAAAAAACTACAAATAATGTCCATGGCTTGTCAGTATATGTTTTTATTATTAATCCTCCTCGTGTGTAATCGTGAAAACTTTGTAACTAATTCATCAGTTCTTAGCATAATTATATGCGTCAAAAAACGACTTTCATACCCCATCGGCAAGTCTATCGTGCTATCAAAAAGGAGTGCGTTATATGGCAGTATAAATGTTTAAGAACCTCCCTATGGATATAAAAAATGAAACTCAAAACATAAGATTATTTAGGGCCAAATTAAAAAAGTACCTAATTTCTCACGCCTTCTATTCTGTAGGTGAATTCATGACATTCAACAACGCTTCATAAAATTGACACTAAAACTTTGTGTTGTACTAGTAGACTATATTGTAAACCTCTTCTGTATATATTTCAACTAGACTCTGACTATAAATTAAGACTTTATAGTAGTAATAATTTTTTTTACTTCCATATTCTAGCTGTGAAGGAATGTACGAATACCATGAAATGTTAATAAATACAATACAATACAATACAATACAATACAATACAATACAATACAATACAATACAATGCAATACAAAACTCTTCTTCTCGTTTACCTATTTGATAGTAATAGGGTTGTAATACTGTACAGGCATATATACATTTTTTCTTTATCACGAGCCGATAGTTATATTGAATTTGTATGTGGCACGTTTGTACATAGTTTTAGAAAAGTTCTGTGCATATCGATCGTTATTCATTTTCTTGGTATTGTGCAATTAATTACTACTGTTATCTTATTGTATATATTATATTTGTACTTATTTGTATTTTTCGTTTAATCATGTTTTATTATACAGGGTGTTTCCGAGGTGGTGTTACAAACTTTCAGGGATGATGGGGAAGGGCACATGTATAAATTTGAGATAAGGAACCATGGTCCGGAAATGACTAAGTCGAAAGTTATAAGCAAAAATAATTGTGTGGAAATGGAATTGAATCGGTTATTGTTGAAAGGAACCAAGTCCACTTTTTAAAGCTTTGAGATAATCGAGAAAAAACTGTTTTGTGAATAATCTATCGAAAATTAAACCAAAAAATTTTGTACACATATATTTTATGTGTACAATATATTTTGGTTTAATCTTCGATAGATTATTCACAAAACAGTTTTTTCGATTATCTCAAAACTTTAAAAAGTGGACTTGGTTCCTTTCAACAATAACCGATTCCATTGTCATTTCGCACCGCGTGCCCTCCTTCCCTTAACTTTTGGAACAGTCGTGGAAAAATGGTATGGGCCGGATGTCTCCTACGTGGGTACTTGTCCAGATAAAATCTGTGAACTTGTCTACTGTTCTCATTGGCTCAGCCGTATTCGAAATTCAGGTCTGCTTATTCTGCTCTCGTGTACTCCTTCATTTCACTGGGACTCATCGACTGAATACTGCAACTTTTACACATACACTGCTGTCTACAGACGTGCATATCATGACCGACCATGTCCGTTACGCATTACGCTATCTGCATTGCTTTAGTATAGTTTCCTGTCCCCATCCCTCAGACAGCGCACTGAATGGAATACTGTAAGCAGAAAACGTAAACAACGTCAGATGAATACAGTATGTGTAAGATGTACAGATAAATACACATAAATAAGGTGCACAGAGGAATAAAATGATTTCATTTCCACAGAATTATTTTTGATTGTAACTTTCGACTCGGTCATTTCCGGACCAAATTGATACATTTGCCCTTCGCCATCATCCCTGAAAGTTTGTAACACCACCTCGGAAACACCTTGTATATTAATTAATATCCAGCATTGCTTTATTTCTGCTCGTGTCTACTGCGCCATATTGGTCAAATCCATAAATACCCTCTACATCTGAATCAGTATTAAAAAAAATAGACGTATCCAGTTTGCTGTGTTAGGCGTTTCACAGATGGTTTTTAGAGAGTGGTTTTATAGATATATGCTGTGAACGTCTCATCATCACTTAGGCATGCTTTGGCCCATTTGTGATTCTCCCAATCTTCACAAGTGCCCTGGGTGGCATTTATGAATCCGAAGCTGACAGGTGAGCCATCCTAGAGCCAGGTCCCATTCATAGACGTGTAGCTTGATAAACCCCAGAGGCTCTGAGCCCATCGTGAAACCGACGCTGACAGATGGGTCGTCCTGCCCCAGCTCCCGATAAATCCAGGTCCTATCCGCAAACGAGTAGCCTAATGAGCTCCTTGGGGCCCGAAGCCTCAAGTCCTTCTTATATCAACAATTGGAAACCTGTACTACCTGCAGCCTATTTTACTATTGCAGATGATAGATGAAATGCGGGAGAGATTCGAAGTGTTGGTGGAATGATAGAGGGAAACGGAAATACCTCGAGGGAAATTCCCTGTAACGTCTTTGTGCAACATGAAAAACCAGTTTGGTAGTATTTGAGCCACAGATTCGGCAACTGAGCGTGTATATGTGTATGAAGGAACTGTGTGCAAAATTAGTAAAGAAGGGAAATAAAGTACGAGTAAAACAATGGAACATCATTTTAAATGAAATTAAGCCACAAAACAAAATAGTGTGATATTATTTTTCCAATTCCATAAGTATTCTGAAAAATGTATGAAGAAGGTGCACGAGTTTTGCAGAGTACTAATTATCATTATGGGGGGAAATGAAATGTTCTGTAGAATAAAAAATTTCACGGAGTTCATACGAGTATATTCAAGACTGCATAAAAACATTGCAAGCGTTCTTACGGACGGATCGTTTTGATGTGGCCAAAAGGGACAGCTACCTCAGATTTATTAGGTAGAATGATATATGTGAAAAGAGAGCCTGTAGTTTATGTTAATGGATTCACACGCATTACACTGAATAAAGGTTAGCCAGATCATATTTCAGATGTCTACACTAATAGTAGTACAGGTCAGCGGTTAATAATTTCACATGCTGTGAAGTGGCATCCGTCTGTGGAGCATTTATGTTAAGTCAAAATCATCGTATTATCATTGTGAAACGGTGAAAGGTATCCCCTTTAGACCCTATGAAGGTCTAAGGGGGCACAGCAGTATAGCTCAACCTGTACACCAGAATAAGGTATTGTTATCACTGTAGACCACGGAACTTTATGAATTAAAATGCCTTAAAATTCGCATCCAACTATGCAGTAAAAACTTTTGAAATATGCGCTAAATTGAAGCATAAGTAGTAAATGTACACTTTAGAATTTTATTTTGTTTAATAATATGGTATAAATTAAAATAATTCGAAGTACCGGTAATAATAAAATTATCATCTAGCCATCATCATTTTTATTAAATCAATTTCTTCTATAAATATAATAATTGCTACTCATTTTACATAGACATTTGAATTGGTATATTTTTAACTTTTCTTCTTCTCTTTTAAGTTTCTGTGCCCTTCACGTAATTATTATGACAGTAAACAACCAACGATTTATCCAGATCTGTACTATGAACTTTTCTTATCTGTCACAACTAATTTAAATGTCGAGAACGATCACATGACGCGACTGGTGCACATTTATAAGCAGAAATATTCCGAATTTCAGTAAAGCATTTCATTATAGCAGGGATTATTCTCTAACACACGATTAAATTTTACAATCACTGATTTACCTTGTGATCCAGCAACTAATTTCAGTGACTCTTACCTTTTGCACAGCTGCACGGGACTCTGTTTGGGAAGTACCCACGTTTTTCAGCATGTTGGTGCTGCTCTAGGCCTATATCATGAAGAAGTTAGCAGCCATATGAGAAAGCTCGTTCCGAAGGTTCTTTTCTCGCATAATTTTTATATTTCTTGGGAATTATTCTTTTTTTATCCGAGATTAATTAGATAATAAATCGAGAAAAACAAGAAAAGATGCTAATATATGCATTTAAAAATACGAAATAAAAAAATATATATATGCATTTAAAAGGGATAAGGCAAAATAAAATTGGCTTTATTCGAACGTAAAAACCAAGATCGGCAAAGATCCACTTTTATTTTTTCAATATATGCCAAATCAATAAAGACGTGCAATAAAAACACGCACAATATACTTAGCTTTATTCCAATCGGTAATTATGTATGGAATTATAGAATGGGGTAGCTTATTTAAAACCAATTTTAATCCACTTTATTTATTACAGAAGAAAATAAATATGTCTTCATAAACCCATTGATTTTCCATCTCAAAAATTGTTTTTAGTCTTCAATGTTCTTAAAATCAGACAAACTTATTATATTGTATTAATAAAATTCATACATAAAAATCTGAATAATTTTGAATTGTATTCTCATAGTTATGAAACATAAGGTATGAATTCTTTAAGATTGTTTGAATCAAAATGAAACACTGCTACAGTATTTAATCATGGTAGTAATTTAGGCCTAAAAATATATAACAAATTTATATTTAAATATCCTAATTTTGTCAATTCTAATGGTTCTAGTATTAAACTTGAAAAGTTATATAAGGATTTTATAAATAATGAAAAATTGAACATTAAATTTTATATATTCTTATTGTATAGTAGACATAAGACAAATTGTATTATGTAGGCTACTTCTTAATTTAAATTCAGAAGTCCGCCCCTGAGCACGAGTTCTACTCTTTCAGGGGTTAGCTAAAGTTTTATCTGTTTATATTATATTTTATGTTACAATTATTAGAAAAATAAATACATAAAATAAATAAAAAAATTGAATATGTTCCGCGATCTAGTTATCAGCCCATGCTCAGATCGAAAACTTATGTAAAGGTTAAGAAAGCAGTTAATTCCCAATATTCCATCAGAAAACATGTCACGATTGACAATAATAAATCGAAATTAATAAGAAGAGAAGGCAACCTCTTCCAAGTCGTTAGTAGCCGAACTTCAGTAATGGCTTACAAAATGGAATAATACGACACAAGGTTGGAAAGTGTTTTTTTACAAAATAGAGGGAAAGTTTTAAAAACGAGCAGAGCGAATTTTTAAATTTCCAAGATTTTGTAATGCACATCACAAACTTGTTTTGTAAGTATTGTTTGCACGACATTATATTTTGTAAATAATATATTTAAAAATGTTAATATACAGTACGTACATTACACTATGAACAGATGACTGAAGGTTAGCAGTCTTGCCAACGTATAAACTTTACCATCAATTTCAATGTGAAGTAGTAAAAATGATTCAGGTACTTGTAATACAGGGTGATCTGTTTGGGTATGGATAAAATAAAAACACTGTTAAACATTTAGGCCTACTTTTGAACTTTATTAGTTGAAACTTTGCGTATAAAGCATTGAAAGGCGAGAGATTTTTCAGAACTCTACATGATCCCCATTGCGCATTCTGCACAACTCCTAACGGTGAGGCAATTCAGCCCATGCCAGTTGAAATATATCAGAGGGGTGGTTTGTTGGAAAGCTGAGTAATTTTTACCCTTAGATTACCAATGTTCCTGGGTTTCTGTGAATAGACAGTGTCTTTAAAAACCCTCACACGAAGAAGTCACGAGGGGTTAGATCTGGGGAATTTGGGGGTCAAGCATTTGGTCCATCACAACACCACATGCGATTGAAAATGATGAATCTCCCATACCCAGCGAGGGGTGCACCATCTTGCTAAAATACAATGTTCATATTGTTGTCTTCCTAGAGTTGTGGCAACAGAAACAACTGCAATATAATCCAAGTAAGATCTATAGCGTATTGTCTTTTCTGCAAAGAAGAATGGTCCATACACTTTATAGCTGCTCAGTCCACACCATACGTTAACTTTTGGACTTTATCTTTCAAGCTCGTAGGAGACATGCAGTTGTGTGTGTTTATTCTCCCACTGATATGAAAAGTTGCTTCATCTGTAAATAGCCATTTGTTTAAAAAGTTGTCATCTTCTGCAGTCTGTTGGCATACCATGGATGCAAAATTGAAATGAACCACATGTTTCTTAACACAACATCACAACATTATGGAATCGTATTTAGGTTTACATTACGCACAGCATACTCAAGTTAAAATTCTCTTTGAACTCGTTAAACACTCTCAAATTTGTAGCATAACAAAGAAGAAATTGTACCCGCAGTCGATTTATAGTAGCCACTTTAAATCATCTACGATATTCATTTCACATTATGCATTGTTGATTTTCATTCTTGCCATGTATGGAAAATTCCATCTTTTAAGTATAATAATATTACCAGCAAGAAATTTCTCATACTATAATAATAATAATAATAATAATAATAATAATAATGTTTTATTTTCGCTGGCAGAGTTAAGGTCATAAGGCCTTCTCTTCCACTCAACCAGCCTTAATCAATACAATACATATTTAAATTACAAATATTTACACTACACTTAAAAGGTTCTCGAGCAATATTCTTCAGTTTTAACGACTACATATTTATTCAAATTTAGATAAACCTATAAGGTAAAGTAGTAACTTAATTTATGAGCTAATTTAATTGAATCAATCATCATAACTATCATAATAGCTTTATTATAATAAATTAATATTATCCATACCAAAGCGGATCATCCTGTATTTCGTTTTTAATTGAAATAATTTTTATTTCTTTTTGTTAAGTGAAGTTTGAATCGTTTAAATAAAGTTCAGTACACTTGAAATGTAATGATTTGTTTCGTGTAATTTATATTAATTAACACTGCCTTTTGCATATGAATTTTAGCCTACATGCATTGAAGCATGCATAGAAGGCAATGGTTTTCATTACAACTCTAGAGCAGTTATTTGTAATATTTCAACATATCTAGATTGGCAACTCTGAATTCAGTAAAATCAACTTCAGTTATGGCGATCGTTTGCTGTAACGATGAGAAAACACACTATTGTACAAAAACATTCTATTCGATACAGATTTTAGAACTTCTCAGCTTAGTAAAAGAAACCATCCATAGTCAATGTATTTACAGACGCAACACTTGGTTTCACTCCGATCCTTCTATATTTTAACTTCACTGTTGGCAGTCATTCCAGATGTAGAGTTCAGTGCGAAGCTTGTGGCAGAAAGCCTCTAAAGGAATGGCTACGACCTTGACTATCAAGCTTGAGGAGGGGGGACCGGGAAGGGGGTATCGATTCGCCACATCTCCGTACGAACTGAAGCTTGTCTTCCGTCACAATAATACGTCGCGCTATGTGTATTGGTGTGTTGTTGAATGTTAGTTAAATCAAAAGTGCATAAGTGTGTGATATATATTTCGCAAAATAGCTCATACTGAAATAATATTGAGGTTATTATTTGTAGAATTAAAAGAGAAACTGTTTTCAGGTTGGACGTATGAAACAAAATGTACTTACAAAGATAGGAAATCGACACCACATTTATATATTAAAATAGCCGATGGAAGAAGACAAAATATAAATTTTCAATTTTCATAGTATAAGAAATATACTTCTTGTGCGATCTGTGTCACAAAACAATTTGATAGAAAAGCTGAGAAATATCAGCAGTATGAAAAGATATAAAATAGGCTAAGCAGATTTTTCAGTCTCCCAGTATTTACATCTTAGCTTCGCCACTGTTAGATATATTTTAAGTAAAATATAAATAATGAAAGAAACTACGCAAACATTACAGATATAATAACCTGGTGTTCGCTGAATTGCCGCCTGCAGCTTTCTCTTAATGCCTAATTTAATGTAGATGTTTTGTTTCATAGAAGCGCTGTGATGTTTCTGTGACATCTCCATGCAGAAGGAAGGAGGAGATAAGGTTTTACGTCACTAAATGAAGGAATTGCCGCTTGATATAACCTAAATGGTCGTCACAGCCCGAGTTGTCACTTGATACGAACAGGTGCGAATATGTGGCAGGCAGTTTTATTCTCCGTGTATTAATGTTTATTGCCGCAGACTTTAGAAAGTAACAACTTGAAATTTATGGTCCTGCAGGTAAAATTATATTTAAGCAAGACGCATGTGTGAAGCGGTATATTTTTTTATGCTTCCTGATATTTATTATTTCCACTGGCTTGTTGCCGCCGTCAGCACCACCACTACTACCACCACTACTACCACCACCACCACCACCACCACCACGACATCAGCATTGATATTAAGTAACAATGACAAACTATAGGAATTTGGAGCGCGAAATAGACTAAAGATGCGTTTGACCTCATACCTCGTATGGGGGGGGGGGGGGGTTCTTTACTGTTACAATGTCAGTGTATACTCCAAACCTATGAACTTTTCCTCGCATAGTCTGCGTCGTTGTATTGAAATGATTTTATTATTGTTCAACGGAAAAAATCTGGAAAAGGACTTCACTCACTACAACAGAAAGGAGAGTGGTCTGTCGTTAGTGACCTTTTTTTTTTTCTTCTTTTTTTCTTTTCTCCAGTAGTGGATTGTTATAATTGGACCAAGCTGAAACTGTACATCACTTTGCTGTCATAGATATTTCCCGTGGTACCGCATGAGATGCGAAACTGCAATGTGAACAATTTATTTACCGGCCGGAAAGCGGTAACTTTAGCTATCGGCGGGTGCGCTCCAACGCGCCGGTTACGGAAACAGTGCGGCATCGGCATCGACAAACACAAGCTACTATTGTAAAATAATATTAAATATAAGTTTTAAAACCTTTTTTACCCGTCCAAGTTAATAAGGGAGATTCTGAACCTTTCTTCCTTTGTTCCAAATACGTATTACTCGACCAAGGCCAGTGGAGTCCTGCAGCCCGGAGCGCCACTTGTACTTTTCCTGCGCGACATCGCAATAGGTTACATTACGCCCGCGAGTCCACTCGCCTCAGTCGAGTTATACCATATGGTGTGTGCTTAAAAGGTACAATACTCTCTACCAGAGGTCTGCATCGGACGTTTTCGCTCGAGCGCCAAGTAGTTCATAGCATAATCCGATAGGTAGCGGACATGCATGATGGGTAAAATTGTCACGAGCGATAAATCCTCGAACGGTATAAGCCGAGCGTTAGACATTCGTTCTTATTACAGTGATGAACTGTGTAGTAACATCATAGATGTTTGTCATTTCAAAACTTTGCAGTGTTTAACTAACATCTCCATAGTACAACTACAAAACTTGCTTTCAAATGTAATATAAATGTTGTAGGTAAATGTTCCCCCCCCCCACACACAGGAGTGATTTTGTTTTTGCCACATCTGATAGATGTTATTGGATGTAAATGTAATTATTATAAACGGAGAACACAATCACGATAATGCGAGAACTGTATCAAGTTTTCTAGTAATAATAATAACAATAATAATAATAATAATCTCTAATAATTAATGTATCAATCTTTGCGTCTGTAACAGTTGTGCAGCATGATTATTCGTTTTATTATATTTTCTGTGACGTTATCTCTGTACTAATATTGTTATTCATCTACTGCTATATCAATAATATTTTGTAAAACGTTTCTACATTGTCGCAGTATATAGGCGGAACACTATGTATGAACCTATCATATTATATATGTGGTAAATCAAATATTGAATAATTATTAATTAGCAATAATAACTTATATCGAAGTTTTTCATACTATTTTATTTATAACTTCATGTTCCTGTTTTGGTACGTTCCATTGACTGTTCCATTAAACGTTGGTCATAAATGCAGAAAATAAAGCCTTATTTTTACCGTGTGAGCAAAACATATGTGTATCTTATCTGTTGCCTTCCATACAAGATAAGACATGTCGGTGAGATGACCTTGTACTGTGCTTCTATTTATTACGAGCGCATCACGACCGATCGTATCTCACTCGAAGGTGCGACACTCGTCCGAGTTCAAGCGAGCGATTTAACTCCAATGCAGCATCTGCTCGCTACAGTTCTCTTCGAGATATTGAGACCAAGTTTTCCCGTGTGATATTAATTCATTTCTTTCATTTCTTTGGTGTATTATTTTTTTTTTCAGTTTATTTGCTGTATACGTTGTATAAATATATGACTCGTAAAAATATGTGTTAACTGTAATCAAGGAAATATGCATTTAAAGTGAATCAATAAATCTCTCTCTCACTCACTCTCTCTCTCTCTCTCTCTCTCTCTCTATATATATATATATATATATATATATATAGGGCATGCACAAAATAATGCTGTTTGATATAATCTGTGTGTAATGATAGCCTCAGAATTATCCTACAAGCAGTATTAAAAAGAAGAAATCAATCGAGAAATAAAACAGCTTGTCAAATGTTCACCTCAAGAAACTAAATATTTTCATGACTCACGTTCCAAATTTATTCATATATAGGCCTACAGGATATGTCAGGACCAACAGAAGATGTAACATGTAAAAAAATGTTACCTGTTTGAAGAGAATGGAAACAAAAATAGACTTTGAAGAGAGATGCTTCGCTCAGCTTTTGCTGTTGGCTATATCAAGGCTCCAAGAAGCATTTTAATTCCGGTCATAAACACATATGAGCTCGTATAACCGAGAAAGAGAAGCTTACCGACAGCTCTGTAGCTTCCAGTAGCTTTTATATTGCTACAAAAGCCATTGTATGCAGCTATTGAGACCTATATGAACAGTAACTGAAGCAGCAACCAGCAGCACGAAACATTTATACATCTCACAATGTGACAGCTTATAATCAATTTCGAAGAATTTTGTTGCTCGGACGCGACGGGCTGGATAAGAATGGATGTCTGTGATAAAACACTTCGGTCTTACGATACGGATAGAGAGGTAAAAGCACTGTATTTCTCGACATAACCAACAAAGGGAGAGAAGGTTAGTCTTCTTTTTTATAAAGTATATCCAGCAGACCTTCCTTTCCTTTCCAAGCTGATATTGAGTTCGATTGCCACTTTACTGTAAGTCCGGGTTGTGCTCACCTGCATGGTAGAGTAGTCTTACGATTTGTCTGTGTAACATTTGATCGAAAATGTTGAAATATGAGCTTTGAATGAAAACTGACAAGGCCTTTGAAGGGCTTGGGATACATGAACAAACAGATGCATGAATCTATGGAGAGACAAAATTCCGGCACACCGGCGTCGCTGATATAACGTCTGCAGTAGCGAGCGTCGTTAAATAATCCATAATTTGCATTTTTTTTAATCTATGGATAGATACAGACCCAGAAACAAAATTTGGGCCGTCTAATTTTACTAAGTTCCAACAGACCCAGGAGCAAAATTTGGGCCACTTAATTTTACTAAGTTCCAGATACAACGCATTGCGCATGTGCAGTAAACAAGAGTGCCTAAGAGCGTATTCCGAATCTCAGCGCTGAGCAAACTGATGGCATCACGGTGTTCCGAATTTCACCGATAGCGTGACTAACGCTCCACCGGTGTCGCACCGGTGCCATCAGCTTGCAGAGGTGGTGGCAGTCTCCATCAACTTCCATCAGTGAATCTGACTGGTTCTTGTATAGGGCTCAAATTAGCAGACGAATGACATCGTGCACTGTTGTGTCATGGCGGTGTGTTCTGCTTTAGTTCTGCTGTATTGTTTGTCATGAGCACAACGTAAAAACAATGTGTTAATGGCTTATGAGCGAACATGTCAACGGACCAGTTATTACTATCGGTTCAAGAAATATATTGTTTATGCTCTCTTTTCTTTGAACGAGATGGCAGTACGGAAATTTCGCAAAATTTTGCTAGCGTAGCACTGACAATAACTTATACAGTCGCCATGACAGCCATCGATCCTTCCTGCAGTTTTGTTCCTATTTCGCTGCAGCGTGACGTCATTGTTGTCCACCGGTCCGGTGAGATTTAAATTTATAGCCTATGTGTATGAATTAATCAACCTATATTATATTTGTATTCTATAATTTTGAAATATATATTAGTCCTACTTTTCACGTGCGATATTATTCTTCTCTAGTGTTAATATTATATTATATAATTCCATTGCCGCTGTAATTATATTTTAGTTCCTATTTTATTTTACTCATTTATTTTTATTATTATTATTATTTTATTTTAATATTATATCTGAACTGCGACCGAGCACGAGCGCTGCTCATTCGGTCTCAAATTTTGTTAATACTACTTCTTTTTATATTGCTTGTATTATTTTATTTCTATTTCTCTTGTTTGTTTTGTAATTATATTTCTTTATTCTGTATATTTAAATTTAAATAAAATAAATAAATATATGCTACTCTTGGGTTCAGTCTTTGCGAAGCTTGTTGCCTACATAGAGGAGAACTGCTACCAAGACTCTGCCAATATTTAATTCCGTATCTGTACAAGGATGTATGAATATAGACTATACAAAATGATTTACAAATTAATGGATTGAAGGATATACGTATAATATTATTGTAGACAAAAAAAGCCGGCTGCCATACGCGAAGTCCCATTCGCAAGACACGAGATGCCGAATGGCCTATACCACATTTGCCGATATTATTGTTCTTATTCACAGTTGCAAAAATCAGGTCTTTTCTCTGGCGTCATGAATGGATGGATGGATTGAGGACTATTATTTGCATATGTCAGAAAGATATGTTATATATATATGTATATATATATATATATATATATGTACAGAGTGGTTCAGGAGAAATAAGCTTAGTTAATATTTAGGGATTTGTAAAATGGATTATTTTCAGTAAAAATAAATTCATATCAGGAATTTACAAAAGGGACCAAGTCCGAAAAAGTAACTTTAAGTAAACAACACAAAGCCTTTTTGTATGGATCTGGATGTATAACAGTCCAAACATGTTGATACATAATTTAAATGTGTACATTCTATAGAACTAGGTACCTTTTAAAGCTGAAATCCAAGAAGACTGTATGGAGAGCCAGAAACGGGCATGAACTGAATTTGCAAAAAATATGGACTTGGTCCCTTTTGCAAATTCCTGATTTATGTATAGTCTACATGTATCCAGTTGTCAGTGGGTGTGGAGTTACAGCGGTTTGAATGTTAAACATAACAAGCGTTGCTAGTGGAAAGAAGGAAATATAAATGACTTAAGTGTTACATTTATTGCTTATTTACATGGTATCGATAAATTTCAACAGTTCAAAGTAATGGTTAAAAATGTCACCACTGATTTCAATGCACTTTTCTTTTCTGCTGACAACAGTAAGTGTTGCTCTTCTTAGGTCTCCTTGTCGTTCTTTTGTGAGGGCGGCACTGATTATAATGAGAGCGATTAATTGGTCCCTTCGTCCCTTGTGCACTTTTTGTAGTACACTTCGCCTTTCATCCATCCCTCACAACAGACAAAAATCGACAGGAGTAAGGTCTGGGGAATTTGAAATTTAGATTGTCTCTCTCCTGACTGCTAAAGTATACAGGAACTTCATCATGCCCGAGGAACATGTCCAGGCTAACTATAAACAGCTGTTTCTCTGCATCTACTATGAAAGTACTGTCCTCCGTGATCTCAGAAGAACGACACATAATAATTATTGTCTTGTATTTAATTATCAGTACGTAGCCACTTTTGGAGTTTCTTTCATTTTTGCCTCGCACTGTGTGTGTTTCCTTGCTTTTTCCTTTTCTAGCCAGAAAGCTTGGTGCTGGTACTAGCTATGCTGCTGGCTCCCATGTTTGTTTCGGTGATGGTTACCGTAATATGCAGTGGACTGTCTTCAGTTCAAATTGTAAAATCGTCTGCTGTTCTTTTGCTGCTTCATCTGTTGCCAACATTCTCGATGAATATGAAATTAAACCATAAGCGGAAAACAATTATGGTTCTACATTAACGATACTACTGGGTGTTCATTTCAAAGTGTGTCATGACGTCACTGTTGTTGGGTCACCGATTTGAAGCGAGTTTCAGCTTATATGTTAGGGAAGTTGCCTATTATTTAAGGCGTTCTTCAATCTGAACTTGAGAACGTGTACGGCATAACTTGAATGTCGTAGCAACAGATGGCGGTCTGTACGGTCTGTGTGCTACCATAACCTCTTTCGAACTGTTTTTTGCGCCGGCAAGTCGTACGCAGGGTATTTGTTATCATCGGTTGCGTACGGTAACATTCCACAACACATGTCTCCGTGCTCCGTGTCCATGTTGACCGTCGAAGTTAATGTCAACAAATACGTAAGTAATCGTCTTAACCCTCTCCCCATATCCCGACAGTACGTATTTCCAAACAGTTCACATTCCTGCCACTACCGGCGTTACCGTACGTATCGGTACGTACTCTTCGGAATGAACGCCGTACTTGCTAGGCAACTTCTCTGCCTCTTAGGTTATACACCTCTGCGGAAGTGTAGGAAGATTGAATTCTCTAGGCCCATCAGCTAGCCACATGACGGCATACAGCGAGCCATGACACATTTTGAACTGAACACCCAGTATATGTTGTAATAAAGCAATTAAACCAGAAGTATAAAACAACTAAAGTACTATATTGAATTTGTATTTTTAGAAACTATGGAATACAGAAAAAACATGTAGTTGGAAAACAACTAACTTGGAAACATTGTTACAGAATGCAAACAAACGCGAAAAATAGCAAGAAAGCTAATCTGGTAATCCAGTATGATAGTTACTAAAGCAGACAGCGGTAGGAAACTTTTCTAGCAAACACGGAAAACTGCCATCAGCGCTCCCTGCATGCGATTTATAAAAAAACACGCATCGTAGGAATCGGGATTAAGGCTTGTTATGCGTAGCATTCAGGCAACTGTATCTCAACGTCCATTAAAAATTTAACACAAGTTTATATGAACTTATTTTACTAAGAATAGTCCCCATTATCACCCCTTAAAATATATGCCTATATACAGAGTGAACCGTAACTAATGTCATTAATTTCAAGGGGTTATTCTTTGAGATATTTCTTTTTTACTTCCTTTTCGAGATAAAAGTACCTCATATGACATATTTCATAGCGTATTTTGGGGAAAGAACTATTGAATTACTTCCCGATATGCTCAGTCAATTTAAGAGAGTCATGCATTATGATGATAAATTATTGAAAGAATTTTAGTTTTATCTTTTAAATCAGCCGTGGCGAAAATGCTATCGTGCGCCGAGTCACTGTATTTTCTACAACGTGCATAGCACCTATGGAGGGAGGTGGACACCCGAAGGGGAAGTGAAGCACTGTGACTTATTAACAGATTTTCATTTTCCTTAAATATCATTTTATGCAGTACAAGTCTACAAACTAATGTTTAATACGTGTAACGAAGAAATAAATGAACAATAAAACATAGAACAAATTATCACAACCTAAAATTAACTGTCTTCAGAATGTTTCTGCACCAGAGTTTCAAAATCAGGAATTATGTCACTTATTGCCAGTCATAGTTGATCACGAAGGTATTTGTTTGTAAGTCGTAATCTAAATTTGGTTTTTACTGTTTTCATACTTGAAAATAATTTTTCACAAACGTAAGTTGTAGCGAACATGGCTTCAAAAGAGCAAGCGAAAGAACGAAGCTTCGGATATTTATTTTTTGGCAAAAATTTGAAAAGTTCAACATTTGTCAAGTCCTTACGTCTAACTTTCGTTTAACATCACCTTGTTAATCTGTGAGTTTAAATTGAAGATCTAACCGCATTATTCGTACATCTGCTGAAAAAGGATCGACGTACAGAGATGATGATGATGATGATACTTAACATTTTAATGTTTCATGAGGAACATGTAGTATAATGCTGTTTATGTTATACAACCGTTTTCCTCGTAATACTTGTGAACAAATCATACATTTAATATTCTCCTCATATTGGCAGCAAAAAAATGCGTCCTCCCATCCTACTTGAAACTTTCGTTTTTGTAGAGATTCATGGTTTCTAGAGAGACATTGCGAAGATACGCCACTCGCAGGTCAGAGACAAATACAAATGGAACGGAGTTTGTCTCCAGTGAGTGAGAGGGTGGGGGATGTGGGAGGTAAGAAGCGCATAACTATCATTGCGAGCCACAATGTGTTCGTGAGTCACATTTTCGTCACGGCTGCTTTAAATGTACAAAACTGAAGTGAACAAATGTTACTTTTCATTCTGCAAAGGAATTTTAAAACTTGATGCATTCTGGCAACACTGTAAAATTATTGCCTGCTGGAGAGATGCAGCTCGCGTAATGCGAGAGATGGAGGAGACAACGAGAAATATAAACATAACACACACTATTGCTTTTAAGAGAATTTCCTTTATTGTATTAAGTTTATCGGTTACTGCTTTAAAAATTAAAGTTGAAGGAAGTATAATGGCTGAAGAAAATGCTGATAGCACGACAAACTGAGATTTTAAAATCATTATTAGATTTGTATAACGTAAAATAAACTTTTCTTGTTGTCTGTGTTCACGGAATATTTAGTTAAAATTAAATCGAAGAGTTAAAAAATAATGTTTTTAATTTAGTTCGTTTAACGTAAAATAAGCTTATAGCATTTTTTACTAACATTTTTAAATGTTTTAAAATTTGTTTTATAACTTGATATGAATTTATGATTGTAATTGCTTTTAAGTTTTCTAGAATATTCAATTGAAATGGAAGAGTAGAAATATATCTTAATATTTTCCATTTATTTTGAAGTAAGTGATTCTTACTGTCTGTGTTTTCTGGACATTTAATTAAAGCTGGTTGTAGAGTTTATTTAAAGTTTTTCAAGATTTTGTATAACGTGAAATGAGCAGTGTTCATTCTCCGCTCTCTAACACAGATTAAACCCAAAAATTAAACTCTATATCATCTTTTTTTTTTTTACGAGTTTAAAAACGATGTACGTGGAAATGTTCTTCAACTTCCCTCTTCATAACAAGCCAAGTGAAGAGGTTATTCAGAGCAACACAGCCTTTTGTACACTCACTGCTGATTACACAGCGTTGCACTATCTCGTAATTCATGTATTTTAAAATGTACATTTTTCAGGAAAACTATTCAAAATATAGAAAAATAGTACTTGCACTTTACTAAAGGAACCATCCACCTGAATTAATGGCATTACTTACGGTTCACTCTATATATATTATCTGTGTGTGTGCGCGCGCGTGTATGCGTGTTAAGGGAGGCCTGAAGGCCGCCCGCACAGTGCATACAATTGGGCTGGTGAATGGATGGATTGATAGATGGACAGACGGACATGCAGCAATGAGTAGGTGGGTAGATACAGATTTATAATAGATGGATAACAGATAAATAGGTGGATGATTTGGTATCTTATTTTCCCCATCACACATCTTGGTTCCGTCCACGTCGTACGTCCCACCGTCCATCAGTTCCGGTCGCCCTTTGTGCTGGTGAGGACAATTAATAGCCGGCAGCAGAACAAACACTTCCCTGGCCTCAGCTTTGCACAGCGGTCGCTACAGAACGTGATTTCCACCGCCGGCTGGCTGGATTTGGATAATGGACAGAATTGAGCTCACTGGGAGACCAGACGTTACTGTGCTTCCACAACAACGCTAATCCCGATGAAGCGAGATTGGATTCCCCGGGGAAATCTTACCTACCGAAATTCACAGAAGTAGCTAAGACTTGGGGCTCACTTGTCGGATTTATTAGTTCGATGCCATGAATCATAGTATTCCATTTGGGGCATAACAATTCATGAAACTAGGATCTACTACATTGTTATCTGTATCAAATATCGTGAAATTAATTTTTATTTTTTCTTTAAGAAAATACTTTAAATATGTGAATGTCATATGTTATTCAGGATCAATAGGCTACATGACAGAAATTGAAGTCCTGAAATAAAAGTGGCAAGAGACATCGACAATCCAGGATAAAACGACTCACATCCTCTTTGTTCGCTATAAATTATTCATGGTGATCGAATTTCAAGCCATTTATTGGGAGAATTGAGTAAATTTCTACGGCTTACATCCTATTTTTTTTTATTCTTCGTCTCCCTGTTTTGTTTTACCTTCTCTTCACTATTCTTTTCTTCATCTCCTTCAGGCATAGGCGGAGTTATGGGGGGGGCACTTCCCCCCAAACTTGTCTCAACTTTTTTTTTCTATTAAAGTTAGAAAATCTTGAATTCAAAAGATCTTTTTTGCTTTTGTTTATAATTAAGTTCCTAAATTGATGAATTAATGTCTTCAGAGTATATGTCTGGACTATAAAATTTATTTTAAATTTCTGAATGTATAAGAACTACTATACCTCATTTGAGGAATGGAAGCACTGTAATGTTTCTTCTGTAACAGCCTGTACTCATGTGTTAGAAGTCTGCAGGTGTTCAGGCCGCCACTTGGAGAAATATGCATAACAATGCAGCAAAAAGAAAAGTGATCCCGGTATATTGTGTAAACTTAAAGACGATATTATAATATAAAATAATTAGAGCTTACATTTCATATTATATTATCTTCAGGAAGGTAAACTTCACATAAAAAAGTTTCTGTTAGCGCTGTTACGTAGTTTTATTGATGTGTTTCTGAAGAAGACAGAAAAAGAGGGAGATTGTTTTAAATTAGCCAATGCCCTATTATAATTCCGAAACGTCGCAGATATGTATGTAAAACTGTAAAAATATCTTTATTAAATGATCATTAAAATATTCCGATATACTGTACCACGGTGAAGCTATAACGGGGGAGGAGGTAAATGATGTCCCCCATAACCCTGTTATATGGGGATTCTACGGTTTTGCTTTGCCCCCCTCCCCAAGGAAACTTTTCTCTCTCCGCCTATGCCTTAAGGTCTACTTAATTTTATTCTTCCTATTCATTCTTCACCCCTACCTTCGTGTCTTTTTTTCCTTGTATTTCTCTTTCCATTTTCTTATCCTTTGACTCATATTTTTCCTCCCTTGATTTCTCCCCTAAAAAATTCACCTTCACTGTCTCCTCTCCTTTCTTTTTCCTTTCTTTTTTTGATATATTCTTCACATTCACTCTCATCTTCCACTATCATACGTTCCTTTTTCTTCCCTTCTCGCATATCTGCTGCTTGCTTTTTCGTCCTCCATTACTTCATTTTCTTTCTTCTGTTATTTTTCTTTGGTGCCAAGAGTCATGATATTCCAGCTGGGACATAAAATTCAGGAAAGTGAAATCTACAGTGCATTGTTACCTATCCTACACCAAATTTTATGCAGTTAATTTGGTTGTTTTAAATAAATTATTCTCTTATGTGTACACGTCATAAATATTATTTAGGATAAAAGGTAAAGGTATCCCCGTAACATGCCATGAAGGCACTTGGGGGGCATGGAGGTAGAGTCCCATGCTTTCCATGACCTCGGCATTAGAATGAGGTGGTGTGGTCGGCACCACGCTCTGACCGCCTTTTACCCCTGGGAAAGACCCAGTACTCAATTTTATAGGAGGCTGAGTGAACCGCGGGGCCGTTCTGAAAGTTTGGCAACGAGAAAAAATCCTGTTACCACCTGGGATCGAACCCTGGACCTTCCAGTCCGCAGCCAGCTGCTCTACCAACTGAGCTACCCGGCCGCCATTATTTAGGATAAACGACAAAAATTAAAGTCGTCAAATAAAATGGCACGTGGTACCGATTTTATCGGGGAATAACTGAGCCACATTCGTTCTATAGTGCGTATATTTGAAATATCAATTAACAATGATACTGTCCCGCGAGATTGGAAAGATGCAATAGTGGTGCCAATTTATAAGTCAGGGTCTCGCTCAGATACAAAAAATTACAGACCGGTCAGCCTTACCTCTGTGGTTTGCAAACAGATGGAACACTTGATTTCAGCTTATCTAAGGCAGCATTGGGATGACTCAAATTGGTTACATAACTGTCAGCATAGATTTCGGAGGGGCTATTCATGTGAGAGTCAATTAGTAACGGTATGTCAGGATTTAGAAGACGGAATAGATTCCAATAACCAAGTAGATGCAGTGATTATTGACTTTTCACGCGCATTCGATGTAGTCCCACACGATATATTGTTGGTTAAACTACAATCAACGGGGATTGACTTCAGAGTGCTCCAGTGGATCAAGGAATTTTTAACTTGTCGCACTCAGAGAGTACGGGTAGGGGAGGAATTATCGAACCCAATTGAAATTACTTCCGGGGTCCCGCAGGGGAGTGTCTTGGGGCCTCTTCTATTCTTGGCTTTTGTAAATGATCTGCCAGTTAATATCTTATCTAGGGTTCGCTTATTCGCGGATGATTGTATGTTATACAGGGAAATAAAAAGTCATGAAGATACTACTCTTCTCCAGAATGACCTCAATAGAATAAATGATTGGGCAATAGCCAACAAAATGAAAATAAATTCTCTAAAGAGCAAAGCCATCAGCTTTACAAGGAAAAGAAATAAAATAGTCGCATCGTATACGTTAGGGGGTGAAACCATTCCGGAAGTTAACAAATGTAAATACCTCGGAATAACATTTAGCAGCGATCTCGGCTGGGGGGAACACGTTACAGACACAGCGGGAAAAGCATGGAGAGCGTTACACTTTGTGATGAGGGTACTAAGAAAAGGTTCTGATAAATCCAAAGAGATTGCATATAAATCACTAGTACGTCCAGTAATGGAATATGGTGCTGCATGTTGGGATCCTTACAGATTAGAACATATTAAGACACTGGAAAAGATTCAAAAACGGGCTCTTAAGTGTTGTCGGAAAAATTCACCATTAAAATGGGACACACTCACGGACAGGAGAACGCGAATTCGATTATGCGCACTGTTCAAAACATACAGAGGTGAGCCTGCCTGGAAAGAAATAAAAAATAGGTTGCAGCCGCCAAATTACTCTTTAAGGAACGACCACTCATATAAATTGAGGGAAAGAAGGCAGAGGACGGACACTGGAAAGTTTTCTTTTCTCAATCGTACTATCAGGGACTGGAACGCTTTACCTGCAGACTTACTAAAGGCTTTACCAACAACCAAAAATGTATTTAAAAATAGGCTTAAGGACCTTACTAATAGACGGTAATTATACACAGTACTTAAAGGGTGTAAATGATATGTTGTTATTGAAGTGTTGTATCAGTGAAGAATTATGTTGTGTCAGTGAAGTGTGTTGTATCAGTGAAGAAGTATGTCGTGTCAGTGAAGTGTGCTGTGTAAGTGAAACGTGTTCCTGTCAGTGAAGCTGTATAGGTTATAGTGGCAGTGCAAAGTATTTGAACAGTGAAATGTTTTTGAAGTGTTAGTGAAATCAGGATAGAATCAGTGAAATGTGTCGTAGTTCCAGTGCAGTGAGTGAGTTGACAGCGAAATGAGTGTAATGTTGAAAGGTACTTGTGCAGATATGAACATATACTCGTGGGTTTTAGTTCGATCTTAGTTTTAAGATACAAATTAGAATATTTCAAATGTTATTTTAAGTGATCGTTTAATTTAATTTAGTGTATTCCCTGTTGTTGTTGTTGTTGTTATTATTATTATTATTATTATTATTATTATTAGTATTAGTATTAATTATTAGTATTATCATTAATTGTATTTTTAATTAATAAGTTTATTATTGTCATTATTGAGTGTAATTAGTTACCACTGCCACCGGGTATATACCCATTGCAGTGTGAATAAATACATATTCACCATAAATATCAATGGATTTGACGGATATCGAATTTTAACCCATTTGTTTTGAGAATTGAAGAGAACCGAGTAAATTTCTGTGATTTTTCTCTTCCCTATTTAACTCTCGGTCCTACTTCTTCTTTTCCTTCTGTTTATATTTCTTTCCCTTGACATCCTTTACTTGATCTTCTTCTTCTCTATTTCCGTCTCCACTGTTCCTTCTATTTCTCTTCTTACTTTCTTCTTCTCATTTCACTTTTCCTCTCTAAGTCTTTACTTTCACTTCCTCTTTTTTATTCTTCCCTTCCCCTTTTTCATTCTCACTGTCCTTCTCTTCGTAATCGTGTGTTCTATTTTATCCCTTCTTTCACTCTCACTTTTTCTTCTCTTTTCCGTCATCGTCCTCTCTTTCTCATCTTGTTTCTCTTATCCTTTCCGTTTACTTCTAGGTCTTTCTTCTGTTATTCCTTTTGCTTTCCTTCTTAACTTTATCCTAACTTGCTTTTCTCTCTTCGTCCCTCACATTCTCTTTAATCCTTATTTCTCCTATTTTATCCTAATCTTTTCCTAGCAGTCCTCGTCCTACTTTTCCTCCCACTTTCTAGGCTTCAACCTTCTATTGCTCTTGTAAACCTTTATTTGTTATAAGCAGGGAACGGATTTATATGGACTAAAAATATATGAAATATGTAAATATATATGTAGTTATTTTTACCAAAATATGGAATTAAATATGGATTTTTACCAAAATATGGAATTAAATATGGACTTAAAATTATAAAAAAATGACTATGTACGTTAAATATTGGTACATTTTAATCAAACTAAACAAAAAATATAATGGACGTACCTTATCTTCCAATGTAGTTTCAACAAAACACAATTTTTATTGTCTGTTACCATAACAATAGGTTACAAACATTTCTTTCAAGTGCTGAAAAGTGAATCTTCTTCTATTGTCTCTGAGGATAGATTTATACTGACTAAAAGAGCGTTCGACGTCACAAGCAGTAACTGGTACATAATTCAATTTCACAATGTCTGCTGGGGATAAGTCCAAGTTAATCTTCACTGTTGATTCACCACTCATCACAGCAACAACCTTTTGTAGTTCTTCATATCCAGGGTTTTTTGAAAGTACAGTGTCCACCTTAGCTCTTACTGCATCTGCAACTTTACCTCTACCACGATTCAGTTGTTCCACAGTACTATTTATAATTTCAAAACTTTCAGATAGTGAAAGGTGCCTATTTTGGAGACTTTTGAGCGTTTTTATGATGCATGAAAATGTATGCTGAATGTGAGCTAAGTCATTCTTCACACTTATGTCACAGGTAACTGTTTTCGCAGTATCAATTGAGACTGCATCTTCAGAGTCCAATGCAAGGAGAACATTGTTAATAGAGTCTATATGTTCGGCATAATATTCAACTGCTTCTAGCCATGTACCCCATCTAGTTAAAATTGGCTTTGGTGGCAATGGAATTTCAGGGTACATTTCTTTCAACACGTTAACTCTACTGGGAGCTTTGAGAAATACTTTTTTCACTGATGAAATCAACAAATCTACTTTAGGGAAATTGTCTCTGACCACTTCTGCCACACGATGAAATGCATGCGTCACACAAGTAAAATGAGTCAATTTAGGATATACAACAGATAATGCTTGTCCAGCTTTGACCATATAAGGGGCAGCATCGCTAATAAAGAATAACACATTATCGTACATAATACCCTTTGGCCACAGGATACCCATAGCTTCGTTGAACAGTTTAACTATAGTTTTGTTATTGCACTTTTCTAGAACATCACAATGTAAAAGAATTCGTTCAGAATATTGTTCACTTAACAAACCGATAACTACATTACCAACAAGTCTACCTTCTTTGTCGGGAGTCTCATCAATGGAAACCCAAATTGAACTATCTTTAATTTCATCTCTTATCTTCTGTATTGTCTCATCGTAGATGGATGGAGCATACGTCTTCCTAAGTGTTGACTCATCCGGGATTGTATGTTGAGTATATTTTTCAAGGAATTCCCTGAAGACCTTATTCTTTAGTTTGTAGAGAGGAATATCAGCAGAGATGAGAGAACGGCACAGGTCGATGTTAAACTCAGATCTTACATTCGATGTTGTTGGTTGTGTTAAAAACAATTGTCTCTGCTTGGAATTTAGTTGTTTGTTGGCCTGATGTTTACTAGTTGTAATGTGTTGTTGCACCAGGAACTTTTGTGTAGATGATACTGCACACTGACACAAATTACAAAATAATATTTTATTGTCAGTTGATAAACCATCTTCTTTAAATTCTGAAATGTAACTTGTTAGTTTTGATTTTAAATTGACTGAATGACGTACTTTTGGCATATTTACCGTCTTTATAGTATGATTTACAAAACTGAACCTATGTGTACTCTGACTGGCATTTAACTGTTGAGCTGCACAACTGAAGTCTGTTAAAAATTTTAAATTAAATTAATACAGTTTTGTAACTTACTTTCCCATTGTTGATAGGACTGCTAATTTTCAAATAACTCTGATGTTAAAGGGATTACTGAACATGTGTTTAAATCTCTATTGTTGAAATGTATTTTTAAAAGTTAATGGAATTTTGTTTTGTTTTATTGTTAAACCTAATATAATATGGACTGTTTTATATGAAATATGGAAAATATATGGAAATTAACGAAAATATGTACTAAACTCTAAAATATGGAAAAATATGGAAAATAAAAGTAGGATTTTTCAACCCTACACATTGTGAAACATAAAGATAATGCAAAATATAAATTATATTAGCTTTATAAGTAAATATGTATTTACATATAAATCCTTTCCCTGGTTATAAGTATACCACGAAATTTTATGCATTAAAAAAACTGAAAATATTCATACAACTATGAGGTATGAACTGTTGAAATATGCACTAAAACTTGAAATATATCCAAAATAAAAATACATTTTAGATGTTTAGTAATAAGATATAAATGGAAATAATTTAAAGTAAAAAGTGTTAAGAAGTCACATTGCACAGAAGACATGTTCCCATCAGTAGAAAGGCATTTGTCTTCAGAAACCCATTTATTCAAGAAATCTTTTCTGCTACTTTTTTCTTTCGTCATGTCGGCGGTTAAACTTGCGAAAAGGTAACTCATTTACTGGTTTTTCGTTTGTTTGTGCAGTAGAACGTGTTGAAATGAAAATTTACGTTCCGCGAGACTTCATTGTCGCAGGTGTTTAAATATTTTTAGTTATCTTTCTACGAAATCAGAGCGCACTAGCAGCATTGTCTTCGCAGCAATATCATGATCTGAACAGTAGCCTACATGATTTTATTGTCTCAGGTGTCTAAATACATTAATTTTTGGTTCTACAAAAGGAGTAAAAGGTGGTAAAAGTCTGAATGACGTAATGGAATTTTCACTTTTTTCACAGATCACAGTAATCTGATTTTTTTCTTTAGCAAACTAAACACACAATCTTCATCTATAAACTCAGTAAAGAAACTGCAATAGAACAGCAGACTGGCCCCTATTGTAATCGGGTTGCAACATTTTAGAAAGGGAAGAAGATAGTTACTCTCTCACTTGCACACAGTGTAGCAATCGCTAAGAAATGAGGGGGAGAATTCCAGAAAAGTATGTATTTCATATGCTAGGAAGACGAGCTGACAAACTTAAAATAAAGGTTTCGCATTGTGTTTCAACTTTCAATAGGGTTAGGCCAGGTCACTGTCCTCATCTTAATCTCTTTCTGAAGTGTTTGTGCAAAAATTTACCCTATGCTACCTTCTTTGCAATTACAAAATAACGATATTATCATGTTTGAAGTAAGAAATTTCTGTGAGACGAATATTGTCGAAATTTTTACTATGAGTTTGCATTAACAAAATAATAATTAATATCAAGTAAACCGATTAATTTTAATCGACTCGATTATTCAATTAAATATTTTTCATCGATTAATCTTACAATAAAAATTGGTCGATTAATCGATCAGATTAGTCCACACCTGTGGAGTAACGGTCAGCGCGTCTGGCTGTGAAACCAGGTGGCCCGGGTTCGAATCCCGGTCGGGATAAGTTACTTGGTTGAGGTTTTTTCCGGGGTTTTCCCTCAACCCAATACGAGCAAATGCTGGGTAACTTTCGGTGCTGGACCCCGGACTCATTTCACCGGCATTATCACCTTCATATCATTCAGACGCTAAATAACCTAGATGTTGATACAGCGTCGTAAAGTAACCCAATAAAATAAAATAAAATAAAAAATCGATCAGATTAATCGATGAAATCCCACAACGCTAATTTTTATGCAATATAAAAATCAGCTTTAATGAGCTTAAACGCGAAAATATGTCACAATAATATAAATATGAAATACACTATCTACCAGAAAGTAATTGGGCAGTGTTTTGGCTCCTTTAGAATCTAGTGGTACCACCTCGTGTTGCTATAACAGCAGCCACCCTGTCAGGCATGCTCTCCACTAGTTTGTGTAGGATATCCACTGGAATGCGTTGCCATTCCTCTTGCAACATGGCACTCAGTTGGACTATGGAAGTTGACTGCATCTTCCGAGACCTCAATCGCCGGTCCAATTCGTTCCAAGGATGCTCAATGGGATTGAGATCAGGACATTGTGCAGGACAGTTCAACCTGTGAACATTATTATCTGCATACCACTGCATAGTAGCCGCCGAAACATGGGAACAATTTCCATTGTCCAGCTGAGTGCCATGTTGCAAGAGGAATGGCGACGCATTCCAGTGGATATCCTACACAAACTAGTGGAGAGCATGCCTGACAGGGTGGCTGCTGTTATAGCAACACGAGATGGTACCACGAGGTTCTAAAAGGGCAAAAACAGTGCCCAATTAGTTTTTGGTAGATAGTGTATTATGCATTTATAAAAAAAAAAGCCGAAATATGCAATATAAAATTTGGTTTTATAAGCTTAAATGTTGATGATTTGTGAAGATAATTAATCAGTAATTAATTACAGCCAATGGAAAAATATGCAAATGCATGAACTTCTTGGCTCTAGTTATGTCTAACTATTCACGCTCTATGAAATAATTTTACGATAGTATTGGAACAGTCGTGGAATGGGAATGGTAGTGACAATTAAGATGCTTGAGGAAAATATTATTCGCAGAGCCTCTTTGTC
This sequence comes from Periplaneta americana, assembly GCF_040183065.1. NCBI lineage: Eukaryota > Metazoa > Arthropoda > Insecta > Blattodea > Blattidae > Periplaneta > Periplaneta americana. The sequence goes on from NC_091125.1 coordinate 78,838,870, forward strand.
ACGATGATCTAATTCGACCATCGTACTGAATTTCTGTTAGCTGAGTAATTTCATTTCAGAGTGTAATTTGTTTTATTCCTTAACTTTGAGGTTGGTTGTACGAACAACAACACTGGTAACATGTTTGTAGAATAAAATATTTTTAAAGCATTAAACTCTCTACTCCGATCTCCTACACAGAGCATGTTGCCATCGCCAAATTCCATGATACACGATTACAGTAGGATCTCGTTCCGCGCCCTGACACAAGGATTGTTCTCCACTCCGCTCATCATATATTCATTGCACATTACGAACACAGGAGTATAATGTAGCCGGAACGGTCAGCTAACCGCGCGCTGCCTCTATTATGCAACTATCAGACTTAACACGGGTCCTTTTAATGGGGCGCAAAGAGAAATTCATTTTGAATTAATGCAATGAATTGTCTAAAAAATTAAGCCCTTACTACTTAACGAAGGACATTTTATAATGTTGGCTGATCATGTTCAGTTGATGTTATGTGTTAAATGTTATGTTTTATTTAACGACGCTCGCAACTGCAGAGGTTATATCAGCGTCGCCGGATGTGCCGGAATTTTGTCCCGCAGGAGTTCTTTTACATGCCAGTAAATCTACTGACATGAGCCTATCGCATTTAAGCACACTTAAATGCCATCGACCTGGCCCGGGATCGAACCCGCAACCTTGGACATAGAAGACCAGCGCTATACCAACTCGCCAACCAGGTCGACTGTTCAGTTGATAAACTTCATAGATAAATGACGGATAAAGCAGAGTAACCCGAGAAAACTTGCTTAAAAATGTATTTTTTCATCAAAACTTTCACACAGACCCGACATGATTTGAATAGGGATCTCCAGCATAATGAAGTTTACGATGAAATTATTAGGAAAAGTGCATATTTTAACGGTTCATGATGACAGTCATTTCATACGGGTCATTTGCAAAATTTGTATAACAAATGGACGATTGAGAACGTCAAAATTAAAGTACTATTTAGTGTATATTCTGCATGTATTAATATAGTGCAATATCTCTGCCATAGTAATCAGCCACTGTACACTCACTTTGCTTTACAGCATTCTCTACAAGTATCAATGAATCTTTGATGGCACGGCTAAATGTCAGGTGTGTTACAGGAAAAAACAATGGATCTCGTATAGAAATAGAATTCCTTTATTTTCAGTATAAGATGTTCTTTAAACGGTGCATGGGTCCTAGAAGAGTAACAGAACTAACTTCAGATAAAAAATGAAAAAAATATTTTAAATATCTTAGTATCAGATCTGTTACCTAATAGAAAGATAATAATTTCTTCAATAACTAACAGAAAAGCATTCTTTCAATAACAGTTATCTTAGTAGATTGCCCTTAAGGCGAAGATATTTGAGCCTTAGTTTCTTTAATGATAGATAACTAGAAAAAAATTAAGGCACTGTTTTCTATGACGTAACAGACATGACATGGAGTAACAGATGTGACAGGTAACAGACATGACAAATCAAACATAAGCATGTGCTAACCTAATTTTTCTTTGGCTTAAAAATCTTCAAAATAGCAACTTAACTACTGCACACACGTACTATTATGTCCTCTTGATCTTGACTTTATATGTTATTTGTGAAAAACATAACACAAACAGATCTAACAGAGTAAAAATGCACGTTTAGACTAAAATACAAAGCAAGAGCATGATACACAAACTCGCCAAATCAAAATGGGTGAACATAGCAGTACAATCAAGATGGCTCTTTGTGCATCATCCTACAGTGACTGTACATCATCCTGGCTTGTGCTGTCACCTGTGGGATTTATTTTCAACTGTGTATCCATAGTAACAGAATGGTGTAACAGACCTGACTGATTTACTGGACTAGAGTTTATGCAATCATATTTAAGGAAATATAAAATCAGACATAGCCTAAATGAAGAAGATTTGATAATATCGAATGTTTCTTTAATTTCTTTCTCAATTACATTATTAAACAAACCTTTATCTGGACATAATCATACTACATTTTAAATACAGTACTTAACAAATATGGACACGACATTTTATCTGTTACTATGAGAATTTGATCTTATTCTCGTGAAATGTTTCACATGAAGGAAATAATTCTTGTTAGGTTTACTACATGAGTATTGAAACTATTCACTGTTAGGAATTTATAACTCTATCGTTATAAATGCAATAATGGGAAGCGTATGAATTGATGGACGTCATTTGTTATACAAATTCTGCAAATGACCACCTACGAGAAAATCTTTTCTTCTTCAAGCACTGGACTTGTTAAATCTCTTGCAACTTCACTTAAATATTTTAACGTTCTCTACTTTTTCGCCATACATTTCTTCCCCAGTTTATCTATGTTTTTAATGTTTCCGAAATCGCTTTACTTTCATTCTCTGTACACGGTCTGGTGCATTGCTTCATATTTTATCGCTTAACATCGATATTTCGAAATGACTTTGTACACATAAAATTCTTTACTTACCGTACAGATCTTTAAATTTTCATTTTAGCTACGTGTATTGATAGTATATAGCCTAATAGTAAGTAGTATATTCAGATGAATGCTGCATAAAAGTCACACTTAGGCCCTATTCAATTGCAAGTATGTAACCCAGATTTATCTACTTCTGTCATAGTCTGGAGATGATTTAATTTAACCCATACTGTGCTGTCATCATTTCATAACATTTTAATCTATATACCAGTAATCGTAGCTGTAATTTTATCTCCATTTCTACTAAGATGGAACCTATTAAGCTAACTGCCGCTCCAGCGGATCCATGTTCGATTTCTGGCTACAGGAGATTGGTCATGTTTTGCATGTAAGACTGTTCATTATTTATTGTTATACTGTACAGTACGATTATTTAGTCCTGACAGTCGCCGAAAATGTGCGCCTGGGTCAGGCGACTCCATTAAGTTACGCCAAGGGGTGTTCAGATTAGTCAGTCGCTTGCTTTCAGAGCGATCGGATGTCACGCATGCGGTAGAGCGGTGTGTTTCCAGTACAGTTAAGCTGTACTGCATTTCCTTACTGACGACTCGCTCAATCTCTACTCCGGAACTCTCCCCTCTACTCCTATTACTTCCCCTCTTTCGCGTCGCTGAACTGTCAGGACTAAATAATCGGTCTGTATATGGTTAGTTCAAATGAAAGTCGGCAGAGACTTACTATGGCAACAGGAGTATCAGCCGGAGTTCGCTTATAGGTTTATTGGCAACATTGATTATAAGCTTATCAGTAGATATGGTTGCATGACCTGTCATTACTGCTTCAACTCAATAAAAAGAAGAAAAGCGAATGGTTGAAAATGGAAGCTTCCAAAAGTGAATAGTATACTGTAATAATTATTTTTACTGCAGAATGACGTATACCTGCTGAAAATTATCGCAGTATGGTTGCAGTATATGGAGAGTCCTTCCTAGAGAAATCAACTGCAAAGGATTGGTGTGCGAAGTTTCGTTCCGACCGAAAAACTCTACAGGACAATCCATGACAAGGGCAAGTGCTCAAGACTATCACGTTGATGCTCTTGTCCGAGAGAATAAGACAATATCAGTAAGCGAACGTAGTTTAATACTGATTATGAGTCAGGGAATTATTCATAAAGCTCTCCACAAACATGTGCAGTATCACAAAGTTTGCGTGCAGTGGGTGCCATATTGTTAAACTACTGATCAGAAATCCTAACGTGTGAAAAAAATCTTTTAACTGAATCCCAGACGATATCGGGACGAAGATGATCAGTTCTTGCATTGAATTGTGACAGGTGACGAGTCCTGGTGCTGTTATTTTTAGCCACACTCCTGTCGGTCTAGCATAGAATGGGAAACCATCGAATCTCTTCGCCCTAAAGAGATGAAATTGCAAGGAAATGCAGGGAAAGTAATGGTGTGTATTTTTTTTTTTCATTATCGAGGTCAATGCTAGTGGTATTTCTTGAGCGTGGACAAATGACCAACACTATCCAGACCTATCGGGAATCTTATACAATACATCAAGAATAAACGCTCAGGCCTTTGGGACAGAAGAATGACTTTACTTCATGACAATGCCCGAGTTAACACTGTCAGATTAACAAGGGATGAGTTTTTAAAGGTTTCGCTGGGATACACTATCGCTCTCCCCTTAGAGCCCAGACTTATCTACATGCTATTTCCATATTTTTTTGGAGATTTGAATAAGAGCCTGAAGGGAACCACATTTCCATCGTATGAAGTGGTGAAAGATGTTAAAACATGGATTCACCTCCAAGCCACAGAGATTGTATGTAGCTGATATCCTCACCTGATGTCACAGTGGCAGAAGAGTGTTAACTATCGTGGCTAGTATTAAGCCGGGATTCATTGAACGATACAAAATAAAATGTGGCGAGATGTAAGGTACATTTATTTACTTATTTCTGTATTTATTTATTTATTTACTTGTTTATTTATTTATTTATTTATTTATTTATTTATTTATTTATTTATTTATTTTCAGTTTGTGTATGATTTCATTAATAGTTTGTCATCATTACGCGTATTTATTTTACATATTAAAATTCATAAGTAATAGGTTTTATTTAGTTTTATATCCATAAAAAAATGGTTTATTTAGCGACTCTCGCAACTGCAGAGGTTATATCAGCGTCGTCGGTGTGCCGGAATTTTGTCCCGCAGAAGTTCTTTTACATATCAGTAAATCTACTGACATGAGCCTATCGCATTTAATCACACTTAAATGCCATCGACCTCGGCCGGGATCGAACCTGCAATCTCGAGCATAGAAGGTCAGCGCTATACCAACTACGCTATCGAGGGCGACCATAACCTTAATGTTTGTTGCAAAAAATGACAGGGTATTTGCAAAATCCCTATAATTGAGTGAAACGTTTAAGTGGTTGGTGGTTGAATGATATGTTCCAGAGAAAGGAGAGTCCCACGGTTTGAAAGCCACTATTGTTGTTTGTAATATAGAAATTGTATTTAAAAAAAAAAATGCCAAGTGTCAAATGAGCAAAATATCAGAGAAAGGAGAAAATAAAGAAAAGAGAAAGATAGAAAAAATATCGAAGAAGATAAAACAAACAAACAGAGGCAAATAAATCTCATTCCGAGATGAAACCAATAAAGATATCGAAATAGTGGAATCTTTTATTGCAGCATAGAACTAAAAGCATAAAAACTCACACCACGGCCCAACTACTGTGGTAGTCTGAAATCTCGTGTGTTTATAACTTCTAGATTAATTGCTATAAATGTCGTTATCTTAAATTTTTTTTTCGAAAATGGAATACATTTTATGCAATATGTTGTTCTAAAATTCCTTGTGTATTTCATATTTTTTTCCAACAGCGACGAAGACGAATTACAATATTTTAAACATTAAATGTATTTATTCTACAAAAATGCTCCACTTTGTAACAGAAGTTAAAGAAAGAAAGATGTAAAACAGATGAATAGTGACGATTGCGTGAAGGTAATCTCAACTGTTTCCTTCTTTATTAGATCGTGTTGAGATTATTTAATTAGAAAGTGAGGTCGCCGCAAAAACTTGATGGAAGTAGACTTTATAACTGAATAAGTTAATCTAAAATTGAATTGTAATGAGAGTGGTTGTGGTAATGGTGAACATTGCTCTAAAAGAGATAGGTACATTTCCTAGGTTCATACTTAAAACGACATTATACGCATTTGGAGTTTCAAAAAGGCGAAAAAAAGTCTTCGACAAGAGTGGATTGATATAAAATATGGATAAAATTTTATTTTGTGGAATAACCTATTCATGGTATCCATTTTAATCACAATATGTACAAATTTACACCAGAAACCTTTGCGTAATACCATTAAAGTTTACAAAATATCTTACTGCCCAGAGACGTGTCTAATTGTTGTTTCAATTTTAAAAACGCGTGAAAATTAATTGAACGCACAAACTTAAGCATAATTAATTTTCTCACAAACCTAATGACATTTAATGATCTGAAATCTGTATCAGAATGTAGTAATCTAAAAAACTGAGTCCTAGTTAACTATTAATGAACTCTATAAAATGTAGTAATTCAACAAACTTGATGAAATCAGTTATCCTGCGACATCATATAGGAATTGTCATTCAACTAAGGAATACTGCTTGTGTAATGGGTACGTTACTTGACACCACTACCTTGGACAAAATTTTCTATTGTCTATGACATCATTTATGCTTAAAATAATATAAAATGTATTCATTTTAGGAAATCCACCATTACATATAAAGAATTGTTGACGAAATAATTATTTCATGTCTTATCATATTCATGAATAGACGCAACATACATTTAATGTATTAATTTTATAGGCATTCGATATCTCGTAAAACCTATCATCGCGTGAGAAGGAAAATGTGGACTGACAAGCTTCCCTCCCTATCTAGCTTACACTCGTAGCTCTCTTACCCCTACCATAACGTTCTTACTACAAGCTACGATGCACGCTTGCATTTGGTTTCTCGAGATAACGAATAGCCTGTGAATATGTTAACTACAGTCGAATTTCGATAAATCGAATCCTGATAATTCGAAACCCTCCGAAATTTGAAATTTTAGTCTGTTTCCGCCCGCTGCACAACAAACACCTTGCTAATTCAAATAAAAATCAATATGTAAATCGATTTTTGGAGGGGGAATTTCCAGGTGGATATTTTGTGAATTTAATCTCTGTAATTCGAATTTGTGATGACGAACGCACCAGAGATACCCATTAGAGTAGATACAACAGAAATAGAATACACAACAGAATATGTATACCTGGGACAATTAGTCAAATTCCGACAGAACACAAAGAAAGAAATCAACAGGAGAACATCTCCAGCCTGGAAACCATTCTGGAGCCTGAAGTCCATATTACTCGAAAAATCCAACAACAGAAAACTTAGATTCGAAGTCCTCGAGTCATGCATATTCCCAATATTCTTATACATTCTAATATTACTAACGATGATCCGATACTGTCCTCACAATTTTACATTTAGATTTTTCACAAACTTGAATGCAATATTCTCATAAACTTAAATGTAGTATCCTGTAAACTTAAATATATTGTACTAAAAACTTTAATACATTGTGATCAAAAACTGAAATGCAGTATTGTCAGAAAACTTAAATGGAATGTTCTTGCGAATTAAAATGTAGTGTTCTCACAAACTTAAAATTTAATAAAAACAGTGTCATGGCTATAAGAGATCCATAAGACTCTTTAACATCATCCATTTACTTTACAGAAGACTAGCAAGGACGTGTAATTTCTGTGGGGGACCATAGAAGCGTCTTAGATTATTACAAATTCGGCTGCATCATTGTATTTATTTTACAATGGATTTGGTAATACCCTGCTCGGGGAGAGAACAATACAAGAATCCGGATTGGATCTGATATGTGGACATAGCAGTGAATAGCATCGAGAGCAATCTATCCCTCGGCTGTCCAGGATGCACATAGCATCCCTCAGTCACATTTCCTTCACTACAAGAACATAGATCAATTCCATATTTAATTTTATTATGTTGTGGTCATTGATGTTGGTGATAACGATGATTGCGACGATAAATCAAATATAATACGTTTCTTGATAGTCTTACATACCTTATTGTCTTCGTTAAAGCTCACCTTCTTCAACCACTGCTCTTCTTTTTCCCGAATAGCCATCTTACAACTCTCGGAAAGTCTTACCGCTACATGTCCATGCTTTGTACTATTCATAAATCAATAATAAACAACTTCCTTCGTGCGTTGATGAGAAGAGAATCTTTTTCATTCTTCGTCTTAGTTTTTAATGTTATTGAATCCGTGGAAACACAACCTACAAAACAATCAGAATTGTAGCATTGTGTCTGGGCTCCAACAATGTGATTATTAATAATTGTATACTTTAAAGTACCGCTTATACGCTCAGTTATTCTGCAAAAATTGCTTTGAGCAAAACAAACGTACTGTCCGTCCGAGTGTCGCATTCCGGTTTCCCCCACCCGTTTCTGCTGGCCTCTCAAAGGCTTGTGACAGGCCAGTCTTAGCTATTTCCTGGAAATATTTTCTGTTCGTAATTGGACGTCTGCGTAATATTATACGACTGTTTGCAATAATCTAAAGAAAAGGGTCGCGTTAATTAACTGTCAAGAGATTTCCTCCGTTTCGATGTCACTGCGACATAACTACTCGACGGACAGTGGGGTGGAGCGAAACCATAGACAATTTAACTTTTGATTTGAAAATTGTAATAGTGCGGAAGAATTGTGTCTCACAGAGACATTTAATACAGTATCTTTGATTTTGTGATTGGGTAACATCTTGAGAACTCTTACTTAATCTTAAATTTTAGAAAATTTTCGCAAATTCGGTAAATTTATTTACTAGTAAAACTCGATTATACAATATCTTTATATAATATTTTAATTCACAGATTAATAAAAGTACAATTATATCACAGGTTAATAAAATTACAATTATAAGGTCACAAAAATAATCACAAAGTAGCTATTGCTTACACAGAAATAAGGGAGGAAGGGAAGCATGATTTGTCGCTCTGTCACATAAACTGAATGTTTGAAGAAAGTAACGAAAAATGTTAATCCATTATGTTTTATAGTTTTCTTTAATTTCTTCAGTAATTTTGCATAGTTAATAATAGAACACAGATGTCTTGCAAATTATAATTTGATCTTCACAATAATAAATACAAAACTATAATAGTCCTAATACTATTTATAAAAGGTACACATATTGACATATAATAATAATAAGGGAGGAGGCAGGTGAAAATAGAATTTTAGAAAATATGGAAGCTAAAAATGTGAAAATTAATTTTCCTCTTCTTTTCTATATAGAAAACAACTAGGAAAAGTTTGGTCCCATTTGTTCGAATATTTCTTAAATTATTTTGGAATTTGAAAAAAAAAAGTATGATTAAAAAAAAAAAAGCTTAAAACTTTTACAAATTTATACATTCAAGTTTGTTTGTTTTTTTTTTTTTTTTTTTTTTTTAGTTTAATCTAATATCGTATGTTAAGTAAAACTGGGCATTTACAGTTCAGTGCTGTTATTACCGTTCATTTTTTTTAAATATCACTTCAAGTGGTTTATAAAATTCTAAGCATTTTAGTAGGCCTACATACCTCAATTTCATAATTTCTGAGCAATATTGTTTAAGGAGTAAAGCAAAATGGCTGCATGAAATTAATTACCATGCTTTCATGAGCATCCACTAAAAATCAACCTTCTAGCACAATTTCTATGGAAGTGTAACATAATTATAATCTTAAAAAATGAATTGTGGAAAATAAAATTTTAAAGTTTTGATGCATGAGGTATTTAAAGCGCACTTTAAATATGGCTCATTTGTGACCTCCTCTAGCTGGCGTAGCTACCTGAAACTTTTGGAATACATTCTATAAAGCAGAAGTTATTTTTTCTAAAAAAAAAATGATAAATGTGACTTTTGGTCAGAAATGATGAATTTTCACCTCTCCCCCCCCTTAAATAAAAATAAAGGAGAAAATATACAGTGGCTGCAGATCTATGATTTCGGTATCAGATGGACTGGGAAAAAATGAAGATTCGCATGAAATTTTGTTTACGTGTAAACCCTTAAAGAAATATTAAACTTAATTCTAATATTAAAAATATATTATTCGTATACAAATAGGAGTAATTAATAAATGCGGAGAATATAAAGACAGAAGTAGTTAATTTAACTTAATATAATTCTAAAGTATTTAACTGTGGTATTAATTTTCAAAAGATTTGAATTATTCTCTGTAATGACATAGGCCTATTTATAAAATAATATAATATACCGGTAATTATAATTTCAAGCAACTAAATGGTGCTATTTTGATGTGTGAATCGTTTCGCCTCTCAATTGTCTTATTTTCTAAATTCCAAGCCTCCTTGGAATGAGAAAACGATTATGGGCTAGTTTACGAGAAAGCTCCTCCTTGTTAAATTTAAATGCGGGAAGTATGATGACAGACATTAAAATAATTATATTTCAATTACCAAACATCTTTACAATTGTAACCATGCTCACAGTAACAATCACGAACAGTAAAACATTTCACGCAGTTATAGGGATTAAATAAATTCCTTGTTATTTTTTCTCAAATAAGTTATTTTCAGGCATAAAGTTGAAAATGTTGCAACTTCAATGGTCCTGCCACCTTGTTTGAAGTTACGTAAATGACTGCTGTTAACTAAACAGAGTATTTCACTTGTTGCGAAAAGGCGAAATGTTAAATGTACTATTTGTTCTGCGCGCCTGCATTGCGTAAAACAAGACAAAGTGACAGTCACGTTATCATATGCGCCCTGAGTCTTTCTCTGAGATCAGTAATAAGACAAACCCGAGCGGACTGAAGCTCCCAGCTTCTCAAGAATAAACTGTTATTGGACCCGACTGGCCGTGCGTTAGTGACGTCAGAGCGGGGCTAATTGGGTTACTCAGGGACTTGCGCTGCAAGTTGTACGGGGACATCTTGTTAGTTTATTAGTTTGTTTAATGATGCTGTGATTCAGAGTCCGTGAGAAGTGTTAGAATGTGGAGGTCGACCTAGATAAATAGTGCAGTGTAGGTCGCACACATTTCACGTTTTAAAGGGCTTAAGTAGTGTCGTAGACCTACATTAGGTATTAGCAGCATTTTCATACTATAAATTTCCATTTCACTATTTCAGAATAATGAAACAATATGAAAATTCATTATTATAAAGTCATTATGCAAATTATTTGTGTAATATTGTTCTTTATTTTGTTTTAAACTGATTTCTTACATGTTTCTACGTAGTATATAATATATTTTTTTGTTGCTTGTGGTGTATTTTATCGGTTTCAAAGCCTATTTTCTTGTTGTACTTTGCACAGAAAGTCCTCAAAGTCTCAGTGCTATAGCCTGCCGTCTAGCTGATCGATGTGGACTCCTCGTAACAGCCATTCTTACTCGCTCAATGTTATCTGGCGTTCGTACACTTTGAACGTGTCCTGGTGGTTTTTCTTGCAAGCTGATGCTGATATTCGAAAGTTTTGTACCCATCTCAATATGGTATTGCGAGCAGGAAAGGCTCCGTGGCGGCTAACATTAAACTGGAGACAAAAGGCACGCTGGGTTTTCACAACTGAATCACCACTCTTGAAAAATGTCTCGATAACGAAAGCACGATGCTCCTAGCTCCATAATTCAATCATTACACAAAATGGCATAAAAAATGCTAATAAACGACTGTCGATCAATATTCATAACCCCTCACATAGCTCAGTAAACGGTCTTCTAAAAACGTCCTATTCCTTTGCCGCACCTTATGCAAGTCGCATATTAGGCCTATATTACTTTTGTGGACATTTCAAAACTAAGGAAAGAAGTTCGAGCAGACAGTGTAAATGGATCCCCGACAGTGTGAATGAGTTAGTAACAGCACTCAGCGCATCAAGCTGAGAGGCCCTGGGTTCGATCCCTGGTGTCGGAGCGAATTTTTCTCCAAGAATAATGTATATAAGAGTATATAACTATTGATAGAATGGCTATGTCATTTAACACGCAAATATTCAGTTATAAGAATTTACTGTCTTTGTTGATTCTTTTTCAACGAAATTATAAAATTTCAGGATCGTTTTAATTATTATTTACCATTTCATAATTAATATCAATACCGATAAGTTTAAGACAGATTAATGTTGAATAAAATAATTTTAACATGAATTATACATATGGCAGTCCCGCGCCGTGGCGTCGTGGTCTAAGGCATCCTGCCTAGGACTCGCGTTACAGAATCCGCGCTGGTTCGAATCCCCATGGGGAAGAAATTTTCTCATGAAATTTCGGCCAGTGTATGGGACCAGTGCCCACCCAACATCATGATGCACTTGGGGAGCTACGATAAGTAGCGAAAATCCGGTTTCGCAAACCAGCTATAACGGCTGGGGGGTTCATCGTGCTAACTACACGATACCTCCATTCTGGTTGGATGATCGTTCACCTCTGCTTCCGCATGTGGACGTGAGGCCAGCAGCCGACTGGTCAGTTTTGGCCCTTCATGGGCTGTACTGCCTTGTTATTTTTATACATATGGCAACATGAATTTACGCTTGATAATAATGCCCACTATATTTATATGAATAAATTTAAGTTGGTTGGTTACTTGTAAGAAATAGTGTTTTTAATAACTGAGCATTATAAAGAAATTAAAAAAGAATAATGAAAAGATACTCATTAAATTACTCTATCATAAAAGGAAGTAAAGTGAAGAAGCGACACTTTCATTACATTGATTTCACAATATCTTTAAGGCAGACGTGCACACAACTGAGCAATATTCAGCAAGCGCAGTTCAAGTTGTGGCGACACAATGAGACGGATTTATGCTTGTTAACACTTTTATATTCTTATAGTTGAATATTTGTGTGTTAAATGACATTATTACCATTCTATCAACAGTTACATATTGTTAACTGATACGTTTTATTCTTGGGTATAACAATAACAGGCCAGTAGCAGAAATTAATTTCAGAAGCTTACTCAAATCTATATTTACCGTATTACTACATTATATTATATTAAATTACATCCGAATGAGTGGTAGGTACATCAACCTGTTGGTTTATTGAACGCCACAGTAGGCCCATACTGCTAATTCAATTTCGAGGCTTCCTCTTAGTTTTAATAAATTTGATTAGAAATCTTTCTAAACTTTTGCAATATTGTCAGGGTCTGATGTCTACCTATGTGAATCGAGTATCACACATTTCTCCAGTCTTACTGTGGCATCAGTTTCTGTAAAGCAGGAAACTTTGGCAAAGAAGCAAAGTAATTTTGCTTAGAGCATTTTTCATTCAGTGAAAGAGATCTCTTACTTGCTAAAAAATCTCCGACATAGGCCTTAGAACTTTACTTCCTTTTCGAAAAAGTTATGCTAAAGATTTAATCAAGCATGAAATACTGTATACTGTTTCCGGTCCGGTTCCAACCGACGAACTACGGATTATAGTGAAAATGTCTTGGTCCAGTTCTGTCCTATGTATTATGACTTCAAACAATGTGCGCCGTTTGAAACGTAAAGAATCGGATCCATATACGTAAGCCTATTACACGGAAGTCTCTATTTTGTTCGATGGTTGTTGGTAACCTAACAACAGTCTTCAAGATATTATTTATTTATTTATTTATTTATTTATTTATTTATTTATTTATTTATTTATGTATATATATATATATATATATATATATATATATATTTATTTATTTATTTATTTATCTATTTATTTATTTATTTGTTTATTTATTTATTTCTTTACTCTGGTGGAGTTAAGGCCATCAGACCTTCTCTGCCATACCACCAGAAATACAGTACTACAAGAAAAATTATACATCAGTGCAATTAATCTACAGTAATAACGAATGACAGAATGAATATGACATAAAAACAACTGAACATACAAATGGAAAATGAAAATAATAAAAACTAGTCTAACATATTAAATGATGCAAAAAATAAAAAACAAAAGTAAAAACATATAGAACAAATACAAACACAAAATAAAAGTGTCACTCAGCATCATTGTTATTAACCAAGGGACAATAAGCTGTTCTAGTATTCTGGCACAAAGACAAGAGAAAGGATTAATCTACCAAATGGAAATTATTGCCAAAATACTAAAGATGAAAACTTCGGCATAAATCCAGCAACTTCTCAGAAACGGATTTCGTGAGATAAAACATACTTTTATAGTTTAAAAGTAAACTCTTGACAGCGTCTGGAAGTCCCTGACGTCACTAGGTAACGTATTCCAGAGGCGAGGCAATGATACAGTATAGGAGGATGAGGGAAGTTCTGTGACGAGGAATAGAAAGGAGAGATTGATGCTGATTTCGTGAAGTAGTTAGAAACTGAAAGCGTGAAGACAAGTAATTTGGAGACGAGTTAAGTGAAATTTTGTATAGAAGTGAAAGAGCGTGTATGATTCTTCGTTCCTTTAGACGAACCTACGAGAGCAGCTCAAGAGACGAAGTTACGTGGTCAGATTTCCGAATATTGCAGAGGAATCTTATACACACATTATAAACACGTTGCAATCTCTCATTTAAGTTAGAACTTAAGTTTGTTAACAAGGAATCATAGTAATCGAGATGGGGCATCACGAGTGTCTGTATAAGATTATTTTTTAATGTAAGTGGTAGAAAGTGTTTTACGTGCTTCAAAGGGCGGAGCAGCCGACTAAATTATCTTGCATGTATGGGTAACTTGAGTGTTCCAGTTAAGATCATTATCCATAAAGATTCCAAGATTTTTTACTGTTTTACTGCATTCAATAATTGTATAATAATTATTAGATCTACTCAGAGAATCTTTCAATCTTAGTAGCCTATATTCTCATTTTCTATTAAGTGGAGATATTCAATGTGTCTTTAGTTCGCGTTGCGAAGCAATGCAACAATGTGACGTCATTGCGAAAGTCGGTAACCAGTTATTAAGTGTCAATATCTTTCTCTATCGAATCTTCTTCCATTCTCTTGAAGGTTTTCATTGCTCCTTTGGGAATCTGTCTTTGCGGATATAAAACTGCAATTCTCTTTTATCCACTATAAGCCCCCGGCGACCCCCGCCTGACCTCCTGTAGCATCAACCAATAAATGCCCCTCAACCGTCCATGTGACCTTCTGCCGTTCGATTTATATAGGGCGGATTGTATTAATCGTCGAAGGGGTGTAGGGGAGAGAAGTTAAAGGGGTTGGGATGCGATAGTGTGTGAAACATTACATGAGGGCGATGTGTAATTAGGGATGCCAACCCGTTCGACCCTCTCTGTGTAATTATTGTAATGGAGCTCTTGTTATGATATCGATTCTTTCTGTAGATATGTGTTGCTAGTTACCCGTAATTGATTTTAAACAGCATGCGTTGAACGAATATTAAAAGGCAGGTTTCGGACAAAGTTCAGCTGCTTTCTGGAGGGCTGTAGCTGTATTTTGGTGTAGGCCTACCTATCCTCTCTCCAAACCATTATTTTGTTCAATTATCGTTATCACTTCGCATTCGAACGCCTCGCTAGCCCTTTATAGGGTTTGCATCGAAGCGTTTTATTACTTGACTGCAGGCCATGTATGAAAAGTGTGTTGGCACTATTCTGTGTAGGATTAGAACTGGACTAATTCCATTCTATATTTATATGTGTTCCATCATTCCACTTTTTTTCACCTTTTCTTTCTCGTTTCAGCAAAGAATTATTTTAATTTGTATTCTTTCATTTTATTGTTCATTTACGTATCTCAGGTTTATCTTTACATATTTATTTTCTTTCCCGTTTTAACTAGCTGTATTCCTATAATCTGGCAACTGATTACTTTTATTTGCAAATCTGCCTATTGAAGAAGTATTCCCCTTCTATCTATTAGTCCCCTTTTGAGGGGAGGTTCATGGGCTAGCCGCAGTGCCCTCTTAATGCCGGAGCTTACTAGTTCGGTCCCATGGTCAAAAATATATACTAGTTCGGTCCGGAGCCAGGAAGTTAACAGTACTAGTTCGATCCCGGATCGAAAATAGAGCAGTACTGGTTGGAAATCAACATTTTACTTCCAATTCTATGCAGGCTTAGGACTGTCATAAGGCAGGGACGGTTAAATTCGTGACTCGAGACAGCAAACTGCAAAATTGCCTGTCTCTTCCTTAAGGTATGATTGAAAATGTTGATTATCATGCTCATTGTACAGTATAAAACTTCTTAAACACTTTCTTCTTGTTCGGCCATCGTTGTGAAGATTACACAAAGAATGTTTACCAGTGACAGAAATGACAGTTAGGTACGACATTATGAAAACAAGCTCGAATCGATATCACAACAAACATCAAAATACGTCATTATCGCTATAATACCAACATGAAAACATGTCTAATTCAATAAGACAGCTAGTTCTTAATATTATAGTGTACCAACATCAAAACATGTCAGTATCGATATCATACCAACATGAAAGCATGTCAGTATCGATATCATACCAACATGAAAGCATGTCAGTGTCGATATCATACCAACATGATAACATGTCGGATTCGATAAGACAGCTAGTTCTTAATATATAGTGTACCAACATCAAAATATGTAAGTATCGATATCATACCGACATGAAAACACGTCGGATTCGATACTACAGCTAGTTCTTAATATACCGTAGGCTATACTGTAACAGTCTCTTTGATATAATATATACACTAACTTGTCTATACCTGCATACTTCGGACCGAATTAATACTATACCTTTCTGAACCCCGGACCCAATTAGTACTGTATATTTCAGGTGTGTATCTGATGGGACCGAACTAGTATGCATCCCTTAATGCATGGACAAGGTGGGTATTTGCCCGAGGTCCCCAAGCACAAGGGCCCCATGTTACTCTATGGACAGATCAGAATTTAACACTAAGTTTCCAATCACGTGCCTTAACATTTAAATCTCCTGCTAACTGGGTAGGAGAAAAATTACTACTTATAGCAGAACATTAGCATGTCTGCCATTCTGAAGAACATTGACTCAAACCAATTAGAGTATATAAAAATACTCATATTCTCTGTAAAAAAATTTCTTAAATGTTTGTGTTGAACACTTGATCAATAATTAATGGTAATTTCTTAATATGCGCCTGTGTTATCTCAATCAGTATAATTTATTAACCAAGTACCATTTTTATGTTGAAATTTTGTTTTCAAATTCAAGGATCATGTTGTATTGTCCAAACATTTCTAATGATTAATGTGTGCTGTACATCATATTTTTACGTCAAAATACTGATTTTGTTGAAGTTACTAATAAACACAAGTTTATTTTATATATAATTTACATTTTTACTCCTGTGAGTAGTTGTGTAGGCAGGGCCCAGTGCATTGCTTTGCCCTGGAGTCTATAATGCTCTTAAGACAGCCCTAGGCTGCTTGGGTGAGTCCATTGTTCTACCTGTAATGGAATGATGTGCATTCCCTGCCTCCAGCGCTACAGATTCTTCTGCGGGCCACCACCGAACTCCCCTACAACATACAGAATTATTTCACTTTTTCGCGTAGACATCACCGCGGTCCCTCAACCCTGGTCCCACAAGCTATAGGTTAACAACTGGCAAAACTCTGTTAAGGGAAGTTACTAAACCTCGCCGCTGCCCTGGAGACGGAGTCTGATTTCTCTTCATTAAACTGAACCATTGTCGTTACTGATTGACAAGTCACATAATGCATCACTGCTGTTAGTTAAACATTCTCTTAACGAAATTATTCTGTCAGTTTCATTGTCTGTTACATTAACACCACAAAAATATTGTTCTTCGTTATTTTTAACGTGCTCAACACATTGTATTGTATTTATTAATATTCTATGATATTCACACATTGCTTCACAGCTAGAATATGGAACAAGTCAAAAAACCTAATACTATTATAAAATCTTAATTTATAGTCAGAGTCTAGTTGAAATATATACAGAAGAGGTTTACAATGTAGTCCACTAGTACAACACAAAGTTTTAGTATCAGTTTCATGAAGTGTTATTGAATGTCATGAATTCACCTACAGAATAGAAAGCGTGAGAAATTAGGTACTTCCTTAATTTGGCCCTAAATATTCTTATGTTTTGAGTTTCATTTTTTATATCGATAGGGAGGCCATATAACGCACTCGTTTTTGATAGCACGATAGACTTGCCGATGGAGTATGAAAGTCATTTTTTACCCGTATTTATGTAATGCACTGTTGAATAAGTTACAAAGTTTTCACGTTTACATACGAGGAAGATTATTAATGAAAAAATATACTGACAAGCCATGGGCATTATTTGTAGTTTTTTTTTAAATAGTCATACACGATTCTCTAGATTTGGCACCCACTATTATTCTAATTACTCTTTTTTTATAGTTAGGAATATACTGTTACTATCTGTGGTATTTCCCCAGAATATTATTCCAAAACTCATTACCGAGTGGAAGTAGGCAAAGTATTTGTTTTTAAGGTATTGATATTTACTATATTTTGCATTGATCTAATAGCAAAACAAGCTGAATTTAGTTTGGGAGTAATTTCTTTAATATGATTTTTCCAGTTTAACACACTATCGATCTTTAAGCCAAGAAATTTGGTTGTTGTTGTTTCTAATAGGGACCTATTGTTAATTATTACACTTGAAATTTGCGAGGTTGAATTTGAACAGGATTTAAATTGAATTATGTTAGTTTTATTACAATTTAATACTAATTTATTGACTGAGAACCAGTATACCACTTGTCTTTTCATATTCTGCGAAAAGGTGGCGATACAATCGTTCTTTTATGTTAATTGGGGACCCAATTTCTGTTACATAAATCCAATTGAAAAGACTGGAGACAACTGACTAAACATTTTAGTCTGTCCCTTTAGCTAAATAAAACCCATCAAAACAATAAATGCTTATTTTTAAAGCACTGTTGAGTTTTGAAGATAAATAATGTTTATGTACGCGCTACTTGACGGACCGCGAGCAGTCAGACATAAAAGTTTAACAAGTGATAATATCTTGTAGACTCATTCTATTAACATGGGTTTTTTCAACATAAAGTATAATCTATTTAGACGATTTCATACACTGCAACTACCCACTTATCTGTTCAAGAAAAAAAGTTTATCGCTGATTGATTATTCTACTTCAAAAACATATTTTCCCACATTGCAATAGCATGAAACAAATCTCAATTAAAAAGTCTTACATTTGTTATATTGCCGTTACTCAAACATCTAAAATATCGTCCACACCTGTGGAGTAACGGTCAGCGCGTCTGGCTGTGAAACCAGGTGGCCCGGGTTCGAATCCCGGTCGGGGCAAGTTATCTGGTTGAGGTTTTTTCCGGGGTTTTCCCTCAACCCAATACGAGCAAATGCTGGATAACTTTCGGTGTTGGACCCCGGACTCATTTCACCGGTATTATCACCTTCATATCATTCAGACGCTAAATAACCTGAGATGTTGATACAGCGTCGTAAAATAACCCAATAAAATAAAATCTAAAATATCTGCAAACAGTACTCTTCAAAATGATTTTTTTCTTATTAGAATTAACTTATTAATGAAAAAATATACTGACAAACCATGGGCATTATTTGTAGTTTTTTTTAAATAGTTCTACATAATTCCCTTCATTTGGCACCTATTATTATTCTAATTACTCTTTTTTGTAGTACTATCTGTGTTACCATCTGTGAAATTTCCCCAGAATATTATTCCAAAACTCATTACCGAGTGGAAGTATGCAAAATATGTTGTTTTTAAGGTATTGACTATTTTCTTTTGTATCAACATATTATCATGTATTTCCTTTTTAACCTCTGGTTGAGTGGAAGAGAAGGCCTCACGGCCTTAACTCTGCCAGGAAAAAAATAAAGCATTATTATTATGATGCCCTGATGCCCTCTTTGTACAGTATAAACTCCTTTCCTCAGTTACTGAGTTTAAAGTCTATATGAAGAGGATGTCATCGAATCCTTGTTCATTCGTGTCACCTGTTTTGAGTTATTAGGCTCCTTAAGATGGATTATGTCAAGATGATATATGACGAGTCTGCAAGTACAAGAGATGAGCCCTCTTGTTTTCTTGTGAAGCCGAACCGCTGTCGACGTGAGATAAGCCAACACAATCCATGCAACTCGTCTTATGTATCCAAATAGAAAGAAGTCTCTTGTTTACTGACGTTACGGTGACAAAATTCCCCGTTTAAATTAGAGGTAGAGTAGAGAGAGTTAACTAATGGTAAGACACTAAAGTAAGGCCGTGTCTCAAAGCTCAAGTCTATACTGTAGCCTACACTAGTGACTACCAACTAGATGACTAGTAAACAATTAGTATAGTACGATTATTTAGTCCTGACAGTCGCCGGCGATCTGCGCCTGGGTCAGGCGATTCCATTTAGTTACGCCAAGGGGTGTTTGGGTTATTCACTCGCTTGCCTTCGGAGCGATCGGATGTCCTGCGTGCGGTAGAGCGGTATGTTTCCAGTACAATTAAGCTGTACTGCACATCTAAAAACAAAACTGAAATGCTTTCAGTAATTCGAAGACCTCCCTCAAAGAAGGTTGTATATCATATGCAAAAGCAGTTGATATAAAACCTTCTTTGAGGAGATCTTCATTTATTATCATAATGCACTGCTCTCTTAAATTGATTGAACATATTGGGAACTAAATCAATGGCCTTCCCAACATACGTTCTTGTCCATGGACCATTCTTATAAAAACCATGATATCACGGTGCAGCACTGAATTAAGAAGGCAGTGTCCTAATGCAGTTTCATTACGGGTTATGTGAAAAAGATTAGGGCCTAAAATAATACAGTTTTTTTTAATTGTAAGGAAGGTACTAACAATGCCAATGTACAAAATTAACGTGTTATTCTACATTATATTTACATTACTTTACTTCCAAAACATCTTGAGATTTCTTAACCCCAATTGCTGATGAGGTATCCATGTTTGCTTAGTATATAAGTCATCAATCAAGCAAACATTTTCGTTTATTGGCTACTATGGACTTGATTATATGCACTATGTATGTAGCTTTGGATCATTACTTCTGACGTCACATTCGGTTATTTAGTCAACTATCTGGTTCACTTCAGCCGTAAATGTATCTTTTGGACACGGTCTAACAATGATAAATAGGCTGACCTGTTGTCTTACATTAGCTGTTCACTACAGACGTCAAAGAATGTAAAGTGGATCTCCGTTTCTTTCCAGGAACTTGTTAAGCTGACTAATTCACCTGACTGACTCAACTCACTTTATTAACTAGGCGATTCGACCGAAAGACTGTCACGACCGACTGACTGATTCGACAAACCGACTGACCTCGAGCGACAGACCGATTGATCTTGACCGACAGGCCGACTAAACTCGACCGACCGAATGACTTCAACCCACCGACAGATCGACCGACTGACTCGACCTAAAGTCCGACAGACTTGACAAATAGATAGACTGACTCGATCGACCGACAAATCGATCGGCTGACCTCGACCAATTGACTCAACCAATGGACCGATAGACAGACCCGATACACCGATGACTGATTTAAACAACTAACTCACTGAATTACCGACTGGACTGTTTGACTGACTAGACTGACTGATTGTCTCAACTGACAAATTTAATCACTGACTTACCGATTTGGTCATACTGACTAACCAACAAATTCTGATTATCTTGGCGATTGGACTGACAGTGTGGACTGAATGAATGACTGTCGGCTGAACTAAGTGCTGTCGAACTGGACCCGGATTGGAATGAATGACTAACTACTGTTCTCCAACCAGGAGATTAACCGTGAAAGGAATGTGCTTACTATTGCGAAGTAATAATAATAATAATAATAATAATAATAATAATAATAATAATAATAATAATAATAATAATAATTTATTTAACCTGGTAGAGTTAAGGCCATACGGCCTTCTCTAACACTCAACCAGGAGTAAAACTGCGTTACAAAAAACACTACAAATTTACAAAGTACACTACAGTTTTACACATAAAACTGAATAAGATAATAATAATAATAATAATAATAATAATAATAATAAAATATAAACAACAAGTAAGTAGAAATCAGGCATAATATATAACATACAGAAAGAAAGAAAAAAAAAAGCATAATAAAATGTGAACAGCAGGTCAAAATAAATGAGACATACAAAGTATAAAGTATAAAAAATAAGACAATTATTGTTAATAATAATAATAATAATAATAATAATAATAATAATAATAATAATAATAATAATATTAGTAATAATAAAATAGTGCAGTACAAAGCATACAATGAATACAATATTTTTAAGTACACACAGTAAGGAAAATTATGATTATATATAGCTCAACTTATCACATTATAGATATACCATTATCGGAAAATATGAAAATAAAAATATAAAATAAGTCAAATATCACTAGAACATAAAAATAAATGTGAATACGTGGAAACATGCAATACAATACTTGTCATAATAGTAAGTTAGTTTGGCAACTCGTCATAAGATAATTTTGAAAGATTTCAATGTTCAGCAGCCCTTGACTTCAGGCGGCAGAGAGTTCCAGTGACGAGAGGTAGCAACAGTGAAAGATGAGGAATACAGAGATGATGTGTGAAGTGGAATTTCTAGCGTGTTATCGCGTTGTGAGTATTAATATTATGATAGCGAGAGAGAGTATGAAAACGAGCGAATAAATAATAGGGAGATGAAGTGTGCATAATTCGATATAAGAGAGAAAGTGAGTGTAGATTTCTCCTCTCATGTAACCTAAGCCATAATAACTTCTCGAAAGAAGGTGAGATATGATCGTAGTATCGAACATTACAAATGAAGTAGATAGATAATATTACCGTTACGTCAGTTTAAAAAACATGCGCTCTCCTGCATATGTTATTTCCTGTATGGGGGGATTAAAAGACAGGAGATTAACCTTGATCTCATTTTATAACTAGGGTAGTATAAGTATGTATCAGTGTTATCGTTTGTGCTTTGAGAGTTAGCCAATGGAGATGCGTGTACCCACGTGTGTGACCTTATGACATCCTATGACATCAACATTCATTCACAGCATTACCCCGCTGCGTCTCATTCCCCTGAGACTTTCTCCTGGTTGGAGTACAGTATTGGCCTGGATAAGTGACTGACCACTGAACTGAGCAACGGTCAAACTGGACCGCATGACTTGGAGCGGAGGGAATGACTACCAATTTGTATGAATGACTGTTGGACTGGAAGTGAATGATTATGGCATTGGAGTGATTAACTGTCGGAGCAGCGTCAGTGACTTAAGTGATCGATTGAGCGCCAGTTGGGCGACGAACTAATTATTGATCTTCTTGTCTGAATGGACTTGCGTGATAAATATTAATCTGTAGGTTGAATCACATACTACCTGACAAATAAATAAACATTAATCGGTAATTAATTGACTCAACTATCTGGAGTCAATCATGGCATGCTTCATAGAATTTGTATTATGTTATAAAGAGAACTGAGACCACAGTGATGCTCTATACCAGCGTTCATCAGCACATTGCACCCTTGGGCTAGCAGATAAGAGACTAAACTATGGTGCATCCGTGGCTGTTGGCGGGTATGCTCTCTCCCTCTTTCTGCTTCACGACGGGGCATATTACGATGCACTGCTTACCCCTACCCATTTCAGTGAGTGCTGACGACCACTGCTCTACAGTACTAATCTTTCAGTTCAGCATAATTGATTCATTCACAATTTTGAAGAAATTTTAAATATGGTTTATATCAATAAGCGGATTGTTCTGTTTTTCGTTAACTGGATGCATAATTATTCAACTGATGGCCATAGCAGCGTGATGTAATCCTTTATCACTGAGCACGACAAACTGTTGCGTTTTAATAATCTGTCTAACAGAGGTCAGGTCATGTTGTTTATCCAGCTGTAACGTTCACATTGATCATGGAATATGTTATGGTTTTACTACGTTCTCATATTATCTTCAACCGTACAGTCATATGCAGGCATTTTAAGCCGCATCAGAAAATCTCTTCAGCTCGTTAAAGTTAAAAACTGTTTTTACCCATTCTAGAACTGTATAAAGAAAATTTTCTTTGCTGTAAATACAAATTTTCTTGGAAATAAACTCTGATCGAGTAGAAGAGAAGGCATTACGGCCTTAATTCAGTCAGAATAAATAAAACGTTATTTGGAAAATTTTAATTCTATTAATTTAGTAGTACACACACGCTTGATTATTTTTATAAATAAATGCATAAGATCTCATTCTAACCTACATGTTATAAGGCATTGAAAAGCTGGGATATTCTGTAAATTCAATCCGATTTCCTTTATGATTTTTACAGCAAGTGTAATTTTATCTTCCTGTAATTTTAAATATGTCTATCGCATTCGGGCTGTGGCTAACATGTGCACTTCTCATCCAAGCGGTCCGTAGTTCGATTACACGGGTGGTAAATGGAAAAGATTTGTCTTCTGTCCCCGGGACTGGGATTTTGTCCATTCTCAAGTGATGTCCTGTGCTGCTTCAGCTGTGATCCTGTATTGTGCTGACTACACGATCTGCCTAATACTGGTAAAAATATTTCCCTCCCCCAAACCGTATTGATTGTAAGTTAGTAGGAAAAAGGGAGGTTAAATATGACGAAGAAACAAGAAATAAAGAAATTTTAAATTTGTTTTATCCTTCTGCTACAAAAGGAGATGCTATAACTATTAAACGGAAATCATTTTAGAATTATTACATTATTACAACTATTTTATGTCATTAGATTTTGCATTCTAATTATTGTGAATTTTTTGCAGATACAATCAGTTCGTACATGTTTCATTTCCACACAAGCAAGCATTGCATGAAAAGTAACGCACCATTTTGAACACATTTTACTCTTCAATTTTTCTATTCACACATGTGTTGTTACATCCTTAGGAACAAAATTTAATTTTTCTATATATTTCTCGTTTCTTTCAACGTCCATACATCACCTCAAAACAAGGACAAGTTTGCCCTTAAGGTAAATCTCTCAAGTTACGCTTTTAAGTCACAAAAGAGTCAATATCCTGAAACTTTGTTTCGTACTGATGTCATTTATTTTACAAAATAGATGCTGTTATGACGGCACCGTATGAAGGTTAGGAGTTTAGTTTTGCAACATTTTCCATCACAGTTGTTCTACACATATAGGACAGACAGGTAGAAATTGCTACTACAACTAAACTATTTCCATTTTCTCGCGGCACACTAGCGGATCATTCACGGTACACTCGCGCCATACCGGTTGAAAATGACTTCCCAAGTATACAAGTTGGGTTGCTTTCCACAGGGTTGCCAGGTCTCCCGTATTTTATGTATTCTTCCGTATTTTACCAACATTTTCACCAGTCTCCTGTCTAACATATTTGATAATATTTTCTCCCGTAATTTATTCATTTAAATAGTAAATCTAAATAGAGCTATGATGCTATGAAAGTTATTCTAATCACATATTTTAAGTGTAAATTGTGTACCAATATGCCAGGGTTAAATTCCAAATCTCTCCGCAGTGCTTATGAATGGAAGTGATTCGTCCGTCGGATGAGGACGTTAAGATTGGCGGCCCCCTTGGTGCTATTCGACAGGAAAAGGCTATGTGCCGATACCGGGCTTCCCCTTCCCCCTTCCTCACCATCATCATCCTCACCCATTCCCTACATTACATTTACATGGACACTTAACATACACTTACCTTAGTACACGGCATAACTCTTCACAGATACACATCATGCATAACGTGGCCCGCCGAAGTGGTGTGCAATTTGAAAATGGGTCACAGTCCTGCCATCTATCGGCAGTATGCGAAACCCGAATCACGTAAAGTGAAGTGGGTAGGCATTACAGTCGAGCCGTTCTTATTTCCGGCGTGGCCACGCCTTCTCGATTTTTGGCGCGAAGAAGGTAGGCAATAGCTGTGTTGCTAAATCTCTGTCAAACCAATAGTGAACGGACGCAGTTCTAATAGCTGGTTGTCGAACAATCAGTGTTACCGCTGAGTTTTCAGCATCACATTGCCGCGGAGGAGTCGGAAGACCATCAATTCGCAAAGCAGAGAAATGATTCTTAGCGTTAGAGATTACCGTATTGGCCCGAGTGTAAGCCGCACCCGAGTATAAGCCGCACCCTTAATTTTAGGGGGAAAGGAGAGAAAAAAAAAAGAAAAATTGAGTGCAGAATGAGAAAAAAAGGAAAATTGAGTGCAGTGAAATTTACCTGTCACATTATCCAGTTACAAAACTGTTTACACTATTTAAACACTTTTTCTTCAATTACGGTATTAGGGTAAATCACCAAAAATACCGGTACAACTAATCACCGTCTTCTCCAATGTCACTGCTGACTTCACTACTACCGGTACCGGTATTTGTTTCATCACTGTCACTTTGTTCATCACTCTCCGCCCAAAGTACGTCGTCCTCACTGCCATCCAGAGCATTAGACACGCAGCATTGCTTGAAGCCTTTGATGATTGAATCTGGTGATATCGTGTGCCATGAAGAGAGAATCCACTCACACATAAGGCTGACAGATGGCTTCTTGATCTTCCCAGATGGAGTGAATGCATGACCCCCTTCTAGAAGCCAATCCGAATACTGTTTTCGGAGATGGTCTTTAAAAGGCTTGTTCACGACGACATCAAGCACCTGCAATTTTGATGTCATACCTCCAGGTATGACAACTAGGTCTGTCTTCAATGCAGTAATTTTCTTCTTTACTTCGGGTGTGAGGTGACCTTTAAAGGCATCCAATACTAACATAGCCCTCTTACAGAGCAACGCACCTGGTCTGCGATTCCAAACCGTAGCTAGCCAGTCCACCATTAGTTCGGTTGTCATCCATCCTTTCTCTTGGCAACGAATCACTAATCCCTTAGGTAAATTCTCCTTGGGCATAGTTTTACGCTTCAGAATAACGTACGGAGGCAGTTTTCCTCCATCTGCCGTAACCGCCAGCATCACAGTGATTCTTTGTTTTTCATTTCCAGTTGTTCTCAGTGATATGCTTTTCGCCCCTTTATTGTCAACTGTCATATTGCTCGGCATGTCCCAAAATACGGGCGTCTCGTCGGCATTGCCGATCTGGTGTAATGGGTAAGAGTGGCGCTGAAGCAATTCAATGACGTGCCTCTGGAAGTTGATGAGTTTCTCAGTAAAATCCTCTGGCAGTCTCTGTGCTAATGAAGTGCTTCGTCGGAGAACAAGGCCACTTCTACGCATAAACCTGCGGCACCAACCTATACTCCCATGGAATTCTGTCTGTGGAATGTTTAGGGTCTTCGCTATTTCCAACGATTTTACCTGGATTACTTGTCGAGAGATAGGCATCCCTTCTTTCCTTTTGTCTTGTACAAAGGAAAGGACCCTACGTTCTAGTTCAGGATATTTCCCAGCCTTGGGTCCTCTGAAAGATTTTCTGGTTGTATTGGCATTTTTCAGTTTATCCTCCGAGGCGATCCAGCGCCGCACATTAGACTCATCCACACTAAACTTTTTGCCGGCTTCTCTATTAGACGTACTCCTAGCATGACGAATAACTGCAAGTTTGAAACTAGCGTCATAACTGCGCCGAATTCCCAAGCTTGTCGAAGCTTTTCTTTCTACGTTTCCGCTAATGGCTGAACCCGTACCTACGTACAAACTGTTTTAATCTGTCCTATCATACAAAAGAGTACGATCACTGTAATATGAAGACTGGTACATTGTTGCGTCATATACCATACGACTGCTGACAATTTCAAACACGAGCGCATGGCATTGTTGCTCCATTTCAAAATGATAAAATTACCTGTAGCAACATGCGCCACATTTCAAGTTTAAATTTATCGGCCGCGCAAATAAGCCGCACCCCAACTTTTCGAGTTTGAAATTTGAGTAATAAGTGCGGCTTATATTCGGACCAATACGGTATTTCGAAAATGAACGTAAAATAAGGGTAGTTTATTGCCTTTAATGCAAGTGGTGCAATGAACAGCTGATGCGTGTGATGTGAACAAGTTCACGGTTTCTCAAATAACGACAGAGAAGTACGGACAATCCGGCAAAGAACAAAATAAACTGAACTATGGCGGCGACAGGTACTAACAATGATTGTAGCGATCTAGGCGTAGCACCTCTAAATTGAACAATACCGTTAGGCAAGGTTCTTCGTGTAATTTTTTTATGTAGCAATGACTTATCATGACAAAATTTTTAATACCAACATATTTTACTTAATTTACAGGTTGTGTGGTTTTAGGTATTCATTCACATAAAAAATGTTTATTTATTATATTTTACAGCTTTCTCCCATTTTAGTAATTTCTAATATTGTTTCTGTATTTACGAAAATCGTTACTTCAAATGGTCGGAAAAACCAATTATAGCACAACATGGTAAGTCTTCTGTGTCCTGGGATGCTAGGATCAACAATAACAATAATATATAATATTATGTATTCATATATTACTAATTATTTATCGTAGGAAATAATTTTTCGTTCGATGTTTAAGACTAGACATGTGCTAAAACTTCGTTAAGAGTACAAGGGTAGACTTGACAACGCAGTAACATCCACCGTGAGCGGGAAGCGGTATGTCGTCTGCATAACCTTGACGACAACCACTGTCAGTGAAGCAGCGTGTCAGCTGACCAGAAGCTGTCGTGTGATTTGCTGCCGGAAATAAGAACGACTCGACTGTAGACACACATTTTTAAGTGTAATCTACTATGACAAATTCTCATTAATTTTCAACCTACTTTGTTAAGAGAAATCTCAATTGTAAAAGTTTCTGAATGACTAGGAAGCAAGTGGTGAGATTCATTTTAAATTACTTTTGCGTACAGTTAGCCTATACTCTATATAACATGCTCCTAAAGGTAAAACATGTCGATAATGTCCTGATGGAACTATTTTGGAAATTCTTTCAAAAATCTCCAGTATTTTTGTTTGAAAACCTGGCAACCCTATTTCCACTTTTATATGAGGCTAGCTCTGTGTACATACCAGCCATGTAAGTATAATGTTTTAGAAGCCAGGGTGAAAATATGCGCAGTCTAGCTATCATTCGGACTTTTACTCTGATTTCGTAGAATAAAAATAAATGTATTTAGACACATGAGGCATTAAAGTCAACTATTGTTGAGGTAATGAAACTGCTGCGACGACAAGGCTGCTAGTGCGCTCTGATTTCATAGAAACAAAACTGAATGTATTTGAACACCTGCGACAATGAAGTCTCTAGTCATGATAAAAAGAAATATCATGTGATTTCGAGAGATCGTTCTCGGCATTTAAATTAATTGCGACAGATAAGAGAAAAAGTTTCACAGTAGAGAACCTGGAGAAATCGTTGGTTGTTTACTGCCATAATAATTACGTGAAAGGCAAAGCTAGTTTTTAAAAAGTTGGAAAGTTAGAAGTTAAAAAGTACCAATTAAAATATGTATGTAAAATGAAGAATTAAAAAAAAAAGTTGAATAAATATTGATGGTTACTTTAAATTATTTTCATTTACATCATATCATTAAACAAAATAAACCTGTAAAGTGTATTTTTACTGCATATATTTCAATTGTTAGCTCACATTTAAACAGTTATTACTGCATAATTGCAGGCATATTTTAGGTACTTTTAGCGTTCAAAATTCGTGATCTAGTTGTAAGAATTCTAGATAATTAAATGAGTGGGTTTCTTCAATGATTTTATGGTTCATTATTGTTTTACTACTTATTAGATCTTGTCCATTAAAGACATTGCTTTTTATTTTACGTCTTAAGTTATTCCACATTCTTCTATTAGTTCTTTTAGTTTGTGTATAGTTTAAAATTGTTTTCTTGTCCTATATAACTACTCGACCACCTGAAAAAAATATTTATGTAATTTCGGTTTGTTTAAATTCCAGTGACTTTCTGTTCCCATTTTTCAATAATTTCATTCAAATATAGACCTATATTGAAAAGTATTGATGAGAGATTGCAACCTTGACATACTCCTTTGTTGATATTAGCAAGTTCAAATAATTATAATTTTTATTTGGTTTTGAGTGTAAATATCGATAATGGCATTTAGTAGTTTAATTTATATATTTCTTAATTTAAGGCTTTAGAGTTCGTACTCTTATATCACAGGTAAGGCATTCTTGTCGATGTTGTAATATTTAATCGGGACTGTACATCATTGAATAAAACGTACAAAACCAAATCACGTGCTAAATCTATGTATTTGTGGTGTTTATATGCAAAATCCCTTTGGCATGGGGACGTGATGTCGACGAAGTAGGCCATAATGTTACGAGAATTTGTAAAGGGAAGAATTTTACAGAAAGGTTTTTTTTTACATTTAAACCCATCTCTGCTACGTAATGGTAGGCCTACGTGCTTACAATGCAGAATAGAACTGAAAGCTTTCCTCTGGGCTATACGGCACGTGATACTGGGCGAATAATGAGCAAGAGTAGAGAACAAACGCTCCCGAACAAATCTAAGTTCATTTATGGATTGTTCTGAAATAAAATTTGTATATTTTTATATGAGTATTATACGGCAAAGGACTTTAAAGGGAAAAGTAACAAGAGATAAAGAATGAAATTTTACACGGTTTCATGCATCAGAGTTACGCATACCCACATCAAAATAAACAAAGAACGTGAAATAATATCTACAGTTTATCTCATCTCCGTTGTTTTTACTCTCGATGCATATTTTCAGTTAATGATAAAATTTTTGCTACCGTAAGAAACATTAGGTATAGTTAGAATGTTTTATCACTTTATGATTTTATTTAGATCTTATTAACGGGAGATATATTTCATGAAAGCTAACTTCAAATAGATCTCTAAGGTTATTCAAAGTTTAAAACATTATAAATTATGCAATATATGAGGTAAGAAAACAATTATCACTGTGTTGAGTAAATAGTGGGGAATATGACCACTGTCCTCTTGTTAAACATTCTTTCTATGATAACATGCACGGCATATTGCAGATGATGTCTTGGAATATTCCCAATTTCTTGCGACATACTGTCCATCAGTTGTTGGGTTTCTCACGAAAACTTGTCCTTTAATATAACCCTTGTCCTTTAACCAAAAGCCGATCGGAATGAAATCTAGAGATCGTGGAGACCATATTATGGAAAATTTTTATTTTATTGGGTTATTTTACGACGCTTTATCAACATATTAGGTTATTTAGCGTCTGAATGAGATGAGGATGATAATGCCGGTGAAATGAGTCCGGGGTCCAGCACCGAAAGTTACTCAGCATTTGCTCATATTGGGTTGAGGAAAAACCTCGGAAAAGACCTCAACCAGGTAACTTTCCCCGACCAGGAATCGAACCCGGGCCACCTGGTTTCGCGGCCAGACGCTCTAACCGTTACTCCACAGATGTGGACATGAAAAGTTAAGCTTTTTTTGAAATTTACATGTTGGGCGGTACTTCATTTTGCACTAAGATTATATCACTAAGATTTCTCAATCTATGGATGGGAAAGCTGTGATTTCTCAATCTACGAATGTCGAAGCTCTGTATTAAACTATAGTTGCGTTCCCCAATTACTATAGTAATCTCTTCTTCGAAGAAATCTGGACCGATGATGAATTGCGAAGTGAAACCACACTATGCAGTAACTTTCAAATCATGAAGACCTTATTGACTTAAAACTTGGTGGTCATTTTCAGACCAATTCTGTAACTATTTGCTTTAACTCCACCATTTCGTATTTTAAAGCCATAGTAAATTCCATCATTATGCAACGAAATATATGAGCAAGGCGAATGGCCTGAAGATTGCACGGATACTGTGTTGCTTTCAATACCGAAGAAAAATAATGCAAAGAAATGTAATGGGTTCAGGACTATCAGCCTGAAATCGCACTCGGCGAAGAATATTCTGCGAATACTGAATCGACGTTTATATTCTAAGATGGAAGAACAGTTGGAAGAAGAGCAGTTTGACTTCAGGAAGGGAAAAGGTACAAGAAATGCAGTTGGACTGCTACGAGCAATCGGCGAAAGATACCTGGAAAAGAATAAAGAAGTGTATATAGCATTTTTGAACCTACAAAATGCTTTTGACAGAGTGGATTGGAATAAACTGATGGGGATCCTAAAGAAAATTGGCGTGGATTGGAAAGAGAGGAGGCTGTTCAGCAACCTTTATATGAAACAAAAAGTCAAAGTGAGAATAGGAGAAGAAAATGTCAGAAAGAAGCGAAATGGGGAGAGGAGTACGACAAGGATGCCCTTTATCACCTACTCTGTTCAATATCTACTTGGAGGATTTAGTAAGGAGCTGTTTTCAGAACAGGGGAGGAGTGATAGTAGGAGGAAGAAGAATAAAGTGCGTAAGATTTGCTGATGATATGGCGTTGTTAGCAGAAGAGGAGATGATACTAAGGGATATGCTACAGGAGCTAAATGACAGCTGTGAGCAAAATGGAATGAAAATAAATGCCAACATGACGAAGACCATGGTCACAGGAAGAAAAGTGAAGAAGAGAAACTTGCGAATTCTAAATGAGGCAGTAGAGCAAGTGGACAACTTAAAATACTTGGGGTGTACTATAAGCAGTAACATGAGCTGCTGTCAAGAAGTCAAAAAGAGAATAGCAATGGCAAAGAATGCTTTTAATAGAAAAAGGAGCATCTCCTGCGGACCTCTGGAGAAAGAACTAAGGAAGAGACTAGTGAAATGCTTTGTGTGGAGTGTAGCATTATATGGGGGCAGAAACATGGATATTACGACAAAGTGAAGACAAGCGTTTGAAATGTGGATATGGAGAAGAATGGAGCGTGTGAAATGGACAGACCGAATAAGAAACGAAACTATTGGAAAGAGTAGACGAAGAAAGAATGATGCTGAATCTGATCAGGAAGAAGAAAATGAATTGGCTGTGTCACTGGTTGACAAGAAACTGCCTACTGAAGGATGCACTGGAAGGAATGGTGAACGGGAGAAGGGTTCGGGGCAGAAGAAGTTATCAGATGATAGACGACATTAAGATACATGAATCATATGCGGAAACAAAGAGGAAGGCAGAAAATATGAAAGGCTGGAGAATGCTGGGTTTGCAGTGAAAGACCTGCCCTTGGGCAAACATTATGAATGAATGAATGAGTAAGTTATATATCTTGATTACACAACTTTTATCACTATATCACTTCGGAATATATACTATATTTCTTTCATGTGTTAAAATTAGGTACCTTGTTGTTGACTAGTTCCAACCTGTTGTAGGTTATCTTCAGAACTGGTGTTTCTGGTTTTCGCTCCTTCTGATTGTGCTTCCTATGTGTTTGTGTTTCAAAATCTACAGAAAACCCCACAACAATAACAACGCATATAAACAACACACCCAATCACCCAACCCAACACAAACAAGCTGCATTCCGAACAATGGTATACAGACTACTCAACATACCAATGAGCCAACAAGACTACAAAGTAGAGTTAAACACAATGAAATACATAGCACAAGAGAACGGATACAACCCTAAAATAATAAGAAAGACAAAACAGAATTACAAAAACATAGCAATACAACACAAACACAAAAAAATACATCACACTAATATACGAAAACAAAACACACATAAAATTGCAACTTATCCAAGAAATTAAATTACAACATTGCATACAGATAAAAAACACTCTACAAAAGCATCTCAACACACAAACAACACAAACAAACAAATATAACCACACAGGCGTATATAAACTCAAATGCAACACCTGCAACAACTTCTACATATGACAGACAGGCAGATCATTTCAAACACGTTACAAAGAACACATCACTTTAAAAAATCACAAAACACTTCCACATACGCAGAACACATCACAAATGCCAACCACACCTACAGCAACATAAATACAGACATGTAAATTGTACACATTCAACCAAAAAACCAGACAGTAAACACACTAGAGCAATACGAAATATACAGACACACAAAAACACACCCTCACAACTCAATTTCAGGACAAACATACACACTATTTGACTCCAAATTACACTACACAAACAAATCCCCACAGGAAGCACAATCAGAAGGCGCGAAAACCAGGAACACCCAGTTCTGAAGATAACCTACAGCAGGTTGAAAATAATCAACAAGAAGGTACCTAATTTTAACACGTGAAAGAATATAATATATATTCCGAAGTAAGTTATAGTAAGTGTCATTAAATGGTTGAATACAACTCTCTTTCTACGATAATATGGACAGCATATTTCAGAAGATATCTTGGAATATTTCCCAATTTCTTGCGAGATACTGTCTATTAGTTGTTGGGTTTGTCACGAAAACTCGTTCTTTAAGAAAATCTCAGAACCAAAAGTCGGTCGGATTGAAATCTGGAAATCGTGGAGACCATACTATTGGAAAGTTAATTGCTTTTTTGGGATGTATGTACATGTTGGGCGATACTCCATTTTGCACTAGTAATATGTTTTCCGGGTTGTGATTTCTCAATCTATGGATGGCGAAGCTGTGATTTCTGAACCTACGAATAGCGAAGCTCTGTAGCAAATTATAATAGCGCTCTCCAATTACTATAGCAATCTCTTCTTCGAAGAAATCTGTACCGATGATTAATTGCGAAATGAAATCACACCATGCAGTAACTTTCAAATCATGAAGTCCTTATTGAATTAAAACCTGGTGGTCATTTTCAGACCAAATTCTGTAATTACTTACTTCAACTCCATTTTGTATTTTAAAGCCATAGTAAGTTATAATAGGTATCATTAATAATCTATTTTCTGCTTGTCACTTTCTTTGAGTGTGAACACTGGTCCCAGTTTCCGTGACAACTTACTGTAGTTTGTGGGTACAAACTACAGTAAGTTAACACGGAGAATGATTCCACTTCTGACGTCTCTAGGAAAGCACGTGGAAAGTACAGGGCCAGAGTGCGACGTTACAACCAACAGCGTTCCCCCTTTCCTCAACCCGATGGCAGTCAGCTGGAAGATGACTGAATGGACGTTTAAGGAGAAAAATGCGGAGAGAAAGTTAGGGAATACATTATATATGTGAAAACGCCGTGTTCATTTCCTGTGTGTGTGTCGACCTGGTTGGCGATTTGGTATAGCGCTGGCCTTCTATGCCCAAGGTTGCGGGTTCGATCCCGGGCCAGGTCGATGGCATTTAAGTGTGCTTAAATGCGACAGGCTCATGTCAGTAGATTTACTGGCATGTAAAAGAACTCCTGCGGGACAAAATTCCGGCACATCCGGCGACGATGATATAACCTCTGCAGTTGCGAGCGTCGTTAAATAAACCATAACATTTGTAACATTTTCCTGTGTGGCGTCAAGCGAGTGACGTATCCATTTGTCATCGGCTGAGGAATCCAGGGAGAGGAAGGAGTTTAAAAATATACGTCATAGGTTGCTTCTTTCCTTGCGGGAGCTTTAAGATTATTGTTAGAGTTCTCTAAGCCGTCTAAGCTGTGCTACAACTCATTTCAAGATGCCTGGACACCTGAATAATATTAATTCAATAATAATAATAATAATAATAATAATAATAATAATAATAATAATTCTCTTCATTTTATAACTTGTCTGAAGCACCTCGATAGCAGTAACATCATTGATTACTTTTGGTCGTCCAGATTTCTTCTTATCGCAACAGAACCTGTTTCCTCCCACGTCCTGATTAAATCAAAGTAATAAAAAATGGAATGGAATTTTCGGGAGGGGGCACTATAATCCAGCACTACGACCTCTTACGATCTATTGTGCTAACTCCCAACTTAGGAGCATTCCCAAACCACATCAGCTGACTACACAAAGATTCGCTGAGTACCCGGATTTCAGGTTTCGAGCAAGCCACCCCACTCGTCTCTAGGCCACCCTCTCCAGCCGGCATTCGGTGAATGTTATGGAATAATGAAGAATGTTGACGGAATGATGTAAATACCCAATATGGGGAAATGGGAGAACTTCTAGAAAACCCTAACTGTAACCATATCCGCCACTTGTGTCACTATGGATTTTAATGAAAATTCTCGGGCTTGACCGGAACTCGAACCCAGACCCCTGCGTGACAGGCTGAAGATATGACCACTCAGCCACCGTAGTAGACAATAATGAATGAAACATGGATTTTCTTTAGAGTTTTTAAGTGTCTAAAGTTTCTCGGGCCTTTAGAAAGTCTCCTGTTACTTTTATAATAGCATTGGACCAGCTGCATCCAAACATTTACGGTCGGGGCAAGTTACCTGGTTGAGGTTTTTTCCGGGTTTTCCCTCAACCCATTATGAGCAAATGCAGGGTAACTATCAGTGCTGGATCCCGGACTCACTTCACGGGCATTATCACCTTCATCTCATTCGGACGCTAAATAACCTAAGATGTTGATAAAGCGTCGTAAAATAACCTACTAAAATAAAAAATCGAAACATTTAATTATACTATATAACTTACTAAGGCTTTAAAATACAAAATTCTTGTAATATTGCCAAGAAAGGATTAATGTTTCAGTAAATAAAGTGGGAACTATGGAAATCAAAACGTAACGAATGAAAACTCCCCATTGTTCGTACAAGACAGGGATGCTTTTTTTAAATCAAATAGTGCAATGTTTATCAAAATTTAAATTTGAACTGACTTTTGAATTATTTTGTATTTATATCTTGCAACTTAACTATTAATCATTAAATTTAATGGATGGCGCAGTCTATAGAATGCTATTAATCATTAAATTTAATGGATGGCGCAGTCTGTAGAATGCTGGCCTTCTGTGCCCAAGGTTGCGGGTTCGATACCGTCCCAGGTCGATGGCATTTAAGTGTGCTTAAATGTGACAGACTCATGTCAGTAGATTTACTGGCATGTAAAAGAATACCTGCGGGACAAAATTCCGGCACACCGGCGACGCTGATATAACCTCTGCAGTTACGAGCGTCGTGAAATAAGACATAATTTAAAATAATTTTAACACGAAGGTTTACGGCTCTTAGTTTTCCAGTTGAAGAGCCCTAACCTGATATAATGTATTGGTTCTCCCTCTCCTTTCGCTTGCGTCCTGGTAGCAGCTATCGATGTGTATTGTATAGTACACGTAGCTATAATATTAGCTCTCACAGTGATGGTGCTGATTGTTTTGTTACCTTGTATGGCTGATGTTTGCTTCTGATCTTGTTTGCGAATTGCGTCTACTAACAAATTTATGGATTACAGGTTCACCATCTGATCTAATAGCCCGGAAATCAGCCTGAAGCAGCCAGTCGTTATCTATAATAATAGTCACAAGGTCTACTTGTTCCTCTCATGACATTCTCTTACTCATAATCGGGTGTAATAATTTGATCATCACAAGTAAAAGATAACTGGTGTTTTGGGAAATACACAAAAATACTATTGGATGATGATCATTTTTTATTATGTTACCGACATTGTTTAGTGTCATTATCACCATTATCGTAAACAAACAACTAACCCATTTCATAAGCAGCATTAGTATAATTTGTAGAAACGGTGTCAAAGGTTACATCCAGCTTCGTGAGAAGAATACGAGTATTTTTCTTCTTTTTCCATATTCAAGGACTTGCGTTAAGCCAATTTCAAAATCAAAGAATTATTTAAGGTTATTTTGTCCAACTTTTTCTTGTCCCTCCTACATATCTCGTCTTTCAGTACTTACTTACTTACAGATGGCCTTCAAGGAACCCTGAGGTTCATTGCAGCCCTCACATAAGCCCGTCATTGGTACCTACCCTGAGCAAGATTATTCCATTTCCTAGCATCGTATTCCACCTCCCTCAAATCCATTTTAATATTATCCTTCCATCTACGTCTCGGCCTCCCCAGAGGTCTTGTTCCTTCCGGCCTCCCAACTAGCACTCTATGTGCATTCCTGGATTCGCTCATACGTGCTACATGCCCTGCCCATCTCAAACGTCTGGATTTAATGTTCCTAATTATGTCAGGTGAAGAATGCAATGCGTGCAGTTCTATGTTATGTAACTTTCTTCATTCTTCTGTAACTCCATCCCTCTTAGCCCCAAATATTTTCCTAAGAACCTTATTCTCAAACACCCTTAATCTCTTGTTCCTCTCTCAAAGTGAGAGTCTTTATAAATTTTAACTTTCAGATTTTTTGACAGCAGGCTAAATGACAAAATCTTCGTTATAGATTATTACATGAGTAAATGTTATGAAATGAACGTAGTGAGTTTGGTACCTTTTACGAATGTAATAATATTGTATAACAATATAAATGAGCTTCATACGCTATTCTTTTGTAAACAGTATTATAAAAGAAAATTAATACCTTTTACGAATGTAATAATATTGTATAACAATATAAATAACCTTTATATGGTATTCTTTTGTAAGACAGTATTATAAAAGAAAATTAATAAAGAAACAACATCAGATTATTAATGATGTGTAGTTTGATATCATGGTCTATGAAAAAAGAGGTTGCTCTGACAAATTTGATATATTAAATATTATAGCATTGACAAATCGTTTCTTAATGTTAACTATATGATACTAGTTATGCTTTCTTAATAGAATGCAGTACGTTTTAGTTGTCATGGTAATATTTTACAGCACTAGTACCATAATGTAGCATATTAAGCACGATTTTCACTAACGATAAAGACTTTATAATGCTGATGTAGCCTACAAACAATTTTATTTTCAAACTTTTCGACTTAATTTTATTTATTATTTATTCGGTGAACATAACTAATAAGAAAACTTATTTTACATTATACAAATGTAATTAATGATTTAAAAAATCTCTTTTTGTCGTACTACAAGCATTTTTTCAGCCAGGTAGAAATAGTTACCTCTCACTTTAATTTTTAAAGTAGTAATCAGTCTCGTTGTCTCACCCATCCATTCCTTGCATGCACGAACTGCATCTGTTCAGGCAGTTCTACAATGATGTCACAGCGCAGCAGGGTTTAAAATTCCTTTTCGGAACGAAAAGTTCCATTGGTTTCGATCAAATTTCTGCACATTTGAAGGAAAAAACTGAAATTATTTCACTCGTTTATTATCATAATACATTCCTCTCTTGAACTGACTGAGCATATTTGGAACTAATTCAATAGCTTTCCCAAAATATGCTGTGAAATGTTTCATATAAAATATTTTTTTTATCGTAAAGGAAGCACAAAGGAGCAAAATTATATTATTTGTTTTAAATAACTCAAGGAACAACTCCTTGAAATTAATGACATTACTTACGGTCCACCCCATATACACAACTCACTGAGTTACAGAATTATAATACACATATTTACAGTAATTTATACAGAAAATGTATATTATCTTATTTTATACTACTTTACCTTCCTTCATGGTTGCACTTGTTGCAATGAAGAATAATTATTTCATCAGGGATTGAAACGTGAACCTCTTACGATATTCAATTAGGCAGTGTTTATACTGCGAGAAATTTTTCTCCACAAAGATGATGTGGCACGGACGAATTTAAAATATGATACTTAACGAGACATCAATATTTTAGTTATTTCGCAACACAATATCCAATATAAATTATTAAAATTACGGAACAAAAAAAAAACATAAAATTAAGGAAACTAGACTTATGGGCATGTTAAAAGTATTCTCCTCTCGATAAAATTGTGCGTAGAGAAGTGTTGAGGTCCGAACAAATAACTGCCGAGATAAGTATTTGCTTTCGGCAGATCTTACCAATGTTTTCGTATAACGATAAATAAATGCTACGAAATTTAGTATAAAAGTACGGAAAAATGAGAAGAATTATAGTGGGAAGTAAAGAAATCCTGTACGTAGCGCAGATGTACGAATAAAGAAGTGAAGACGTTTGGATGAATTTGAAAAACTAAGAGAGGAACTTAAGAAATGTGCCAGCAAGTATAGAACTACGGGAGTAAGCAAAGAACTGCCGGAGAATGGTAAATAAATACTACGAAATCACGTCCATTACTAGTGACTTTGAGCGTAATGTCGGTGTACCTAAGGGATACAACTCCACCCACACTCGTGACGTCAATAGAGC
Organism: Periplaneta americana; assembly: GCF_040183065.1. Classification (NCBI taxonomy): domain Eukaryota; kingdom Metazoa; phylum Arthropoda; class Insecta; order Blattodea; family Blattidae; genus Periplaneta; species Periplaneta americana. The sequence goes on from NC_091125.1 coordinate 78,878,439, forward strand.
ACTCTGTGTAGTGAACTTGTATTCTTTCAATATGCACCCCATTTGAGCTCTTTATAAGATCTAGTTTATTAGCTGTTACAGTATGAAACGAATGGTCGTATAAAATGTTCATAATAACTGACTTATGGATATTTAATACCATTTCTTATTCGATATAAGATTTTACACTTTGATGTTAATTTGTGTTCAGAAACATACTTTTGCATATCGGAACAATATGCAGGTTCCGAAACATTGAAGATGTTGAATTCCAGGACATGGTGATATATTCAGAAATCTACTTCAGATTTCTCACTCGTGTCAGATTTACCTGTCAATTACGACAATTACAAACTTTTTTGCTAAATTGACGCGTGATGAAACCAATGTTTTGTAGTATCCATGATAACTGCTCTATCTGAAATCGTGCTGCATGTGCTGCCGCAGAATCTTGCTTGAAGAAAGGCTAAATTTAAATTAAGTTTCCTCTCTGTCAGGGCAGACAATTTTCAAAATATCTGTAACCAGTGTATGGTGTCGCTCCCGCCAATAGGCCAAGTTGTCGATTTCCGGCAGTAAAAAATTTCTCATACCTTTATTATTATTATTATTATTATTATTATTATTATTATTATTATTATTATTATTATTATTATTATTATTATTATTATTATTATTATTATTTTAGTGTCAGACTACGGGACACACAAAGAAGACAACAGATGGTTACTTACAAACTGTTTGTCACGACTTCATCACATAAGCTGCGACCATTTATTGCTTTAGGAACAGATTTACAAAATTCCATTAGAATGTCTAAGATAAATATTAAGAAATTTACAAAAAATACAGTACAAAGATTAAATGTAATTGGATCTATTGTAAACCGATTTACAAAATTGCAGTAAAAAGTTAAATGTAAATATAGCTATTGCAAACAGATTTGCAAAATTCCTACATAAAAGTCAAAGGTACATATTGTAAACAGATTCCAGAAATTCCAGTAAAGGATTAGATTAAGTATTGTAAAAATACTTGCAATAAAAGATCAAATAAAAGCCGTATATTAAGTCGGTTACACCTCTGGAAAACAATTCGGAAAATGGTTTCGGAAAGCACTACATTCGGATAAATTAACATTTAGGAAATGTCCCTTTCTGAAATTTGGTTTTCGGAATTGCATTCATTCGGAATTTGCATTTCGGAATAATACTGTAACTTTTATACAAAATAAGAATGTAATTTTATTGTTTCAACAATAAACACTTTCAATAATTGAATGTAAACACTCCCGTCAACAATGGGATTTCCACTCCACACAGTAACACAGTATTCGTTATTGCACTCCACAGACGACAATGACAATTTACTTGGATTATTGAGAACAACAATGTACTGTTAATTTTAACTAATGTTCATAAAGCACTATTTACAAATCAGAACTATCAGTTCTCAGTTCACAGTTCGTTTGCCTTGGCTAGTTCGTCTAGCTCAGTCACTCGAGTTCACAGTATCTCGAACCCCAGACCTTCAGAGACAATCCACTGAACTTCGAACTCAGGCCCCCCAACTGCGGTCCACTGCACTCAAACTCAGGACTTCCGGCTCACACAGCTGCGGACACACTCAAGTCGAACTCCGGTCTCGAAGCTGGCTTCACTGCTACATAAGACTGGCTGGCTTTCTGTTCACAGTCTATAATAACAACTCCTCGTTCACTTGCCTGTCTTCTTTTATAACCAAACTATAGTTTCTGGAAATTTCTACGGATGTCCAGAAGATGGCACCCCTCGAATTTTCTGGATTTCTCCCCTCACTGCCGCGGTCGCTACCTCTCCTCTCCTCTCCTCTCCTCTCCTCGCCACAGCACATGCCCCAGGAAGCAGATGCGCGCGCAACTTCCGCGCCGAACCACGGCCGACATTGCCCTTCTTCTGCCGGTCGTGAGATCGAATCTCGGCTGTCACAATACTTTCGGAAAAAAATAAAATTTAATTCGGAAGAATGACCGGGAATCCTATTTTTATTGTAATTTATTTAAACTCTAGCCCCTAGCTAAGTTAATTAGCTGTAATTTGATATACAGAAGTTAACAAGGGCTTGAAATTTAAAAAAATAATACAGTATTATTTGTTATTATTATTATTATTATTATTATTATTATCATCATTATTATTTACTTTTAAATTATAATCAAGCTAATTGATGAAATGTTTACCCACTGTAAACAATCAGCGATTTCCACAATAAACATTTTTAAATTCACTATAAAGTATTTTTTGTTAGGAAAGAAACAATGCGCTACGAGATTATTTTCGAGTTTTCCAAGTGGTTTAGATGTTGCACCTTAAATGCTGCCAACAATCACATGACAATTCAATTGTTCTACTTTGAGCCTACTTATATTCCCCATGTTTTGAGCAAACATTTTTAAAGAATCTGTAAAACCGTTTTTAATAAATTTATTATCTACTCTATTTATTATTTATGCAAATCATGTAAATAATTAAAATATATTACAGTTCCAGGCTATCAAATAAAAAAAACAAATTTGTTTTATATACTATAGGATTGTTTATTTGTTAACAACTGTTGGAAAAAAACAAATAAAATACACCTCTAGTCACGGCTCTAGTTTAATCCATACCACTAGAGACTGAACGTATAATTTAATAAACTCCAAACTCAGTTGACGGGTGTAGGAGGAAGTGACAGTTTTTATCTGCTAGACTTTATATAAAACAGACATCAGTTAACGTGATACAGTATTTTTATCCAACCCTTCGCAAACGTTACTGTAAAAACTGCATGGCAGGACTCAGGTGCAACGAGAACTGTGCACAGATGTTATCGATTCTTTTATAGCCACAAAAACTCGAGATTCTCTCCTCTGCCTCTGGAAAAATAATTTAAATCTAGTGAAGAAGAATTCAGTAGCTCATTTTTATTTTTCATTATTAAAAAAATGTATTATTTAATTTCTTGAAATCCATTGAAGTTCCTTGTTGCTAAACAACTTTTAAGATCTTTCGGAAAATATGATTGTAAGAGTTGCCTTTTGAAACAACACGGAACAAACATAACAATTAAAGATGAAAAAGTATCCTTTCAATCGAATCTAAAACCCGAATGTATCTTAAAACGTTGTCGTCAATATAATTACACGATAAAAAGTTATTTCGTTGTTTGAGGTCTGAAGCTTATGTGGAAGTACCACTTCATTACCTTTATGAATTTCAAACGTAAAATAGCTACCGCCGTAGCCCAGGCAGCAGACGCTTTTACCCACTGGTCCGGATCTGCGCTCGGGCATGGGTTTGATTCCCGCTTGGGTCGATTCCCTAGTTGATTCTAACAGAAATCTCCATTATTGTAAGGTAAATGTCAAGTAATCAAATGATGAATCCTCGGTCTCATCTCGCCATATACGACTTCGCTATCATCAATATCACTGTTAACTAACCTAGTAGTTGCTGCATCGTCGTAAATAACTAAATAATATAAACGTAAGGTGAAAAAACAGAGTTTCGGAATTTCGCACTTTTTCCAGCCCCCATGGAGATAAGTACAAATTAAAGAGCTCAATAATGATTAATTTACGAAGTTCTGGGTACACTTGAGGATGTGTAGCCCCTTGTCTTGGACTCGTTTGATAAAAACAATTTTAGATCATTTCTTAATTGTTTCTTTTTTCTTTGTCTTCTATTTCCTCCCTCTCTAATGAAAGATTTTCTTTTTCTCCTCTAACTCTTCTTTCCACCGTCTCTCATTCTTTTTATTTTCACATAATTAATTCTCTTCCTCAACCATTCTTCCTCTTCTTCTCTTCTTTTTATTTTCATATTATTCTTTCTCAGAATTTCTACTTCCTTTCCATCCCTTCATTTCATTGTCGTACTTTTTTCCTTCTTCAAACTATTTTGCCCTCCTCTTCATCTTGTTTCTATATTATTCTCTTCGTCAAACTATTCTTCCTTTCCTCACACTCATTCAATTTTCTTATTTTTCTCTTCCTTCAATTCTTCTTTCCTTCCTTTCCCTCATTTAATTTTCATTTCCTTTCCTTCCCCGATCGCTTTTTCCTTCTATCCATCATTCCCGTTACTTAGACCTGAAATCTTATATCCATTTTAATTTAATTTAATTGTAAACAATTTTATTATTAATAATATACAAAAGTATAGTTATACACATGTATATAGTATATAACTAAACTAAAACCCTAGCATACCGCTTGTAAATTAGAGTTCTCTTGAGCGGATATTAATAATAATAATAATAATAATAATAATAATAATAATAATAATAATAATAATAATAATAATAATAATATGCACAATTTCTAGCATTCACCTGAAGGAGAGTTAATAGTAATATCCTTCTCTTTCTCGAAATTTTGTTCCCCTACCTAGCCTCATTTAATTGCATATCCGTTACTTTCCTCCCCTTATTTAATACTCAGTTTCTTCTCTTCCACAAACTCTTGTACAAATCTCTCTCCTAATTTAATTTACGTATTCTTCTCCCTCTCCAAAATCTATTTCACTCTTTCGAATAATTTCATTTTCATAATCTTCCCGTCTTCAAAGCTTTTCCCCTTCGTCTCATCATATTGTCATATGCTTCTCTTCCCCAAACTGAAACTCTTCTTTCCTTCTGTCGCTTCATTTAATTTTCATATTATTTTCTTTTTTCTAACTCTTCTTTCTTCCCTTCAGTAATTTAATTTTCATATTTTTCCCTTCTTCAAAATGCTCTTCCCCCTTCATCCCTTCATTTAATTTTCATATTCTTCTTTCCCTAAATACTTCTTCCCCACCTATCTGCACCTTATTCATATTCTTCTCTCCCTTTATTTTTCATCCTTATCATCATCTTATTTTCATGTTCTTCTCTTCTTCAAACTCTTCTTCCCCTCTTACTCTTCATCTTATTTCATACTTTTATTTTCCTCAGACTCTCCTTCTAGTCATTCTCTTCACCTTATTTCTATATTCTTCTCTCCCTAAACATTTCTTCACCTCCTACTCTTGTTACGTGGCGCGTAGAAACGATAACCAATATAGCAAGCGTTCCGGTATTACGTCATAGCAAATACGTCATTGTTTTTATCGGCACGCGTACTATAATAAGCCAATTACGCACGATTTTCGATGTAGTAACAACCTGTTTATAACGCTAGGATGGCATTTTAAAACAATATATATGACATCCTAAGATATTAAAAATATTTGTTTGAATGTCTTAAAGAAATCCATAGGCATTTTACATAATCATTTATATAACGTTTAAATTTCTAAATTTTCTAAATTGCATATTGTACTATGATTACTACCTATTGTATTGATATATTTCTTATTTCTCTCTAATCCTTATATGTATTTTTCTCAAATTGTTTTGCGGACCTATTTGGTCATTTGTTATGGCAGGCAGATGTATTAATAATACATAATATATGCCTGTACATTTATTTATTTATTTATTTAGGCTTAAAATATATATATATATATAAAATAAGTTATATCAGATTTTGCCGATAATAGCTTAGGCATACTGAAGTTACCAAGGTGGATTCACAGACACACCTGATATGAATTGTTTGTTACCTTGTTCGGAAAGTAGCACAAAAAAGTCAGAGAAATATCGTCTAGTTTGCATTAGTAGGGCGTTGTTGTAACACAGTTGCGTTGTCTGCTACTACAAAACGCAATTGTAATCATTAGCCTGGGAGCGCAAAAAAAAGCTGCGACAAAGGGACGAAGTCATTAACAGTCTGCGTCAGGATTCGTAACAGCGCGCAATTCATTTCGCTCGCCGCTGTCACATCCGTCATCGGAACTGCCCGCCTGGACGTCGAGGCTTGTCTGGTGCCTGTCAGTCTGTGTAGTCTCGAAGAGAACTGAAAACAAATGTGGCACAACGGGAAAATATGTATAATAATTATTGTTATTACAATCCTTGTTATTTTCATTACTGTTACTACTACTGCTATTATTATTATTATTATTATTATTATTATTATTATTATTATTATTATTATTATTATTATTATTATTATTATTATTGAGAACAAACAATTAAAATTGGGAGGAAAGGATACAGAATAAATGACAATAACACAAATATAATTGGGAAAATGGTGAAATGGGAAGAAGAAGGACGATTGAGGAAAATACGCAAATGAGAACGAACACTGAATAATTAGAAGAAAGAAAGAAAGAAAGAAAGAAAGAAAGAAAGAAAGAAAGAAAGAAAGAAAGAAAGAAAGAAAGAAAGAAAATTCATTGGAAGACGAAACGAAAAAATGAAGGAAGGGAAATTAATAAAAAGATGAATGAAAGAAATATGACGTCAATCAACTGGATAATTGAAAAATAGTAGAAAATGTATAAAAAATTAATGAAGAATGGGTAAAAGGAATGGAAAATGAATGAAAAACTATTAAAGAAGAAAAGATAAAAAGAATGAAAAATTGAATAAGGAAAGAATATAGTGAAAACAAATTAAATACTATTGCATTATATTAAAGAAAATAGTGAACAGTGAAGAAAAAATGAGTAAATAAAAAGTTTAAGAAATTAAAGGAAATCTATAGAAGATTCAATTAAAAATAATTAAAATAAATCAAAGTTATTGAATAATTTATGAACATAAATAAAACTAAATTAAAACTATTGTACAATGCATGAAAAAGAAATAACATAAATGAAATATAATATAGAATTAATGAACATAAACTAAAATGAATGAAAAACTATTGATGAATTGATGAATGGTGGAAATAAATGCTAAATTAATGTAGAGTAAATGAAGAAGGATGGAAGTGAATGAAAAACTAAGCCAATTGGAAGTCACTTTAATTAAGAGAGGAGAAATTGATGAAAAACTATTAAGAGTAATAGGAAGGAAGAAAAATGAACGGGATAATGAAAGTAAATTTAAAAGGGAATAATAAATACAACAAATTTAAGAAATAATAAAAGGAATGGAAATAAGAGACGAAGAATGAGAGAAAATAAGATGTTTCACTAGAAATAAAAATGTAAAAACATAAGGAAGAAACAAGAAGTCACAGCAAAAAGAAGGAAGGAAGGGAAAAGAGTGGCAAAATAAGAAATGGTTAAAGGAAATAACAAAAGTTTGAAGGAATAAAGGAAGAAAGAATAGATGGGAATATTGACATACGAATGAATAAAATGGAAATAGAAAAATACCTTCAAGTCGGAAATAGGGGATAATAAAGTAATAAATGGAAGAACGAAGAAGGCAAGATAGAAAGAGAAAGAAGGAAGAAAAGAAAAGGGAAATGCACAAGTGTAAAGAGAGAAATTAAACTGAAAGAACATTATGTATGGACTGGGATGGGATAGTGGAGGAACGAGACGATACTGTGGAGGGGATGGATTGATGGAAGGAGTGAAATGGGTTGATCTAGCGGAAGGAGCGGTATAATGCTGTAGGAGAATACATTGATGGAAGGGTTGAAATGGTGTGGTCTGGTGGAAGGAACAGCATGATGCTGTGTAGAGCATAGATTAATGGAAGGTTGAAATTGAATAGTCTAAGATGGGATGATGGAAGGAACGGCATGATGCTGAGGAGGGAATAGATTGACGGAAGGGCTGAAAATGGATGAGATGGATGAATGAGTTCACTGACTTAGTGATAGAACGTAATTATTAGACGTTAATCGAAGTGAATATGGGCTATTTTAATAATGGAAATTAAAAATTAAAAGCATTAAAATTTAAAGTTAAATTGTGACGTATGTTTCTGTACCAACAACAGAAAGTTATTAGAGTAGTAACATACAATTTTAAACGTGAAAATGGAAGAGGAAAGGTTAAAAATGACTGAAAAGTTGTAAACGTGAATTAAAATTTTAAAATGCAGTCATTGTGGTTTGAAGAGATAATTGAGGCGGTAGCCGCATAAAGGGCCCATAAGCAAAAGTTATGTTTGGAGGAAACGAAGATTGAAAGATTTATTTTTATGTAATTGCGATTTGAATGCACTTTTATGAAAATAACAATTTGCGTACTGTTACGATAATATTTGTCTACAAGTTTTTGCTAAGTAATGCATTCCGACTTCAATAGTGTTATAAATATATTATTTTTTGGAGCATTTTATAGCCCTTTTACCAGAGGACAAGTTTATTTTATCAAAATACTTTTAATATTATACAGGGTGTTTAAAAAATACGGGGCATAATTTCAGGTATGTATTTCCCACATGTAGACAATTAAAATAGTTCATTACAACATGTGTCCGGAAATGCTTCATTTCCGAGTTATGGCCTTCACAACATTGAAATTCACCGGAACGTTTTTCTTTCCGCAGGTCGTTGTCATTACAGAAGATGTTCAAAATGTCCACCTCCTGCTTGAATACAGACCTCACATCGCTGTCTCATTGACCTGCGAACACGATCCCAAACTCCAGGAGTATTGCGTATGTCCTCAGAACATGCCACAATTCGATTCCGAAGGGATTCCAAATCAGGCACCGGAGACGAATAAACCAATGATTTTAAATGGCCCCACAAGTAGAAATCGAGAGGGTTCAGATCAGGTGAGCATGGAGGCCAAGCAATTGGGCCACCTCTACCTATCCATCGATCAGGAGACCTTCGATCTAAGTACCGGCGAGCCGTACGACTGAAGTGTGCAGGAGCGCCATCATGCAAGAAGTGAAAGTTTTGACGATTGATCAGTGGAGTGTCTTCTAAAACATGAGGTATGGTGTTTTCCAGGAAGTTTGTGTACGCCTGCCCCGTAAGTCTGTTTACATGTACATGGGGTCCAACTAATCGATCACCAATGATAGGTACCGGCCCACATGTTGAGGGAGAACCGCACCTGGTGATGAGATGGAACAGTTGCACGTGGGTTTCATACGCCCTTACATGCTGATTGTGAAAATTTGTTATGCCATCTCGTGTGAACTGTGCTTCATCTGTAAATAATACTAAGGCAGGAAAGTTCGGATTTACACCACATTGCTGCAAGAACCACTGACAGAACCTAACTCGTGCAGGGTAATCTGCTGGTGACAGGGCCTGTACACGTTGCAAATGATAAGGATACATTTGATAGGCTACTCTTTCAACAGTCTCCAGACAGTCGTATGAGGAACATTGACTTGCAACGCTACCCTTCGTGTGCTGATAGAAGGAGTCATGTTCACAGCCTCCAGAATCTCCTCCTGTACTTCTGGAGTTGTAGATCTTGGTCGTCCCCTTCCCAAACCAGGAGAGTTAAATTTTCCATACTCACACAGACGGTAATGGAGACGTACAAATGTCTTCCGATCTGGACATTGTCGCTGTGGGTACCTCTCCTGGTACAAACGACGAGCCAGCACAGCATTGCCGTCCGCCTTACCGTACATGAAGTGTATCTCTGCCAGCTCTTGATTTGAATGCATGTCGCACAGCCTAACGCCTACACAACACTGAATGTAACCTTCGCCTCGGAATGAACTGTCAGAGTGCCCTTTTAATGTCTCCTTTGACGGCAACGACCTGCGGAAAGAAAAACGTTCCGATGAATTTCAATGTTGTGAAGGCCATAACTGGGAAATAAAGCATTTCCGGACATATGTTGTAATGAACTATTTTGATTGTCTACATGTGGGAAATACATACCTGAAATTATGCCCCGTATTTTTTAAACACTCTGTATTTTAGCAAAAATTAAACATCAGCATTGAACAGCGCACACTACAGAGGTTTACAAGTTCATAATCATTTTAGTAAGATTATATTTCTAACATATATCTCATAGTTACGTCATAAATTGTACCGAATACGTAAAAATCAAGAATATCTGTTGGGTACAGAATACAGATTATAAGCTACTTAGTATTAATCTAGAATGGATTCACACTCATTTCAAAGTTTATCTTCAGAGTGCAGTTTACACTTTAGTGCACATCCTGGATGGACTCACATTCACTTGAGGATCATCTTCACTGATGTTTGCTGAATTCCACAACTACGTAAGGGTGCATGGGTTCATTCAATTAGCTATCCTGCCCACTGTTTATAAGATATTGAAAAGAAACTACGTAAGCAAGTAGATTTTAAGACGGAGAATCGAATTAAACATTCTTCCGAAAAAGGGCGTATAGACCTATGGGCCCATTTTCCGTCTACCGTCTCAATTAATTATATAAAATTTAAAATAAAAACGAAGTGACTCTAATAGATAATAATAATAATAATAATAATAATAATAATAATAATAATAATAATAATAATAATCTGTTAAAAGAAGAAGATATAGCCGCAATAAAAGAAAAGTTAAAAAAAGAAAAAAACAGAAAAGTATGAAGCCAGTGGTAGAAGTGAGCCCTGAAAAGCGACGTTGGAATCTTTGAGAGCTGGAAGAAGGTGCCGGTGATTAGTTGCGGAGCTTTGTGAGCAATGCTCCCATGAATAGTGGCAACGTAAGCTCGAAATATTGATCGCAGAGTTTCTCATATTGGGGACGCTATTACGAGACGGGGGACGGAGCATCCCTCAAGCCGCGGCGCGGCGCCGCACGAACGCTGCACCTCCTACCGCCACGCGCAACAGATAGTAAAATCCGTCCTGACCCGGACTCGCCTACTAAAATTCACTCGCATTAATTTGTTTACCTGTGTTCCTGTTTGGCCTCTTAGTCTTTCGGAAAATTTTACCTTCTACGTATTAGACGTCTGTTGTGAACAGTCTGTGGTGCGAGTTTTCACAAAACACTTGCAAAGTGAATCACAATCTCGAAACTCGTTAATTTACTGAAGATTAATTGAAACCAAACCAACAAGATTAATTATATACAGAATGAACCGTAAGTAATGTCGGTTATTCTTTGAGATATTTCAAACAAAGAAAGCTTAATACAATTTTGCTCGTTTTCCCTTTCTTTTCGTGATAAAAATTGTTTGATATGAAACATTTCATTGGATGTTGGGAAAGCCATTTATTTAATGTCCAGTATGCTCAGTCAGTTTAATAGATATTATGATAATAAACGACTGAAAGAATTTTAGTTTTGTTTCAAATGTGCAGAAACATTTTTCAGAAAAATTGTAATATTTTAAAATTCCTTTGCTGAACGAAAAGTTACACATTTGTTCGGATAATATTTCCGCACATCTAAAGAACAAAAATAAAATTCTTTCAATCGTTTAATGTCATAATACTCTGCTCTTTTAAATTGACTGAGGACATTGGAAATTATATCAATGGCTTTTCAAAACACGCTATGAAATATTTATGCATCTTAATTACACAACTTTTAACACCATATCACCTCGGAATATGTATTATACGTCTTTCTCGTGTTAAATATTACTGTACCTGGTTAACATGTTTCGATCTGTTATTGACCTTCTTCAGAACTTGTTGACAACCAGTCTTGTGACATAGATAAATAGCACTAATATTCCTCCTAAAAAATTAGAAATAAGATGTATGGAAATCAAAATCTTTGTGATAATAATCCTCTTATTATACATACGATAATTTGAATTAGTAATATAAGTCCTATTGCTAATGGATGTCTTATTTGTGTAAAGAGTAATCTTGTAGTTAACATCATAATTATAATATTTTAATGTCAGAAAGTAGTTTATTTAAAATATTAGTTTTGGGAATTAATGAAAAGATATAATCTCTTTTCTGAAGTTTTAAAAGGTACACCTTATTTTTGGTTTACAAGACCAATATTTTTGTTAAATTATTAAAACTAGTGAAAATTATTTTTTTCTATTATATTTTTTTGTTGACAACCAGTTCTGAAAAAGGTGAATAACAGACCGAAACATGTTAATCAGGTACAGTAATATTTAACACGAGAAAGACATAGCCCATAATACATATTCCGAAATGAAATATTTAATATGAAACAGTTATCTTGTAAAGGAAACAAAAACGAGCAAAATTGTATAAAATTTTTTGTATGAAATATCTCAAAGAATAAACCCCTGAAATTAATGGCAATACTTACGGTCCACTCAGTACGAGTATATAACACTTCAATACATTAAAAGCAATAAGCAGGGAAAGGATTTATATGTAAATACATATTTACTTATAAAGCTAATATAATTTATATTTTGCATTATCTTTATGTTTCACAATGTGTAGGGTTGAAAAATCCTACTTTTATTTTCCATATTTTTCCATATTTTAGAGTTTAGTACATATTTTCGTTAATTTCCATATATTTTCCATATTTCATATAAAACAGTCCATATTATATTAGGTTTAACAATAAAACAAAACAAAATTCCATTAACTTTTAAAAATACATTTCAACAATAGAGATTTAAACACAAGTTCAGTAATCCCTTTAACATCAGAGTTATTTGAAAATTAGCAGTCCTATCAACAATGGGAAAGTAAGTTACAAAACTGTATTAATTTAATTTAAAATTTTTAACAGACTTCAGTTGTGCAGCTCAACAGTTAAATGCCAGTCAGAGTACACATAGGTTCAGTTTTGTAAATCATACTATAAAGACGGTAAATATGCCAAAAGTACGTCATTCAGTCAATTTAAAATCAAAACTAACAAGTTACATTTCAGAATTTAAAGAAGATGGTTTATCAACTGACAATAAAATATTATTTTGTAATTTGTGTCAGTGTGCAGTATCATCTACACAAAAGTTCCTGGTGCAACAACACATTACAACTAGTAAACATCAGGCCAACAAACAACTAAATTCCAAGCAGAGACAATTGTTTTTAACACAACCAACAACATCGAATGTAAGATCTGAGTTTAACATCGACCTGTGCCGTTCTCTCATCTCTGCTGATATTCCTCTCTACAAACTAAAGAATAAGGTCTTCAGGGAATTCCTTGAAAAATATACTCAACATACAATCCCGGATGAGTCAACACTTAGGAAGACGTATGCTCCATCCATCTACGATGAGACAATACAGAAGATAAGAGATGAAATTAAAGATAGTTCAATTTGGGTTTCCATTGATGAGACTCCCGACAAAGAAGGTAGACTTGTTGGTAATGTAGTTATCGGTTTGTTAAGTGAACAATATTCTGAACGAATTCTTTTACATTGTGATGTTCTAGAAAAGTGCAATAACAAAACTATAGTTAAACTGTTCAACGAAGCTATGGGTATCCTGTGGCCAAAGGGTATTATGTACGATAATGTGTTATTCTTTATTAGCGATGCTGCCCCTTATATGGTCAAAGCTGGACAAGCATTATCTGTTGTATATCCTAAATTGACTCATTTTACTTGTGTGGCGCATGCATTTCATCGTGTGGCAGAAGTGGTCAGAGACAATTTCCCTAAAGTAGATTTGTTGATTTCATCAGTGAAAAAAGTATTTCTCAAAGCTCCCAGTAGAGTTAACGTGTTGAAAGAAATGTACCCTGAAATTCCATTGCCACCAAAGCCAATTTTAACTAGATGGGGTACATGGCTAGAAGCAGTTGAATATTATGCCGAACATATAGACTCTATTAACAATGTTCTCCTTGCATTGGACTCTGAAGATGCAGTCTCAATTGATACTGCGAAAACAGTTACCTGTGACATGAGTGTGAAGAATGACTTAGCTCACATTCAGCATACATTTTCATGCATCATAAAAACGCTCAAAAGTCTCCAAAATAGGCACCTTTCACTATCTGAAAGTTTTGAAATTATAAATAGTACTATGGAACAACTGAATCGTGGTAGAGGTAAAGTTGCAGATGCAGTAAGAGCTAAGGTGGACACTGTACTTTCAAAAAACCCTGGATATGAAGAACTACAAAAGGTTGTTGCTGTGATGAGTGGTGAATCAACAGTGAAGATTAACTTGGACTTATCCCCAGCAGACATTGTGAAATTGAATTATGTACCAGTTACTTCTTGTGACGTCGAACGCTCTTTTAGTCAGTATAAATCTATCCTCAGAGACAATAGAAGAAGATTCACTTTTCAGCACTTGAAAGAAATGTTTGTAACCTATTGTTATGGTAACAGACAATAAAAATTGTGTTTTGTTGAAACTACATTGGAAGATAAGGTACGTCCATTATATTTTTTGTTTAGTTTGATTAAAATGTACCAATATTTAACGTACATAGTCATTTTTTTATAATTTTAAGTCCATATTTAATTCCATATTTTGGTAAAAATCCATATTTAATTCCATATTTTGGTAAAAATAACTACATATATATTTACATATTTCATATATTTTTAGTCCATATAAATCCGTTCCCTGGCAATAAGAATCTTCACTCTGTTCCTTTGAGTATAAGGTCTGAAATTCAAAATTACGAAAATCACATAGGTCTAGTATGCCTATTCTGGGTCAGAGAACACAGACGATGTACGTCATGAAGGATCAGATGAAGTGAAAGAAGCTGCTTCCACCGCGATAAGAAGGAGCAGTGCCTGTATGATGGTAAACACAAAAAGATGACATAAACAGACTTTGATTTTGACTTGGGATTCGCAGTGTGTGTCAACTCATATATTAAATTAAGAGTTAAAGGATATATTGTTTCTACGTGGAATTTACCTTCGACTGAAAGTGATAAAGGTTCAGTTAACAGACATTTATTTTCCTCAAGTGTATGAGCGAATGAAATGCAACGTATTCTCTCCAAACGTTATTAGTACGCCATTTATATCTGGTCATTGCAAATTTGGAGATTATTTTGAACGATTCAAAATTAATCCTGCTAAAGAATTCAAATGCTTGTGTGGGGATATACAGTACAATGAACATCTATTGTTTGATCATTCTGTATTGTATAGGCAAAGACTATGCCTTACAATATATGTTGGAAATTGTAAAATCAGCTATGAACTAGTTCCTGTATGCACTTTTTTCAAAGGAATATTGTTACAAATGCTTCATTAAATTCATTCACCATTATTCATTACTATATATCAGTGTTAAATTTTTTTGTTATGATTAGTGAAACTATAGTCTCATTATATTTAATGTAAAATAGAGCTTTATGAATTTTTAATAAATACTACTTCTACTACTACTGCTATTACCACCACTACTACTACTACTACTACTACTACTACTACTACTACTACTATTACTACCATCACATAGATCATATATACGAGAACGGTATATATTTTTAAATTAGTACCGTAAAGACGTATTATACTTCCTCATTTTATGCTTTACTTGTTAGTTTATAATTTTAATCGTTTATAATTTAGTTTATAATTTTAATCGTTATGTAACGACATTATATCAGCTACACGGTTGAGTAACATTTATTTAATGGTAAATATGCGAGATGAGAATTTGGCGGGAATGATTCCAAGCATTCCTCTGAAAGCAATGTAAAGATTGGACTTTTCCCATAGTTATTAATGAATAAGTATTTCAAAACTTTTCGAATATTGAATCTGTCATCGTCTTCAAGTGAGAAAAGGGGGCGAGAATTGTATCCTATTCGTTGGGGTCGTTACAAACAGCTATCTGTACCTTTCCTTAACAACGCAACATTATTTGCTCTCTCTCTCTCTCTTTTAGATCAATATTCTTCTTATGGTTGAAAATACTTCGGGAAAAAGTCAACCAAATAATCAGGGATTCAAACCCACTCCCGAGAGCAGCAACATTTTCCCGAAATATACTTTTTCTGATGGCAATTTTTTAAATACACATTTTCAAAAATATATAGCAATAATCAATTACCTTAATAATAATAATAATAATAATAATAATAATAATAATAATAATAATAATAATAATAATAATAATAATAATAATGATAATAATAACAATAAAGGTATTTAGAAGTTTATAAATATAAATAGCATCTAACATAGGACGTTACGAAGAATCTTTATCAGTTTACAGTTATGAAGAATAAAACAATTTATTTTTAAATTGTTAATTTCCTAACTGTGAATAATGAAACAGTTTGTTATTAAAATGTCTTCGAATTTAGGTTACATTTGACTTGTCTGTAATTTTAATTGTGGATCTACTGGATTCATGCGGTTTCCTTTCATAATTGTTTATACCACAAAGAACTGAAAATGTCTGCTTACACAACTTTCATATTGACAATTCTGTACCCATCTATTTTCAGAATTTAAAACAGAGAAGTAATCGCTTCCTTCTACTGACAAACCTTTCAAGTGGTGTGCAATTATCTGTTTCACTTCACGAGAGAAATCTTCTCCAAGTTAAAAAATGAATTATTTAAGAAATGATAATGAAGCATACGACTTTTTTTCCCACTCAGCCTACAACTGCAAAATCTTGATTGCTGCTTCAATGTTATCCTCAAGTTGAAAAATATCAACATTTTCCCCCTTAGAGATGCAAATGAACTAGGCAGAAAATGTCCGCTAAGTACACCATTTTGCATAACTAGGGGAAATCACACAGTTGTCACTTAGCTTAGAATGCTAATTATTTCTAAAGAATCAAACGTATCGAAGCTCTAAAAGCCTTAAAAGAACTATGCTCTAGGCAGCCATCGTACGTTATAAGCTGGTTGCGCTCTCTGCCGATTTATTGCTTCACGCAAAGATTGAAAAACACCCCAGTTTAATAGTGTATTCTTTTTTAATTTGGCTAGTTAATAACGCTAAATTTGAATTTCTATTAATAAAAGGTACAAAATCACTGAATACTAATGAAATATTCTTTATATGAAGCTGAAACACCAGATGGATTATGAAAATATGTTTTCCGGTAACTTCTTACTTTCAAAAAAGAGACGACACACGGTAGAAAGTTATAAACACAAAAGTATTAACCTTAGTTAAATATGAATGTTTTCCCAAAAGTAAAACAAAAAATTAAGAGTTTGATAAGCTATTGAACCGATATCACCACTGTGCACATTCTTGATATTTGTAAGTTGAAAGGTTAGTGTTTTTCCTTATGTTTCCACACTAATCATGTAAATATCTCGCATAATATGAATATAACAGCAATGAAAATACTATTAAAAACTGAGGACTAGCGTTAAAGCGCTACTGAGTACTTGATAACATTACAAGCTTGTTTCTCTAACATTTTCAAATGTTATAAATAAATACTTTCTCTGCATAAAAGAATGTTTAACGATCACGAACATATATTAGTTTAATATAGTTATTATTTGCTCAACACACACAAAATATTGCCTCTTACGTTAATATAAGAATAGCCTTTCACTATGAAAAAAAAAACAGCAAAATGGTGGAATATCATGTCATTCGTAAATGTCAGCGGACAGCTAGATACTCATTTCATCACTACATGGCAAGTGAATACAGGCTACAGTAGTGTACTACCAAAATCTGGTGTCGTTAACAAGAATTGATAGGGTGGCGCTAAAGGGACTTTATTAAGGTTACTTTTTGACTAGCCCTCGTAAATACACTTATTTTTTATGAACACCATTACCAAGCTAAGTTTTTACTATTGTTTAGAAAATTATAACTTCAATTGTATAGAAACAGTATTGTAGTAACTCAGTTGTAGAAAAACAGTGTACAGTTGATGGAAAACTAATCACAGTAAACAAGCTACCACTTTGCTGTTCATTTTGTAATTGTCCACTTCAGACCTATCTCACTCTAACTTTGCATGGTACTTTTAATTACTTGAAATAATGCAAAATGCAGAACAGCTACAGTATATATAAGTTTCTTGTTGAAAATATTCAGCCCTCTCACCTCCAGGCGTATTGACATAACCTTTTAAATCACCTAGTGTAATTACATTAGCAAGTGACAATAAATAAAGTTTAAATGTCTCTTAAAATAAAGTAAATAGTTCACATTTTCGCACACAAATTGTTTTTCGTTTACTCGCTTTCGTAGCCAAAAGCTTACACAAACTTCGTTATAATTAAAATTGTGTTGATTCGTATATATTAGACATTAAAATTACATACTGTACATATCTTATAATTGAGGACTGGACATAAAAAGGCTGTAAGTTACAAAGAGAAAAACCCTAGACAACAGGGTTTTCTTGAACAACGAGTGATTTAATATACATTTTGCACATCTATGAGAGAAGATAGGTTCTAAATAAAATTGTAATGGAACTTATGCTATTTTGTTTGCTGAATTTAGTTAGAAACAGAATCTTTTTTGAAAAAATTAATTTTCAAAAATGTTGACACAGCCCCTTTCATGTTTATTCTTCAGTTATGTTTAAAGTGTTTCGAAAATTTTTGGTTTTTAACTGTGTCATAGAAGCAGAATCATCCAGAGTTCCGAGTTACATATCGGTTTTATCATATAAGAAGATAGACAGCTTACCTCTTGTACCTGTTACAATGACGGGAGATTTAATTTTTGATAACTGTTTTAACAGATTTATATTACCTCCTGCCTGCTTTTTCTGTTATTCGAGACAATATGTTTCTTAGAATTGTTGAAATATCGCAAAAATCCAAAAATATAGCTCCAATTTTCAACATCACAAAAGTCTCAAATTATAGTTATGTAAAAGTTTGTCCATGTTGAAAGTATTGTCTTAACGCGTGGTTCACATGAGCTACGGCAAATTGCACGTCAGATGATACATGTAACTGTTACTTTAGATTAAATTGATTCATATATCTCTCATACGTGTGCTCTGAATCTTCTGACTCTTTGCGTATTCATTATCGTAATACTGAAAATATTGAGTAATTAGCTTGAGTATTGCAAGCGGGCTATAAACAACATGACTCTTTGCGTATTCATTATCATAATACTGAAAATATTGAGTAAGTAGCCTGAGTATTGTAAGCGGGCTATAAATAACATGCCTCTTTGCGTATACATTATCATAATACTGAAAATATTGAGTAAGTAGCCTGAGTATTGTAAGCGGGCTATAAATAACATGCCTCTTTGCGTATACATTATCATAATACTGAAAATATTGAGTAAGTAGCCTGAGTATTGTAAGCGGGCTATAAATAACATGCCTCTTTGCGTATACATTATCATAATACTGAAAATATTGAGTAAGTAGCCTGAGTATTGTAAGCGGGCTATAAACAACATGACTCTTTGCGTATTCATTATCATAATACTGAAAATATTGAGTAAGTAGCCTGAGTATTGTAAGCGGGCTATAAACAACATGACTCTTTGCGTATTCATTATCATAATACTGAAAATATTGAGTAAGTAGCCTGAGTATTGTAAGCGGGCTATAAATAACATGCCTCTTTGCGTATACATTATCATAATACTGAAAATATTGAGTAAGTAGCCTGAGTATTGTAAGCGGGCTATAAATAACATGCCTCTTTGCGTATACATTATCATAATACTGAAAATATTGAGTAAGTAGCCTGAGTATTGTAAGCGGGCTATAAACAACATGACTCTTTGCGTATTCATTATCATAATACTGAAAATATTGAGTAAGTAGCCTGAGTATTGTAAGCGGGCTATAAACAACATGACTCTTTGCGTATTCATTATCATAATACTGAAAATATTGAGTAAGTAGCCTGAGTATTGTAAGCGGGCTATAAATAACATGCCTCTTTGCGTATACATTATCATAATACTGAAAATATTGAGTAAGTAGCCTGAGTATTGCAAGCAGGCTATAAAGAACATGACCCTTTGCGTATTCATTATCATAATACTGAAAATATTGAGTAAGTAGCCTGAGTATTGCAAGCGGGCTATAAATAACATGCCTCTTTGCGTATACATTATCATAATACTGAAAATATTAAGTAGCCTGAGTATTGCAAGCGGGCTATAAAATAACATGACTCTTTGCGTATTCATTATCGTAATACTGAAAATATTGAGTAATTAGCTTGCGTATTGCAAGCGGGCTATAAATAACATGACTCTTTGCGTAGTCATTATCATAATACTAAAAATATTGAGTAAGTAGCCTAAGTATTGCAAGCGGGCTATAAATAACATGACTCTTTGCGTATTCATCATCATAATACTGAAAATATTGAGTAAGTAGACTGAGTATTGCAAGCGGGCTATAAATAGCATGAATCTTTGCGTATTCATTATCGTAATACTGAAAATATTGAGTAAGTAGCCTGAGTATTGCAAGCGGGCTATAAATAACATGACTCTTTGCGTATTCATTATCGTAACACTGAAAATATTGTGTATGTAGCCTGAGTATTGCAAGCGGGCTATAAATAGCATGACTCTTTGCGTATACATTATCATAATACTGAAAATATTGAGTAAGTAGCCTGAGTATTGCAAGCGGGCTATAAATAACATAACTCTTTGCGTATTCATTATCGTAATACTGAAAATATTGAGTAAGTAGCCTGAGTATTGCAAGCGGGCTATAAATAACATGACTCTTTGCGTATTTATTATCATAATACTGAAAATATTGAGTAAGTAGCGTGAGTATTGCAAGCGGGCTATAAATAACATGACTCTTTTCGTATTCATTATCATAATACTAAAAATATTGAGTAAGTAGTCTGAGTATTGCAAGCGGCCTTTAAATAATATGACTCTTTGTATATTCATTATCATAATACTGAAAATATTGAGTAAGTAGCCTGAGTATTGCAAGCGGGCTATAAATAACATAACTCTTTGCGTATTCATTATCGTAATACTGAAAATATTGAGTAAGTAGCCTGAGTATTGCAAGCGGGCTATAAATAACATGACTCTTTGCGTATTTATTATCATAATACTGAAAATATTGAGTAAGTAGCGTGAGTATTGCAAGCGGGCTATAAATAACATGACTCTTTTCGTATTCATTATCATAATACTAAAAATATTGAGTAAGTAGTCTGAGTATTGCAAGCGGCCTTTAAATAATATGACTCTTTGTATATTCATTATCATAATACTGAAAATATTGAGTAGGTAGCCTGAGTATTGCAAGCGGGCTATAAATAACATGACTTTTTCGTATTATCGTAATATTGGACACTCGCAAAATACCGAAAAATTATATTCATATATGTTAAATAGACAGAAACGGACACATTTAATATATTTTTCTCTTGTTAATGACGTTAATGCCATTGGAACCTCTGCCTACTTCATTGGCGATTATAATGGATCCTTTTTAAGGCTGTGGCAGAGATCGGTGTAGCTCAGTCGACTGAGGTGCTTGCCTGCCGTTCCGAAATTGCGCGCTCGGGCGTGGGTTCGATTGCCGCTTGGGCTGATTACTTGGTTGGGTTTTTCAGAGGTTTTCTCCCAACATAAGGCGAATGCTAGATAATCTATGGTGAATCCTCGGCCTCATCTAGCCAAATACCATCTCGTTATGACCAATCCCATTGACGCTAAATAACCTACAGTCGCGCTAAAACCTCCTGACGTTTCGCGAGCGCCAGTAACATGCGAGCGCGACGTTGTCACAACTATTCTCTCCGTCTCTGTCTCTCAGCGACAGTAGTTTTAAAACTGTGGAGCGTGATCCTTTACCTGTGATTGGTTTCATATGGAGATGCAGAAGGTTTAATAATAATAATAATAATAATAATAATAATAATATGATAATATTAAAATGGATTTGAGGGAGTTGGCATATGATGATAGAGACTGGATTAATCTTGCACAGTATAGGAACCGATGGCGGGCTTATGTGAGGGCGACAATGAAACTGCGGGTTCCTTAAAAGCCATTTGTAAGTAAATATAATCAGATTGCATCGAATGAAATTAAAAGCCATAAACTATAGAAGAATTAGTTGAGTCAGAGGTAAATAATCATACTCACTGGGTTTATATCAGTTTTTGTAATAGTTTTATTTTTATTATGGTTAATAAATAAAGGTGTCGAATAACACAAAGGTGCAGTGTGATAAAATAAATTGAATGATAGACTTAATTTGAAATAATAATTTTCTGTGTAAATGAATTGACATGGCCCTAAATAGCATTATGTCCATGCTGTCAAAGTATATTCTTGCAAAAATAGCGGTTATTATATGCCTGCACATTTCATATATAACGCCTTTACAAAATACCCCTTTTGTTACGCTCAAGTCCCGCATAAAACGCTATTTTTGTGGAATATTTTCGATGTAATTTTCAGCAATGTATTGTAACAGCAATGAAACGTTTTGACCATTGAATGGAAATTTTTGCTGCTCAGTTTCTTGTCTTTTAGTGTATTGAAGTGTCTGTGAGTGTGATTACAGTAAGTGCTTTTTGAAAAGCGCTTTCTATATCGGAAAAATTGTAAATCTTACGAAAGTACGATGAAAACAGTACTCTTAATCAGAAACTCTCTGATTCATTAGGAATCCCATCATCGACATTAAGGACGATAATAAAAAATCGCGACTCAATTACTACAGCTGCGACGTCGGGAGAATGTAAGTGCAGGAAAGTGAAGTGTGGTACACATGAGGACTTGGAGAATACGCACACGGCAAACAACTACAAATGACGTACAGTACAGTAATTACATAATGGAATACTACTGTATAACCTTTCATGAATTTTTTATTGGGTTATTTTACGACGCTGTATCAACATCTAGGTTATTTAGCGTCTGAATGAAATGAAGGTGATAATGCCGGTGAAATGAGTCCGGGATCCAGCACCTAAAGTTGCCCAGCATTTGCTCATATTGGATTGAGGGAAAACCCCGGAAAAAACCTCAAGGTAACTTGCCCCGACCGGGATTCGAACCCGGGCCACCTGGTTTCGCAGCCAGACGCGCTGACCGTTACTCCACAGGTGTGGACCTTTTCATGAATCATGTATTTCAATAAAGAAAAATGCTAATAGATACTGTATATAAGTCAAAATTAGTATAGCCGCCTAATACGTAGTTTACACGCGGTCGGGGTTTTACTGTATTAACCCTTTAAATTAGAACCCTGGGGATAGAAATGTGATTTTTTTTCGGTTAAACATTCATCACATATAATGCAGGATCCCTACAACATACCATTTTCCCGAGCGCGCTTGTTATTTGATCTTGAGACTTTCTAAGCGGCGAGTATGCGGCGAGTCCGCGTGCCCATATGTTTCAACGCAGCACTGCCACTATTGGCTATCGCCGAAAAAGCGGACACACCTGCAAACGTCAGGAGGTTTGAGCGCGACTGTAGTACATACTGCGTCATTAAATAACCAAGTAAAAAGAAAGTTTGGGGGCAACCTTTAGATCGGATTCTGTTCGTCCAGTGTGATAGGATGACATGAGTATGGAAGTGGGTATGAAGGATGAAGAAGATGAAAATGACGGCGAAAAGAGCCAGGTTCCGCGCCGAAAGTTAGTCAGCATTTGTTCCTAATGGACTGAGGGAAAACTCGGAAAAACCTCAACCATGAAACTTGTCCAAACCAGGATTTTATACGAGCCCCGCTAGTTTTCGCACTCAGGCACGCTGACAACTAATCCAAAGCAGTATATGGACACGTTATATGATTTGCCAATGTTTTGAACAGGTCCTTTTCACGCTGTTCAATACTTCGACTTAGAAATATTCTCTCTGGTTAATATTTTTGCCTAATGTAGTAGGGTAAAGTTGCCTAATTCCGTGATACTTTATTTCACTGAATGTCACGGGGTTGGGTATCTTGCTAGGAAGTTCACCGAAGTCTCAAAAGTAGGCGAAATATGTAATCATTCGAGAAAAATGTCTGGTGAAGCTTTAACTGACATTCAATTTTAAAAAAGTATCACGGGATTAGGGGTATCACGGAAATAGGCAACTTCACCCTACATGTTTCATACTCTGAACTTCATATACATTTCCAACGTCTGAATCACACTATTAAAATGAAATCTCCAGAGCTTTCTCTCCTTCGCTACATAAATTAAAAACAGTGAGTACCATGAGCATTACGATAAAATAACTGTAGGAAATCCATTGTCCATAGTGTAGTGATGATAGTTTAGTGCTCATAAATTAGTCATAAGTAATCCTGTTATCATAAAACAGTTCTAAAATATGAAGATAAATAATTATATCCGTTTAGAAGTCAGATCTTATTTCTGTCCAATTCCGCTTTGTTAAGTTCTGTAACTTACGGAGGCCAAGAGGCATGAACTGATGAAGGATAACATGTTGTAGAACACGCAAATAAGCATATCAAGATAAGCTGGCGAGCATTACTAACCATAATGAATACTTACCACTAGCAGTAAGGTACCGTATGTAGTTGCTTGCGCTTGTGTAGTGCACTTGCTAATTGGTGCTTCTCTCTTTCTGTTTCCCGCTTCCCGTGCTGTCCCGCTGCTGCTGCTGCCGCTGCTGTTACTCCTGCAGAGCTCAGTTAGAGTGAGTATCTACGGCTGCTTAGTAAGTAACAACCAGCTTATTAGAGACGCTAGTCTCAAGTGATTGCGTGTCTGAAATTAGTGTGTGAGTGTTGTGTGTGCGTGTATGAATTTAATTTAATGCACGAATTTCTCGTACACTAGTTATGTAGCAATAGTTATTTTAGAATAGATTTTAACCAACCACTGATTTATCAGTAAAAAAATAAGACTTACATACTTCTAGAGCTAGTTCTCTAAAATAAGGTATTTTTTCCAATACATATTAAATGTAATATAATGAAAGATACAAGGGAGAGTCAAAAAGTAACCTTAATAATTGTTTAATAATTGAATATGTACAGGGACACCATTTTATTTTTACTAACATTTCTAATATTAACCTGGCTATACCTTGTTGAGAACCGAAAACACCGTTTGCTACCTCCTTCCACGACTGGAGTTCGATGATACTGGCGTAATATACAAACAAATCACTTTACTAGGTATAGGAGGGAAGAAAAGTAGTTCATCCATTTACGTAAACTAGGAAATATCACGCTTTTGAGTTTGATAATGTTCATTAGATTTTTGTTTAATCAAAATACAGTACTGTATTTACAATGAGTGTTTCTACTCACGAATTGAACTGTCCATTTCGACGTATTCATTACGCAGTGTATATTATACTGTCTACAGCACATTAGTGTACGATATAGAGAATTAAGTTAAATTGAAAAATAAACATAATATGGATATTTAAACACATTTTTGAAAATGGTGGCAGTTCATTTCGATATAGGCTTCAGTTCTAATGTGCATATTATTGTACTATATACTATTGTACGTAATTCAAATTACCAGTTTCATCCTTTATACCAGTAACTCATGTTGAAATAATTCTGTACCTACTTTATAAAAGAGACCTTACGTACTGTAAATTCAACACTTCTGCCCGATCCGAAAAGATAAAATTACTCAGACATGCTATCTACTGCCCGTCCAAGTGGTTATGTCGCAGGGTCGTGGAAAGGGGGGGGGGATCACGTGACAGTTAATTACTTAACGAGGCCCTTTTATTTAACTTAATTTAAGCAGTTGTATGGGTATAATATTACGTAGACGTCCAATTCCTAACAAAAATTAATGTTCTCAGAAAAGAATTAAGACAACCCAGCCACTAGCCTTTGCAGAGAGGCGTATAGAAGCAAGTGGGGGAAACCGGGATGCAACGTAGACAAATGGGCAACAGTACCTATGAGAAAATGATTCAATATTGAAAGCCCTTTCGTCACTTGAAAACGCGAACATATTTTTGGAACGTACTGTTTACTTTGACCGTATGGCTACTATGACTGTATACGCGGTCTTGGATCTGTGTGGAGGACGGTTGAACTTCATTAGTAAAAGGGGTGGGAGTGAAGTACATTCAAAAACTCAGGTACAATAAAAATTGAAGTAAAAATAAAGTGATGTCCCTGTACAATAAGACTGCAAACACTTCACCACTTTTAACATAGTATAGCAGGAACACTTTCATTTAACGTAGTTGGGACTATGTTGAAAAGTGATGAAGTGTTTGTAGTCTTATTGTACATATTCAATTAATAAAGCAATTATTAAGGTTACTTTTTTACTCTCCCTCATACATTGAAAAAAGTATTATGTACAGTAGTGGCAAAAAACCGGACCGACCCTTGTAGCTGATTTCAGAGCCTTGTTCACTCCAGAGCACGATAGACTGGTAACTAAGACTTTCGTGGTTCGAATCCTGCCAGGGAAGGAAACTTTTTTTTGTTCCTTATTCAAATTTATTCCCGATACTTTTCGATTGCTGGCAAAATTCATGTTCTGGGAATAATAAGTTAATTAGGTAGTAAAATATCGCTGCAATCGAAACGTATTGGGAATAAATTTGAATAAAGAACAAAAAAAAGTTTTCTTCCCAGGCAGGATTCGAACCACGAAAGTCTTAGTTACCAGTCTATCGTGCTCTGGAGTGAGCAAGGCTCTAAAATCAGCTGCAATGGTCGGTCCGGTTTTTTTTTTGCCACTACTGTACATAAAACAAGAATGAACATGTCAAATATTTAAATAAAACAGAAATATAAATTAAAGAATTTACCCCCGTATAAGCAAACGCTCGTAGTCGAGAGATAATATTGAAATTATCGAAAGCAGAAGTTCCAAGGTCTAATTGTTTACGAGATACGAAGGGTAAAAATTGCGGTCTTGTTATGTCATACTGAATTGAATTGAATTTAAAAGGGGGAGTGCTGTAACAGCCATAGCACTGCGACCTAAAAGATCTATTGCGCATCCCCGTCATGATATCCCATCAGTCCAATAGTTTGATGTTCTTAATGAAGTGAATCAAACTATGGCTGGGACGGTTGATAGTTCATCAAGCTTTGGAAATGTTTCCCAAAGATGAGAGCTCTTTGATGAGCGAGTGCATCTTCCTGTAAACAACGAGTACAGGTTGGGTTGATATTGTGTCCCATCATGTACAAGTTCTTCTTGAGGACACAATGTCCTGTGAGGAATCCAACTGCCCAGCGGAGCTGTTTCCTGCTCAATTTTAACAGGCCACTTGACCTGTTTTTATTAAGATCTCTTATGAGAGCCTTTGAGTGTTTACAGTCCTCAATTGAGTTCCAGTAGTTTTGGTGTTTCTTGAGAGCCCAGTCCCTGATAACCTGCTTCACTGGTCTTAGAGATAGTCCCAGCACAGGTTCAGGTCCTATAAATAGGATCTCAGTTCCCTTTTTGGCAGCCTTTGTTGTGACATAACTCCTGGCCGAAGTGAGTGCGACTTGAGTCACCAGAATCCATTGTTGTATTTTAATGCCACAACTCGAAGTTTATAACTAATATGATTTTGGGGCTAATTTTTTTTTCAATTGCCAGTGACAAATATAATGACGTAAATTGCAAATTACAGAAGTATGAAATTTCCGAAACTATTGGATATTGCTACTACAGTATTTTAACGTCGTTTCAATATCATAACAAACTGCAGTAGAAGCAAAACATTCCGTACAAGATTGAAGAAATGGCTACCCTACAAAGCAGCATATCGTGAAATATTTAATTCAATTTAAAATTCACCTGTCCATTTTTAATGGATCGGTACCATGAGCATGAAGTCGCACAATATGATGACCAAGTTTAAAGTCACAACTTTCCGCTTTTCTTGCACTTTGGTATCTCGAAAACGGTAAGGTCTAGGACACTGCTTCTTTGGATGTTAAAACAACTGTTTCAAATTAAACCTTCCATAATCTTAGAAAATTATGAATGAAAAGGATCTTCACCGCTTTTTAATAATAAAGAAATATTAGGCCTAATAATAATTGTTGTTAAAAAAAGTAATTTTGTATGTAATTCAATTAATGATTTTTGTAATGATCAAAAATAGTAAGGCGGAATATGCTGAAGCTTGTACACTAAAATATTTTCAACGCGGTTCTTCTAGGGGAACACAATCTAGAAGTTCTTCAGTTGTTTTTATGACAGCCTGGATAGAGATAAGTAATAAAAAGATAGTATTGTTAAAATGTAAACTCAAAGTTTATTTAGGTCTATACAGTATTCTCTTCAGAATCAATTGGAAGATGATGTAATATACATTAAAAAGGGACTCTAAAAATATATCAAATGTATTTTCAAAATAGCTTCAGATGAATTGAACATAATATAATCAGAAATACAACATAAAATCCCCACAAATAATATACCAGTTATGACATAGAAAAATGACAATTAAATGTGCAATTGCTTAAAATAGTATAATATAAATTGAAATGGTTTGTTCTTTGAATAATATATACTGTAAGTATACGTATATATTTGTCTTAATATTGATTTAGATATGAAACGTAATTTATAATTATTATGTTGTTAGGGACATAATAAAGACCACAGTGTACAGTACCGGTATGCGAAAGGAAGAATGTCGTCCTAAATAATGAAAGAAAATTGAAGTTGCAGATACCGTTCAAGGAAATAGTAGACACCACAGAATTGATATTATAAATTTAGATGAAATAAGAGATCTAAATAAATTTCAGTTATTATATAAAATTGATAATTAACCGAATACAATGACGCGACACCATGAAGAAAATGGAATGTGGAAGATTATTATTCTGAAGGAGGAAAAGGAACTTAAGCGCTAATACATCAGAGAAATTTTACTCTCATCCCTAGCTAGGCGCTGGAGATGAATAAAACTAACTGCTGCTCTCGCTCGCTGTGTTCGTTTCATTTGTCTTTCGAGTCTCGTCTCGTCATTCTCGGGCGCTTCGAGCTCGTTCATCATTCTCGAAATAGCTTTTGGTCGGCGTGGAAAGATTTCGTAACTTTCAATAAAATACATCATTGAAATAAATACCGGTAACATTATAAATGTTTAAATGAGACAAAAAGATAAAGCAGAACAGTTTCTTAGTTATCAAAACCTAAGCTTAAAACGAAATTTCGAAATTTGTTTTACATACCAAGGACAAATACTGAATCCCACAAAAATTCCCCAGTTTTCCAAATGTTACAGTTATACAATAAATTACATCCTCATCCGAATGTTGATGTTTTCAATATGAATTTCTCTAGATACAGAATTATTTGTTATCATATTTTACAGAATATTGTTATTAGTTAATTTGAAGCTACTTTCACACATTATTTCAATTTCTCTTTTTTCTTTCCCTTTTTTCTATTATGTTTCAGTTCTTAATAAGTGTATGTTTCCTTTTCTTTGTTTATGTTTTATCAATTAATTTGTTAGTCGTGAACATTGTAATTGGGCTTTGCCTGTTATGTTCATCAACAAATGAATAAATAAATAAATAAAAATGTTCTCGTTCTATTATATGATATTACCTATGGTTATATAAATAAAAAAAAACAATTCTCAAATAAATTTGCATTTCTAAGAAACATAAAACATAACGTTAATATTTTTTACTTGAGATTGCACACTTGATCTCAAACATATGAAAAGAAAATTCCTAGCCATTTAATAAGGGCGTAGTAATTAAATAAAGACTGGGGAACGGATTATTATACACTGAAAGGTAGAGATGATGTTTCAAATAGGCTACTTGATTGTTTGTAGACTACATATATCAGTTTCCAAATTAGATAAAAGTTTAGTCGGGTATAAACAACTGTGGCGATTCAAGGCTGCTTGACGTTCGGGACTTCGGGGGTGATCAATCTCGACGTCTCGAAACACTCACAAGCAGTCTTTACGTCAACGACGCGATGTATACAACATTGTCGTGCGGGTTTTCGGCTTTGCGGGCGCTGTTATTCTTGCTTTCTCGATCGTTGTTCATCTCTACTAGACGCATTCCTGAACACACCAGATCAATTCGTTACGTTAAGGTTCGCTTAGTATCCAGGTTTCGAGCACTCGCCCATCCGTCCCTAGACCAATCTCCTCCGTGCGTTGCTACCCGGCGACCGGGGAATGCTGTGGATTGACAGTGAAACGAAGATCGGATGGAATGATGTTGACAGCTAACCTGGCAAAACAGAGAGATTCCGAAGAAAAACCGAACTGCAACTTGACCTGCCATAATTGTTACTATGAATTTTTCAATGAAAAATCCAAGATCTGACCCGGACTGGAATCCTGACCCCAAGCGAAGGACTAGGCTACTCAACCATCGTATGGAGTATACTTCGTACAGTTTCCTTGTGTGTAGTTCTGTGACTTCTTTGAAAACCTATTTAACAGATTTACGATTCCCTACTCAAACAGCATTGACAGCCCCCATTCACGTGCTACACAGTTGGCACATTCCTAGCGACCCTCGGCCACTTCATGACAGTCACTTGACTTTATTCATAGATGTGGCAACTCTACGTGAGGATGGGAAAATGCCAGTTTTTCTAAACGAGAGTTGTGATTGATTATGACAGGAGAAGACAAGACTTCTGTTATAATATAGAAAGATAAATATTTATAATAACCAATTAGTAGGGGGCGATTGTGGATCAGTCGGCGAAGTCTTTTCTGTGAAACTGCGCTCCAGGCAATTTAACGGACTGTAATCTAAAATATACCCCATTTTATTTTAACAGTGAAAGTTTATTTGCCTAAGATTTGACAAATATCAAGTAAATGTTAAAAGAAACAAATTTCAACATTTTCCATCCAGATGGAGTGGACTAGTGCAGTTCAATGAAATCTTATACATTATTATTATTATTATTATTATTATTATTATTATTATTATTATTATTATTATTATTATTATTATTATTATTATTAACGATTTTTAGTGGACAAAGTGGTGCGTGGTGACGTTATGATTAAGGCGTTGCGTAGCAAGTTGAAAGATCATGGATTCGATATTGATTTTATGCATAGTGGCAAAGTAGTTCATACTTTTTCATAATAATATAACAATATCTATTATGTCAGGGAACAGTTTTGACAGCAAATTGCATTAAGAATACACAGTTAAATGTTTACATTTACATCACTCTGAGAAAATTTTTACAAACTGTAAAACAGTGTAATCCTAGTGAGAAAGCAATTGCATATAATAGGGGGCTGGTATTTATGGAGATTAATTTTATCATTTGTGTTTTTTAATAGTGGTGTCGGCGGAGATTGTTGGAGATTGATTTTACTCTTGGCGGAGATTAATGGAAATTTTGGAAAATACAATTATTTTGGAATTGGAGTACTAACTCAGTATGAATATTACTTTTCAAATAATTAACATTAAAGGTTCGTTGGATTCTGATAAAGGTGCGGTATGGCCAATAGACAATATTTGTTCTATTGAAACTGTATTTAACACACATTCAGTAAAAACGAAGAAAAAACTTGCTGCTCTCAAATTAACATTTTCAAATTATTAGTGAAATGTTGAATTCTCCGTCTTTTAGTTCACTAATGTAATCAGAACACCTGGAATACCATGCAATGTAGCCTACTTGAATATATAACAAATTCAAGTGAAAAAAAACTCAATATGAAATTCGCTATAAGTCGACGTAATAGTAATAATTCACGAATGTGTTCATATTTCGCTATTAGAACTCTATTTCGCGATTTGTCGCGATTGTTTAATCTGCATATTATTAGTCAGAATCACTTCATTCGTAAATCTTAGTAAAAATGTATTGTATACCTATTATGTCGTGATTTTCGTGATCTGCATATCATTCTTTTAGATGTTGTTGGAAGTACTGTTTGTGCAGTTGTGGCAGTTTATTAAAAAGTTTTACCATTGTTTATAAAATATATTTGAAGTTAAACTAAATCTGTATTTTGGCTGATCTATAGTCCTATTAAGTTCAACAGGTATAATATGACATTGTTGAAATTAGTTTAAATATATAACAGAGTTGAACAAATATATAAATTATAATATATTGGAAGTTTTTTATTTTAATAAATATCTACAGGAATATTCATTAGATTTGTTTAGCAATATTATTAGTGCTTTCTTTTTTGATAGAGTAAGATGCTAGGGCTTTCTTGTGGTAGATTAAGATACTAGCAATATCTGCTGCATGTCCCCTTATTTATATTTGCAATAAAGAAAAAATATACACTTTTAAGAATTTCTATACAAACACATGACTTAAATTTTCGTAACACAAATATTTTTCTAGATCATTTGTCACAGATCTTATCAATATAATTTTTCCATGTAAGTTTCTGATATAAATGAAGTCTTAATAACTTAACAGTCCGAATATCATCTTCTACAAGATTACGTAATCCTAACAAATTGTTCTGAGTTTTATCTTCATTTACTAATAGAATATTGAAAGAAAATCATTCATTGGTTGTAGCAAAAGCATTATATTCAATTAATTTCAGTTTTTATAAATCAGGATCATGTGCGAACAAAGTTGTATCATCCGCATACAGTACAGTACCAATAGGTAGATGCTATAAGGTAAATTAACAATAACGACAATAAAGTGAAATGGAGCCAATATCGATCCTTGGAAGTATGAATGAATTAAGTGCTCAAACTCATGTACACAAGATCCTTCGCACGAGCTCGTACGGCCATTAGTGCTATAACTATGCACAGTAATAATAAATACAGTTATATTACCGGTTGTTCTTTATGGTTGTGAAACTTGGATTCTCACTTTGAGAGAAGAACATAGGTTAAGGGTGTTTGAGAATAAGGTGCTTAGGAAAATATTTGGGGCTAAAAGGGATGAAGTTACAGGAGAATGGAGAAAGTTACACAACACAGAACTTCACACATTGTATTCTTCACCAAACATAATTAGGAACATTAAATCCAGACGTATGAGATGGGCAGGGCATGTAGCACGTATGGGCGAATCCAGAAATGCATATAGAGTGTTAGTTGGGAGGCCGGAGGGAAAACGACCTTTAGGAAGACCGAGACGTAGATGGGAAGGTAATATTAAAATGGATTTGAGGGAGGTGGGATATGATGATAGAGAATGGATTAATCTTGCCCAGGATAGGGACCAATGGCGGGCTTATGTGAGGACGGCAATGAACCTCCGGGTTCCTTAAAAGCCAACAAGTAAGTAAGTCAGTACTAATAATAAAATACTAAAACAACAGTTATTATTATTACTACCGTTAATATTAATTATCACAATTACAACTAATCTAACTTCATACCAAATTTCACAAAAATAATAAAAATAAAATAAATGTAAGATATGAAAGAAAGAACACAGTGAAACACACACACACACACACACACACATATATATATATATATATATATATATATATAATAATTCAATTCAGTTCCTTATTGAAACAGCAATAAATAATGCAAATAATAAATATAAACGTAAGACATAATAAAAAACATACACACACGCAATAAATACAAAAGAACATTATCCCCTAATTACTTTATTCGCTCAGTGTTAATACTACTCATTACATCACTAATAAATAACTCTTCCCCTTATTTCCTCGGCCCCTCCCCCTCGGCCAGTTCCACCCTCAGCTGTTGAACTTTTGCCATAAATTTCCCCACACTCTCACAGAATTTAACGTTATTTAATATATCGTATGTTGCCAAGTGCCCCCTGCTAGATGTAATGAAGGACTCCTGCAACTCTGTACTCCAAACAACTGAAAAAGTAGTTGTAACTTTGTCGTTATTGCTGACCACTAGATCATAGGTAGACATAATGTTGTATGTTAGCTTCTCGTTAAACACACATTATTTGGAAAAATGTAGGGGACACGATGGTATAAGAATAAAGTATTGAAATTCGTATCAGTAGAGATTAAAAAAAACTGTTTCTATCTTTAAAAACAGAATGGAATACGTAATCATTTTGTCCATGTAATTGAAACGTGTAGAATGAATAACAAATACATATTGCTTAGAAAGAGTTTAAACAATAAAATAATAAACAAAGGATTACGCCAAAGCTGAAGTAGGCCTATATGTCCTGTATTAATCAACTTGCATAGAGGCCAAGCTCAGAGAGAGTGGGAGGATGAATCAGAAAGTATTGAATTTGAAGCGGGAAAAATGAATGTAACAACTATTACACATGCAGATGACCAAGTAGTCATATCAGAGAGAAGATGTCCTACAAAGACCAAGTAATAAATTCCAGAAAATAACTGAAACATACAATTTCAGAATTTCAAACATAAAACTAAAATAATGGCTTTCAGAAAAGCTTAGCCAGTGAGATTCATAATAATAATAATAATAATAATAATAATAATAATAATAATAATAATAATAATAATAAATAATATGCCGATTGAGTAAGTACATTATTTCACATTCCTAGGATGTGACGTATCTTATTATGGAGAAATAGATATCAATAATAAAAAACAGGTGACACAATAAGAATCTTAATAAAGGAAAGGAACATTAATAAAATATTGTAAAGTGATGACAATATTAACATGCCTGTGCGGTAGCCAAGCATAGACAATAATAATAGAAGAATGGTGTATCAACACTTCAGCGACAGAAATGACATTTTAGACTGATGAAGCAGAAAAAGGAGTATTCAAATTAAAAAATGAACTAAATATTGAAACTTACATAACATAGTCAGCAAATACAGAAACTCAGTGTTGCCAACCAGTTTAGACTAAAAATCCCTAAAAATCTCATTTTTTCCCTAGATTCGAATAAAAAATTTCTAATTTCAAATTATAATTTGAGCTAAAAATTGAATAATAATCTTTATTAATAGAACTTCGCCTGAATGTCTGAGTAGTAATAAACTCAACTCAACCAATACAGTTTCCTCGTAAGGACGTTCAGTGGTGAAAAGGGGAAGTACCCATTACAGATACAGTTATACTACGAGAAAAAACTGCGAGTAAAGAAACCGGGAAAGAACTATTATATTATCTCTGGTGACATTTTTTCTTCTCTAACAGCAATGAGGAAAATAATAAAAATGGGAAGTTCCATTTTGATTCTTTTTAGAAAATATAATTCTAAAAAAAAATGTATAGTAACTCAAATTTTAAATATAAAATAGTAAAATAGAAGATAAAATGAAAGAAAAGAATTAGTTTAAAAGGAAAGATCAAGAAATCCTTAGAAACAGTGAATTTAGGATGCAGCATCCCTATAACCCAGTTGGTGCTCAAGTTCCCTAGAATTAGGGATAAATTCCTAGGATTAGCAACACTGCAGAAACTTCTGGATGTAGCATGTAAAACGTATGATTGAAAAAATATAATTAATTAATTAATGGGATTTAAAAAGGGCGCTTCAGCTACTATGGCTATTTGAGCCCTTACCTAAAGTTCATTAAAAAACATAAACAGTTCCATAAACTGAAAACAAACACAAACTAAAAAACGTTGTCACTTTGAAAACGAGGTATTGAACAAATATATTCCTAAGAAAATATTGCGTTATAGATTGCAAGGAAGAATGAATGTATGGTAAGTCGTCCGAAGAAGCAATAGTGCGATGAACCGTTTGAGGCGTAAAAGTCTATATACTTCCAGAAAATAAGAAATAATCAAATTTAATGCAAAAATAAAAGAGTATAAGGATAGTGGATAACTAAACGCCTTCTTGTTAGGATGAATTCCACACATATATTGAGGAGACCGCAAACTGAAAACAGACGTATATATTGCTGTATGTGGGGAGGAACAAAATATGCTTATATGAGTAAAAGGTTCGTGATCTCTTATTGTTATCATATTATTAAAATAGTATCTTTTTAAAGTAAAGATGCAAATTGTATAAGTATTAAAATTATGTTTTGGACGTCCTTATTGCTGTACATGTGTTAACTTGCCCAGCTCCACTGTTCACTTGGAAGCCTTAGAACGTCGTCTTTTGTTGTATAACATTGCCTTGTGTTTTGTTAGGTATAACAAAAAGCGTATTGTGTTTAACGTTTATCAGACTGCTTGCAACGTATAGTATCTGGTTTCTGTAGTAAAAATGCTCATTGTTTGAAAGTTTGCCACGTTATAATGGACTAGTCTTACTAACTGGCCAACGACATTAAGAACAACTGGCAATATCTCGAAATACTGGGGGCGTTTTATGAGAGAGTTTATTTCACCATGAAAATAATACATACTGGATGGTATCCAAAAGTTTAAGCATATGTTTGTGATAGTATCACATATTGTGCTCCATTGTTACACAGCTACATTGATCTCTAACTTGGTTGGCACAGTTGGTATAACGCTGGCCTTCTATTCCCGAGGGTGCGGGTTCGATCCCTGGCCAGATCGATAGCATTTAAGTATGCTTAAATGCGACTCGCTCATTTTAGTAGATTTACTGACATATAAAAGAACTCCTGCTGGACAAAATTCCGGCACACCGGCGACGCTGATATAACCTCGGCAGTTGCGAACGTCGTTAAATAAAACATAACATTTAAAAAACATTTTGATCATTGTTACAAAAATCGTCACTCTCTCTCTCTCTTTCCTTAATTGTCTATTAAGCATTAGTAGTATTTAATCTATGTAACATAACATTTATTATTATTATTATTATTATTATTATTATTATTACTATCACTATTATTATTGTTGTTTAGTCAAGTATCCGAAGACAGGTTGGAACATCGTGACATGAATAAGGCATCACTCATGATGCAAGTAAGCCAGAAGATTATGTGATAGGGTGACCAGTTCCTTTCCTTCTCCATTGCATACATCACTGACTAGTAACACATTCACTAATCAGCCTTAAGATGTATACAAATAATTATTCCTCCTCAGCCACGTATCATCGAGTGAAATGTATTGCCTGATAATAAATGTACATATCAGTCAGAACCTCAATCAGAGATACATTTTATTATTATTATTATTATTATTATTATTATTATTATTATTATTATTATTATTACTACTACTACTATTATTATTATTATACACATTGGTCTGCAAATAAACACTGATAATACGTACTGCATATATATTGTCGGAATACCCCACTTAATCATTTACAAGTTTCATCACAAGTTGAGAAAGCGTAAACTTTCAAATAAGCTTACTGTATCTGGGCAGGTCCTACATTGTAACAAGGTTAAGGATGAGATGAATGCAAGAAAGAATCGAAAATCCAATAGAAATCATTGTGCTCTTATAAAAAGTGAAACATTATCTAGAAAATGGAAATTGCACATGATTCAATAATCATTCTAACCTTTTTAAACAAAGACCTTAACTAGAAACGAAGACATAGTTGCGCCCCCGAACCTCACAGATAAAGAAAATGTCGTTGTATAGTTGCGCCCCTATCAGGTAAAGGAAAGATCATGGAATATTTGTGCCCGGTATTTAACTGTTTATGTGGTTATATGGAACGCAGTGTGCTACGCCACAATTCATAGTTACGTGCCACTCGTATTTTATCTATTCAAAGCAAAAGAGGCCGATGCCCATTTTGAACTTATTTTAGCCTGAAGTTCTACCTCCTGATGAAGTGGAAACATACTTCCCCAATGACCTAATGAGTGCTAAACCACTGGATGAACAAGTAAATACCTATGGGGATTATTTGTTAGGAACATAGGTAAATTATAGCAAAAGCTCGTTTCCCCCTCATTTGTTGGCATGTATGGAATGAAAGGAATTAACAGCAAATGCACACGAATTATTCCTGGCAAGTTACAGTAAATCATTCTATCATGGAAATCGCAGTCCTCCGGTATTTTTAAATGTTTTAAAAGATATTCAAACCAACATTACATATTTCGCTGAACGGCTTAACTGTAACAAAGTTAACAATAAGACGTGTGTAGTTCATCCAAGGATTCAAAAATAATGAAACAGACAGGTATACTTATTACTTTTTTTTCTAAATGCAGCTCTCATTATTTATTTCATGTTAAAACACTCACTTCTGTGTGGAAGATATTACATTTTATTGATAATAATGTTTGTATTATATACAACCGTATTTAATCCCGTCTGCTGCCTGAATCCATCGGAGCACAATTAAGTGCCTGTCCCTTTTGCTACCTCAATTCATCGGGGCGCAAATGCCCCTGTTCTTTCTACTGTCTGAATTTGTAGAGGCGCAAGTATGCTCCTGTCCGTTTTGCTAAATAAATTCGTCGGGGCGCAACTCTGTCACTCCCTTTTGCGACCTAAATTCATCGGAGCGCAACTATGCTCCTGTCCCTTCTGCTATCTGAATTTGTAGGGGTGTAACTATTCCCCGTCCCTTTTGCTACTTAAATTCATCGGGGTGCTGCTATGTCCCTCATCGGAATACGAACTGACAATCACCGCGTCTGACCTGCTTTCAAGCGCGGGAAATGGAGACGGCGTTGCCGCTACTTCCCTTTCTCCACGTCCGTCCATCGATAAACGGAACACGGTGTACTTCTCTCCTTCTCTGTCGGCAGTGTTTAATTTTTCTTGTCAAACATTATGGAACTAAGTACAGAGTATATATTCATTGCTCTTCAGTGTTCTGGAATTCAAATTAATTTATGCCGAAATGTAGTAATTATACACCTGGTAGCAGTCCTTTAATGCATGTCATTAAAGTACACCTATTCATTAAAGTTCAGGTTTTCGATTATTCTCGGATATGCAATCGAAAGACATCGAGGGAAACGTCACGGAGGCTGGAAATCCAATACTGTCGCAGAAGGTTATGTTCTGTTACTATAATAATTAGCGTTAATTGTAAATAATATTCAAATAAATTCAATTTGTCATCTCGTTTTTCAATCCTAAATCAATTTCCAGGTTATATCAAAATTAGTTCATGTTATTCTCTAAATTATATCAAGGTCAATGACATTATTGTTCCTCGGAAAAAATCAATACTTTCGCGTCTGCGCACATCTCACAATTAACGAGCTATGCATAATGTCACTTCCGATCTTCTGTCAGATGCGAATAAAATGAATACTTCTGAATAATTTCAAGTTAGAAATATGGTCGAGCATAAAAAGTCGTATGAAACTTGCCTATAATGGTAATTAAGACATTCGTATGAAAATTATGAAACTTGCTTGCGCTCGTTTCATAAACAAACATACTCGCTTCTTAATTACTATCATTATAGGCTCGTTGCATAATGTACTATTATCTATTTACAAAAAATAAATATGTGTATTGATAATTTTTATTTTAAGTTTTCTGTGATAATTCTTTTGTAAATGCATCATTCTGTCTTTCCCGGAGACATCTTTCATATGATTTGGAGATTACATTATTTTTTTTGTTATATACTATAAAATTAATTGATTTCGCTTCTAGCCTTATTTGTTGAGATTCTAAATTAACGTGAGACGTTCCCTATTAATGTTTTCAAAAATGTATATTGTTTATTCAGTCTCTATTAGAGATGAACTTTAACGTCTTTTCCTATAGCCGAACCTGGAAAGCTGAATTTGTTAGCAAGAAATATAACGCTTCAATCATATTGGAAGACATGAAATGTAGAGATACATTTCATTTTCAAATTATGTGTACGTTCTTGTATTCATTTCACTCGAGTTTGGAATATTTTAAATATTCGTTTTGTTATCTGCCTAGGAGTGAATAATGTGTTCTTCTATTGAGCAACTTCGTTATTCGTCACGTTTTCTTTTAGCTGCCAGCATGCATAAAACAGCAGTCTATCCATATAACATTACTTTTATTTCGGAGGATCCTAGCACTCTGAGTTCCACGGCACTGTTTCCGCTGTCTGAAAGTCACTCCCTATCCGTTCTCGCCTCCCCCTAACATTGTTATGGCTTCGCTGCTTGTATCCGATCTTGTCTTCACGATTTGTCGATTCACAATCAGAAATGCACTCATGGTTGAAATAAAACGACAGGATGTAGCGCTGAAAAATGGTGCAACAACACACATCCATATCTGTTACAATCTCGCCTTTCTTATGGGCTACATACACACAAAACAAGAATTTTGGGTTTAGCTTTTCAGAGAGAAATGATTTGTTTCCTTTTGTCCTGTAACAGAGACTCCTCTCTTTTAATTATAAACATCACAAACACAAAAATGTGTACATCAGGAACTGTAAGACGTGACTGATGCTGCCAAAAAAACAACCATTCCAGAGATGAACAATCTGAGCAATGTTTATTAAGCACAATTTCCTTCTCTACCTACACAATTGCACACAACAGTCATTAAGGAATCGGGAGTAATGACTGAATACCGTGTCTCGAATTTTGTTCAGTGCTCTCATTACAATCATTACATTGCCCATGTCATCAAAATAGTAGAGTTGGGCCGATTCGTGAACGAATCGCTCATGCGAACGACTAATAATAAAGAATCGTAAGAATCGATTCGTGGTATCAACGAATCGTCATTCAAAAGAATAGTAACGAATCGCATGGTATCGTAACCCACGATTCTATTTACTTGTTTGATGTAACCTGTCAGCGGACATTTCCGAACCGTGCCGAATGGCCCCGAGAGAGAATGAAATCGAAATATTGCATTTGTTAAGTGTGAAAAATAATGAACACGAACCTGAAATTTGCATAGTTAAATAGAGATGTAATGCAAAAAATGTACTCGATATTAAGGTTCAGTTGATAAAATATAATTAAGAAACACTATCTTGGATAGTTTTGTAGACTAATGGAGGTCATGATGAATGGTATCAGCCAATGAGAAAGAGACATTCCAAGTCTCTTATGCCATCTATGCGACAGATGTAGAACGTTTTTGTTCTACACGTGGTTTGCAAAGGTAAGTGTCCTGTGAGTCGTTCGTTGATGATTCAAAAGAATAGTTGGAATCGCAGACTGGGAAGAATCGTGAACGAATCGTTAGAATGGATTCGTAATGTATGATTGAATCGTTGTAATCGACTTCTGAAAAAGAATTGTGTTGCTCACCTCTACAAAATAGCAATGGTGCCTTAAGTTTTCGGAACAAAAATAAATCGCACGTCTCGTGAATACAGTGGAAAAGACAATACACAGTCCACTTGCTGAACAAAAAAATACTCCCAAACAATGAGAGCACTATGGCTTGATTTATTTTCATGCAATAGGAATAAACTGTCACTTTCTTCACATTGATTCTCTGAAGCAAATGTTTCAAAGTGTCGAGATTATAGACACCAGTAACTGTCTGGCCACTCAGTAGGCCTACTAGCTCTTTGTGTATAATTTTCACGAGATCGTAAAATGATTAGCATTATTTTGATCTTTTAACTCTTACGGAGAGTCCTTGGCTTGAGGTGAGTTAGTTTACTGCACAAGTTAGCATTTCCTCCAAACCCTAAAAATTCCCCCTTGTTGGGTACCAATACTTTAGAGTATATGAGTGTGCCTGAGATTATAAATTACACATTTAGTGTTCCACATTTTGAAAAAGGTCGGTAGGTTGAAAAACGCTAGGTTAAATCAATAAGAAAAAGTTACAGAATAAAAATACGTAACATTTACTATAAAAGAAGTTTATTATACAACTTAATTCCCAAAATAATGTGACTATCCAACATTTTATTTAATCTGCAATTGGGAACAACTAAATTCCAAATACCATTCGTGTTGTAATATTGTGAACATCATTCACGACTGTGGAGGGAGTAAGGATACGTTCTTGCATTCCACTTCATTTATCAATATATATTAAATAATCTCTGATGCGTGAATATCCATAATCTGAGATGACAGACGCTATAACATAACCTAAATAATATAAACAAGATAAACGATAGAAACGTTTTAATTAAGGATGATGAAATAAAGTTCACGACTTCTCATATCAACATTATCATAAATGGACAGAACACAAGCAAGAACATTGAAAGAAATGTTACTAAATCTTTAAAAATTTGTTTTTGGCCGATCGTATTTTTAACAACCTTACCGATGTTCTTGGCCTTGTAAATTAAACTTACAACACACGTGCGGTAAGTAAATAAATCAAATCAACTTTTATTTATTTACTTAAAAGTAACGAACTATCAGTGTCGCGCACCACTATGTGCTATGAGGAAATAACTAAATGTCTTATTATGCCTGTACTCTTTCTAAATTAATTTATTGGAATGGAGATTTGTAAGAAAACAGGAATTGATGTAGATAAGACGTAAGCGTTAAAACCATTTCTGACGACTTCCGGTTGTTGCTCTGAGCGCCACTCGTGGGGTCGTGGCTTCGTGGCTGAACACGAAAACATCCATGGAGTACAATATGCATTTAAGCATTAACCTATACCGGTATACAATTTATTTACATTGATGTATAATTTTGTGTCACCTACAAATATTTTCTATATGCTATTTATGTAATTAATGTGTCAGCTACCTACTGTCCGTTACTCAGGAGAAGACGAGGGGCAAGAATGTGACATTCTTGACTATCGCTGTTGATTATTATAAACATCGCTCAGATAAGCATCCCAGTATCCAAGTTATTACTCGTGCAGGAAACATGAGTAACAATGCGTATGGAAATTAAAGCTAAGTTGAACAGAAGGAGACCTAATGTTTCCGCTTACTACATTACAAATATTGACGTGTTGTCGTACGTTATCTGTTCACATTTCTTCCCCCCCTCAGTCCGCTCTCGTCTTCTCCTGAGTCACCGACAGTACGTACTTCTCTGAAGACGAAACTAAACTTTCTATAACTTATTTTATTACAATATTTTCACAATCGCCTCCGAATAATATCGAATGAATAACGCCTATCGACAAAAACGAATAATAACGAATGGCATCTATCGACAAATAACAAACGACAATCACACATGAAAATGATAGCACCCAAAAACAAACTATTTATTTAAATTAAAAATGATTAATAATAATTTATTTTTATTAAGATAGGCCAAAAATAATATTCAATACATACATATGTTAAGTGCGTAACAAAATCTCGGAAATAGAGAAGACTCGACTTCGTTTCTTCTTCTCTAACTTTTCTTCGATTCTTTTATAATGCACTTACCAAGTTTGTATCGCAATATACTATTATACACGTAGTATTCTGTAGGACCACCCCCTTCAATGATACGCAATGTTTTCTCTTGAAGGACAAAAGTGTCATTAAAACCGGCAGTGTTACACCATAGAATTACACCCTAGTTCAAGTGGCTATGAAAAAGCACAGTATGAATGTAATAAAGCACTAGACCAGGCGTCCTCAACTGACCGCGGCGCTAGTTACGTGCAGCTCCTCGTCTGCTGTGTAGCGATGTCTGTGCAAGCGCACGGACACAGTTCGTTCTCTGTAGTACACAGTGTGCACCAGAAATGTCAGAAGAAGGGATGTCCGATAGGCCATCCACGCCATTGAATTTGTTATTATGGGCAGAGTCATTTCTATTTTATGAAAAGTCGGAAGTGCCCACGTGTTTGGTTCGTGGTAAAGTTCTGAATAACAGAAGGAATTTCAACCTACAACGATATTATTCGTCCTGTCACTCAAATGATTATGAAAAATATGAGGATGAAGAACGAACCGCTCTCATCCAAAAATTACTAATAACTAATGTGTATTATATCAATAATAATAATAATAATAATAATAATAATAATAATAATAATTATAATAATAATAATAATAATAGTAATAATAATAATAATAAACTAAACATTACACATTCTTTCCCTAACTCTATCGGTACAAAAGTAACTAATTCGTTACCTTAACGTTTAATAAGCTCATTTGCCCTTTACTATGTTTCTAGAAAAGAAAAATGTTTGTTAGATATACTGTGAAGGAAAACAATTCTTTAATATAGGCTGCAGTTGATGGAGAATAAGTATTGAATATATTTTATAAATTTTTATTAGTTGTACATATTTGTAGCCTTTATTTTCATGTAATAATTTAGTTTACG
Organism: Periplaneta americana; assembly: GCF_040183065.1. Lineage (NCBI taxonomy): Eukaryota > Metazoa > Arthropoda > Insecta > Blattodea > Blattidae > Periplaneta > Periplaneta americana. The sequence continues at coordinate 78,921,900 of NC_091125.1, forward strand.
GTTGTTGAAAGAAGGAATATGCATAATTTATGTTAAACATAAAATTGAAGAAACTGTTTCTAGCTTTAGGAACAAAATGGGTCGTTAAACTCAGTATATTATTTGGCTGATTTCAGCATATTTAATGTGCTCGGTTTGTTTACTAATTTGCGAGAAGAAATTAATGATTGCATGTTTCAAATTCTTTAAGTTATAGGCTAAATTTTATTACACAGCCCATATTTCAAATAGAAACAGATGGAATGGTACGTAACCAATAGGCTATAAGAGTATAAGGGATATGGACAACGCTTGAATGACTGTATTGGTAGACCGCCACTGAGCCTATTTCAACTATCGTCCCCTCCCATCTCTTGCATAGCAACTGATTCACGTGTAGACTTGTGCACTGTGCAGCTCCAGCCAGCACGAGTGTGCGATCGGTTGACGACGCCTGCACTAGACGGTATAAGGTTTTTCAATCTTCTAAGTAAAAACAAGGATTTGGATAGCTTAATACGTAGAAAGTATGTATGATGTTGCCAAGTAAATTTACTTCAACCAAAAATTTAATAAATCAATCGGATTATATCTTATTTCGAATTTTCTTTCGGTGCTGGACCCCGGACTCATTTCACCGGCATTATCACCTTCATCTCATTCAGACGCTAAATAACCTAAGCTGTTGATAAAGCGTCGTAAAATAACCTACTAAAATAAATATAAAATTTCGAATTTTCGTGGGACAAATAAGGTAATCTGAGTTTTAAATAATCTTAAATAACTCATTAATATTAAACCATACATTCAAGTTATTTAAACGTATTGCCTTATAAATTGTGGTATTATTAAATGATTTTAGAACTATAGTAGCACCAGCATAAGCGATAATCTTTTCAGGGATGACAACAGACCATTAACGGTAACAATAAAAGGGAAAGGCACTAAAATACATCCTTGGGGATTACTCATTTACATTCGCAGCAGAAGCCATTTCAGCTTGCATTTGAAGAATTTGTTGCCTATTAATCAATCTGCGCTTCTTATAATGAGAAAACAAAATGACGTTAAGCTTATATCAAATATTATAAATCACATAACAAATGTATTTTCACATTTCGTTCTAGAATTGAACGGAAATGTTAGTTATTAATGGCACAAATTGACAAAATAACAAATAAAGCTCGCTATGTGTCAGTCTACAAACACACATTAGGTTACAATTGATTTAATATCATCCTGATTAATGTTCAGGCATGCGCAGACACGTTTCCTGCAGTTTGATGGCTTATCGACTTTATTCGTATTACTATTTTTAGGCACGATACTCATTTACACAGAGCGATGAATGCGCGGATTTTCGACGCATTGTTCTTAAGCTAAATGTCATACAGATTTTTCTGGATGATCCTACATTTACATTGTCACCAACAGCAACGTAATCATTATCGTCATCTTCTATCGAAGTACCATTTTCGGGATGGAAACACTCATAAACAGCGAATCTATTGACGTCACTATTATTATGTAACACAGGATAAATATAAAGAAAATGAATCTAAACTCGTTCATACAAATTGAACCTATTTTCGCCAAATAAAACAAAATAGACTTGTTCCGAAAAATAATTGTTTAGGATAATTATTATTATTATTATTATTATTATTATTATTATTATTATTATTATTATTATTATTACAAATTAAGTACATAATGGTTAGTGAATATGATTTTATCAAGGTTTCTTTATTGATAAGTGGAATAGAAACGCATTATGTTGTTGAGAATGGTGATCATATTTACTGTTATTATTCTTGTGTTACTTGTGTCTGAAGGTAGAGGTAAGAACAATGCAATATTGAAAAATAATATATGAATAAGCATACAAAAATATGATATGGATAATTTAGATAACAAGGAAGGAATTTTTTTATTTTTTATTTACTTCGTGATCTGTACAATTATTGTTATTATTATTATTTTTATTATTATTATTATTATTACTATTATTATTATTATTATTATTATTACTATTACTTACTTACTTACAAATGGCTTTTAAGGAACCCGCAGGTTCATTGTCACCCTTACATAAGCACGCCATCGGTCCCTATCCTGTGCAAGATTAATCCACTCTCTATCATCATATTCCACTTCCCTCAAATCCATTTTAATATTATCATCCCATCTACATCTCGGCCTCCCCAAAGGTCTTTTTTCCTCCGGTATCCCAACTAACACTCTATTATGCATTTCTGGATTCGCCCATACGTGCTACATGCCCTGCCCATCTCAAACGTCTGGATTTAATGTTCCTAATTATGTCAGATGAAGAATACAATGCGCGCAGTTCTGCGTTGTGTAACTTTCTCCATTCGCCTGTAACTTCATCCCTCTTAGCCCCAAATATTTTCCTAAGAACCTTATTCTCAAACACCTTTAATCTCTGTTCTTCTCTCAAAGTGAGAGTCCAAGTTTCACAACCATACAGAACCGGTAATATAACTGTTTTATAAATTCTAACTTTCATATTTTTTGACAGCAGACTGGATGACAAAAGCTTCTCAACCGAATAATAACAGGCATTTCCCATATTTATTCTGCGTTTATTTTCCTCCCAAGTGAATGGGTTATTTATGAAAGGGCCCAAGTCGCTAATTTTGTGAAAATGAGTTTGTAATGTAATACTGCTCTTTGGTGTAGATACATCGATTTAGATATGAAGAGGACTAAGTTTAACACTCTATAAGGCTTAGTAGAATTTATGATACAATTTTTATTTCAGCCTTCATTTCAAAATTTCGGCCAGTAAGCAGTTTTTCTTAAATTGCTAACAATTTAGTATTTAAGACTTAGGCCCTTTCATAAATAACCCATTCAAGTATCATTTATATGTGTCACTGTTGCTCCAAGACATTTGAATTTTTCCACCTCTTCGAAGGATAAATCTCCAATTTTTATATTTCCATTTCGTACAATATTCTGATCACGAGACATAATAATATACTTTGTCTTTTAGGGATTTACTTCCAAACCTATCGTTTTACTTGCTTCAAGTAAAATTTCCGTATTTTCCTTGATCGTTTGTGGATTTTCTCCCAACATATTCACGTCATCCACATAGACAAGAAGCTGATGTAACCCGTTCAATTCCAAACCTTGTCTGTTATCCTGAACTTTCCTAATGGCGTATTCTAGAGCGAAGTTAAAAAGTAAAGGTGATAGTGCATCTCCTTGCTTTAGCCCACAATGAATTGGGAAAAAATCAGATAGAAATTGGCCTATATAAACTCTGCTATACTTTTCACTGAGACACATTTTAATTAATCGAACTAGTTTCTTGGGAATACCAAATTTAATAAGAATATCATATAATGCTTCTCTCTTAACCGAGTCATATGCTTTTTTGAAATCTATGAATAACTTATGTACTGAACCCTTATGATGAATAAACATACAAAAATACGATATGGCTAATTTGGAAAACATTTACGTAGGAAGGAATTGTTTTATTTTTAGGCCTATTTACTTCGCGGTCTGTACAATTATTATTATTATTATTATTATTATTATTATTATTATTATTATTATTATTATTATTATTATTATTATTATTATTATTATTATTATAACCAACAGGGATTAGGCAATAATGAGGAATTATAAACGCGTCTGTAGTAAATCGGTAATTTAAACCCAACATATAAACTCCCTCGAGTTCCAAAATAATGTCCTAATTACCGATCTAAACTAGCAATATTGCCGTTATCACCACCATTGATTCTACAGTTATCACCACAAACACTACCGTTATTACCACCAACAATACTACCGTTATCACCACCACCAACGCTACAGTGATCACCACCAATACTACAGTTATCACCATCACACACTACCGTTACTACACCATCACACACTATCATTATCACCAATACTGCCGTTATCATTACCACCAACACTACAGTTATCAGTAGACTTAGTTGAATTGTCACACGCAGCATGCAATTAGGTTGCCGATGTATGTAGTATAGAAGAGGTGAGCGACCGCCCGGTCTCGTAGTATAAGCAGTTCATGTTAAGAGTTGTGACCGGTCCAAATAGATAGAGCAGCTACAGCTAATGAATACCTATGTAAGCACTTGTTTTTGCATTACTGTGGTTGGAATAGTCAAAGCTTAACATTTGTTCAGTGCAGACAAGAATTCAATCAAACATACTACAATGAGAGTGTTGCTGTTCCAAATAATTGCCCCTGGAATACCCTTACCCCCGCAGCCAGTCTTGACCCATTGGGGAACGTGGTTGGATGCTGGTAATAATAACATTACGTCAAAATAATGGAGGTCATTGATGCATTGGATAGGACAGACAGTTTCGCTGTTGCAGCTGTAAAATCATTGTCTTCTGAACAGCTATTGGAAGATATTCTGTTCATTGATTCTAATTTTAAAATCGTGTCCAAAAGCATCATCCTGTTAGAATCGTCTAAACTACAACTCTCAGAAGTCCTTAATATAGTGGATAAAGTATCACAAACCGTTATCCAAAATAACAATTCACTAATTTCAGAAAAAGTGAAATGTAAGTTGAGAAACATTATTGCTAAAAATTCTGGCTATTCACAACTTCGTATTATAAATGATGTACTATCAGGTCACGACAAGACATCTGAAGTTGGTGTACTAAAAAGTAATGACTTTCCGTTCTTCAAATATGTACGTATTACATCGTGTGATGTCGAACGTACATTTTCCCAAAATAAAAACTGTTTAAGTGACCATCGGAGGAGGTTACTTTGCAGTCGCTCAAAATGTACATAACTCTTCACTGCAATGCACATTCAAGGATGATGTGAGCATCTTACATTAAATTTTAAGAGTTAATATATCTCACTGTAAAATAATTGTGTATTTACATGTTTAGACATTTCCTACTTCAATGATCATTCATTATATTTCTTGAATGAAGGATACAGGTTTTATTGTAAGCGCAGTATACTGCTCAGTGTTTACATTAGAGGTATAATCTATCCTTTGCACGCCCCCTTTCTCATACAGTCTATACCGCGTGCGCAGTAAACCTTGCGATTCTCGTGGCAATTCCACGAAGTCTAGTTATCAGCATCAGTATCAAACCAATCCATTACCACTATCACATTGCAGCACTAGCACAATCACTATATAGAGTGTTTCAAAAACGTCCCGGTGAATTTCAATGTTGTGAAGGCCATAACTCGGAAATGAAGGATTTCCGGACACATGTTGTAATGAACTATTTTGATTGTCTACATGTGGGAAATACATATCTGAAATTATGCCCCGTATTTTTTAAACACTCTGTATAAATACGAACGTCATCTGTATAAAAGATCCCACTATCGTTACTTTTACCATTGTCGTTATAATTATCAACGTTGTCAGTATGGTTACATGACTGTGTTATTTCAAAACTATATTTCCCAGTCTACTTTTGTCCGTTTGTCGAAGTGCCATGACATCGTCTGTTCTGACGTCCTTTAAAGAATTAAAAAATTGCCTGTCCATTGCAAGATCGTCGCTGAATGCGTCTCCATTTCAAAGCATCGTGAACTGCAGTAGTAATAAAAAAATCTGTGACTTCATGTAAATGGTGAACATACTCTGGCATTGTTGTTGAGCAGATAAATTTCCATGAACGGTTGACAGTCGAGTAACGAATGGAAAAATGCTCTATTTGTAAACAAAACTGTTCCTTTTGTACAAAGACTGCGTTGTGTTCCCTTCAGAATTCCACGTGTAATAAGCTTAGAATAATGGGACTCAACTGACATGTTCATTTTTTCCTAGTCACTATGTCTGTGTTTGTTACATGTAATATAAAAGTATGTTCACGAGAAAGTAGCATGCCGTATCATAGTCTGTTTAATGTATTTAATGGTCCATAAGGTAATTCATTTCTCCAATTAGAGTGAATTGTGTTTCTCCAAGATTAAACGTTTTTATCTTCAGACTAAACAGTAGTTCAACTAATGTGTGACAGAGAGACAGAGTTAGATTACAGACACTCTGTAATATTTGTGGTGGTTTGAAATAGGCTATCTCTGAGATTCCAATTTTCCTTTTCTATTCAATTTCAGTATTGCTCCACTGTGTATGTATCATTTCATCGTCTCCAAAAGGTCACTGTTATTGAAATTGTGCGTCACACATTATCATATCACATTATAGATCCCACAAATGGAATCAATGTGCAGTCCGCAGTAGATTATTTTTAGTTTTATTAGATAAAAACCATTTTTCAAGGAAATTTCCATAATATCAAGTCGAAACTCCTCTTGAATATTTTCATGCGGATAAATCTCTAAATAAAAGTGATGTACTGAAATATAGCCGTTAATATTAACTTCAACTCACAAAGCAATGTGTTTGAAAATTAGCGTAAAATGTTAAGTCTTAATAGTACTTAAGTAACTTTTCCACATGTCACCAGCGAAGGTACACTTGGCGCTGCATTTGAGATAGATAATTGTAACTTAAGTTGCATTAAATACACTGCTCAAAATAGTTTTGCACCACTCAGTAGAGCCCTCTGCTTCTGCAATCCTAAACGGCATTAAGCAATGTGTGCTCCGCTCAGTTAGGATCATCGACACGTTTAGGGCCGGTATTATAAACGCCGTTTAAATCATACGTTCAGTTTAAACTGAAGTTTTTCGTTCTGCTTCGTATTATAAACCTTAACTACCAGATAATCTTGAGTTAACTTGAGTTTAACATGATTGGCAGTTTTCTGCCGTTTGAACTGCAGTTTAAGGCTCAACAGTGCAAGATGGCGGTTCCCGCAATACACACAGATATTGCATATGTTTTCCAAGGATTTATGAGTGACTATATGTGAGTGATTAATATTACACGGCGGCCAGAATTGATCGAAATAGAGTGTACCGCTTTTAAATATATATATATATATATATATATATATATATATATATATAAATGAACATAAGTTTTAAAACAGATTGAGGCTTTCGATGCAGACAGTCGTAACCTTCAGAATTAGGCTTATTGTCCTACCTTGTTTCGAAAAATTGAAACTCGGATACAACATGCAACAGAAAAACGAGAAAGTGCAAAAATATATGTTTCAGGGTTTGAATTTAAAGATTATTTGAAGAGATAATTTTTTTTTTTATTATTTTTAAAAACGTTCTGTTGAATCTCTCATCAATTACTAGCTGCGCTGCGCTATTTTTTCTCTGGTAGTAGGCATACTGAAAACAATGGAAGATTTCGGAGGTGTCCGTAAATCTACTATAAACCTATTGCTCATTGTACTGTGTGTGTCAGACAGTCTCCTGGTAAAATTTACTATGGGGCTTGATTTATAAACACACTAATATTACCTAATTTTACTAGACTCGTAAAAATAATTATATTGTTTGACTGAATTCTGTTTCATAAATATTCTAGACAACACATAAAATACACACACTAAAATTATTACTTCATTACTCAGTTGATTCTGTATGGAGTTTCGTCGCGAATGGTCATGCAAGGTTTAGTTTGGTTGCATTGTGTTTGGGAGTATAATGTTGGTAGCCAGCGTTAAGAAACTATTTGAGGTTAAGTCTGACAAGCAAACTGAAGTACGCGATATTGGTCCTCTTTAGGTTTTTTAAGACACTCTCTCTGATATCGGAGAACAAAGATGTTTCTTAATGAAGCTTCTCCACGAGCGTCAGTTATTTTAAATCAATAATATAATTAAACAGTTACGATCATCTTCTTTTCTTTCCTAGCAGTAATACCAATCGTATTCCACTACGGTTTAACTTAACCGAAACTCTGTAATACGGCACGTTGAGTTAAACACGTGGTTAGGTTTAACATAATCTTTAGATTAACCGTATTTATAAAACCAGGTTTTAGTCGTGCACTTAGCCTATCGTTATTTTTGCAACAGGAAGGGTTATCAGTGCGGGATGTTACCCATAGCACCATAGCGACTCGTTAGAATACGGCAACATTGTCGTGTTACACAAAAGTTGCAGACATTCCTCGCAGTGGTCACCCACGGTCAAGTAGTGTTCGTACCTCTTCTAAAAACCCAGCACCGTGGCAACAGGAACAGATGGGCAAAAGAGCACCTGGATCAATGTCATAAGGTTCCCTTTACCGATGAAATTAATGTTTTGATTGAAACTGTTCGACTTTTCTGTTACTCGTTGGTTTTAGTACCATAATCAAAGTGGCTGTAAGCCCAGCATAATCCATAATTATATTTGCCCTACTCACTCTTGTTAGGATTTTAAAAATCAATACTAAACTCTCAAAAATAGATTTTCTAACCATTCTGTCAGCATGGCGCGAGATTACTACGTAGGATAAAGGTTAGTAATATTGTGGTAGTCCTTTTTGAAAATTTATTATAATTTTACTGAGCGAGAGAAGGACCGGTTTTGTGAAGAAACTTGTCCACGTACATTTCCTTAATACAATGACGCAAAAAACCGATCTTCCTCTCGCTCAGTAAAACTGTAATAAATTCTCCAAAAGAACTATCACAATATTACTCATATCACAATATTACCAACCTTCACCCTACATATTACAACAGCACACAATAAAAATTAAGACAAAGAACACACGCAACTCCAATGAAAGGAATATAACTTCTCACAAAGAATCGAACCTGGGTTCGCTATGTTTGAGTTCCACATCCTATTAGACTACATGAGGAAATTTATTCTTGTTAGCACCTGTAATTACTGAAAACATGCCAATTATTACTACACTTTTGTATGATAATTTGTATTTTACAATTCTGTTCTACAATTGTTTGTGCTTGGTCCTATGTAAAAGTAAAAATAATTTTAATACAGCAATTTAATTCCTTATACAGTTTCATTTAGTTATGAGTCATTAAACTCTTAGCTATTATATTGGGTCTCATAACAAAAACTCTTAAAATAGACAATACAATTCCGTTAAACTTTTTGTCACATTTTCCACAAATAAAAATGTTATAAAATGAGTCATAGTACAATCGTCGTCGTCTTCCCATCAGGGAATTTAGGCCAAGTGGCTTGTTTCTCTCTCATGCCATCTTTTCTTCGGTCTTCCTATTCTCGATAGCCTAGATCATATATAGCCAGATTGCTCGGCCTTATAGGCTTTCACGGCATCAACTTTTGTCAGGTTTACTATGATGCCATCTAGTTGTTACATAAGGAGTCGCGCCATAACTCCCCATTTGAATTGCATTAGCGACTGTATTGCCATCTCATATTCGTTTATGGCGGACGGGTGGCGATCCTGGCGGTTGTTCTCTTCAAAGTGCTACCGATTTTAACATAGGAATGAGCAATCTGTTACATATGTGATCTGGGTCGATAATTTATGATTTGTTTAGGTAATCTTGAATTTCTCAGTCTATGAACATGTTCGATCCATTTTGTTCTGTAATTATTGATATGTTCTAACATGAGGGTGATTTTCAACTTTTTAGTATTTCGGAACTTTTTTGCTTATCCCATAATGTAAATGCGACAATTTTATTTTTCTCATAAAACGCATTTCTGAAGGTAAAATTCTTTGTAAATGTTATTGTTTTAGAGTCCACCTTTCATTTCCTAATAATAAGATTGATTTTGTCAAAACATTATACAGTGTTATTCTAGTATTTCATAGTGCAATCATGTTTACATTTTACGAAACCACACTAATGAAACTGTGACACAGGAAGTCCAATTATACTAACG